>NC_089235.1:21385878-22126226 GCF_963924675.1 Phocoena phocoena
TTTAAGGGCATTGCTGTAATCTTTCCCTGGAATATAAGATCCATGAGGGCAGGTGATATTGTCTTAAAATCCTTTACAACTAGCATTTGTATGATGTCTACTGGGTGCTTAATAAATATTTGGTGAATTAACTAAGAGAATAAGGAATATAATGATACTATTTCAATATTTCCAAAGATCTTTACACTACTGTAATATTCAAAAAGTTTTTGAATTCCCTGACAAGCAATGTGATATAATATCCTTTTAGCATTGGACTCTTAGTATGTAGGGTTTTGTGTGTGTGTGATATGAAAAAAGACCAATAGTTTTTCAGAAAAATCTTTTAAACAAAAACTGCTCAAATGAATTAAAAAAGGAAAATCTTATTTTGGGGCAAAGCACATTTTGTGTTAGTTCTAATAATTTTGTATTAGCCATACTCAAAAAAAGTGAAACTGTAAAACATCTTTGAAGACATTTCCAGAAAGTATCTTAAGCAATTTCAGTCCTAATAATATTTTAAATAAAAACATTTATGAAATTCCTTGCCATCAAAACAATACTAAATATTTTTTCCTTATAATTTTAATTATACTGCTACTAAATTTTTTATTTAATGTTTATTACAAACTAGAAAGCAGATGCTTCGAGGAAGATCTAAAATAACGTGTCCTCTACCAGATTCCACCTCTAAGTATAAGACCCAGAGTGGGTCTCAAGAGGGAGTTAATAAACACAACAGTAAAATACTTCTGGGTCAGACTTATTATTTTTGGTTTGAAAAATTAGGCATCTCAGATTATTTTGTTGTTCAGAATTTTCCAGACTATCTCAGCACCTGAACTGATTCCTCCTTTAACAGGAGCAAGACTGGACTAATCTGCTGTGAATTAAAAGAAAACAAAACAAACAAACAAAACTGAAAACCAAATAAAAAAATCTCAAAATGGTAGGACACATCAATAGACCCAGTAAAGGCAAGAGAGACTGATATATTTCAAGCTGAAAAATTTATGATAAACTGACACAGAAATCTCTTCTTTAATTTCATGATATTCCTGTTTCTGTGTGAACAAATTTTTGTTTTTATTAAAATGGGCTTAGAAAAATGTCATAATAAATATGTATAATCATATTGGACAGAGGACTATTATTCTCAATCTGGAAAGCACACCATCATATGAGTTTCTAAAATAATCTGGACTCAAATGAGACCCATGCATGAAAATACAAGGAAATAATTTGCAAGTATGCAAAATTAGAAAAGAAAACAAAGATTTTAAAAGTATAGGCAATCATAATTAAAGATCATGTCATTTTGCTTTTAGATTTAAATTTTGCTTATTGCAGGATACCAAAGTGGTTTAACCCTTTGAAGAAAGGTTTCCATAAAAGTTAAATTGTTCTTCTTCTTATGATTCCTATTGTAATCAGACTGTATATTGTTTGGAGATAAAGAATATCTGATTTTTCATGAAGTGGAACATTAATTGGGACTTACAAGCTATATTTAAAATGCTCTAACTTGTTCTTTCCTCCCTCATCTTTTGTTGGAAATTAAGCTCAAATATTTTTTTTTTCTTTTTGACCCATCCAGGTAAGAGAGGAGGAAAAACATTATTCCAATCAGAATAACTGCAATGAACTGAAGTTAAGTACATTACACATTTTATTTTTGTAGGCAGATTTGCTACTCCCATTTTAAGAAATAAGGAAATGAAAAATATTAAATGGTGGATCCTCCCATTGTCTGAGCCTCTTCTTTGCATTCACAAACAGCTCCTGTTTGGTTGTGAGCTTCTGGAGGAGAGGGACCATGTACTATTCCTTTCAGAATTCTAACTGCAACATTGGTGTTGATACTGCTCCATCCCAAGTTCTAGGTGAATGCTGTTGACACAGATGCTAAGTCTGGGGACTAGGGGTCCTTCATATAGGAAGTGAGGATACAGCTGGTTTTTGCAGCACTTTGATGTCTTCTCTGAAACAAGTAAATAGTATGAAGAAAGTGCAGTGGTGGAAAGAATAGAAATGCATAATGTATTCTTCAAAAGGTGAATGACATAGTGTATAGTGTGTGTGTGTGTGTGTGTGTGTGTGTGTGTGTGTGTGTGTGTGTATGTGTGAGTGAGTGAGTGAGAGAGAGAGAGAGAGGGAGATTGAAGCAACAATTGGATAAATGTTATATTAAATACATGGCTTGTGGGCTGTAATCAAAACAAAAAGTTGGGCTTCCCTGGTGGTGCAGTGGTTGGGAGTCCGCCTGCCGATGCGGGGGACGCGGGTTCGTGCCCCGGTGTGGGAGGATCCCGCATGCCGCGGAGCGGCTGGGCCCGTGAGCCATGGCCGCTGAGCCTGCACGTCCGGAGCCTGTTGCTCCGCAGCGGGAGAGGCCACAACAGTGAGAGGCCCGCGTACCGCAAAAAAAAAAAAAAAAGTTTCTCTGAAATTGCTGCTACCTCGTCAACAAAAGTCCTAAGATGATTTTACATTCCAAATTAGTCTCAATTCAGTGATTAGAATGTATCCAGTCCAATATATTAATCCACATTTTGTTTTTAGTCAAACTTGAAGCTTATTCCTCCTGTAAACCATGATCAGGTCTGTAACGGGAGGTGTTTTTCTAGAAGAAGGAGAGTATTCAGTGTTGACTCTCTGCATTCATTTCCTCTGTCTCCCATGGCAGGGCTGAAGTGGGAGGAGGCAGAAAAGGTTGGGGATAGAAATGAAGTTTTTATTTTCTAGGTGGCCTCACACTTCCTGAACCCCTGAGCCTGAAGTTGGTTAAGGTGACTTTTGCTATTGTGAGGGCATTTGTGGGAAGTCCAGAGTCCATCACCAGAGAACACATTCTGCAACCCTCTTGACTCCAACACAGTGTCACTCCTGGCTGACTGCAGTCCCTGTGTGGCCCAGTCTCTCTTCTAAGGTAGGACACAATGATAGCGTGCAGGTCTATTAATGCTGCCATTTCTACCCTACTGCTTTCCCAAGGGTGAGTCAGGCACTGTCCTCTCTCCCTGGCACCACTAAAGTTTAGAAGGCACAAAACAGATACTTTCCAGGGACCTGTGGATGTCCTTTTATAAGGCATAAGGTAAAGGATGTGGTACCCCTCAGCCCTCTTTACTTTGGAGAGGGAAATAGCAACATTGTTCATTTATCTCCAAACATGTGGCTTTACAACTCTCTCTCAACTATAAGCCTTCCTTATTTCCCTGATCTGACCCATGCTCCTACAGTTGCAAAACTCATATTTGTCCCCATAGTAAATTGTGCATTTCAAATTGTTTACCTTTTTTGTTTTCTCTACAAGATCTTCTATTTTCTCATGTTACAATTTCATTGCAAGAGGTGTGAGAGAGGAAGAAAATTAAGTTGGTAAGTATTTGGAAGCCAGAATGAAATATTTGGCCGTGTTTCTAAACAGTAAAACTACTTCATCAGATAAAATCTTACTTACATGTTCAAAAAAGAAAATAAAAATTGCTCTCATTGAAGTAGAGTCGGAAAGCTTGATAGGTGGATCTCCTTCCCTCTCTCTCCAATTCCCTGCCCGTGAAACCACAGCCCTCCACAGAAACCACTGGATATGAAGGGCACATATTGAAAGACCTCTCTCTCCTAGAGACCATATATGATTCAGGACAAGTAGGTTTACACTAAGGAAGACTGAAAATTATATCTGTGTTGGGGAGAGAATAAAGATTAGGAAAACAATTAGGAAACAATAAAGTGGCTGTAGAAAAGGCAGAAAGAAAGGATTTGAGAGAGATTTAAATGGGCATTAATTGTGATTTAGTTAGTTTTTAGTTAGAAGAGCAAAATAATGCAAGCTTTTTCTTCTTCTTTTTTTTTTTTTTTTGTTTTTTCTTCTTGAGAAGTAGAGAAATGCTTTATTTCTGTATTTCTCTAGGCTTTAAATTCATGTCTTCTTATTCTTCTTCCCCCTTTCTCTCCATGGAGATGTTGAGTTACATTGTAATTCTGTTAACATATTGCATGTTGGCCAATAATTTAATGTAGGTTTTGGGAAGTGAGGCATTCATGGTGGGCTGCAGTTACTAAAGTTTGACCATGTCACCTCCTCTAACTTCAAACATGCAGCCAATCTTTTTTTCCCCTCTTTAATTTTTACTGAAAAATAATTGCTAAAGAATATCATTATTTCTTCTGTAAGAATGAAGCTTGGAAGATTGCAGGGACTTTTCAAATACCAGCATCTCTTGAGCTCTGACTTTACTGTATTTCTATGTCTCATAAATCTAAATGTACCATTTTTATTAGCTATTTTTTTCTTTTTTAATAAACATATGTACATATGTAAAGTCAATATTTTGAATATGATTCAAAATTTATGTCTGTTTCATATCAACTGCATTTTTTTTTTTGACCGGCTTCACCCATTTTCTCCACCTCCCAACTTCTGCCTGAGGCAACCAATCTGTTCTGTATATTAGCTTGTTTTTATTTTCCTTTCTGTCTTTCTTTTAATTTTCTTTTTTTATGGATTCCACATACAAGAGAGCTCATATGGTGTTTGTCTTTCTCTGTCTGACTAATTTCACTGAGCATAATGCCCTCAAGATTCATCCATGTTTTCACAAATGGCAAGATTTCATTCTTTTTTCAATGGCTGAATACTACTCCATTATATACATACCACAATTTCTTTATCTATTCATACACGGATGAATGCAGGCTTCCTTTCACTGATGTGCCAGATGGACCTGATTGTGTCATTAACTAATAAAATATAAAGAAATAACATTATTGTAGATGGAGAAGAAAAGTCTTGTGTTGGCTTATTAGCCTTGAAGAGCTTACAGGATATGCCAGACGGAGATGTTCCATTGGCATTTGAAATCATTGGCTCTCTGACTTGCTTATCATAATGAAAAATGTACACACATAACTTTACAATTTTTGATCACTCCTCCAATAATAAATTCTGTCCTTGGGGCCATCTAATCACCAAAGATTTACATCATCCACACAATAGTACAATCACTGGAAAATATGATGGCTAATTAGGATTTCTGAAATTAAAATAGTGGTGACATTGCTTGTGGAAGGATAGTGAATAGTTCATGATTTTAATTTTAAGCACAAAGAATGACTTTCTAATAGTCATAAATGCCTTTATATCAAGGAGGTGAAAAATTCCCTGTTACTGGAAATGCTTAACCTTAGTACGGGTGCATATTTGGCATTCATATTGGTCAAGACACTCAGATATCTGGTAAGTGATTGGCTCCCAGCCTGTAAGTTATTTTGCAGTTTTCAATATCTGTGAGTCTATGACTTAGTCCTGTTTCTGTTCAAAGCCAAAATGTCCACATACCAGAAAAGCTACTACCATTCAGCTGCTAAGTTTCCATGTGTCTGACCTTGAATGTTTTTTCACTGTCTCAACACCCCTGAACACCAATCTCCACAAAGCAAGTAAGTGGACAAATAAACCTACAAACTACAAACACACCATAAAAAAAATCATTTTCTAGTGCTGTATTTTGTCATCAGATGACACTACTATTCACCCAATGACACAAGCTAGTAGCATGAGACTTATCTCTGTCTACTTCCTCCCTCTAATTTTCTAAATTATTACATTTTCTGAATATTTTACAGTGCCCACCCCCGCCTAACACTTGTCAGTGACTTCATTTTTCCTATGAAGTTTAAGATCCTCAGCATGCCAGACAGAACCCTTCATGATCCGATCTTGGTTAACATGTACAGCATCATCATTTGCTGTTTTTTTTTTTTTTCTATTATAATTTATTTTCCAGCAATAATGAACTTTTAATTCCCCAGACATACACTCATAATGCCAACATCTGTGTCTCAAATACCTTGGTTCCATTTCTGTCTGGAAAATATTCATTTTACTTTCAAAACATGATCAAGTTTTTAAAAATTTTCCCTAATGACTCTTTATCCTATTTCAATAGCTGACAAATCCTTAAGCTGGTACAAACATAGGTAGGTATCTGTTTACCTACAAATATTATCTCTAAAGTAACATTTTAGAAATACATAGAAATATAATGTGATCCACATGTGTAATTTTAAATTTTCTAGGATTTACATTAAGAAAAGGGGGGAAAATATATAGTTTTAATAACACATTTAATCATATCAATAAAGTATCATTTCAAATTAAAATCAACATAAAATTATTAAAAAGTGTAAACAATTATTAAAAAGTATAAAGTACACACCAGATTATAAAGACTTAGTATAAAAATTAACTCTTTAAAATCTGGTGTGTATTTTACACTTACAACACATCTCAATTTGGACTACCTAAATTGTGCTTAGTAGCCATATATGGCTAGTAGCCATATATTAGCCATATATGGCTAATGGCTAGCGGCTTGGTTTACTGGCCAAATCCAGCCAGAGTTAAGTTATATTTTTATGTTTGAATTGTTGAAAAAATAATAATAAGAAGAATATTTATTGACACCTGAAACTGGTATGTAATTCAAATTTCAGTGTTCCTAACAAAGATTTATTGGACCATAACCATGCTTATGTATTTACAGATCTTCTGTACCAAATTCTGTGCTAAAAAATGACAGAGTGAATTAGTTTTGAGAAACTGTATGGCACCAAAATCTTAAAATATTTACCATCTGGTCCTCTCCAGAAAAAGTGTGCTGACCTCTTTTTTAGTGGTTTGCTCTGCTAGGATCATGTATTAGTTATCTTAGTTTGCACTCGGCACGTAGCTGACACACAAAAGAGACTCTATCTTTTCAAAATAGTATATATTTTATACATTCAAGTTAACAAGCATTTATTCAACAACTATAATCCTAAAACCTAACCTGTCTACCTAGAAATCCTACCTTAGAATTTTTCCAGCCCTGAACACTGTGTCACCAGAATAATGATAAAGCATAGTCAAAAATAAAATTCTCAATTCATACAGATCTGGGTCCACGCTCCAGCTCTGCCCCATCAGCAATCTTGAGTAATTTACTTACCTTCTGTTACCTGTTGTTTCAATATCTGCAAAATGGGTCAAAATAATACTAACTCACAGGGCTGTGCAATAATTAAATGAGATGATGCATATAATAAGAGTAACATGACTGAAACCTGGTAAGTTTTCAATAAACATTAGCTATTTTTAGAACATATATCTAAAGTTTCCTAACCTAAGAATTTACTCCTTTCAATAGCTTTTAGTCTCTGCTTTTGAATGAAGTGATATTTTAATTAATATGGTTTATAAAACTATTTGTTCATTCTATTCACTTTGTCAAATATTAGTGTAGCTATGTAGATAAGTTATAACTATTTTGGACACCAAAACACTTTACTAGAATATTAGAATAAGTCTTTTAAATTTATACAAATGGAAATGAATAATATATTTGAAGGAGGAAAGGGAATTTATCTATAAGGAACATGAAAGAACTATTACTTATAAAGTTTTAACAATTTTAGAATGAGAAACACACATTTTAGTAATATATTATATAGCTCTACACTAGGCCCATAAAATACTTTTTAAAACACAATTTGAAAATTAATAAGTGGTGTGTAAATGTTATAAATTATTATCATGCTTAATATTATAAAATTATTCATATAACATAGTTCCATTTATTTCCCTTGTTGACATGTTAACATAGCTGAAAATAATTCTTTGGACAGTTATGTTTAATTTAGGTTTTATGACTCTTTGGAGTGAAGAGAGGAAGAGTGTTGTAATTTTCTGGACGTAGAGAATCATTTGCTATGGTAAACGGGATAAATGCTTGTGCTGCCTCATGGGAGTGGAATAGAAAAGAGTAGCTGTTTCTATTCTGCTGAGACGCCAAGGTCTCCGTATTCTTTCAAAATCAGTGGCCTTAGAGGGATCGTGAATTGCTGAGGTGGAGCAATCCTTACTCTTCTTTCTCTCTCGTCTACTGCCTTTGAAATCAACTAGAGCTGCATACTTGGAAGCAGCACAAAGGGTAAGTCTGGAAATAAAAATATGGCCTAGGATTTGCGATGCTCAAGTGATTCAGACTTATTTCTCCAATAGCTGCAGTACTGAAATATGCTAGACTTATCATTGATATATTGCAGTTCACAGTGTTCTAATTCATTTTACAGAAGGAATCCTGCCCAGCCCTACTATTACTCTTTTAAATAGAACTTATGCTTTCGTTCCATTTGAAATAATTCATCATTAAGTTCAGAATACCTGATTCTATCAAATTATGCAGATACAGAAGGTGTACAGGCCATCTGTGTGGACAAAATCACAGTGGTTAAAATCTCTTCTGTGATGTAATGTTCATTTGTGATATAAAATGCACTCCCAACATGACAAACCTTTTTCTTCCTTCTTTTAAGCAGTTTCGGAAATTCTAAACATTTCTTTCCTGAATAAATAAAAATGGGGATAAACAAGTCCCTTATCTTCTGTATTCAGCATACAACAAAATGCACTTATTTTTTCTTATGTGTAAGATTGAAATTTTAACAACATTCTTCTTAACACCTTCTATTTTATGGATGCACTGCACATATTTGTATTGTGTACGTTAGAGAGAGCCTGACCTGTGCTTATTAATTTGTTTTATATTAATATATATATATTAATTTTGTTGGTATTGATAAGCTCTTCATCATCAATTATGAGGATTTTACTTTACCATTTCACCAAAAACACAGAAATTAGAGTGTATTCCATTCATTAGAAAAAATACATATATAAGTAATCTAGAAAATAATTATCACTATGTATTTCACAGAGCAATGTTACAGATTACTACTGAAATTAATATGTTGATGTCAGTTTTTTCCTCTTAATTTGTAACCCTACTGCCCACTTTGTTAAGTTTATTTTATGTATCACAAATAGATCTAATTCCTTGAAATATTTACTACCATGAAATGGTCACTTAACAACAATAACAAAATAATTATATTGCCCTTAGATTCTTAAAATGTAGTGATTTTCTTCTAAAATAACAATCAGATGGATTTAAATAAAGGAAGCCAACCATTGTAAGAGAAAGAAGATAAAAGTTTCACAATTTAACTTTATTTTACTTATAAACACATAATGTGTTATATTTTTGTAAATAAGTCCAGATAAAAAATACTCCAGTTTTTTCAAAAGCTATCATCATGTAACTAATATTTTATTTAAATGTGTAATTATTAATCAGTTTCAGTTCAAAACAGGGCAATCATTTGGTTTCTTCAGACTCTAGTTACACATTGAGTAGTCTCTTATTTTAAGTCAAACTCCTATCACTAATCACAAAGATGTGTCCAAATTCTGAAGAAACATGGGTGTCCCAAAGCTCAGATAATGAATTTTAGCTCTCTCAGGAGAAAAGCCTTTCCTGTATGTAGTCTGGCAATATTCCAAGATTTCTTTTTAAAAGTAACTCCATATGTGTACTGAAAATAAGCTAGTGATGTTTTAAATCAACTGGAAAGAGAGGCTGTTCTTTTCAATATTTTTTTCCTGAGCATAACTTTGAAGTGCAGCATTTGGGGATTATGAAGGTTTGGGTTACCTGCTGAATGAAGGCATGGAAAATTATTTGAAAGTACCCTGTTTTTTGAAACTGTACTTTAAACTTATGAAATATCACCTGTGGTTAAGAAAAGGTATGCAATTCAAAGCATTTTTTTTTCAACCTAAAGACAAAGAGTTAATTTTAAATTGTGATTTTATTTTCCAAGTTTTTTATGGCTGCAAGATCATAATCAAAAGTTTGTGGTTCACTTATCTTAGAGGTAGGAGATGATGAGGACAAGTGAATACTATTAAATTAGAGAAAGTATGGGTAAATTTATAATGAGTTAGGTACTGTGAGCAAAACTGAAGCAAACACCACAGCTTACTATGCTCTAATGATTGTCTCACAGCAGGTATTTTAAGAGATTTCATTCTCAAATAAATTCAACTCACATCTATTTCTCAGTAATGTGTTCTGAATTTACATAAGGCATTCAAAGACTTGAAAAAAATATAGTCCATTCTTGTAATATTCTTAGCTAGAAAAAAGTTCCTGCATTGCCAAATTTGTATCATGTAAATATATATAAAGGAAAATGTATTTAACTAATAATTCTTTTTCAGAAAGAAAGGAACTGTAATAATACATGTGTTATTTACATCATGAAAGTTATCCTTTGCCTAATATATCACAGACATAGTTAACATAGTTGAGTACTGTCTAACAGCATTTTGAAAATATATGGATGGTTCTATAGTTAAATATTTACTTTAGTATGCAAAAAATTTTTTCACTATATCCAAAAAAACAAGATGGCTGCATCTTCTTTGTAACAGCAATATAAAATTATAAAAAGGTACCAAAAAGACCCAATATGATACTTATTAAATAAATGTCAACTGTGTTAAAAATCATGTTTCAAGATGTTGTAAAGATATCACTTCAGAAACTCATTTCCAAAGTATTTCAACATTTATAATTGGTAAATTATGTTTAATTTATATATTTTAAAGGTAATGTGGTATGGTGTATAACTTATGGTAAAACTAACATTTTCTAGATATATTTTTCATGAAATTAAGAAATATTTACTGAATGTGCCTGGTGCTTTGCTAAGGGCTAAGGAACCAATAAAATATAATGCATATTATCTATTGATAAGTGTTAAGGAGAAAAAAAAATATTGCAGGGAAGGGAAATATAATATTTTGGGTGTGTTGCATGGAAAAGTTGTTGAAAATTTTGATATAGAGGCTGAAAATCACCTCTGAAGTGGCTTTTGAATAAAGACCTAAGTTTCACATGGGAGTAGACATTGTATGTGTGTGGAAGAAGAGTGTCCTAGCCCAAGGTACACACATGGGACTGTTGCTGTATTTTACAAACAGAGAACATGGCAATGTGGCTGAAGTAAGGGAGGGGAATATGTAACAGAAGAGGTCTGAAAGGTAATAGAATCAAGACAGGTAGGCTCTCGAAGGCCATGCAAAGACTGGATTTTAGTTAGAGTAGTTGGAGGACTTTGAGAGCATGAATGACATAATGTGAGTTATATGTTAGCAGACCACAACAATTTTGAGAATACACTGTAAGTAGGCAAAGAGAGAGGCAGCAAGACAGTTTAGAAGAAGTCTATCACAACAATCAGGGAAGAGATGTTTTTTTAATAGTGGATTGTGACAGTAGTGATGGTGAAGATAATAAAAAGTGGTTGAATATTAAATCTACAGTATTTTGAAAGTAGAGCCAACAGGGATTGTTAAACAATTTCATGTAGAATGAAAAAGAACAGTTAATAATGGCAAGAGACAAAGTCGGAAGGTTAGAGTTCTCACTGACCGTGATGAAGAAGACTGTTACAGGAGTGGGTCTGGGGAACATTCAGGTTGAGAGTATTGTTTACATAAGTCTGGAGTTAATGTGGAAGCCTAGGTATAAATTTAGGAGCCACTAGCACATTGATTGTATTAAAACAGTTACAGTGAGTCTAGACAAAGATAAATATATAATTCCTTGTTACAAAATTAAACGTAGTCTTTATTACTTTCTTATTTTTATATTTTTCAGATTCATCTATATAAAGAAAGCTTAACAGACAAAACTGGGCTATGCAATATCAAGAAAAAATTAGCAAGATGTTGACAAATAAAGAAGAGAGCTGGTAGAACTGCCACAACTACCCTGCAGAACGATTTATTATTATGTATTGTTTTTGAAAATATGTATGCCTTATGACTTAAAATTCACATTTATGGGTACATCATAAGGAAATATTATAAAGAATATTTATTATATATCCCCCAAAAGACATAAACAAGGATTTTACTGGAACATTTCAAGTCAACATCTGTCAGAAGAGAAATGGGAGAATATCTGAGCAATGAAATGTTGTACAGCTATCAAAATGAATAAACCAGAACTATATATATATATATATATATATATATATATATATATATATATATATATATATATATATATATCTCAACTTTGGTTGGACTCACAGACCTAATACTGAGTGAACAAAGCAAAATGCAGCCTATTTTATACAGTTATGAAATAATTGTATGTCAATCAAAATCATAAATATACATACATAGCTCTATGTTGTGATAAATATATGTTCTAAAATATAAAAGCATGATTAACCTCAAATTTAATCATAATTACTGTTTCTGGGGCAGGAGAGGGGGAACATGGAGGATTACAATATTATTTGTATGATATATCATCAAAATATAAAATAATCAGATGCAACTATGACAGAATGTTTTCTTTTTTTTTTTTTTTTTTTGGTATGCAGGCCTCTCACTGTTGTGGCCTCTCCCGTTGCGGAGCACAGGCTCCGGACGCGCAGGCTCAGCGGCCATGGCTCACGGGCCCAGCCACTCCGCGGCATGTGTTATCTTCACAGACGGGGCACGAACCCGCGTCCCCTGCAGCGGCAGGCGGGTTCTCAACCACGGCGCCACCAGGGAAGCCCTGTTTTCATTTCTTAGTTGTGTGTGTGTTATCCAATATTTTTCTACATAATTTTACATCTTTTTAAAGAGAAGATCTGAAGGTTTTGTGGGTGTGTGAAAATTGAATTAGGAACACTTCCAGAAATTGAATCACTATGCTATAGAGTTCGATTGCTGATAGAACTCTTAAATCACTTAGAAAATACTTGGCTCTTAGAAAAGGATTTTCCTAAACTCTTATTAACTTCTCTCAATGTAGCTGTTAGCATTTTCCTTCCACTAGTTTCTAGTAATCAAATATAAATTCATAAAATCACACAGCCCAAAATAAAAAGGGAGGAAAGAATCTACATCTTAAAATAAAATCCCCAGCCCCTACACAACTCAGTTTGAAAACTGAAATAGACATCATGGGGAGAAAATTCACAAACAGCAGATGTTGTGGTTCACTTGTCCATTGTTGATATTAAACAAGAACACCTCTGAGATTCCACATCCTGTATTTATGGATTGTAGTTAAAATGGTAAAATGGTATATTCTGGTACTTCTAAATATTTTATGATATGAGGCATTTATGATGAAGAATCATTTTACTCACAAAAATGTTAGATTTCCTCTAGCATTCTATTTTCACTTGGAAGGAAACTGCACCTTTAACCTGTACTGAATGAGATTGGAAACAATGGATAAGATAGTGATATAAAGTGATTTTGTGCAAAGTAAATGTTTTCATTTTCAGAGAGGTAAATATTCAACACAACATGGAATATGATTATTTCTTAATATTGTACCTAGTAGGAGTCTCAAAACATAATAAATTAATGAAATTGATAAATAAATATGCAAAATCCTTAAATTTAGTAATTTGAATTAAATATGAGACAATATTCTATATTACAAACATATATCGTTACTAATATTGATATAAAATTGTCTTTTTAAATTGATAAGGCAGCAGAAAGTAAAGCTTGCCAAGTTACAAGTTAATCCTCTATTAGATCTAATTATTTTATTTTCTAGCTGTTTTAAAGGTTACCTGAAGAAAAACTGTTTTCTATAGCTTCTATTTTTAATTCTTTATAACTGTCTTGCACATGCCTGCTATTGATTACAAGAGTGTGAGGAAATAAAGGTATTTTTTGGAATGAGTTTTCTTTGACCTGAAAAAAAACAGTGCCCTTGCAGAGCATATGTGGTCTGGCTGCAGAATGCCTGAGTTTTGATTCTTTAATCTCTCTCATTTTTCTCACCTTTAAAATCAGGCTCATTGTTTTGTGAAGATTCAGTGGGATAATAGGTAAAGATACCTAGTGTTTGGCACCTGCGAAGCACCGAGCTCTCATCTATCCACAGCATAATTATTATTGTTTTTGTTGTTGTTGGAAAGGAACTAATTTTATAAATAGTCTCTGGCCTCTCAGCATCTTCCTAGGACCCCTTTAACTCATTCTCATTTGAGGATCATTTAGAAAATCACATCTGATTTAGGTTCCTTCCCCAATTAAAACCATTAACGATTTTCAGTGACTTTTAGGGCAAAGACCAAATGTGCCTGTTTGGTCATAACATGCCTATTAGCGTCTGCACAATATCGCCCTTGCCTTCCCCAACAGCCTCATCTCTAACAACTTTTCTCACTGCTTTTTGCCCTCCAGAAATGCTTTGTCTCTCAAAGTCACCAACTTCCTCCCTACTATAGGACAGTCTTATAAACATGTAACCCTTCTACCCAGTCAATCCCTACTTACCCTTTAGATCGCTGTTCTAAATTCCATTTCTCTGAATCTTCCTGGACACTCTCTGAAGCCTCCTGCCCTGGTCAGTCTGTTCTACAATACAATTAAAGTTTTGCGATTAGTTTTCTTGTGGTGTGGTATTTTAATATATTGGCAAAGAGAGTTTTCCACCTAGAAAGTATATATTAAGTTAAAGCAAGTGTCACTACATCCCATTCAATTGCCCATGACTATAGAAAGCTCTTCCCAACTGAAGAAAGGAAGAGGAACCAAAGAGAGAACAAGAGCACTTATACCTTGTTGGGTCCAGAGTCAGTGTAGGTAAGGAGAGTAGGCAATAGCAAGAGCCCAAAAGTTTGAGAAATTTAAGAGGTGTGGAAATTTAGAAGCTCAGAAAACTTGGACTATGTCTCTAGGTAAAGTCAAGAAATTGGCCAAATCCTAAAGTCCCTCACCCTACATCATGTTGAAAAAGTAGGAGAAAAAGTCTTAATGCTGTTTCAAGGCATTCCACCCTGAAACAACGTCAGATCTCTCTCACAGCCCTAGAATTGTACAGATAGATAGGTTTCTGTACCTAAAAGCAGCATAGATATTCCTTAGAGAGCTATTGTAACTGAAACAGGTAGAAACAAAATACAGTAGAAACACACAAAGAATGGAGCTGGGAGGAAAACTACTGAGGATATTGCAGTAAATGGCAGGCATGGATGGATGGATTATGAAAATGCTGTTATCACCACCTCCACCATCACATTGATGACGTTGACCACCATGTCTAGGCTGATGCACCAAGCGTTCTCCAGAATTTGGACAGATCCTCAGAGAAAATGTTTCCACCAATAGATTAGGAGCCAGGTATAATTTAAGTTTCATTAAAAGAAGATAATACAGTGACTTGGTAGCAATACATATTTATTGAATATATTATTTGACTCTCTAAAATTATCTAACTTCATGCTGGACTGTAAGTTCTATAAAGAAAGGGACCTTTTCTACCTTACTCATTCCCCTATCCTCACAACCCAGTACAGTCTCTGGCACAAGCAAGTGAATACCTATTTTATGCTTGGATGGACAGTGGTGATGAATTAATGATGAGTATATGGCCTACTGGTTATTAACCGGGGGCACTGTCTTATGGAAACATATATTAGAATTAAAATTTAGATATTATAAAAAAGACTCCTTAACTTAAAGGCAAATATGTTGCCACCCAAGCTTAGAACACGAGGCCAGTCTGGTCCCTAGTTCTCACATCTGTAAAGCTGAGATGATATAATATGTCTATCACTGAGTATTGAGAAGAATTCAAAAGAAATACTGTATGTACACCATATACAAGGTTATTTAAATTCTCTATTATTTTTCTTTTGAAGAGTATTTTTTTCTAAGCTAATATGAAATCAGAGAATAATACTTTTTTTAACTCTATTTTTAGAAAATAATACTTATACTTTGATACAGTGGCATGTATATAATCATTTGATGCCCAATAAAAGTTCTTTATAATTGAAAGCAGTTCCTCTTTATAGATGAATATGTCTGAAGAAATTCTAATTTGTTTATCGGTACATAGAAAGTGAGTTCAATACTTCATCAAATACACACAGTATTTGAATTATTCTCTGAAAATATTTAGAGAAGTATCACATGTATTTATTTCTAAGTATTAATATTCATGGACTTATTCCTTCAGGAAACAAGGGATTTTTCAGAGGTTAAAAAAAAATATCTGGCAATTAGAATGTCTGACTATGCTACTGTTATGGACTGAATTGTGTCTCCTCCCCAGGTATCTTAGAATGTGTCTGTATTTGTCAGCAGAACCTTTAAAAGGGTAATTAAATTACAATGAGGCCATTAGGGTGGGTTCCAGTTCAATATGACTGGTCTCCTTATAATAAGAGGAGATTAGGACACACAGAGAGACACGAGGAGCACGCAGATAAGGAAAAGTGAAAACACAGAGAGAAGGCAGCCATCTGCAATCCATGAAGAGAGGCCTGAGAAGAAACCCAACCTATCAACACATTGATCTTGGAATTCCAGCCTCCAAAAATAAATTTCTGTTGTCTAAGTCACCCCAGTCAGGTATTTTGTTATGGCAGCCCTAGCATACTAATAACAGCACCATTAGCATTAGTTTTTTTATAATACCCTACAGTGTGAAAATACAAAGGCAAATTTTAAGTTCAAAAATAATGCTGTCAAAAAAAAAAAAAAAGCTGTCTAACACCTACTGGAGCTAAACATGACCCAGGATTTCATTTTGGGGTATATGCCCAACAGAAATGTATGCTGACATCCGTTTTAAAGATATTCATAGCAGTTTTATACCTAATAGCCTCAAACTGGAAGCAACCTAACTGTGCACCAGGATGAAATAGAATAAATATATTGTGGTATATTCCCAAAATGAAATATAACACAAATTAAATGAAAAAAAAAATGCTGATACATGCAACAACAAAGACAAATCTCAAAATATAATTTTGATGAAAGAAGCCAGACACAATATACATGCTGTGTGATTGTATTTAAATGGACTTCATAAGCAGCCAAAGCTGATTTATAGAAGTCAGACTAATGATTACACTGGGTAGGTAGGTAGTGAATGGGAGAGGGAGTAAGAGGGAAAGGCATGCTAAAAATTTGTATACATGATCTAGTTGGTGGCTACATGATTATACAGGTAAAAAAAAATCATGAAGCTGAACATTTAATATTAGTATGGATTGTATAAGTTATACCTCAAACACAAAATTAAAAAATATCATCCATTTTATGCTATTTTAAAATGTACATTTCATGACAAATATGTCACTATGTTTTCAGCCAATCTCTAGTACATCTTCTTTAATCTGGGATTTATACCCTGGACAAGAACCAGGAGGGTATACACTTTACATAGGTAACTCTTTCTTGAAAATAATATCATTTTTAAAAAGTGTGATAAAACTTAAACACTTGACTTTTCACATCCTTTCCTTGCACATGGTGCTCCCCATTTGCCCAGGACACTTTCTTTTCCTCTCCTCTAGCACGGAAATTATTTGTTCTTCCAGAGACTGTTCAAAGGTCACCTCTGCCTCCTCTCTGAGTCCTCTTTCTACTGTATCAGGCAGAGTTAATTAGTTTTCTATGTTCTGGAACTTATCATACAATATTGTAATATGTTTTTATATGTGTGTCTCCTGCACATAAAAGTTGCCCAAATTGTTTGTTGAAAGAATAAATTAATGGAATAAATTGTGTAGAGAGTTAACCATGGAGTAAGAGTGGAGTTGGCTCTTTGAATTATGTAAAAGAACACTGTGTATAAGTGAGAATTGTATATATATATATATATATATATATATATATATATATATATATACACACACACACACACACACACACACACACACACAATGTTTGTGTGTGTTTATTGATTTTTTACCAATTTCCACACCGTATTCTACATCATTTACTTGCATCATGTTTCCACAGTACAAGTGTATGGTGCAGGTAATTTTAATACCCATTATTTTTTAAATTTTAGGTAAATTAAGATTAAGAATTTTGCCCAAGAGATAGAGGCAGGATTCAAACCAAGAATTTCTGATTTGTCAATTTCTTTACATACAATGATGTATAGAAAGGCTTTTACATTTTGTATAGCTCTAGAGAAACTTCTCTTAGACCAGTCTCTATTGATGAGGTTTTAGGGCGATGGGCTAAGTAATCTCTCAAAAGCTTCAATCTCTACAGCACATTAAAAATGAAATATGTTCAGTGGAACCATTAATTTCAATAATTATAGATATTTCTCAAACTTTTATTTTTCTAATGCAAAATCATAAATTTCCACTTTAGTTTGTAAACAATTCAGAAGCCTTCTTCCCACAAAACACTAACACCTCATAAAACATAGTTTGCAAAATGCTGGCTATAAACAGGAGCTCTTTTTGCCCTTAAATTGTTTTATTCTTCATCTTTCATCAGACACTCAGCATTTGGAATAAACTTGATTGTTCATTTCTTAACTTATTTACTTAAAAGAGATAATTCTTTAATGCATTATTCTTTAGTATGATTTATCCTTAAAACAGACTTTTGATGGCAATTTTTATGAAAATTAAGCAAAAGTTCAAATGATAAAAAACCCAAACCAAATGCAAATGTCTCTCCTGAATATGAAAGCTACATGGTATCACTTAGGAAACTTTTAAAAAAGTTTTCCTAAAATCAGGCAAAATACAACAACAGCAAGAACTTTTCTACTTTAAGTGTAATAAAAGTAAATTTGTGTGCCTAACCTAGAATGGTTGAACAACAACAAAAAAATATTGTGATATCGATATCCACACTTTTACAAGATCCTGTCTTTTACAGCCCACTCTACAGGCGTGAGTGCCAAACATAACCCCAAAATAGACTCTCTGCAATTTCTGCTCCATATATTAAAATCAAACCACATTTTACAATCTAAAAGGAAGCTAAATTTATCCACCGTATTTTTCTACAAGAGGAAAATTATCCCAAAATGTTTGTAGGAATTTTTTAAAATAATAATCTTCAAAATTAGGATAAGATATGGAGAAGCAGTTAAATATTTCATCAAGCTTCAGTATCTTAACAATTTCAGTCAACTTTGTTCTAATTCTGTAGAAAGTGAAATAAGCTTACTGTATATCTACTTTTCAGAAAACAGACAGAGAGTTCAATAAAACAAAGTAATTCAATATTTGTAGGAAAGCACATTGGTAGTGTCTACTCTGTTGTTCCGCCTCCTCTCTGTGGCACCAGGAAGTGGTACAAAGCCCTATAAAAACACAGCATTGCTGGGGAAACTAATAGGTTGATGTAAGTGGAAATTCAATATAAGCAGGTTTGACAAATGTGGGGAAATTTAAAATTGAGCCTGTGGGATTTTTGGCCAGACTTTTAAATTTGATAGATAGATTTAAGAATTTTATATATATGGATTCAATACAAGTGGGTATCATGGTATCATAAAAGCAATATTATCAACCTAAAGAAGTTGCAAAACTCTATCTCCTGGGCATTGGATGTGTAAAGTCTTTTTAGCTACTAAAGTTAACTGTTGCAACCCACTTGATTTTACCTCTGATGTGGTTTTGCGATTTACCATGTTTTTGTTGAGCTTTTTAGATGCTTTTTTTTTAATCAAATGAGCATTTAGTGATGTACTCTGCAGACAATCTTTTCTACTACTTTTTGTTTGATTACAGTTTTGTTTAATAATGCTATTTTAAAATTCAGTTAAAAAATGTCTTTTGATTTAGTTTCTCAAGGGAACTTTCTTCAAATATTGTATATATTTTCCACATATCCTCTTCTTTGATAGAACAACAACAAAAA
The DNA here is from genome assembly GCF_963924675.1 of Phocoena phocoena. Lineage (NCBI taxonomy): Eukaryota > Metazoa > Chordata > Mammalia > Artiodactyla > Phocoenidae > Phocoena > Phocoena phocoena. The sequence continues at coordinate 21,405,413 of NC_089235.1, forward strand.
CTAAATTATGTTAACAAAAATAATATTTCAAATGAGAATTGCTTTTTTTATTTTTTTTCCCCTAACCATCTTGGGGAACATCTACAAATACTTAAAAATTTTAAAGTCAGCGGCTTCCCTGGTGGCACAGTCATTGAGAGTCCGCCTGTCAATGCAGGGGATACGGGTTCGTGCCCTGGTCCAGGAAGATCCCACATGCCATGGAGCGGCTGGGCCTGTGAGCCATGGCTGCTGAGCCTGCGCATCCGGAGCCTGTGCTCTGCCACGGGAGAGGCCACAGCAGTGAGAGGCCTGCGTACTGCAAAAAAAAAAAAAAAAAAAAAAAAGAAATTTAAAGTCAGAAACTTAGAGTAGTTATATATATGACTTCAGACTACAATTTAAAATATATATGTTTATATAGTGGTAGTTTAATTGGTGATTCTCTATAGATTATAAACATATGCAAATGTGAGAGATATTATCAGATTTTTATGATTTATTTCTCTATTATATCAAATCCTTTCTATCAAATATATATTCAGCATTTTCATACTAATAAGAATTAATAAATGATATTAATGCTCAAACATGTTGGAAGTGGTAGGTTCTGAATAGTTTTCTTCAGTGAAATACATAAAGTTAAAATTGAAGAAAATAGATCAGTCAATCCAATTCATACTGTATTAATTACAAGATAGACTATAAAAATGAACTAGATTAGTTTTAGAGATTGAGACTAATTAATAATAAGGCTGGACAGAATGTCAATGGAATGTGTGGAAATACATGTATACACACACACATACATCTATATGTTTGTGTGACTATGTAGACAAATAAATATAAATTATCTTTTTTTAGATTTAAATGTACCCAAATATTGAAATAGTAATTATGGAATTAATATGTAATTAATATTTTAAGTGTTGAAAGATATATTCAGATTTGAAAGAAGAATATTTTTGCTCCATTGATACATTTTTTGGTTAATTCTTTACTGGTCTGAAAACAAACTACACAAATTGAATTCTCCATATTTTCTATTTAAATAAGATATAAACATATATAAATTATTATAAAAACTTCTTAGGCCAGCATTCAACTTTTTTCAAAGTGAATTTCTATAATTTTTGTTTTTTTTGTTTTTTTTTTTGCAGTACGCGGGCCTCTCACTGTTGTGGCCTCTCCTGTTACAGAGCACAGGCTCCGGATGCGCAGGCTCAGTGGCCATGGCTCAAGAGCCCAGCTGCTCCATGGCATGTGGGATCTTCCCGGACCGGGGCAAGAACCCGTGTCCCCTGCATCGACAGGCAGACTCTCAACCACTGCGCCACCAGGGAAGCCCTAGAATATTTTATTAATATTCCAACTCTGTTTACTAGATTCCATAAGGACCCTTAATGGTAGCATCACTTATCATAGCAATTCATTTTGTAGAATTAGAGATTACATAAAGTTTGAAACATGAAAAATATTGAATATTTTTTATAAATGTGTTACTCATTGTTTCAATTCAGTAATCACTTCAGTAATTCATGTATATATATATATATATATACATATAAATATATAGAAAATGATTTATTAAGAGGGATTGGCTTATGTGATTTTAGAGGCTGAGAAGTGCCATGATCTGCCAGCTGCAACCTAAGGGCCCAGGAGAGCCACTGATATAGATCCAGTTCAAACCTAAAGGCCTGAGAATTAATGGGGCCAATGGTATGAGTCCTGGTCTGAGTCAGAAAACCTGAGACCAGAAATGCCAGTGTCCAAGGAAAAGATAGCTGTCCCCATCAAGCAGAAAGCAAATTTGCTCTTCCTCTCACTTTTTCTTCTGTTCAAGCCCTCAACAGATTTGATGATGTCCACTCATATCCGTGACCATGATCTTTACTCAGTTTATTGATTCAAATGTTAATCTCTTCCAGAAACATCCTCACAGACACATTTAGAATAATGTTTTTACCAGCTATATAGGCATCCTCTAGCCCTATCAAGATGACACATAAAATTAATCATCACAATACTTGTTTTGCAGTTACTTGTATGGCAATTTAGGGACCAAATTTGAGCCATAATACAGGTTTGTCTATTGATTTTCTTACCATATCATCAAAATAAATATAATTGTACATTTAATATATTTTCCTTAAAACAACTTTTGATTTTTGCTGGTAAAGTCTAACAGCAAGAAAAATGACAAAATTTCTACAGAAGTTTTCCATACACTCTTCACCAGCATTAAAATAGTACAATTATCTTTGCCAGGAATTAAACATGAATCAATGTTATTAACTAATCTACAGACTATATTTGAATCTCACAAATTTTCTTACTAAAGTCCTTTTTCTTGTCTAGGATCCAATCTAGGATTCCACATTGCATTTACATGTATGTCTCTCTGTAGTAAACACATTAAGGAAGAGCTGCCCCGTCTATTCATTTATTAATTTATTCAATTAGATTATAGACTTGTGGATATTTATTTTATTAATTAGATTCTTATTTATTATAATCTATTAGTACCATTATTTATTTTGTTGCACAAATTATCTCAGACTTAGTTATTGGGAGACTTTTCATGTTGGCTTTTATGTCCTCTCAACTTGCCCCAATCACTTTTTTTTTTTTTTGCGGTACACGGGCCTCTCACTACTGTGGCCTCTCCTGTTGCAGAGCACAGGCTCCAGACGCGCAGGCTCAGCGGCCATGGCTCATGGGCCCAGCCACTCCACGGCATGTGGGATTCTCCCGGACCGGGGCACGAACCCGTGTCCCCTGCATCAGCAGACGGACTTTCAACCACTGCACCACCAGGGAAGCTCTCCCCAATCACTTTTTGAGTGTTTCCTTACTTTTGAAAGCAAAGGGTGCAGAAGTTTCTTTGTGTACTTTTTTACCTCAGTCTTGGAATTAATAATTCCTGGTTCCTTTTACTAAAAAAAATAGTGTTTAGAAATAAAATCTAAATTCTAGGTGTACTCACTGCTACTGGATATCATTACTTATAGGCTACTCTCAGAGGATAGAGCTAGGTATTTATGGATATATTCTAAACCCCCCCACACACATGTGTGCACTTATATTTGTTTTTATATTTATCATCTGTATTAATATTATCAATCATGAATTCAGATTGATACTTCCCATTACAATCCAATACTACACTGTTTATTTTAGTCTTCCCTCTTTTCTTATTTGTCTATAGACGTACTCTATACAGTCAAAGAACAGTTTTCTAAAGATTGGTCTTTATTTATTTTTCTTTGGGCTATTCTGATTGGGTGATTTCCATTATTCTATCTTCCAGATCACTTTTGTAATTCTGTATGAATTTTAAGATAGTTGTTTTATATCGTGAAAAGTTTTCCAGGTATCAAATTGGAACTTTTATAGGCATTGCATTGAATCTGTAGAAAGATTAGGGTAGTACAGACATTTTGACAATATTAATTCTTCCAATCCATGAATATGTGATATCTTTCCATTTATTTGTGTCTTTTTCAGTACTTTTATCAATGTTTTAGAGTTTTCAATGCATATGATCATCTCAACATGTGGAAAGAGCATTTGACAAAATACAACATCTTCTCATGATAAAGACTCTCAAGAAATTAAGTGTAAAAGGAATGTACTCCAACCTAATAAGGCCCATATATGAAAGCCCAAAGTTAACATCATAATTAGCATTCAGAAGATGAAAAATACTCCTACCACTTCGGTTCAACACAGTACTGGAAGTTATAACTAAAGCAATTAGGCAAGAAAAAGCAACAAAAGGCATACACATCAGAAAAGAGGAAGTAAAATTGTCTCTATTTGCAGATGATATTATCTTATACAGAGAAAACCAGAAAGACTCCATCAAAACACATCTAGAACTAATAAGCAATTTGAGTAAAGCTGCAGGATACAAAATCACTGTTTGAAAATCATTTGCATTTCTTTACACTAAAAATAAGCTATCAAAAAAAAAGCTAATCCCATTTACATTTATTATCAAAAATGATAATATGTGAAAGTTTTTAAGAGAGTAAATTCTAAAAGTTCTCATCACACACACACACAAATTCTATTTCTTTAATTTTGTATCTATATGAGATGATGAATGTTCACTAAACACTGTGATAATCATTTCAAGATGTGTGTATTTCAAATCATTTTCTATACACCTTAAATTTATATAGTTCTGTATGTCAATTATGTCTCAATAAAACTGGAAGAAGAAAAAATAAAATATTTAGGAATAATTTTACCTAAGAAGATAAAAGATCTTATCATATTTCTTGAAGTTAGAAAAACTTTTTCTAACATGTAAAACTGAATGTTCACATTTTCTATAAAATCTAGTAGAGTGAATCATTTATACAGGAATTATTTTGGTTTTATTTGTCCATTAAGTATGTAAAAATATAAGTGATTTTTTTCATAGCTATTAGTGTTACAATAAGATAAAATAAAACTATTAGAGACATAATTGACAAAGAAGAAGTAAAACTGTATCTATCAGAAAATGATATAATAGTATACCTGGAGAACCTTTGAGAATCCAGGATAAAATTTCATCCAAAATAAAAACACTTGGAAGTTAAGAGCATGTGGGTGAGGGGACCAAATTGGAAAACAAACAACACATGATCTTAACTGATAACACAACCACATTGATGGGAGTGAGAAAAAAAGGAAATCCTGACATTTGCAACAACATGGATGAATCTGAAAGACATTATGCTAAGTGAGATTTCATTATGCTAAGATTAAGAAAGACAAACGCTACACAATCTCACTTATATGTGGAATCTAAAAAGTTCTAACTTATAGAAGCAGAAAGTAGAATAGCTTGCCAGGGTTCGGTGGTAGGAGGAATGTCAGATTTTGGTCAAAGGGAAACAAAGTTTTGGTTATGCAGTATGAAAAAATTATTATAAAAATCCAATATAGGGGCTTCCCTGGTGGCGCAGTGGTTGGGAGTCCGCCTGCCGATGCGGGGGACGCGGGTTCGTGCCCTGGTCCGGGAGGATCCCACGTGCCGCGGAGCGGCTGGGCCCGTGAGCCATGGCCGCTGAGCCTGTGCGTCCGGAGCCTGTGCTCCGCGGCGGGGGAGGCCACGGCAGTGAGAGGCCCGCGTACCGCAAAAAAAAAAAAAAAAAAAAAAAAAAAAATCCAATATAAAGTATTGTCAACAAGTTAATACTGAGTTTTCTAAGAGAATGAACTTAGATGTTGCCATCTCACACAAAAGAATAGTAACTATGTGAAGTGATGTATATGTTAAATAGCTTGATTGTGATAATCATTTCACAATGTATACTTAATCAAAACATCACATTTGGGGCTTCCCTGGTGGCGCAGTGGTTGAGAGTCCGCCTGCCGACGTAGGGGACACGGGTTCATGCCCCGGTCCGGGAAGATCCCACATACCATGGAGTGGCTGGACCCATGAGCCATGGCTGCTGAGCCTGCACGTCCGGAGCCTGTGCTCTGCAACGGGAGAGGCCACAACAGTGAGAGGCCCGCATACAGCAGAAAACGACAACAACAACAACAACAATAAAAACACATCACATTGTATTTCTTAAATACATTATTTTTTTGTGAATTATATCCCAGTAAAGATGAAACCCATATCACCATATTATATGACAAATAAAGAAATTTAATAAGAACACAGTTTTATTATTCTTCAATTGTATGAGGAAACCATGGACCTATCTATATCCACCCAAAGTCCATTAGAATCATGTTGGTCTTTTCATTGTCATCAAATAATATTGGGGCAGTAGGGAAAATGAATTGTGAATACACCATCAACATGATATAATTCAATTTAATTATAATTATAATTACTTCTGTTATAATTTGTAAAGCCATAATAAAGATAGATTTGCATTCTTACAGATGCCTTTCTCACCTCTTTAACTCCAATGCTTATAACATCACAGTCATATAGACACTCTATTCTCAAAGGACATCATTGAGTAGCTCCATCATCTTGAACCCACTTAACTGCTCTATTTCCTGTAGTTTGTCAAATTTTCATAGCTCTGTTTGATCTGATGATTGACAGACATTTCTAACAACCTTTCCTCTCAGCTGTGTAGTGGTGTAGACTAAATCTGAATAGGTAGGCATTTTTAAATATATTTCTATGGTAATTATTAAGTTTACTTTGTTGTTCTACTTAAGGGTTAAAGAGAAAATATTATGAATTTTTAGTAATTTATTTAAAAATTAATCTTAAAACTACATTAAAAGTTGTTTATTTAATCTCATAATTTTAACATCTTTTTATTTTCCTTTGCTGGTTACTTTAAAAATAATAAGCCACTTATGAAATTTTCCAGAATAAAAAAAATGTTAGGTTTTCCAGGAGCGAATGGGCTTAAAACAGCAAGAAAATTTAATTAGAAATCAACAACCTTGATCTTTGAGCCCATTCCGTCGTGTTGTGCCTTATTACTTTAGAACTATATGTATGACATTATATTCTGGTTGCATACTTCCCTTTAAACATCTCTTTCCCAAGTTTATTGCTTTCATCCTGATATTTTGGACCTCAGTCTTCCTGCAAGATTTCGGAAGGTGCCCTTAACTTGAGCCTCAAGTGTTCCACTCAGTTGAGAAGAGAACTGTTCACTAAAGTCCTTTGAGAATGAGAACCAAACTGTTTTGGGTCTCTCATTGAGTATCCCAGATAGCAATGGGTTACTTGGGGGAAAAAATGGTAGTTTATGTAAAAATAATCAAATATTACATTTGGATATTTTTAATGTGTCAATACAGTTGCTATTTTAACCATTGTTTTAAGATCCCCCAAATGATGTTTATATTAAAAACATTAGAAAGTTCTCTTTAGTGGTGAGTGAAATACATTTGTGTATGTATGTAACTAAAAATACCTAGGATATATGAATATTAATTAAATATCAAAGGCTTTTGTCATTATTCCTAAAATATTTTAAAAATAATAAATAGGGTGTGTGGCAGGCAGAAAGCACCTCCCCCTCCCAAAATAACCACACCCTCATGGCTGGAACTTGTAAATATGGTACTTTATGTGGCAAAATGACTTTGGATGGAATTAAGTTTACAACACTTAAACAGGGAGTTATTCTAGTTAATGTAGGTATGTCTAATGTGAATAAATATAGAAGTGGATCCTTCCCAGGGCATCCAATAAGGATCACATTATTGCTTATATCTTGAATTTTGCAATGTGAGATCTTAAGCAGAGGACCCAGTGGGGTCCACCTATATTTCTAACATGTAGAAATGATGAGATAATAAATCTGTGTGGTTTTAAGCCACTCAATCTGTCATAATTTATTACAGCAGGAATTAAAAAAGGAACACAGAAGTCTTCTGAAATAAATAAAAAGTAATAATAGGGATCTCATATATGTAAGTAAGGTATGCTCTGAAGGAAATAATGTTTGTAAACTTTTACTTGAGACAGTTATTACTTTTGAACAGTCAAATTTGAGTAAATTTAGAAAACTGTTGAAATCTTAGTATCCAATTTGTTTATTTAAAGAGTAATATTTAGATAGAGGTTTTTAACAAGTAATTGTTACATATTACATCAGAGTTTCTCAACGTCAGCACTATTGACATTTTGGACTAGATAATTTTTTTGTTATTGAGGACCAGGGACAGAGAGAGAGCTGTCTTGTGCAGTGTAGGATGTTTAGTGGCATTCCTGGACCTACTCAACAGATCCATGAGAAACCAACGAAGTTGTGACAATCAAAAATGTCTCCAGGGCTTCCCTGGTGACACAGTGGTTGAGAGTCCACCTGCTGATGCAGGGGACACGGGTTTGTGCCCCGGTCCAGGTAGATCCCACATGCCATGGAGCAGCTGGGCCTGTAAGCCATGGTTGCTGAGCCTGTGCATCCAGAGGCTGTGCTCCGCAATGGGAGAGGCCACAACAGTGAGAGGCCCACGTACCAAAAAAAAAAAAAAAAAAAAAAAAGTCTCCAGATATTGTCAATGGTTCCTTCAAGGAATGGAGAAGCAAAATCAACCCTGGTTGAGAAGCATGACAACACACAAAAACCCACTTGATTTTAATTGCTACCCAGTACCAACTGCTTGATTCAAATGAAAATGTTTATTTAAATAGTTTGATTCTGTCTGTTTTAGTCAACTAGTCAAATTCAGTTGGTGGTTGCTGTTATCTATTTTTTTTATTATTATTGTTATTTTTTTGGTTCTCCCATTAACTATATGATTTGCACATGGTTTCCTTTGAGTTGTGAACACTTTTATTCCAGGCACTCTCTTGGAACCAGCAGTTTTGCTTCTTACTAATAATTTTGAAAGAAATTTTCCCTTGAGTTATAGAATTTTGTTTTAGGCTTACACTCTCAAGTGAAAGAAATGTAAACAAAAGAACTGTGTTTCTGCATTCATGATCAGAACAAAAAAAAGATACTCTTCCTTTGTAGACATCTATACATTAATCTGTATATTAATCCATTCATTCATTCACTCATCCATTTATCCATCCATTAAATAACTATTGGTGACTCACATGTACATGATTCTGGGTATACCATGGCAAACAAAATTAACCTTTTTCTTTAAAAAATTTATTAGGTGGAGAAAATTGACATTTAAGAGTAGATATCTAGATTTATAGGTCATATTCAAGATGGTGGAGGAGTAGGAGGACGTGGAGTTCATCTCTCTCCATAGATTGCATCAGGAGTACATCTATAGATGTAACAGTTCTCACAGAACACCAGCTGAAAACTAGCAGAAGACCTTGGACACCAGAAAGGATGATAAAGATCCCTGCATAACTGGTAAGATAGAAAAAAGAAGGGAGAAGGAGGAGGAGAGGAAGCGGGATGGGACCTGCACCTGGGGTGGGGGAGCTGAAGCAGAGGAGAGATTCCTGAGTTCGGAGAAATCCCCACTCCAATGGGGAAATCGATTGGGACAGAAGGGAAGAATTTGTCAGAAGAGGGTGAAGTGGCCAATCTGTGGCAGACAGGACAGAGTGAGAAACACACAGATAGTCTTTACCGTGGTCCTATGTGTCCTGGACTGGGACATGTGTTCACAGGTGTGCAAGGGGGCTGGGAGCTGAAGTGTGGGGATTGGAAAACAGGCCCAGAGCAATAACTGCTGCTGGCTGTGGGGAGATGGATTGAAGGGATGGGAGGGAGGAAATCCGCAGCAGGGGATGCGTAGGAGGAAGACTGGACTTCCATGGAAGTAGGGCACTACTGCTGAGTCACATGCAGGGGAAGGAACCAGTATTGTAACCTCTGTCTCCCCACATGCCGCACCAGCTGTGAAGCAATAAAAAAATCCTCTTCCCAGCTGTAGGACAAAAAAAAAAAAAAAGCCCGGCCAGGGCTGGCCCTCACACACCTTATGCTGGGAGCCAGGAAAGGCCCTCACTAGGGCCATATCTCTTTTGCCCATGGCTTCCAGCTTCCCTGAGCATTTGGCACCACAGGGGCTCCCGTGATCCAAGCAAGCATACCATCTCTGTGGCCTGTCCTCACTGGGGCAGGCCCAAGAGCTCCAAGGCAGCCTCAGGACCAGACTCCTGTGGGTGGACCACATGCAGGGGTGGGGGTAAAGCCAAGGCTGAACCCCAGGGATGGGGTGACTAAGGAAGAAGATCATAATTTTTTCCATCAGCTGTACAAGCTGCAGATTAAATCCATATGATTAGCTAGGTAGACCCTGCATCCATGGAATACCTGAGCAGACAGTGAATGTTCCACAAATGAAAATGGTCTAGCTCTGGCAGCAGTGGACTTTGGGGGCAAGCACATGCAGGAATTGGACCAGATCAGAGTTTGAGTAGCACCTACTGGACCACAACAGTTCCAGAGACCAGGCCAGAGACAGAGGAGAGACTCTTAGGGAGGTGGAGGTGGGCTGTGGCACATGGCTAGTGCAAGGACACCTACAGTGGATACCCCAGGGAAACATAATTATTACAATTAATTTTATTATGTTTTGATTCATTCTGTTGTTGCTTCTGGCTTTTTTTCTTTCTTTATTTGTTTGTTGGTTGCTCTTTTAGTTTGTTTTTTTTTTTTTAGTCTTTTAGGACCTCTGTGTTTTATAACATATTTTTCATTTTAATTTTTTTATATATTTCTATTTTTACTTTGCTTTTCTGTTGTTCTGTGTTCTTTTCCCTGATTTTTTTTCTTCTTTTTATTTAATATATTTTTTATTCATATTTCCATTTCTACTTTGCTTTTCAGTAGTCCTGTGTTTTTTCCCTTTTTATTTTATTTTATTATTATTTTTGTTTAATAATTTTATTGGTTTGTTGTGTTTCCTTGTTTTATTCTTCAGTTGGCTTTTTTTTTTTTGGTTTTGCTTTTAGGTTATATGTTTTTGTTAGTTTTAATCCTAACTGTTTCAATTCCTTTTTGAGTTCTTCTGTTTGTCCGGTTGTTCTCTTGCTTTCTGTTTAGTTTAGTTCTGTTTTTGTTTCTTTCACATGTGTGTGTGTTTCCTTGTTTTTGTTAGTTAGATTTTGTTTTTACCATTTCTCTGGGGTTTTGTTTGTCTTTTTTTAAACATATTTTCTCTTTTTTTAAAAATATATTTCTGTTTCTACATTGCTTTTCTGTTGTTGTCTTCTTTTCCCTTACTCTTTCTTTTCTTCTTTTTTAAAATCATTTTTGTATTTTTTTTTTTTCTTGGCTTCATTCTTCAGTTGTCACTCTCCTTTGGTTTTATGTTTTGATTTTGTATTTTTGTCAGTTTTCTTTTTAATTGTTTGATTTTGTTCTTGGATTCTTTTCTTTGTCTGGTTGTTCTCTTGCTTTTTGATTTATTTGTTTCTGTTTTTGTTTCTTTTGTGTGTGTGTGTGTGTGTTTCCTTGTTTCTGTTTGTTTGATTTTACTTTTTACTGTTTGTCTGATGTTTTATTAGTCTTTTTTTTTTCTTAATCCCTTTTATTACTCAGATGAGCCACTTGTGGGAGCTTGGTTCCTTGACTGGAAATTGGGCCTGAGGCTCTGAGGTGAGAGCACTGAGTACAGGATGCTAGACCACTAGAGAATACCAGGTCCCAGGGAAGATTAATCACTGAGAGCTCTCATGGAAGCCTCTATCTAAATCCAAGACCTGGCTCCACCCAGTTGGAGCCAGAAGCTCCCAGTGCTGGACACCTCACACCAAAAAATAAACACGACAGAAACACAAACCCACCCAACATCCCACAGACTATCTAAAGTTATACTAAGCTCACAGACACCCCAAAATACACCACCTGACATGGCCCTACTCATCCAGAGGAGAAGAATCATCTCCATCCACCAGAAAACTGGGACCAGTCCCTTCCATCAGGAAGTTAACACAAGTCACTGGACAAACTTCACCACAGGGGAGAGAGAACAGAAGCAAGAGGAACTACGACCCTGCAGCCTGGGGAAAGGAGACCTCAAATATTGTAAAATAGAAAAAAATGAGAAGACAGATAAATATCTTGCAGGCAAAGGGGTAAGATAAAAATCCACAAGACCAAGTAAATGAAGAGGAAATAGACAAACTACCTGAAAAACAATTCAGATTAATGGTAGTAAAGATGATACAAAATCTCAGAAATAGAATAGAGGAAATATAAGAAACATTTAACATTTAATTCTTCTAGGTTAACATTTAATCTAGAAGAATTAAAGAGCAAGCAAATAGTAATGAAGAGTAATAAACAACACAATAACTGAAATTAAAAATACTCTAGAAGGAATCAATAGCAGAATAGCTGAGGCAGAAGAATGGATAAGTGGGCTGGAAGATAGAATGATGGAAATAACTGCCACAGAGCAGAATAAAGAAAAAAGAATTAAAAGAAAGGAGGACAGTATCAGAGACCTCTGGGACAATATTAAGTGCACCAACATTCGAATTACAGGCATCCCAGAAGAAGAAGAAAAAAAGAAAGGGTCTGAGAAAATATTTGAAGTGATTGTATTTGAAAACTTCCCCAACATGGGAAAGGAAATAATCAAGTCCAGGAAGAGCGGAGAGTCACATACAGGAAAATGGAAGGGGAAACAGTCCGAAACACATATTAATCAAACTAACAAAAATTAAACACAAAGAAAAAATATTAAAAGCAACAAGGGAAAAGCAAAAAAATAACATAAAAGGGAATTCCCATAATGTAAACAGCTGATCTTTCAACAGAAACTCTACAGGCCATAAGGGAGTGGCAAATATATATTTAAAGTGATGAAAGGGAAAAACCTATAAACAAGATTACTCTACCCAGTAAGGATCTCATTCAGATTTGACTGAGAAATCAAAAGCTTTACAAACAAGGAAAAGTTAAGAGAATTCAGCACCACCAAACCAGTTTTACAACAAATTTTAAAGGAACTTCTCTAGGCAGGACACACAAGAGAAGGAAAATACCTACAAAAACAAACCCAAAACAATTAAGAAAATGGTAACAGAAACATAAATATCGATAATAACCTTGAATGTAAATGGATTAACTGCCCCAACCAAAAGACACAGACTGGCTGAATGGATACAAAAACAAGACCCATATATATGCTGTCTATAAGAAACCCACTTCAGACATAGGGACACATACAGACTGAAAGTGAGGTGATGGAGAAAGGTATTCCATGCAAATGGAAATCAAAAGAAAGCTGGAGATAAATACTCATATCAGACAAAATAGACTTTAAAATAAAGACTATTACAAGAGACAAGGAATGGTGCTACATAATGATCAAGGGATCAATCCAAGAAGAAGATATAACAATTGTAAATATCTATGCACCCAACAGAGGAGCACCTCAATACACAAGGCAAATGCTAACAGCCACAAAAGGAGAAATCGACAGTAACACAATAATAGAAGGCAGCTTTTACACCCCACTTACAGCAGTGGATAGATCATCCATACAGAAAATAAATAAGGAAACACAAGATTTAAATGACATATTAGACCAGGTGGACATAGTTAATATTTATTGGACTTTCCATGCAAAAACAAGAGAATACACTTTCTTTTCAAGTGCTCACGGAACAGTCTCCAGGATAGCTGACATCTTGGGACACAAATCAATCCTCAGTAAATTTAAGAAAATAGAAATCATATCAAGCATCTTTCTTGACCAAAACGCTATGAGACTAGATATTATTTACAGGAAAAAAAAAACTGTAAAAAATACAGTCACAAGGAGGCTAAACAATATGCTACTAAACAACCAAGAGAGCACTGAGGAAATCAAAAAATTACCTAGAAACAAATGACAATGAAAACACAACGACCCAAAACCTATGGGATGCAGCAAAAACAGTTCTAAGAGGGAAGTTTATAGCAATACAATCCTACCTCGAGAAGTCAGAAAAATCTCAAATAAACAACCTTACCTTACACATAAAGCAATTAGAGAAAGAAGAACAAAAAGTCCCCAAGTTAGCAGAAGGAAAGAAATCATAAAGATCAGAACAGAAAGAAATGAAGGCAATGATAGCAAAGATTAATCAAACTAAAAGCTGTTTTTTTAAGAAGTTAAAGAAAATTGATAAACCATTAGGCAGACTCATCAGGATAAAAAGGGAGAAGACTCAAATCAATAGGATTAAAAATGAAAAAGGAGAAGTAACCTCTGACACCACAGGAATACAAAGAATCACGTGAGACTACTACAAGCAGATATATGTCAATAAAATGGACAACCTGGAAGAAATGGACATATTCTTAGAAAAGTACAACCTTCCAAGACTGCACAAGGAAGAAATAGAATATATAAACAGTCCAATCACAAGCACTGAAATTGAAACTGTGATTAAAAATCTTCCAACAAACAAAAGCACAGGACCAGATGGCTTCACAGGCAAATCCTATCAAACATTTAGAGAAGAGATAACACCTATCCTTCTCAAACTCTTCCAAAATATAGCAGAGGGAGGAACACTGCAAAACTCATTCTATGAGGCCACCATCACCCTGATACTAAAATCAGATAAAGGTGTCACATAAAAGAAAACTACAGGCCAATATCACTGATGAACATATACGAAAAAAATCCTCAACAAAATACTAGCAAACAGAATCTAACAGCACATTAAAAGGATCATACAACATGATCAAGTAGGGTTTATCCCAGGAATGCAAAGGTTCTTCTTTATACCCAAATCAGTCAATGTGATATACCATGTTAACAAATTGAAGGATTAAAAACATATGATAATCTCAATAGATGCAGAAAAACTTTTGATAAAATTCAACATCCATTTATGATAAAAACCCTCCAGAAAGAGGGCATAGAGTCAACCTACCTCAACATAATAAAAGCCATATATGACAAACACACAGCCATCATTCTCAATGGTGACAAAATGAAAGAACTTCCCCTAAGGTCAGGAACAAGACAAGGGTGCTACTCTCACCACTACTATTCAACAAAGTTTTGGAAGTTTTAGCCATGGCAATCATAGAAGAAAAAGAAATAAAAGGATCCAAATTGGAAAAGAAGTAAGATTGTCACTGTGTGCAGGTGGCATGATACTATACATAGAAAATCCTGAAGATGCCATCAGAAAATTGCTAGAGCTAATCAATGAGTTTTGTAAAGTAGCAGGATACAAAATTAATGCACAGAAATCTCTTCCATTCCTATATACTAACAATGGAAATCAGAAAGAGAAATTAAGGAAACAGTGTCATATACCATTGCAACAAAAAGAATAAAATACCTAAGAATAAACCTATCTAAGGAGGCAAAAGAACTGTATACAGAAAACTATAAGACACTGATGAAAGAAATCAAAGGTGGTAAAACCAGATGGAGAGATATATCATGTTCCTGGATTGGAACAATCAACATTTTGAAAATAACTATACTACTCGAAGCTATCTATCAATTCAATGCAATCCCTATCAAATAACCAACAGCATTTTTCACAGAACTAGAAGAGAATATTTCACAATTTGTATGGAAACAAAAACGTTCCCTAATAGCCAAAGCAATCTTGAGAAAGAAAAACGGAGCTGGAGGAATCAGGCTCCCTGACTTCAGACTATACTACAAAGCTACAGTAATCAATGGAGTATGGTACTGACACAAAAATAGAACTATAGATCAATGGAACAGGATAGAAAGCCCAGAGATAAACCCACGTACATGTGGTCACCTTATCTTTGACAAAGGAGACAAGAATATACAATGGATAAATGATAGCCTCTTCAATAAATGGTCCCAGGAAAACTGGACAGCTACATGTAAAAGAATGAAATTAGAACACTTCTTAACACCATACACAAAGATAAACTCAAAATGGATTAAAGGCCTAAATGTAAGGCCAGACACTATAAAACCCTTAGAGGAAAATATAGGCAGAACACTCTATGACATAAATCACAGTAAGATCCTTCTTGAAGCACCTCCTAGAGAATGGAAATAAAAACAAAAATAAACAAATGGGACCTAATGAAACTTAAAAGCTTTTGCACAGCAAAGGAAACCATAAACAAGATGAAAGACAGCCCTAAGAATGGGAGAAAATATTTGTAAACGAAACAACTGATAAAGGATTAATTTCCAAAATATACAAACAGCTCATGCAGGTCAATATCAAAAAACAAACAACCCAATCCAATAGTGGGCAGAAGACCTAAATGGACATTTCTCCAAAGAAGACGTACAGATTGCCAACAGACACATGAAAAGATGCTCAACATCACTAATCATTAGAGAAATGCAAATCAAAACCACAGTGAGGTATCACCTCACACTAGTCAGAATGACCATCATCAAAAAATCTAGAAACAGTAAATCCTGGAGAAGGTGTGGAGAAAAGGGAACCCTCCTGCACTGTTGGTGAGAATGTAAATTGATACAACCACTATGGAGAACAGTATGGAGTTTCCTTAAATAAACTAAAAATAGAACTACAGTATGTCCCAGTGATCCCACTACTAGGCACATACCCTGAGAAAACCATCATTCAAAAACATCTATGGACTGCAGTGTTCATTGCAGCACAAATTACAATAGCCAGGACATGGAAGCAACCTAAGTGTCCATCAACAAATGAATGTGGCACATATATGCAATGGAATATTACTCAGCCTTAAAAAAGAACAAAATTGAGTTATTTGTAATGAGGTGCATGGACCTAGTGACTGTCATACAGAGTGAAGTAAGTCAGAAAGATAAAAACAAATACCATATGCTAACACACATATATGGAATCTAAAACAAAATGGTACTGATGAACCTAGTGGCAGGGCAGGAATAAAGATGCAGACGTGGAAAATGGACTTGAGGACACGGAGGGGAAGGGGAAACTGGGACAAAGTGAGAGAGTAGCATTGACATATATACACTACCAAATGTAAAATGGATTGCTAGTGGGAAGTTGCTGCATAGCAGAGGGAGATCAACTCAGTGTTTTGTGATGACCTAGAGGGGTGGGATAGGGAGGGTGGGAGGGAGGCTCAAGAGGGAGAGGATATGGGGGTATATGTATACATATAGCTGATTCACTTTGTTGTACAGCAGAAACTAACACAACATTGTAAAGAAAGTGTACTCCAATAAAGATATATATATATATATATATATATATATAGAGAGAGAGAGAGAGAGAGAGAGAGAGAGAGAGAGAGACAGAGACAGAGAGACAGAGAGAGAGACAGAGAGACAGAGAGACAGAGAGACAGAGGGACAGAGAGACAGAGAGAGAGAGTAAATATCTACTAGCAGGAAAAAGTAATATGGAATGAACACTGAGTGCTAAGGGAATGGTAAGAGGCATAACTAACCCAACTTTTTTATGAGTTGAAAGGTAAGATCTTGGCTTACCTCTGGAGTTTATTATTGGAAAACTTTTAGGAAAGTTCCTAAATCAGAGTAGCAAGTCTACAGATTTCTGAGTAGCACAACTAGTAGAAATAGCTTTCAGTTGGAAAAGCAAAGTTTGTATGCTTTAACACTCTTTATGATAGGCCCTCAAAAATGCTACCACAAATTGATGTATGGTAATCAATTTGATTTGATTTAAGAGGAAACTTTGAATTTGTGAACAAAAATTTTACTTCTCATTCAGGATTAATTTTCTTAATGCATGAGACAAAGCACAAGGACATAAATTTTTAGCGAATAACCAAATAAAAATTTTAAACCCTATTTTCCCCCCTCCAGATTTATTGAGATATAATTGACATATAATGTTGTGTAAGCTTAAAGTGTACAACATGTTAATTTGATACACTTATATATAGTAAACTGATTACACCACAGCTTTAGCTAACACCTCCATTACATTACATGATTATTGTTTCCTACTTTTGGTGAGAACATTTAAGATTTACTCTCTCAGCAACTTTCATGTATAAAGCAGTATTATTGACTATAATCACCACACTATACTTTAGATCTCCAGAATTTATCATCTTAAACTTGGGAATTTGTGCTGTTTGACCAATATCTCCCCATTTCCTCCACTTCCAGCCTCTGGTAACCACCATTCTACTTTCTATTTCTATGTTTTCAGCTTTTCAAGACTCCATATAAAAAGTGATATCATACAGTATGTGTCTTTCTCTATCTGACTTATTTCACTTAACATAATGCCCTCAATTTTCACTCAAGTTGTTGCAAAAGGCAGGATTTCCATTTCCATTTTACATGGCTAAATATTATTCCATTGTATACATATACAATATCTTCTTTATTCATTTATCCATTGATAGGCATTTAGGTTGTTTTCATCTTTTGGCTATTGTGAATAATTCTGCAATGAACATAGGAGTGCAGATATCATTTTGAAATGCTGTTTTCATATTCTTTGGACATATACTCAGAAGTGGGATAGCTGAATCATATGGTAGCTCTATTTTTAATTTTTTGATGAATCTCCATACTGTTTTCCATAGAGACCAAATGGATTAACATTCCCACCAACATTGCACGAGGGTGTCTTTTACTCTATATCCTCCCCAACACTTGTTATCTCTTGTCTTCTTGATGATAGCCTTTCTAACTGTGTAAGGTTGTGTCTCACTGTGGTTTTGATTTGCATTTCCCTGATGATTAGTTCTGTCGAGCACCTTTTCATCTACCCATTGTCCATTTGGATGTCTTCTTTGAAAATGTCTGTTTAATACCCCTGCTCATTTTTAAAATTGGATTATTTGGGAGTGGGTTGTGATTCATTTGTATGAATTTGTTATATATTTTGGATATTAGCTCATTATCAGATATATGATTTGCAATTATTTTTCCCTATCTGAAGATTGCCTATTCTGTTTTGTTGAATGTATCTTTTGCTGTCAAAAACTATTTTGTTTGACGTAGTCCCACTTAATTTTTGCTTTTGTTGTTTTTGCTTTTGGTGTCATATCCAGAAAAATTTTGCAAGACCATGTCAAAGAGACTGTTTCTCTATGTTTTCTTCTAGGTGTTTTATGATTTCAGGTCTTCTAAGTAATTAATGCATTTTGAGTTCATATTTGTGAGTGGTGTAAGGTAGTGGGCAAATTTTATTTTTCTGCATTTGGTGTTCCAACTTTCACAACAACGTTTATTGAAGAGACTGTCCTTTCCCCATTGAGTATTCTTGGCTCTCTTGTGGAATATTAGTTGACCATGTATTACAGGGTTTATTTCTGGGCTCTCAATCTCTTCAAATTGTCTATTTTTATCCATTACTATACTGTTTTAATTGCTATAACTTTGTAGCCTAGTTTGAAATCAGGAAGTGTGATGTCTCTGGCATTTTTCTTCTTTTTCATGTTGTGTTGGCTATTTGACATCTTTTGTGGTTCCATAGAAATTTTAGTAATGTTTTTTTCTATTTCTGTGAAAAATGCCATTGGTAGCTTGATAGGGTTTGCATTAGATCTACAGATGGCTTGGAGTAATATGGGCATTTTAACAATATTACTTATTCTAATACATGAATGTTTGATATCTTTCCATTTTTTTGTGTGTTCTTCAATTTCTTTCACCAACATCTTACAGTTTTCAGTCTACAGACCTTGCACTTCCTTGCTTAATTTTATTCCTAACTATTTTATTGTTATTTATTCCATTTTGAATGATTATTTTATTGATTTATTTTCCTGATATTTTGTTGTTAGTGTATAGAAACACAAGTGATTTCTCATGTTTATTTGGTAACCTACAACTTTCCTGAATCAACTGAGTAGTTCTGTTTTTGATTGTAGTCTTTAGGGTTTTCTATATGTAAGTTTATACTATCTACATGCAAATTTTACTTCTTCATTTTACTTTTTCCTTTCTGATTTGGATACTTTTTATTGCCTGATTGTTCTGGCTAGGACTTTCAATTCTATGTTGAATAGAAGTAGTGAGACTGGGTACCCTTGTTCCTGACCTTAGGAAAAAAAACTTTCAATGACTCACCATTAAGTATGATGCTATATGTGGGCTTGTCAAATATTGCCTTTCTTATGTTAAGGCACATTCCTTCTATAACCAGATGTTGAGCATTTTTACCATGAAAGGATGCTGTATTTTGTCAAAAACTTTTTCTGTATCTATTGAGATAATCATGATTTTTATCTTTCATTCTATTAATATGGCACATCACATTTATTGATTTGCATATTAGAGCCATTCTTGCATCCCAGGGATAAATCCTATTTTATCATGGTGTATGATTCTTTTAATAGATAATTGACTTTGGCTTGTTAATTTTTTGTTGATAATTTTTGAATTTATGTTCATCATGGATATTGGTCTGTAGTTTTCTTGTAGTGTCTCTGTCTGGGTGTGATATCAGGGTAATGCTGGCCTTGTAAAACAAGTTCAGGAGTATTCCCTCTTCTTCAGATTTTTGGGAAAAGCTTAATAAGGATTGCTATTAATTCTTCATTAAATGTTTGGTAGAACTCACCAGTGAAACCACCTAACTCATCCTGGACTTTTCCACACTGGATAGTTTTGATTACTGATTCAATCTCATTAAAAAATATAGGTTTATTCAGATTTTCTATTTCTTCATGATATAGTGTTATTAGTTTGTGTGTTCTTAGAAACTTATCCATTTCTTCCAGATTGTCAAATTGTTTGCATATAATTTTCATAGTAACATTTTCTGATTTTTTGTATTTATGTGGTATCACTGTAATGTCTTTCATTTCTGATTTTATCTATTTGAGTGTTTTCTTAATTTGTCTAGCTAAAGTTTTGTCAATTGTATTTATCTTTTCAGAAAACTAGCTATTAGTTTTGTTGATCTTGTTACTGAACTCGGTTTTTTTGCCCAACGTGAAACACGCCAAACACTGAGACACTGAGATTCACAGCAGATAAAAGGTTTATTCATGAGGCAGTCAAGTGAGGAGATAGAAGAAAAAATTTCAAATCTGCCTCCTCCAAGGTGAGGGTCTTGGATATTTATGGGATAAAGCTGAGTTATGGGGAGCATAGGGAAAGGTGATTGAAGATAAGAAAAATGTAAGGTAAATGTTTTTCTACACAGGTACAACTAAGCTAAGGGCTTCTTCATTGGATGCATGTTCAAAAAATGGTGGCATTAGCCTGTTCTGATAGTGGAGTTTTGGGCCCTCTGATGACAAAATGTCACAGATTTGACACTCATGCATGCTCATTTGGAGGGTTGGTGGTCCCAACCAGTCTTAACTAGCTTGAGCTGAAATTGAACACATCAGACTCCAAGTTCCTGAAAAACAATCTGGGCAAAATCTTATAGGCTACATGACGCTTGGAGGACAGGCAAGTTTTTTTTAGCAACAAAGTGAGCTTGATCAGTGAAGACAAATTATAGTGCATTATTTATTAAGCAAGTTATGTATCTATCCTTGACTTCAATCTTTTCTAATGTTTATTTGGCCTCTATTTCTGCTCTGATCTTTATTAGTTAGTTCCTCTGCTAACTTTGGTCCTAGTTTGTTCTTTTTCTAGTTCTTCAGTGTGTAGCTTTATATTGTTTGAAGTCTCTCTCTTTTTTCTTAATGTACGTATCAATATTTATCAGTATAAACTTCCTTTTTAGAACTGCTTTTGCAACATCCCATAGGTTTTAATATATTTAGCTTCCATATTTGTTTGTCTCAATATATTTTTTGATTTTCCACTTGATTTCTTTCTTGACAAATTGTTTGTTCAGGGGTGTGTTGCTTAATTTCTACATATTTGTGAATTTTACAGCTTTCTTATTTACTAGTGATTTCTAGTTTCATACCATTGTGATTGGGAACTTAGTATCATTTTAATCTCAAATTTTCTTAGACATTTTTTGTGACCTATTATATGATCTAATCTGTAGAATGTTCCATATGTGCTTGAGAAGAATGTGTATTCTGCTGATGTTGAATGGAATAAATGTTCTGTATATGTCTTATAGGACTATTTGGTATAAAGTATGGTTCAAGTCCAACATTTCTTGGTTTTCTGTCAAATAATCTATCCGTTGTTGAAAATGGAGTACTCAAGTCCCCTACTATTACTGTATAGTTTTCTATTTCTCCCTTTATATCTGTTACTATTTGCTTAATATATTTAGGTGTGCCAATGTTGAGTGCATATTTGGTAACAATTGTTATATTGTTTACCTGTGTTTACCTTTTTTTTTGTCTCCAGTTACAATTTTTGACTTCAAGTCTATTTTGTTTGATATAAGTATAGCTATTCCTGCACTCTTTTGGTTTCCATTTGTATGGAATATCTTTTTCCATTTTTTATTTATTTCTTACTTTAAGCCTATGTGTGTCCTTAAAGCTGAAGTGGGTCTCTTCTAGGCAGCATAAAATTGTATCTCTTGTTGTTTTTTATTCATCTAGCCACTCTATGTCTCTTGTTTGAAGAATTCAATCCATTTCATTTAGAGTAATTAATATTTAAGACCTCATTAATGCCATCCTATTGTTTTTTCTTCCTTTTTTGTAGTTCCCTTGTTCCTTTCTTCCTCTCTTGCTGCCTTCCTAAGTGAACTGATAATTTTCTGTGATGTTATGGTTTGATATCCTTCTTTTCATATGCTAAAAATCTACCATAGGTTTTTGGTTTATGGTTACTATAAGGCTCACATAAAATATCTTATAGATATAACAGTCTATTTTAAACTGATAACAAATTAACTTTGATTGCTTACAAAAATGATATCCCTTTATCCCCTTTTTAGATATTTTGACATCACAATTTACCTCTTTTTATATTTGTGTCCATTAACAAATTATTGTAGCTGTAGTTATTTTTAATATTCTGTAAGTAAACCATTATAGTAGAGTTTTGTGGTTAACACTCCACCACATTACAGTTCTAGAGTATTCTAATCTTTTTACTTTTACCAATTTACTTTTACCAATGTGTTGTATATTTTCATATGTTTTCTTGTTACTACTTAGCAACTTTTCATTTTGGCTTGACAAATTCCTTTCAGCATTTCTAAAAGGCAGGCCTATTGGAAATAAATTCCTCATCTTTTGTTTATCTGGGAAAGTCTTTATTTGTCCTTCATTTGTGATGGACACTTTTGCCAGGTAAAGTATCCTTGGTTAACAGTTTTTTCTGCCAGTACTTTGAATATATTATCCCACACCCTCCTGCCCTGTAAGCTTTCTGCTGAGAAGTCTGCTAATAAATAAACTTACGGTGGTTTCTTTGCAAGTTAAAAGATACTTTTTCCCTCTTTCTGCCTTTAAGATTCTTGTTTTGTCTTTGAATTTTTTTTTTTTTTTTTTTCAGTATGTGGGCCTCTCACCGTTGTGGCCTCCCTTTGCAGAGCACAGGCTCTGGATGCGCAAGCTCAGCGGTCATGGCTCACGGGCCCAGCTGCTCCATGGCATGTGGGATCTTCCCGGACCAGGGCACGAACCCGCATCCCCTGCATCAGCAGGCAGACTCTCAACCACTGCACCACCAGGGAAGCCCTTGTCTTTGATTTTTGACAGTTTTATTAAAATGGGTCTGGCAAAAAATCTCTTTAAATTAATTATATTTGGTGACCTATGAACTTCATTCATTTGAATATCCAAATCTCTCCTCAGATTTGGGAACTTCTCAGTCATTATTTCTTTAAATAAGCCTCTGTCACCTTCTTTCTCTTCCTTCTGGAATTCAAATCTTTCACAAATTGGTTCTTTTGATGGTATACTATAGATCATGTAGGATTTCTTCACTCATTTTTATTCTTTTTAATTTTTGCTCCTCTGATTAATTTCAATTGATTTGCCTTTGGGCTTATTTATTATTTTTTCTGCTTAGCCAATCTGCTGTTGAAAGTCTTTAAAGTCTATTAAAGTCTTCAGTTTAGTTACTCTATTCTTCAACTCCAAATTTTGTTTGTTTGTTTTTAATATTTTTTATCACTTTGTTGAACTCATTTTCTTTTTGTACTTTTTTTACTGGTATCATTAAATTGCGTAACTGTGTTCTCTGGTAGTTCTCTGAGCATCTTTAGAACAATTATTTTAAATTCTTTTTTTTAAAGTATAATTCATTTACAATATTGTTTTAGTTCCAGGTGTACATATTTTAAAGGCTTTGTTGAGGAATTCCTGGATCTCTTTTTCTTAGGGACCAGTTACTGAAAGTTTACTATATTCTTTTGGTGGCATCATGTTTCCTTGATTATTCATTATCCCTGTAGATTTGTGTAGATATCTGCACAATTAAAGAAGCAATCACCTCTTCCAGACTTTATGGAATGACTTCAGTAAGGACAGACTTTCATCCCTGGGGATGCTGGATTGAGCTGTAACCCTGGATCTAGTGATGCAGAATGCCAAGTGCAGAGGAGTATGGCAGCATTGGCTCTTGGGGGTCATGTTGGCTCTTTAGCTCAGGCCACTTGGGACTACAACATTGACATCTGTAGTCCTTAGTGAGAACTGCAGGGGTTCCACAGTGGCTATGACAGCTGTTGGGAGTCCTCAGCAATGAATCCAGGTCAAATGCCTAGGGACTAGGGCAGACAGCAGTGGTAGCCAGAGCTGGTTGTGTGCATACACTCAGCTCAGGGCTTTAGCTGCAGGTGCCTGTGTAGTGGCAGGGCCCTGTTGTAGACACACATGCAGTGGTTGGTGGGCTGCATAGGTAGCAATGGCTGAGGAGGCCAACTGCAGGGGCCCTGGCTGTCAGCTTGTATTACCATAGCTACTGGGTTTTTCTGTAGAACAGGTCACTATGAATTGTGATTTCTCCTGCTGCATGGCTGTTATTGGCAGCCTTGCTTTTCTTCCTTATTCTGAGCTGTGCCTCTGTATGTTTCAGCTTTGCTGGTCTGGGTGAAGTGAAATTGAAGTGGGACCTCTGTGCAATGCTCCCAAAGGGTGGGGAAGCTGGTTGCTCACATCACTCTTCCTTTCCTGATGAGTGTTACTCTAACTGGGGAATTCCCTTTTGGCACTGAGCAATGCTGGCTTGGCGGATGGGATAATGCAGACAAAATAAAGCTGTCTTTCTTTTTTTGTGTGCAGTTATTATCAATTTTTTTTGTTCTACTGTGTTGCTGAGAGTTTTTTAAGTGGGCTCCAGATCTCTTCCACAGCTGTTTTACTTTATGAATAACTGTCTAATTGTCCATCTTTGTTGTGGGACAGCAGCTGGGGTCTCGTACAACATTATCTTCTAAACTGGACTTTCATATTCTTTCACAGTTAGAACTTAGTAAGTGTGACTATTATAATTAATGTTAAGTTCATCTGAAGAGCATTTTTATTATATCAGTTTAGTCAATGATGTGTAATCGGCAAATTTGACGGGTCAATCTTCCAAACATATTAAGGAGCAGACAAAATATTCAAGCCCCAAAAATCTCCTTAAAGATTGACAATAATTCCATTAACCTTATTCATTGTAGCTTTGTACTCAGGGTTCAGACTGCCTGTATTTGAATGAATGCTAGCTCTATTGCTGGCAATAGTTTTGTGATCTTTGCTCAACTGTAAAATGGGGAGTATAATTAGGTTCTACCTTGTAGAGTTGTGGTGAGAATTAAATGGCCTAATACATTGTAAAACATATAGAATAGTGACAGATGCATGCTAAATGTACAATAAATGCAACAGTAAATAGTATTATAGTTCTTCAAATATCTATAAATCTACCTATCTGCAAATATCCCATTTGTTATTATCTTTTTCTTAAATACATCACAAGAGATAATTACTTCAGAGTATACACAATAAAATATTGAGTGCTTGGTTTCAAAAAGCTAGCAATTTCAACTTTTTTTCTTATGATTTTTGTTAATATATCTTAGAATATGGTAATTTGAAAAGTCCTACATTTATGACATCTGGCTATAGAATATGGCATTTTGTATAGAATTTTATTTATGCTTTCTGCTTTCATCAGAATACTTGTGCTCTGACAGCTTTAAGTGTCTTTAAATATTTTTACATTATTATGAGACAAAATAAGAATAAAATCTGTCTGATTTAACAATGTGCAATGTTGCAAGGATATTTCCAATATGTGAATTTTTCCTACACCCATTTTATTATCTATTACTTAATATTATCATACATAACAGATGAGTCTCAGAAGTGTATTATAATATTAATTTTGATTTGACTTTGATTAGATATACATTATATCTTCCATTATGTATCAGCTATGCTAATACTATAATAGGCTTTCATGTACAATAATCAAAGATTTATTACCTTAGCAACTTTTAAAATATTAATGGTGTCATGTATTGAATTATGATCAAAAACTATACAACTTTGGGTGGAGGAGTTTTTTCAACTCTGAAAAAAAATAGTATTTCTTATGAAAAGGAGCAGTGTTTTTCAAGTCTATACCACTCCTTGAAACATATGAATATGTGTACTGTTCTTAAATGGCTGCAGATGGAAAGATAATACTGAAGACATTCCAATATTACTCTCATATATTTCCCATACAGTTAGCTTCAGAACGATCATGCATTTTCAATCATTCCTTATAAATTAAAGGGTAAATGCTTATTTAACATTTTTATGTCCATTTCTTTAATACTCCATATTTTTAACTAGTAAAAATGTGCTAGATCAGCACTTACATGTATATATTTTTAAATTTGAAATGTTTGAGAAAACACAGAATTTAGAAATTATTTCCCTGCATGCTTCTTTATGCCACGGGCAAGCTTAATTATGCAGAACATGCTTGGCTTCCTTTCCCACACCCTAGCCGCAAAGTGAGCAACATTGTGTTTTGTTTCTCTCGCATGGTTCTTGTGATGCCCAACAGAGAAACATGCAAGCTGGGTCCCTATTTTCTTTCTCACTATTGAATTTTCCTTCTGACCATTGAATTATACACGCAGTGAATTTGCAATGCATCCTTCTGAAAATAGGGAC
Source organism: Phocoena phocoena (assembly GCF_963924675.1). NCBI lineage: Eukaryota > Metazoa > Chordata > Mammalia > Artiodactyla > Phocoenidae > Phocoena > Phocoena phocoena. Next base: position 21,431,686 of record NC_089235.1, read on the forward strand.
ATGATAAAAGAAAATAATTTGAATTAGATAGTCTAACTACTTTACTCTCAATCATAGATAGAATTGCATTTCTGATATGAAATAAGCTTTGACCAATTGACATTATTTCAGGAAACATTATAGAGTTATTTCTGGTTTTTCTTTACTATCACATTTGTTATAAAAGAAAATAAATCTATGTCCCTTGTGAAATACCAATCAAATAGATAACACCCTGAGTTAAACACTTTCATTCAACTAAGAATATTAAACATAGAAATGGAAAATATGTAGTGGATGACTCAAAGTCTTTTTTGATGGCAAAATAAGATGGTCTTACAGCATTTTTCATGGCATATAAATTCATTAGCCCTACAATCTTAGCTGCTCATAACACTCAAGGCAGAAACTTTCCCTTCATTCATTGATATATAGCAAGTTTAAAGGGTGCTATTCTACCTGATCTGTGTATATCAAACAATGATCACACAGAGAGTTTTCAGTAATCCTTTATTCTATCTTACAAATGGACTGCAAGCCATGTGAATCTGTTTTTAAATATATTTTTTTTTTATTTTACGCTCTCCAACTTCAGTCACACAGCTTTTGTACATCTTACATGTTTAGTGAATGTTTCTTTGACTAGAAGTTAGAAGAGTTGGCCCCATTAAGCTTTTTATCTTCTAAAGATATTAGGCATAAATACCACAACTGTGGGTGCATCTTTCACAAACACAACCCTAAAAGAGTCAGACAATAGAAATTATTTCTTAGGTGAAAAATCTCCAGAATTACCTGAAAAGAGAATAAACTATAACCTAACTAATAAACTATAGTTTATAGTTATAAACTATAACCATAAGAGAATGAAATAAAAGCAAACAGCATCACACCTGAAACAAACAAACAAGGAAACAAACAGGCAAAAAGACCTCAGCCTTTAATACTGTAACAAGCTTGAAAATTATTATCAGTCGTCTGTGAGAACTTGGAACTACTGGCTTCAAAATCTTAAGAAGGACCAAACTCTAACAGGACCAAGCAATTTTTATAAAACATCCATAGTAAAAATATCAACATTTATCAAAGTAGAGAATGAAATTCTATTGTAAGCAAGTTAAGCAGCATCAAAATTGAAGAAGGTAGGTGATGACACATATACACACAGTTATAAAACATAAGAAAATGCATAGCATATAAAGCTAAATGTAACAAGTACTCATTCCACTTTTTATGAAAAAAAAAAAAACAACCTGACTTGAATTAAAACAACCTCTGGAGGTACACTAATGTATATAATAGAAAACCAGTAAGTGTAAGGCGTGGGAAAAGTTCAGACATTCCTTCTGCATATTGAATCAATTAATAACATGTACAAGGAAACCCTGATTATCTGAAGGAGTGGAGAAAAATGACTTGATTCTTTACAAGTAGTACAGACTATTATTAGTATTCCAGATAGACTGTGTTGTAGAGAGTTCATCATATGCTTTGATCTGCCTGCATCCACAGCTGGAAACTGTGCGCCTGACTCTGGAAGCAGTGGGATCTGACAGTCACCTCCATCAAGGAAAGTGAGTTAATGGTTGCAAATGTTAATCAGTAGATCAAAGCACAGAAGTGAGTGAAATTGGGTCCTTTAAAAAATCTGATTTCATTTCCTATGGACTAAAGCAATTAAAACATTCATAATTCACTTCTCAACTTACCCCATACTTCTTACCTGTAACTCTCTAACTCTCTGATCTATCCTTTCTCTTTTCTTTCTCCCTTCCTTCCTTCCTTTCTTCCTTCCTTCTTTCCTTCCTTCCTTTCTCTTCCTTCCTTTCTCTTCCTTCCTTCCTTCCTCCCTCCCTCTCTCTCTCCCCCCTTCCTTTCTTCTTTTTTTTCTTTCTTTCTTTCTTTTTTTCTTTCTCTTTCTCTCTCTCTCTTTCTTTCCTCTTTCTTTCTCTCCTCTCTCTCTTTTTCACTTTCTTTCTTTTCCTTTTTTTCTTTCTGAAAATTGTTTTTTTTTTATTTTTAGCTTAAAGAACCATCAGCATTTCAAGTGATCAGAGTAAAAAGTTACTTAAAACACACACATAATATAATTTTTATATTCACACCACACACATACATGGGCAGATGTGCACACACACACATGTCTGTTCCTAATGCTGTTAGAAAAAATTTTAAATAATAGAAACTTTAAGTATAAAACTGAATTAGAGATATTATACTGGTTTGAGTTATCCTACATCTAACAATGACAATACCACCAAGGCAAACAAGCCAAAACAAGCAAACTAATATTTTTGCCTTAATTCTTTTGTGCCTAGGCATTCTTGCACTTTCAGATTGGCTTGCTGACAAAGCTTCTAAAATGTGCTCTGATACTATAGTTTTGGGAAAGAAATCTTCCACAAAATATTCTTCCTATTTTTTAAATGGTCAAAAAGTTGGTTATCAGAATAATAATATTTCATGGTGAATGGAAAGAAATGCTCTAACAGAAATAAAGAGAATTTGGTGAAAGTCAGAGAATCTCTGTTTGACAATTTGAATAGATAAAGAGAGAAAATATCATTTCACTAAAATTCTCTCAGAGCAACAAAACCACTGCCTTTGCATGCAATACCTAACTGCATAATTCATGGTGCTAATCAAGTTGAAATGACCACATTTCAAGTTGAATATGTTTAACATTTTAGCATTTAAAATTTGTTCATAAAAATTAAGGGGACATTAATGCAATTAACTGGCATACCAAATTCACAAAGGATATATCAGAAATTAGTACTTGCAAATATTACTCCTTCTCCTCCTACTATAATTCCTACACTCCCCTCATCCCACCCTCCTGCCCGAACTTCCCCCCGATTGTCTTCACTTAGGTAACACTTTGTATTTCCCAAGATTTTCACATGCATTGTTTCAAATATCTTCTCAAATATTTCATTTATTGGCACATCAGGCTTACCTATACTAGAAGCATTGATATCCTTTAACCAATAGGGTTTGAAACTTGTCATGTTTGTCATGCTTGCTTACTGAGTACATAAAAGAGCAGATACTGTTTTCTAGCTGTGGTATATTATGGCACTTTATGTAGTGGAAACTGTACTTACAACTACGCTCCAATGTTAATTCTAATGCTAACATCAATGTTACTTACATTTTAAGATTAAAATTTAAAATGTAAATATTCATTACTTAAAAAATGTGTTAATGTTACTTTCTTTATTTCTAATTTCAGAGTGGTGAAGACAGAGCATGTAATTATGCTCTTAACAGACAGCACCACTGTCTGTTAGCTATCAGTTAACCAAACTATCCTAGCATTCCAAGACACTTACAGCTTCAACTGTTTAGAAGCGCTCATGACTAAACTCTCTGTGAAATGTTTTGCCTCAAAACATTATATGCCTTCATAGTACCTCACATTTTCCTACTTGTGCTCATGTAATTTAGTATCAATTGTAAGTATATTTTATGCATCCATGTAATTTATTTTATTGTGACTGCTTTATCACATTGACTTTTTAGTTTTATTAATAAAATGCCAACAATTTGAAGATAGTTTAAATATTTACCTAAGGCATAGTTAATTAAGCTAAATGCTTAATTAAAAGTTCTGCATTTGCTCCTGAAAATATGGATGATTGACTAATAAAATTTTTAGTCCAATATTCAGATTCTTTTAGGTTCTCTAGATCCCCTGTGAAATTTGATTATTTTTTGTTTTAGTTGACTGTTTTGTGTTATCACCATTTTTTTCTGTTGTATTAGATGTAATTGCGCCAGCTTCCAGTTATCAAGTTTCCTTCTCAAGTTTCTTCTACTTTTTAAGTCACCTTATTTATGCAATATTTTAATTTTTACAACATATACTTTTGATAAAGGATAATCTTTTATCACATTTTGTAAGATTTGCCTTAGCAGTGCTATATGAGGTCTCTTTTCAAAAGATTTAGAGTAACTCCAACAAATTTTAAGCAACAGATCTCATTTGTCATTCAGTTTATCAACCAAATGTCGACGGAAAAAAACTGCTCTTTTGGGTCACTCTGTAAAGATGCTTTGTGAGATCTCAATTACTAAATACTGAAGTCAGAAATATATTTATGTCAGTTAGGTTTTACTGTGTAACATGTCACCCCCAAATGTAGTATCTTCAGAAAACAATCATTTAACTCATGTTTCTGTTGTTCTGCTAGGTATTTATTCCTTTCCAGGTGATTTGATTCACACTGACTTGGCTGGCTCTAGTGTGTGCAATTAGCTGAAAGTAGAAGAAAAACTGACTAGAAGTTGGATGATCTAGAAAACAGTCACTCATATGGCAGGTGTTTGGCAGGCATTTGGCCAGGGACATAAGGACAACTGGGATACATGTCTCTTATCATCTTGCAAGTTATCGCAGGCTTCTTGGGGCTCCAAGAGCAATAAGAGAACAAACCCCAATAGAGAAGCACTTTCCAAGCATCAGCTTGCATCATATTTGCTAATATAACACTGGCCAAAGCAACTCAGAAGGCTCACAAAGATACAAGGGATGAAGAAATAGGCCTCTTGAAGGGAGGGAAAGAATGTATGGACAGTTTTAGGAACTATTCTACATTGAATTAGTGTTTAGAGTTCTAGTCCTGGCTGGGTTGTGACCTTAAACAAATCATATTGATGCTCTGCTTCTTTGCTTTCCCTGGTTAATGAGATGGATCATATAAAATACCAGCCTTTTCACTTCTTTTGTTTACAAAAAATTCAAAGAAACATTGAAAACCAGTATTTACCAAAGCATTTGTTTTCATTTATAGCCAAAAAAGATTTTTGAAATACAAAGAGTTTCAGTGAATTAATAAACTCACTTTTTAGAAGATTCAAATTTATTTTTAGAAAGTATAAATTTAAATATACACAAATTAGAAAATTTGCTCAGTTTTATTTTTTTGGTTTTGAGATAAATGAAATAAGAATTTCAATTGATAAATGATGCAATACTTAAACTATCTATAGCAACTAATAGATAATAAGTAAATAGAATTTTAGAGTCTAGTACTAATTCATATTCAAATAGTTGGCTATCAGAACAATGTTCTTTCAGTGAATTGTGATATACTGACTTAAAAAGTATATGTATATATATATATATATATAAATATATATATATATATATATAATTTAACTTAGGACAAGATGTGGACTTTTCTGAATTGGCAAGTTTATTGTTTCTGCCATTAGAAAACAGATTTTCAAACAGTCTTGAGGAGCTAGGGATATTACCTTTTACTGTTTTCATAATGTGTACATAATGGGAAAAAAAGATTGCTTTCATTTCCATGACTGTTGATTTCATAATTCAAGAAAGTCAAACTTTAGACAAGCTGTCAAAGGGAACTTGCTAAACCATTCCTGATTTCTAGTTTCATAAACCCTTTCCTCATTGAATTCCATAATCAAGATTAGCTGTGCACCTTCTCTCACCACCTCTGGCCAACATTCTTCTTACTGAGTATCCCCATTGTCCTTGATGTTTAATTTGGAACTAACTACATCTGTTTATTCCTCACATGCAGGCTCATTCATTTGTCAAAATTTGAATGAGTGAACACATGGTTTGGAATCTCCACGTCTTGGTTTGGGAGTGGGTGTGCAGTTTTATGAATATACTTAAACAATCTAGTCAAGGTCTCTAAACCTCAATTTCTCTACTATTACAATAGAATTGATAGTACTTTTTTGTAGGGTGGTTGGAATATTAAGTGAAATTACTCTTAGCAAAATGCCAAATACACATTTAATAAATTAGAGGTATCATTTCCCTCACACGAATGAGACATTTTCCTGGAATATTAGTTTTAAACCTCCAGTGCCTTGTGAGATTTGACTTTGTTGAAAAAACAAATAGCTAACATTAGTCTAGCCTATTTTGTATGGTCTGTACCACCCTTATGATAAGTCATTTACCAAGGACAATAAATGGATTGGTAAACCAAAATAAACAGAACATTGTCTTTGTAATGGTTTAGTTTTGTTACTAGTATTCAAGTAGTTTTTTATTTCACATTTCTTAGTACTTATTATTAACTGATAACTATGATACTATTAACACAAGAAAGACAAAACATTGTTATTTTTATCAAGTTTTTCCCTTCAATTACTTAGAATAAATTAGTATTCATCATGTTTTTATAACAGAATATCTAGACTTTTGAATGATAAAATATTAAATTCTCTGTTAAGATAAAAAACTGAGCCTATTATTAAGCTTCTCATATTTATTCCATTCTGGAGCATAGTAGGAAGGGCATTTGTCAAAACCACCATTTATTTTGGAGTAAAAAAACCCCTGCATTACAGACTACAACATCTGTGAATGGAAACCTTGTCAAATGAGAAGGGCTCAGTTTGCCTGAGCCACGTGAGACACTCAGCCAAACCTTTAAGACACAACCCTATTCCATGTACACCTCTTTCTGAAATTTCTGAACTTTGTTCCCCGAAGCCTCTTGTTCATCTGAGGGGCAAGATCTCAAGTCCCAAATTAGTAACCATAAAATTTTTATTCAGTCTTTCATAAGTGAATAGTCTTTCACTGTTTTTTCCATCTAAATATATATATATATATATTTAATATGAAGACAAAATATACCTTGACATATTATTTAACAACACTGGAAACTTCTCTAGATTCAATTGTAGGTCATGTATCCCTTGAATTTTTTAGGGGTGGGGGACCCGAGTTCTTCCATAGAGACAAACTTTGAAACATTTTAAGCAAAACAATATGCATTTACTAAATGGAGCTATTTATGTCTTCACTGAGCTACACTGAATTTCACCAGCCCATATTATGGCAATCTGCCAAATGTATCCCTAAAACTTCAAAACCAATATCATTCTGAACCGTGGCTACTATACTACTCAGGAAAATTTGGAACCAGAGTCGATTCCTTGAGTATTTTGGGGAAGGTTCTAAATCCATTAGGACAAATATTCCTTAACAATATACTAGAGAATTTGCAGACATTTTTGATACTCTTGTAATGGAGAAAACTGAGAGGCAGTTGTTTAGGCCAGATCTTTCTAAAGTACTTATCAAATCTTTCATGGTGGCACACATACATTTTGGACAACTAGTGTAAAGCAGAAGAGGATGCTATCTATCTCAAGAAACCCTGATTTTGTTTTAATGTGAAAAGAAATTATGGAATAATGAAAAAAATTAAAAAGAGAAACAACATTAGTTAATTCATCAAACATGCTATAGGAAAACATTGACATAAATATTTTTTTCTCATTCTTCATTACCAACAGCTATAAAAATAGGAAATTCTCTTAACTGAAGAGCATATTTCTAAACTAATTTGACTTCAATAGCATATTAGTTTCTGCAACCTTTCTATTATTTTTACTGTTTAATATACAATATATATATAACAATATATATATATAACAATTGTTTTTCTATTTTTCCTAAAAAACTAGCAATATTGCACAGCTTTGTAGCGCTTCAAATTTTCTAGTTTTAGCAATATTTGTGAATATACCTTGGAAAAGATATTTTTAGTAAAATTTTGAGAAAAGATGTACCCTATGGCTTTTGTAATTATTAAAAACCCAGAATGATTATTTCTGTTTCTTCCAAGAAACTTTACATTACCTATGAGAGTATGGGAATTACAAACATTTTTATTGGCAATTGAAATTGTTTTTAATATAAAAAACATGTGCAAATATCTGTTATTCTCAAAACACTTCTGAAAAATATGCAAATGTCTTGGGTCTCAAAATATTAAGGTTGTCCATTTTCCTCCATTTTCCCAAATGCTTACTTATTTTCTTTCACGTGTGGGTAATATTCAAAACTTTAGTTTGTTATCAAATTAAATTCAGATCAGAGAGTTAATTCCCTCTTGTTTCATATTCAGAATCCCACTATGATATATTCAAATTTAAGGTCTTCATATTCAAGGATACAAACTGAACAGTATGTGATCCATTTAAGCTTTATCTTTTTAGGAAAATACATTTTTAAAAGCTAGGGCTTGATAAATGAATTAATACTTACATTTATTCACTTGTGTTCTTCATATATTCATAATGATTCTTTGTAAAAGTCAGTTTTATTTTATGCATATGTATATAAGTTAATCTTATATACACCATATTTAAGCTTTGCACTGATGATTACAAACTTTAATTAAGAAAAAGAAAACACAACTAATCACATTTCATTAGAACCCTTGAAACAAAACTGTGATTCTAATATGAATGCTTAAAATATTTTTTTTTCTAGCAAAACAGGTAGAAAAGTGATCATTTCAAGCACATAGTTATTAAGGAATACTTGATTAATTTATTCCCACCTTTTAATACATGTGAAAAATTACATTTGGCAAACAAAGGATATCAAACCAAGTTATTATTTTACCCTTTTGCTTAACTGTTATGTGTGTGAATGGCTCATTGAATTGGCTAAAGTGACCTGCTCCAGAACATACTTTGTATATGGTCTTAGCCTTTAGTAATTCCTTTAATTTTAAGTACCCATTATACTGCACCAGAATTTTCACATTTACTATCTACTCAATTCTTACAATCTTCTTGTGAGGCAATAAGAGTACATCTATCATTTCATTTGTTAGATGAAGATACTGACCCTTAAATAAGATCAGTGGATTTATCTGTTTTACAGCTGTTAAATAAGGAGTAATTAAATTGACTTGAACCCTGATCTTCTCAGGGAAACATTTGATAAGTGGGTAAAATTGGGCATTGAATAGGAAGTAAAAGCACCTTTGTGATTCTGAAAGACAGGAAAAGACTAGTAAATAAAACCAACTTGCCCAATATATATAGAGCATTGAAAGTTAAAAATTATAAAGCTAACATATCAGAGGAACCAGGAAGGAAGAAAGGGTCCTTGACCCTAGCAAAACTTGATTGGTGATATAGCATATCTAATAAATATGTGTGTGAAATCTTTCTCTCTCTTTTTCTCATTCTCTTTATCATCTATCTGTACATATCTATAATTTTCATCTAGCTATCCATCCATCCATCCATGACTTACCTACTTGCCAAACTCTCATTTCACACAATTCTTTATCACCATTTCTCCACTTCCTCAGCCTTATTTGACTTAATAACAAAAAACAAACAAACTGGTGTAAAGGAGAAGACTAGATAAGAAAGGAGTTAATATTATGATCTTGAAAATTAAAAACAAAGTCACTAGCATCTGAATAATAGAGAGGTATGGATGTTAATTTTACAAATAGAACCATAAATTCCGTTCAGTGTGAAGCAAATTGGAAAAAATGCAGTACTTTTAATGGCTTAACCAGCTGTGAATTGAAGGACATGCAATACACATGGAATTTATTTTTTATATATTTTTTCAGCATATGCAAGGACTTAGTTCCCCATCATCATTCATGGCAGTTGTTCAGCTAATTTTTGGCAGGTTGTAGAAACAATTTCTCCACAGTCACCAAGTGGCTCATTTCATTTATATCATGAACACCATTTTGCATTCAAAAATAAAAACACATAGCAAATGGATTGCAAAATACAAAGAGTACACAATGAAGTGGGAAGCCACTAAATTACTATCCACCAGCTTTTCCATTTTATTGCCCATGTGAACTAAATTGAACAATTCCAGATGTTTTAGGGTTTCTGATAGATACAAGATAATCTTCCTCTCTATCATTGCCTTTGGTCAAATAGTTCCTCATTTCCTAGCATTGTTCCTACTTGCAATTTTAAAGGAAAGACAAGGTGGGTTAATTTTATCTTTCAGGCCACCACAAGTGGCCTACTGACTTTCTTCTCCACTCGATCTTTTTAACAATTTTTAGTAAAATGGCCCTTATTTAAAGTGGCAGAATCCAAGGTCTCAATTATAAACTACTTAAGGAAATATATTTTAGGCATGAGTTATCCTGGCAATTGATTCACTACTCTTATACCTTTGTGTATGTAACTAGAGACTTAAAGTGTTTTTGTTTATTTGCTGGCCAGTTTTTGGAATAAGGAATGCCAATACTATTGGGCTCTAGTGACCTCAATGAAAAACAACATTCCTTTCAATGAATGTGGGTAGTTGGTCTTCTAACACAAATAATTTTTAAGCTGTGGTTAGGGAACTTATTTGGCTTTCTAATTTCCTTGTCATGTTTTGTTAGGATTTACTTTGCTTTGATGATCAAATTGAGGTAAACAAAAATCATTCTTAGTATTTTTTTTTTTTTTTTTTTTTGCGGTACGCGGGCCTCTCACTGTTGTGGCCTCTCCCGTTGCGGAGCACAGGCTCCGGATGCACAGGCTCAGCAGCCATGGCTCACGGGCCCAGCCGCTCCGCGGCATGTGGGATCTTCCCGGACCGGGGCACGAACCCGTATCCCCTGCATCGGCAGGCGGACTCTCAACCACTGCGCCACCAGAGAAGCCCCCATTCTTAGTATTTTTAAACAATGTACCCGAACTATTACTTACTGGTAAAATAAAATTAAAATTTTCATTTTCAGATCATATTAACATATGTTCTTATTGTTCCTCAAGAAAAAGGAAAAAATCCGTCTAAAGTAACTAAAAGTCATAATCATTACTTTAAAACTATTTGTATGAATGTTTGTAATTCAGGTTAGAAATATTACTTTGAAAAAAGTAATTTATTCCTAATTTAAGTCTACTCTTTATATACATTTTAACACTTGCTCATCAAAATAGGTAAATAGTATGGAGAAAATTAAATTTTGAAAAATATACTACCTATATATATATTTTTCCAAGCTCCCTTTAGATATATTATATATCCTAAATACAATAGGTAGGAGAAATAACGTATGCTTAATAAACTAATGGTAGCCTGGTTCACATGGTCATCTTAAGGGCAGGAAAGTATCATTTAAACACCTAATATCAGATTTTGTATGTTCCTTGTCTCATTATCAACTTATGACTGATTACTGTCATGATTAGTACTTTTTTAAAATGATAAATATAAACAAAGAAATTTAAGTGAAGTGTTCAAGGTCTTATTATATTCTATATAAGTGGCGAAATTTTGCTCTTCCAAAGATAGTAGCAAACTCACACACACAAAATGAAGGTATAGAAGAGAGGTTTCCAGAGACATAAATAAGATGACCATGTAATTTAGCACTCAAACCAATAAAATAAAATAAATAAATAAAAAGGAAATAAAAAGGGAATCTATTCGTAATTACACAGGGACCCAGATATAAACTGGGACTCTTCCTGTACAAAATAGGACATAGTGTATCTCTAGACACAAGGGATCCAAAAGAGACAAGACATGCCATGGTTTAAATTTAACCAGGGCCCAAAGAAATCTCTTCAGTTTCAATCAATTAAGTAAATAATTTGTCATTCTTAATATAAACAAAATCTATGTATTGAAAGCTTACTATGAACTAGGCACTTCATGAGTCTTTGTAGTTTAAACAATGATTAAGAAAGATAGGGTTCCTATCCCCTTTGGAGAGCCATCGGGCAAATGAGAGAAGTAGACAAGGACAAGTAAGAAAATGAATAAATAATTATAAAAATGACACCAACAATGAAAGGATGATGTACATCTACACATGTCTCTTTGAAGGAGAGCCAATTAAGCCTGTTGTACCCTAGGGTAAATAGATCACTGGTTCAGGTCTGGAAGAGAGGGACAAGAAGGGAGAGGAGAAAAGTTTGAAGTCTTCTGCTTGGTTGAGTGTAATTCTCAAAGAAGCAGGTGATAGTAACTTGTTATTAGTGAGAACATATAGTAATTTGGGGTGGATCTACTAGCTGAAATATGAAGAAAATGTTTTCAGGCAAAGGTAAAAGTAAATACATCCAAAGTTTTTGCAGGTCATGGGGCTTAAAGACAGCTCTTGTGAATTGGAACAAGGCAGGTATGGAGTAGGGGTGATCAGGAAACAAGTTTAGAGTGCAGTGGGAGTCAAATCAGTCACGGACTATGTAGAGCATGGGGAACAACTGATTTCTCAGGGTTGTCAGATTCTACAAAGGGTTAAAGGAAAATCAGTGACATGATTGGATACAAGTTTGAGAAAAAAATTACTTTGGCTTCATCCTTCATTCTTCATCTCCATTGCATTAACTGTAACTTCATTAACATCCATTGTGTCCAGATTTTAAAAAGTAAACAGAATTTAGCCATTGATATAAATTTTATCCTTTTCCTTCATATTCCACCTTTATTTTTGGTGGTAAGAAACCACTGTAGAATATAAATCTGGCCAGACCACAAGTGTCCAGCTCTCTAGGGACACATTTGTTACAGTGTATTTGGGTGGTATTTTCCTTATTTTAGTGAAAGTGAAGTGAACATTTAAAAAAAGAAAAGAAAAAGATGCTTAGAAATCTGACTACTAGAAGAAAAAAGTATTTCTGTTCCCATGGTAGTAGGCAAACTTCTAAGATAGTTCTCAACAAACCTCACCTCCTGGTACTCATGACCTTTGACAATCTGCATCCATAAAGTGTGAACAGATCCTCGTGACCAGTAGAATTTAGTAAGTAGATGGGATTTTAGTTCCATCATTAGCTAATTATTTGGCTTGGTCAGAAATTTAATTCGGGTTTTTCTGTAACATCTTATAAATACCTGAACAAACATCTTGGCTAACCCAATATCTTACAAAAGATTGTAACTTCCATATTGATAGCAGATTCTCTCCATTGCTTTCTTGCCTTGCACACTTTGATGAAGTTAGGCCTAAATGGCACGGAACTGGGGTAGGCTTCTGACCAGTAGCTGGTGGGAAACTGATTTCTTCCAACAACCACTTAGTTTGGAAATGGATCCTTCACCAGTTGGGCCTTCAGATGAGACTCCTGTCTGACACCTTGACTGCAACTTTGTGAGAGACCTTCAGTCAGAACACCTAGGTAAATCATACCCAGATTTCTGACCCAAAACAACTATAAGGTAGGAAATGTATTGTTTTGAGTTGCCAAATTTTGTGGTAATTTTTTTACATAAATAGGTAATTAATACACAATGAAATACAGTTTTACTCTTTTAAAACAGAGACCGGGGGGTGTTCTTTTGCCTCTTTCTGTAATGCAGGATTTGTAGCACTGAAGGTGAGGAATTGTATTTGAATAAGAAGGCAGAGATTTTCAAGCATTAGTTACCTTCAAATAGTGAAAAATTAATGGTTTGTTTTACCTATTAAGGAAAATACATATTCTTCTTTTTTTTAGTAACTTAATACTCAGTTTGAAGTATGTTTGTTAGTAATATTTTAGTTATTTCATATTCTTTCTGAAAGGTATGACATATTCTTTCTGAAGGGGATGACTGTCTTTCTCAATAATTGTGTTAGATCAGGTTCTCTAGAAGCACAGGCCGAAACTGAGATTCTTGTTCAAGTATTTTATTGCGAGAGTGCTCTCAGAAGAAAAGGAGTGAGGGAAACAAGATAGGGCAGGGAATGAGCTAAACAAAGACATCATCTCATTTGGAGATTAACTGGAGTCTGAACTTAAGGAATTTCTGGAGCACAGCTACACTATGGAGTTGGTTTCACTCTTGAGGGAATGACCCAACCTTTTGCATCCCAATGACAGCCAGTTACTGAAGTAAGGGGAAGCTCCCATTGGGTGAGGGCAATTCTCAGGGAAAGCAGCTCTCACTGTTATTAGCCAACACTCACAGCAGTTAAGCAATAAGTGTCTCCCAACTAAAGGGCAGAGGCACCAATATCATCCACTACAAGGTTTGTATATTCTGATTATTTTTTCTCTTCAGATATGCTAAACAAATGGACATATGCAACATTTTAGTCATGACATTTTGTAAAAGTTGTCAATAGATGCTAACTTTAGGATGATAAAGGTTTTGAAAGTGGGTATAATTTTTTTGGGGGTGATTATGTAATCAATTATTCAATAAGTATTAATTGAGGGGCTTTTGTATGTGAACAAATTACTGAATATGTTAAGTAATGCAAAGATGTATTTTTCTTTAGTGTTTTATAACCCAGCTATGATGAAAAGAGACATTTTAAAAAGTTATTACTTTTGTAAATAACGATATTAAATCAGTATTTTATAAAAAAAATTAGTAAATTTCACTTACAGTAGGTTCTCTTGTTCTTAAAGAAATAAAAAACTTTCAGATTTTCCCCTACTGACACAAATTATTTTTATTATATCATATTTTAATATTTGTAAACTTAAAATTAGGTCTACGTATAAATATAGTGGATCGAAATTGTGTGGCCGTAGCTTGAAAATGGTCATGATCCATAATATGCTTATATTAATTTTAAATTGTTGTTAAATAAAATAACAACAACAAAATCATACAGCTTCCAGGATTCCCAAATGTTTCTAAACTCCTAGTAACCTGTAAAATTTAAATGGAGGAATAAAGTTATTTTATTGTCATACAAATAAATAAAATATAATTTCAGAAAAAAAAATCACAGAGAAGTTGGATATGTACTACAAATGAAGAATAGGACATTTTGCATTAATTGAAGAGAAGGGAGAGGGTATAGTCCAGGAAGGAAGATTAACTTTGAAGATGGGGTAAGGTGTGTTTGGGCAAAATGTAGATCATTGTACTAACTATAGCCTCAGTTTCAGAATTGTGTAATTAAAATTATGGGACCCAAATAATAATATTATGTAAGATCATACAATGCTTTGCATATGGTACATTACACAAATTTATATGAAGTAACTTAAATCAGTGTATCAATTTTCACATTTACTGAGGTTTTGTGTTTGCATAATCTTAGGTAATAACACATACCCACTATGTTTGCTTTGAATATACCAGTTCATTCAGTTCACATTTTCTTTCCCTATCGAAGATTCTTGGCTGGCTACTGATAAGATAAATCCTAGTGTTTCTTGATTTTTCACTCTTTAGAAAATCCATCCAATTTCTTCCCACTTTTGACATTGACATTAGGTCAACCCACCTCTGAAAGCATTGTGTTGAAATGGCTGTCCTCATGTATTCCTCATTGTTGTTTTTCGGTGAAATTGTCACTTGAGGGTCAAATTAGAGCTCATTCAACCAGAGCCATAGCTGCCATGGTAATCAGCTTCAGGTCATTTTTTCCACTTGAGATTTTCAGAGGAGGCACTTGTAGTTCATTTTCTACTTTTACAAAGCATTACTGTCTATTGGTTGTATTGTGTAATGAATTTGAGTTTGGGTTTACAATTTTTATAAATTTACAGTTTCTGATTGTTAATATTTATTTGGTTTTCACCCTTGACCTCAGGTTTTCTTTATTACAAAAATATCTATCCCTTTTAATGTTTTTTGATATTAAATTTTATTGGCTCAATTTATTAGCTAACTCATAGCATAGCATTCAGCTCATATATCTTCCTAAATCTAAGGAAAAAATCTCATGAAATTTAGCATCAGGGCTTGTATGTAAGCATTCTACATATTATTGGTATAAACATCACTTTTTTTTGTATATTCTATAGTGGCAAGACATCCTGACAGATGATAAACATAGTTCTTTGAAATAGGTCAGTGTTAACAATGAAGGGACAGACCTACTGTATGCAAAGAGTTGATTTTTCAGATATTTCTCATTTCATAACAATCAGGAAACTATATATATGTATATACATACATATATATTTGAACAATTTAATTATGAAGAATATTTTTAAGAAGGTGCTCTTCAAAATTTTAATTTCACATATGCTTTACTTTTTATTTTATTTTTTTGTGGTACATGGGCCTCTCACTGTTGTGACCTCTCCTGTTGTGGAGCACAGGCTCCAGACGCGCAGGCTCAGCAGCCATGGCTTACGGGCCTAGCCGCTCCACGGCATGTGGTATCTTCGCGGACCGGGGCACGAACCCATGTCCCCTGCATCGGCAGGTGGACTCTCAACCACTGTGCCACCAGAGAAGCCCTGTGCTTTACTTTTAAAAATGTGCACATAACTATACTGTTTTAAGTCTTCAATGGCTTTATAAAAAATAATTATTCTATTAATTAAGTCAGGATTCACCATGGAAATAGATGCTATTTTAGATATTTGAAATTCTGAATGTACAGAGATGAATACCATTACTTTACTTCGATTGATTGTGGGAGTGCTCTTTGAAATTTACACATATTGAATAATTTAGTCCTGACAATAGTATTGAACATAATTAATCACAGTGAGGTGACTTAAAATGTTAATTCATAACCTATGGTTCATTAATCTATAAATATTTAGAGACTAAAATATCTGTCTTAGTGGAGAGAATAATAAGAAATAAATTATAAATATGTGTGTATCATTTACTCTATTGCTTCTTGGTCCTGGCTTCATGTCTTTCCTTAACCAGCAGACATACATGGCTGACCGCATCAGTGCTCTCAGGACACTCTCCTGCACTGTTGTCACTAAACCTCCAGATTAATCTCAAGGTTTATTCTTGAGGGAATGAAGTAGTTGATGAGGTAGAATGTAACTAGGTAGAATCAATCACTCAAGATGGGAGGCGGGGTCCATATTCTTCTCAATATCCTACAGGTTATCAAAAATGTAACATGCTTAAATTGTAACTCATTACCCTCAACTCCCCAAAGCTTATCACAGCTAAAGCTGATTCTTAGCTAATCCAGGGCACAGTTTTAGGAAGTTTCTCAGATTTCCTTCCCTCCAGCTGCAGATATAATTCATCACTACTTCCAATCGATTTTACCTTCTAAATGCATATCTAGTATATGCCCTTTCTCTACCACTGCTACCCATTCCTGAAGCCAACATTTTACCATCTCTTCCTGAGCCACTAGGTTTCTGAGCTCAATGTGTCACACTTGTTTTTTTTTTTTTTTTTTTTTATTTAATTTTTATTCTGTATTGGAATATAGGTGATTAAAAATGTTGTGTTAGTTTCAGGGGTACAGAAAAGTAATTCAGTTATACATATACATGTATCTATTCTTTTTCAAATTCCTTTCATATTTAGGTTGTTACAGAGTATTGAGTAGAGTTCCCTGTGCTGTACAGTAGGTCCTTGTTGGTTATCAATGTTAAATATCAGGTTATTTTTAAAACAAATAGGACTATGATATTTCAGTTATTAAGGCACTTTGACAATTCTCCATTCTTAGAATAAATACCAAATTTCTTAGGATGGAAAAATCTATGACTTAACCTGTAAGTTAAATCTGCCTCATTTTCCTGAACTATGTTTAATGACCTAGTTACACAGAACTCTATGACCTCATCCACATGTACTATTGTTCTGTACTTTCGTTTACATTTTTTCCTACACATAGAATTCCTGTTCCAAAACCTTTTGCTTAGTTATCACTTACTAAGAGGCATCTTTGCTTGTAGAAGATCTTCCTCTTCATGTTTGTCCTATTTCCCCTACTCCATAGTCCATCACTCCTTGTTTCTTTCTTAACATTAATCACATTATTTTAAATTATTAATTTATCTCTGAAGACTTAGAGTCTTTGAGAACAGAAACTATGTGGAAACCATTATGCTTTGTGGCTAGTTCATAGCTCAGAGTCTGATACACACGCAAGAAGTGCACCAGTCATCATTATTTTCAAAAGTTCATGTGCTTCTTCTGTGTTTTTGTTTTTTTTTTTTTTATTGTCAATAATTGGTGCCAAATTTGCTTGAGTTGCAAGAACGTTAAATAAAGACATGATGCCAGAATTATGCAGTATTATCACTAATACTATTGAGTGAACAGTTCATATTTTATGTTTGAGTGAATAGTTCATATTTTGTTTTTGAAATCCCATTTCACACAACCCATCTGATATCTGTCCCATTAGCTCATCAATTTAGAGTTTAGATTTTAGTTTTGGGTTTTTTTTTTTTTGTTTTTTTTTAGACTATAATCTCCACAAGTAGGAGGGAGAGTATATGTCTTATATATTGCTTTATTTCCAGTGTTTAGAACTGGACGTGGCACACGATTTCTGCTCAATAGATATTTGTTAAATGTATCAAATCTATTACAATAATAGAATTGAGAAACACTGATAGCCCAGATGTTATAAATTTCCTTTTGATTTGTAGAATGTATGGTGCTTCTTTCTCTAGTGTGCAGAGGGCATTCTAATCTTGTATGTATGGGAGGCCATGGGACAACAGGGGATCCACAGCAGTATCTCCTCAGGTTTTGTGTTGTACTACCTCAGTTCCTTTATATTCTCCTAATTTCCCTCAAATATATTGGTACGTGGTTAACTCACATACAGAAGTTAAATTTTATTTTTTCTTTCTTTTATATTTATTTATTTTTATGGCAGGAAACTCCCTACCAAAAGAAAAGTTACTGTCTGTAGGAAAGTTTTTGTAGCCTTTAGCTTCAGTGCATGTGAAAACTTTCATATTGCTAGCTGGTTTTTTGATTTAATTTCACAGTCAAAATTTTATGAAACATAGTATTGAATGTTTTGCTAATATAAAGATATATATGCTACTGTATTTTGATTCATCTGCTAATCTTATAACTATTGAAAACACAATCTTTATTCTGGTATAAATTATTCTTTATAAAAGTCTATTGCTTATTATTATGAATAGGTTAGTTGGAGATATTTACAGATATTGTCTCTTTATATTTGTTACATCATTATACTGCTTAAGGTAATTACAAACCCTTGGTTTCTGGCTTGGAAAAGTTCTGAAGACTTTTTTTTTTTTTTTTTTTTTGAGATTTTAAACAGCTAAATGATATAGTTGCTATTTCTGCAACAGGAATTTTCTTTTAAATCTACTTAGTTGTTTCTGTAATTTTTATTCAGTGTTGGCATTTGAAAGATAGCCTAAACAAAGTAAACATTTTCTGAGAATAATAAAATGGCATCTTTCATATGCCACAATGGCAGAATTAAATATCTGGGTATTTAATACATGTAGCCACAATCAGAGTGCACCTTTCCTTGAAGAAACAGCACAACATATAAATTCTTCCATTCTCATTTTTCTCATTCTCGTTAGAAAAATCTGTGGTCTAGACTTCTGTTTCACATGCTTAAGTTTTAATTTTAGCCATTGCTCTTAATTTGCATATCTAGCCTATCAAATAAGATAAATGAAAACCACTATAGAAAATGGAAAAACGAAAACAACAAAAAATGGTTTACTTACCTTTTAAATTAAAAAAAAATGTATCACCAGATTTAGGGCATTCTTTGGTGAATTGTCCTTTCTAAGTTCCATAGGAGACCCAAATGTGACAATGGTTATGTATTGCTGGTTAGAAAAGATGCTTATTAGATGAGTGAGCAAATATATTGATACATACAGTTACTATTTCTGTATGTCATTTTAAACATATGAGTATCTAAGATGACTGTAATGTTACTACAAACAATTAACATTGGTCTTATAAGGGCTTTTTCAGGTTAAATTTTCCTTGGGAATGAAACTTCTTAGACAACCTTATCCCCGCATTCCACTGTCTCATTCAGGGATTTAGCATATAGGACACCACAAAAACATCATTCCCCAATTCAACCTCATAGGCAGATCTCGATACATGTAGTAGATGTATGCCCTCTGATTTCCTATAATATCTGTCTTTTTTTATGGTGGCAAAATCATCATGTATTAATCTATAACAAATTCAGGGAGTTTTGTTTGGCTGATTTAAAAGCGTTTTCTTCCAAACTCCTATAAAAATAGAGACTATAAATTGGTTAGCATGGATTGCCCATGGCAGCACATTTTTTAATGAAAAATTTTCATTGTCAGTGGATTTTATGCAGAGCCTTTAGAGGTTGTTGAAATCGCCAGCAGTCAATTTAACCATGCTAATCTTTATACCTGAGGGCCTAATTCTTAGAAAAGCTCTTGGCATGTTTTCATAGACTACTCATAATAATTATATGGATGAACTGTGGATCCTAGTTGTCTGTATTATAATCACTTCATTTTATGTTTTGGAAAATGGAAAGAAAAGTTACTTTCTTCCAATTACACACCATGTACCCACACACAAATATCCATAATCTTTTGGAAGAAGGTTCTGAGCATCCATCTGAAATGAATAAATATTTCTTTGTAAAGATAATGTTAAAAATGGAGTGTGTATACATTTGAACTGACTGATACAGCTATGAACATGTGCTCTATTTAACCATTTTACACAATTGTTTACAGTTTTACAAGACATACATTGTTACCATAGCAACAACTCAGAATAAGCATGGTATAAAACTTATTCTACTCTATCAAAGAAAGCCACTTTAACAAAGTGTGTGGTGCACATTATAGGTTGAAGTTGAGTTTTTATCTTATTTTTCTGATAATTCTGTTCCATAAATCATAGCCGGTCTGTTAAAATTTACTATCTTGAAAGGAAAATATAGGCCAATTGTTAAGTAGTTTAACTATAAAGAATATATTTAAACCACTTTATACAAATAGTTCCCCACATTGCTGGAGCTGCTATTCAGGGAAAATGTTGTTATAATCTCTGTGATTGTGTTTTTTCTGACCATTCCCTAATTGTTACAATGGAAAATTAAATTTGCTTCTAGTTTAAATCCATGATACAATATCTTAAATATGTTTGTTTATAGGACACACAAACTAGATTCATTATTTAATTTTTCAAATCCATTGAATTTTGGCCCAAATATTATTCAATGAATGGAGAATTTAGAGAAAAACACAATTGTATATATATTCTTAAAAAGATAAGAGTTTGGCAACCTTTTTCATTTTGTTCCTTTTATAAAATGAAAAAAATGTATTGGCTTGGAGATGTTCCTTTAAAATATTTTTTTCTTATTATTAATCTTCATATGAATACACACATCTCTAAATATTTACTTTTGCATATGTATTTAAGAGTTCACTTCTCATTTCACTAATAATTCATGATGAATTACATTTGGAGGTAATAGCACAAGAGTATTTACTTTTACGGGACCTAGAAAATATTTAGTTGTGGGTAATACATTAGTTAATTACACTGATGTAAAAACAAAAACAAAAAACTTACTTTCATTTAAAAAGTACAAGGCACAACTTCAACCAAGGATGAATAAAACATAATATCTGACCCCAAGATTTTACAAGAAAGCAGGAAAAATAAAGCAAGCTAATATGCTTACAAAAATCAAAAGTCTAAAATGGTGTGTACTGAAAACTGTATGTGTAAAATGGGACATAAGTGCTATTAGTTGGAAGAAAAGGATTTTTCCTTGAGAAGTTGTGATCATGCAAGGCTACATAACCTGCTGGTTTGATTGTCCTAGATCTTCAAGAGTGTGTGGGATTTGGTTGCTCAGTGGTTTGTAATTCTGGCTGAACATTAGAATCAACTGGTGAACTTTAAAAAATTCCTTAAGTCCCATCCTACCACAATGAAATAATGGAATAAATCTGGGGCCCATGAAGAGACAGTTTTTAGGGTCCTTGATTAATAATAACATGCAGCCCATGTTGAGAACCACTGAGGTAAACATACAAAGTGAACACATTCTAGAAACAATAACATTTTCAAAGAACACAGAGAGGAAAATAAATATAGCACTCTATAATAGGAAGGTTACAGTGAAATATCCAAAGTATCTTAAGAAAAGGCAGTTGGATTAATTTTAAGACTGAAGATAGGGTACTAAAAAATATTTATTCAAAAGACTATAGATTTTAAGGAAAGTTGGCAAATAACAAAGGGAAGAAGAAAGAGGAGGATGGGCACAAAATATCAATTAGTCATATATCATATCATATGTAACATTTTGGCTGCTACTTTGTATTTTATGTAATAAGTTGAATTCTAGTGAAATGCTATCTTGATTCAGCCTTTTGTATTTAACCTTATGTGACATTCAATATTCTTTTTCATATCTCTATAGCCTCAAATTGTATGATTTACTGTGACACATTTACATAATGTTCTAGTAACATGGAATGCTAAAATTCTTAAAGAAAAATAATTCTTTCACAGGTATACCTTAGAAGTATCTTAACTGGATTCTACAGTTTTACAGTTTGACACTTAAATGAACTGGCCAGATACATTGGACATTTATTGTATTCATAGCTTGATTTTCTTCAGAGTTCTCCTAAAATAGACGTAAAATAACTATGCAGCTGGGCCCTCTTAGAAAAGAGGGCAACAACCTCTCCCATTGAGAGCCTGTTAGTGAAGCTCCATTCTGATCAAGAGTCACTTAGTGATTAGTTAACATACTGCCTACTTCCTGCTGAACAGTGGGTTTTTTTGTTGTTTTCTTTTTTTTTCCCTTTAGTGGGTGTAAAATATTCAATATAATACATATCATCCAGTTCTGATACTATGAAGGATATTCAGTACAAGTATGTGAAACATCCAAATGGGTCCTAATAATCCTCCATGAAGTTAACCTGATTTTCAGGGATATAAAAACACTTCAGACTGAAAACAATTTTGGTGTATTCATTTGCTCAAGAACTTTTAATTTTTTTTATATCACATATATGATGTTGCTTTACTTATTATTTTAAAATATTTCACTTGCTACTGTGGTTACTCTTTGTTAAAAAGTTGGTTTAGAGTGACGTAGCCTGATCCAAACCATAAAAGAGCTATAAATTGACATTTTAGAGAGAAAACAATATTTCTGTATACTGTATTTCTTAAATTTGTGCTCAATCAAATTTGTTGATTGTAAATGGTCTTAATCTAGTATATGTAACTATATATATACACATGTATACACAATATGATAGACTTAACAATATCTTTGAAATAAATAGCATTCTCTTTAATTATTTTTACTGGTTTCAGTTCTACTGCTGGGTTGCCTAGGGAATGTGTCCTTAATTTGAGTGTTAAAAACATGAAAAGAGACTGGATTTTCAGCAGAGTTAATTGAAGAGGATATGACAGTTTAAGTATTACAGTTGAAGACCCTATACTTGTTTATGAAAATTTAAATTAAAAATCTTTGCCTTACATTTTTGCCAGTAATAGATAATTATTAGTATGAAACGTTAAAAAAGGATATGTGATTTGACCAGTTAATTGATTTTTAAGATCTTTAATTTCACCTTTATCTTTACTTTTTCAAAGATTACCTTCACCTTGTATTAATTTCAACAGCACATAAAAAAGCAACTTGTTGCTTACTAAAGACAATTATTTCAGTGAAACAGTGTTAAGGCTTTGTGGATCCAGAATCCGGGCCACATGGTATCACTTTGAATCCAATTTAGACAAGTTTGACTAATCTAACCCTGCCTAAAAGAACTATAAATATTAAGCTGTGACTAACAGCTCTTTGTGATGTTC
This sequence comes from Phocoena phocoena, assembly GCF_963924675.1. Lineage (NCBI taxonomy): Eukaryota > Metazoa > Chordata > Mammalia > Artiodactyla > Phocoenidae > Phocoena > Phocoena phocoena. The sequence goes on from NC_089235.1 coordinate 21,454,922, forward strand.
CTGTCTCCTCTTCAGCTCCTTTCTCCCCTTCAGTTAATTTGCAACAGCTTTTACATCTGGCAGGTGACTTGATCCATGATCCACCAAATAATTCCCAATTCTTCTCACTCTGTACAGTGATTTTTTTGAATCATGAATAACCACAATTTGTATTTACTTTCAGTCTTTTTCCCAAGTATTACCAAGCATTTTAAGGAATATATCCCTTTTCACAATCTCTTAATCTTATTTTTTATTGCACAAACTTAATTCTCTTCATTTTACAGATAATAGAACATAAAAATAGGATTTGAAAGTTGGTCTCCATTCTCAGAAGAACAAGGAGGGGGTGACTTTTGACTGCTATGTAGAATGTTGAGTAATTTTATCTCAGTTGTGCATATGGCAAAAATAAGTAACTGGATATCAGAGAATGTGTGAATGGGCTGCAAGACTCAAAAAGCCATTCAGCTTGTTTTCCTGTAGAATGCATTCTTCTTTAGGCTAGACTATTGGTGAAGACATTTTGTGAAAATTAAGGTTCTAAGTGAAACTTCCAATCTCCCTTTTTTGAAAGGCATTAATTTATGGTGCTGATTTATTGGATTATTTGGGGTTTTGCCATCATCATCATTATCACAATAAATATTTCAAGTTATTATTACATTTATCAAAACTCTTTTCTACAAACTATATAGTACACTTCTTTTGCCAAAGTCCATCTATAAAAACCTTTCAACATTTAGCCTTAAGATGCATATTTACACAATTCCCTCTTGTTTACTTGTCAATTCAGTTATTTATCCCTTTCTCAGTTAATGCAGCCACATCAAAATAGGTAAGTATTATCACTTTCTTTTCTAAAAGCTTGATGCCTTAACAAGACTACAATATCACAATAATTCCTAGCAATATAGGTAAGTTAATTCTGAATTGTATTGCTCATTCTGGCAGACATAAGCTTCATTATTTAATTTAAAGAATTGTGATCATTTATCTAATTTGAAAAGACTGAGGTATCGAATTTGGCATGTTAATATAGCTATGTTCTCTGGTAATTCTACCAAAAAAATTAAAAGAGGTACAGGTTTTTCTTAGTGGTAAGAGTGTAATTTAATAGTAAAACTTTTAATCTTCTTGGTTTTCTTTGTGATATGACTCTGGATTTTTGGAGAAAGCCTCCCTTGATCTATTTCGAGCAACGGAGACATCTAGATCAGTAGCCCTTAAGGAACACCCACATTTTTCAGATCATCAAAAGGTACACATCAGTGTGTGAATGCATCCCCTCCAAAGAACAAAGACAGAGCTCTACAGAGAGCACCTGATTGTGGCAGATCTGAAGGACAGCGTTTGACCCTGGTTGAAAAAAAAAAAAAAGAGAGAGAGAAAAAGAAAAGAAAGAGAAAAGTTGAATAAATAAAAATACCACCATCAAACTGCAAACTGTCCCCTATTGATAGATGTGTGTACCGAGTATTTGTTTGTGTGTGTGTGTGTGTGTGTGTGTGTGTGTGTGTGTGTAATGTTTGACATATCCTGAAAAGGACATAAAATATCCAAAGTTCATCTTTAAACTGTATTTTTTTGACTGCCACAAGGTTTCACTTGTGTCATTACATTTACTGAAAATGTTGAAGGAAAGAAAACTCAGGGAAACCACAGATATTTGCAGTTTTCAATTTGCAGGCTGGTTATTTAACACATATATGATTTTAGTTGATGATTATTTTTCATATATTCTTTCAGTCAGTATAGCATATAATTTGAAGGAGATTTGTAATTCCTGTGAACTGTTTTGGGTTAGGTCAAGTATGTATGGTTTATATTCCTATTGCTGATCTTTACATTCCAAGATTTTCTCCTACAATTTTCTCTACATTTTCATTTTTCCTATCTCATTAGTCCCTTACTGTCAACCTTTGTTAATACCATTGCTTTGGGGGAAATGTCCTAATTATCTAGTACACAGCACATATTGGGTAGGTTAACATTTTAGGTGCACAGTTATAATAGACATTAGCATCTGTGAGGACACTTTCGATGGCAATAAAAAGTTAAAAGCAATCCTTAAATATACTGATTTTTAGTGGACCATATTTGAAAAATTGTGAAAGATTTGGTGCAAATATTTTATATTTTTATGTAGAAGTCTTTTCTAAGTAAAGCTATTAAAGAAGCATACAAAAAGAATGAAAGGGGAAAAAAATACCTAACATGGAATTTTTCAGTGAGAACATTATGAAACTATTCAATATTAATTAACTTACCAAAATGATTACTTCTTAATATATACAGACATTGATTCAGGGAATCTAGGTTATTAACTGATAAATAGCAGTTTAGTCTTGCATATTCGAGTTGATGGTTGATTTCAGTGACCTTCTTTACTTGAATTCACTGGAAACAATTGATTTGAATGTGACAAGCCAACAGGTATTTAATGACCCTTCATATAATCAGAGAATAGGATTTCCAAATGTCTAGTCAGGGAAAAATTAATTTCTTTAACATATATTTTTAGTTTAATGAGTTCTTTTTCATTATGGAAAGAAAGACTCTTTAAAACATAGGTAACCTCCAAATTTTTCTAATTTTAATTTTAAACTGTGACTTTATGAACCAAAATTTGTTTTAACACTAAATTTGCGGCATCAGTGAAATAACATGCAAGAATAGTGAGGAGCGAAACTTGAGACTTTAAGAACAGAGAAATACAACCAGGGAGCATGTGTTTGACAAAAATCCATAGGAACTGGGGGTTTCACATTTCACTCGATTCCATCATATTCAACAAACCTTTGTGAAACACTATACTGTGCGAGATACAAAGGTGGCTGTCAGAGTCACCATTTTTGAAATTTACCTCTTGTGGATGGTATTTGAAGGGGGAGGTACTGGGAAGTAACAGCTCATCACTGCTTTGCCCACTGGAATGAAGGGACATGTAGGTATTTTACTGTATCTTCTGCAGTACTAAAATGTGAAGAAGTCTACTTTGCATTTCTACAACATGAACAGGGCAAGTGTTTTAAGTGAATGGAGTAAGTAGCTGCCTGCTGGAGTCCCCAACTCATTGCCCTTTGGGAATGAGGCAAGTAACACATGTTTAAAGCAGCCAGATAGAAGAGTGTATGTATGGAAAATCAGGCTTCTGGTTTTGACTCCCTGCTAGTTTATCCTAAGGTGTTATTTTTGGGCAAGTCATTTAAACTCTTTAGGTCTTGGCTTTCTCATTTGTAAGCATGGAGTATAAAAGATTGCTGATATTCAACTGTATTTGAACTGCAAAATATGTGGTCTTTTTGTTCAACCTAGAAAAATAGATTTAAATGCAAGGTCACTTTCAAGATGATCTTCAAATATCTGATGAGATGCATTTGGAGGACAGGTGAGAGAGCATCAGATTGAGAGATCATTGAACACAAATGGAGAATGAGAATGAGAAAGGAGACTTTGTGAGATAGAACTGGTGAAAATGGAAAACTGAATGCTTGCAAGACTGGGAAAATTTAATGAATTCTATAGTTTGGACTTACTGAGGTATCTCAGGCTTATATGAACAAGATTCATATTTAAAAATGCAGGAATAATTGTACAACAAAAATTCAAGTTGCTTTCAAGTAGTTTATATGAACAGAAGAAAACCTGATTCAATCATTGTCAGTATATACTGCAGGATAACTTGGAGGTGAGGCTAATAGTATGGAACAGAAAGAGAGGGGGAGAGCTTTTCAAGAGGAAGTGTGAATTCTTCCAACTTACATATCTCATTGGGAGCTTTAAAAAATGTAGGTTCTACTACAGTTGATTCACTCATACAACTTTACACACAAAAAAGCTCATGCCTTCTTAAAAATGGCACAAACTAAGGAAAAACTTCATATTTTATTATGAAAATATAATAAAAAGAGAATTTTCCCCCAACTGGATGATCTGTATAAGATCTAGCTCTAATGAGGTAACATAATTAGATACCCCTAACATATAGCTTAAACAGCAGGAGTAGCTCTTCAGTGATGAACACTTTTGTTTGCCTGATCTTTGCCTGTTTTTAATTTCACCCATGCCTAAAACCCTTTCCATACAAAAGTATAAAACACTTTTTATAAACACTTAATGTCTTGGCAATAAGAACAAGCCTGTTGGAAATGATAGGAACTTTCAGTCGAGAAGCTCCTCTCCCTTCAATCACTAGAATAGAGTTGAATGTTGCCTTTACCTTAGAACTTGAGCAGACATTACATACAGACAGGTGCTTAAGATATACTTAAGTGGTTGCTTTTGGTGATCCTACTTTCAGATAATCATATGCTGAAATGTACTTATTTTATCTAGAAGCAGGTAAAAGCATATTCCTGAATGAAAGCAGCCCCACATTCTTCCCATTCCTTGGGGTTCTCACCAATCTGTTTCACCTGCAGCTAAGAGTTTGTTAAGGCTTATATGATTGTTAAAAGAAAGATAATTCAGCTGATTATTGGTCATTATAAATTTCCAGATTCTTTAATTGCATAAATGAAATTAATGGCTCAGAAAAGTGAGGTTCCTTATAAACCAGTTATGCAATATTTTTCTCAGTAAACCAATGAAAAGAATATGTTGTGACAAAGATTCTTTGCTTGATCTAACTTTAGTCAGGTTCTTTAACCGTCTCCTAGACTCACCTGTGTACTGCCTTGTAAAAGCCTAGTTTTATCAAGAACGCTGCTAAGTCAGTTTAACCAGAATTCACCACCTTTGATATTTGATTGGTTTCCTCATCTTTCACCATCTCCCAGGTGATGTCTGATCATCCTGGCCTGTCTTTAGCAAAGAGTCTTTCATGCTGGTTTGGAGAGAATCCCCCTTGGCCCTGATGTTTCTTCTTGGTAATTTTCTATCCTCTGACCCCCACCTTGCTCCTTGGCTATAAATTCCCACTTTCCCATGTTTTATTCAAAACTATACCTGGTTTTATACTAAGGTCTCTTTTCCTCTACTGCAACAGTCCTGAATAAAATCTGTTTTACTGCTTTAGTGGCTATTCAACTTTGTCTTTTCTTTGACAGTCTTAAGTTTGGTTATGCATGTACTTCATAAAAGTAATACATTTGTCTAAATCACACTTGATATGTTATTACCTTATCTAGTGAGAGTGAGTCACAACATATCACAGAAATAAATGAATAAACATCTAATAATGACTAATATCCAGATTTAGAACAGATACCTCTTGATAGTCATGTCAACAGAATACAAGACGTTTAGCCACCATGAATTCAGAATCAATTCCATCCTAAAGTCCATGCTAGGACCATGGTACCTATTACAGCAACTCTGATTAGAAATTTGAGGTGGTAGTGCTGCTCAGTGTTGGCACTGGTGATCTTGTGCTGAATAATACAGAAGGGCCCATGCTTTATGAAGCTTATATTTGAGTGGAGAAGAAATATAAGCAAATTGGTCAATGCAAAATATTAGTACAGATTTCAGTATGTTTTTGAAGGAGGCATAGCATAGATTAATTTTTTTTTGTAATTTTATTGACGTATACTTGACTTACAATGTTGTGTTAATTTCTACTGTACAGTAAAGTGATTCAGTTATGCATATATATTCATAGATTAATATTAAGAATAGTATTGGGGACCTTTTAAATAGATAATCAGGAAAAACATCTTTGAATGAATTGCCTACTAAATGACAACAAAGGAAGTGAAAGTCAGTCATCTGAAGAGTTGTGGAGAGAATGCTAAAAGTAGTGGATACAAAGTTAGCACTTTTGAGGAATTGAGGAAAAACATGGCTACAGTATATTGAATGAAGAGAAGAAAGGCAGGTAATTATAAGGAACACTTAATGCAGAGCCTTGCAAAGAGTTTTGAACTGTATTCTTTCTGCAACAGAAAGCCACAAAAGGGATGTAAGCAGAGAAATAGCATGATCCCAGTTATGTTTAAAGAAAATTCTCTGCTTTGAGTCAAAGAGTGGAGGGAACATGGATGGGAGTTTGAAGAAAAGATGGGGAGTGGGGAGAGTTTAGGAGGAATTTCATTTCAGATCTGATAATGGTCTGGATATACCTCTTGGAAAGCCAACAATTAGACAATATATAGAGCCAGAGAAGTCAGGAGAATAAATATTCAAAACTGTGAAGCAGCCAGTGAGGTGAGCAAAAAACCAGAAGAACCTGGGGTGGAGGACACGAGCAAAGGATGGATGGTGTAAGTAGTTAATGGAAGGCCTGCATTTCTGTTTTATTTTATGATTAAAAGGTTTTATTTTATTATTAAAATTCAGGCTATATCTGAGAGAGAGAATGCATGAATCCTTAAATCATTACACATATTTGAGACAATATAATCACAAGATTTCAGAGCATAATCATACAGAAGGAAAAAATCCCAATACACACTAATGGATGTAACAAAGTTTAATAGTGTGAATAATAGTTTAAGAACTAGACTGATTCAAATATTTCACCAAGCCTCAGTCTATTACCATGAACAAGTTATAATTCTTTAAATTGAATCCTTTTAAAGGGCACTATATTTTAAAATATGGAGGATTGAAAACGGCTAAGAGTAGCTATGGGAGCCAGTGAATCTAGCCCTAATGTCATGCTCCTTATCACTTAGAAATGGAGACACAGTCCTCCATCGGCAGCCTCTCTGAAGAACTGCCATCCCTCACAGAGGAATTTCAGTCTCTATGGAGACTGCCTCCATTTCAGTCCTAGTCAATTAGAGGTGAAATGTATTCCATTTGTAGTCACCTAAGCTATAGAGTCCACCTATTTTTTTTCCTCATTCTTTCAGCCAAATGATAACATCTTATCTAAGATGGAAAAAAAAAATCTGAGAATCATGGTCATTTAATTTGAGCTTGTTCAGTCCTAGTTACTCTTTTCCCTTTGTTTCAAATGGCAGCCTTCTCTGTAAATCAGATAAAGAACTGTATCATTATGCTATTATCTTTGAAAGCTCCATAATTGTAGCTTTTCTACCCAAGTCACTGAAATAAAACATCTATTTCTACACTAAATATTAATTTATTTCCGGTTTTACTTGTTATATTATTTACTTAGGTGATAGTACTTTGAACCTTTTACAGAGGTGAGCCTACAGTATAAAGAACTATTTTCTAAATAACACATATTTTCACAAAAGACAATGAAGATTATACAGATTAGAAGTCACCCTTGTTCATCACTACTTCCCTATTTTTTCCTAAGGACATAAAAGATGGATGTTACTGATTTTGTTTTAAATTTAGTCCCAAGGGCTGAAGAAAAGTCACATTGAATTAATAAGATCTAATTAATTTATGTACTAATTAGAGCAATTAAGATTTATGTAAAATGAGCAGGGATAAAAGAGAACAATAAACAACATGAAAATATTTACTAGGGATAATTTACTGCTGAGTATCTGTTGTATTTTTCTCTTTACACGTGTTCCTCAAGAACAAAGTGGTAGTTATTTACAATCAACAACTTTTATGATTTCAAGTGACAGAAACCCAATTCAAATAGACATCAACTGAAAAAAGAATTAATTAAATTTATCTGGAGAGTCTATCTCAAGCATGACTGCTTAAAGGGGCTTTTGTGTCATTACATCTTACTGTCTCCATTTATTCTATGCTCTTTCCCTGAAGGTGGTTTCATACTAAGGCAGATGATCACTTTGAGGTACCATTATGCCTAAGAACCCCTTCAAGTTTACATTCCAAACTTTGAGTAACCATAACTATCTTATTTTCTTCCAGTTTCATTGAGATATAATTGACATACAGCACTGTATGAGTTTAAAGTGTACAGCATAATGGTTTGACTTAACATACATCATAAAATGTTTATCACAATAAGTTTAGTGAACACCCATTATCTCATACAGATACAAATTAAAGAAAGAAAATTTTTTCTTGTTATGAGAACTCAGGATTTACTGTCTTCACAGTTTTCATATATAACATATAGCAGTGAATTATATTTATTATGTTGAACATTATATCCCTAGTACTTATGTATCTTATAACTGGCAGTTTGTACCTTTTGACCACATTCACTCAATTCCCCCTCCCTCCAATATGTCACCTCTGGTAACCACAAATCCTATCTCTCTTTCTATAAGTTTATCTGTTTTATTTTTTAGTATAATTGAACTACAACACTATGTTTGTTCCTGTTACACAACATAGTAATTTGGTATTTCTATACATTTAAAAATTATCACCATGATAAATCAAGTTATAATATGTCACCATACAAAGATATTACATAGTTATTGGCTATATCCCCAACACTGTACATATTGTATCAGTGACATTTATTTTGCAACTGGAAGTTTGTACCTCTTAATCTCCCTTATCTGCTTCTTTCCTCTCCCCGACCCCTCCCCTCTGGCAATCATAACTCTGTTTCTGTTTTGGTATGTTTGTTCATTCATTTTGTCTTTAGAGTCTATATATATATATGAAATCATACAGTATTTGTCTTTCTCAGTCTAACTTATTTCACTTAGCATAATACTCTCTAGGTCCGTCCATGCTGTCACAAATGGCAAGATTTCATTCTTATTTTTTGGCTGATATATATATATATATATATCACATTTTCTTTATCCATTCATCTATTGATGGACACTTGTGTTGCTTCCATATCTTGACAATTGTAAACAACACTGCAATGAAAATAGGGGTGCTATCTTTTCTATTGTTTTTGTTTACTTTGGATAAATACCCAGAAGTAAAATTGCTGGATCATACAATAGTTCTATTTTTAATTTTTTGAGGAATCTCCATACTTTTTTCCATAGTGACTGCACCAATCTACATCCCCACCAACAGTACATGAGAGTTCCCTTTTCTTTACACCCTCTCTAGCGTTTGTTATATGTGGTCTTTTTGACATATTTAGCCAGATGTGATTTAGTTTACATACAACGCCTGAAACTGCTACAGCGACCTTTAACAATGTATTTAGGGTGAGACAAAGAATCAGTGATTGAATCTGGGAATAAAGAGCAGCAAATAGAAAGGGCCTTGTCTCCTTGAAGACAGCACTGAACAGCTTAGCCTAAGAATATCAGGTGATATGGCAAATACTACTTATTGCTTAAGTCACCTTTAATTATGTATTTTGTTGTCCTGAGACAAAAATTTCTGGCCTCATAAGAGCTCTGAGCCATAATGTTGGAAATTTAGGCCTAAGAATATGTTCTGACTCAAACTGATGATAACATGGGTGGAAGGAGTTGCTCTTTCCTGTATACTTCCCCACTGTAGGGCCTGAATAATTAAGGTTGAACCAATGCCAGCACCATGACTTGATCATTGATATGGTCTCTATGTTAAGTACAGCTAGAGTTTTCTGTGTTTCAGACCCTGTGTTCAGTCTATGTTTCAGTCCTCCATCATTTAAAATCATCAAACAATGGGGAAAAATCTAGAGCAGCCAAAATACCTATTATCAGCAGGAAATACATATTATCAGCAGGAAAACTATGGGGCAATATCAAAAACAGTCAAAGGAAACAAAATTCTTTATTGATCTAAACACATTTTACCTATCTTGAAGAGATAAAAATCAAGTTTGATTGTTTGAATCAAATCAGTATCCCATGGGTTTGGAAGGTTCGACCTCATGGAAGAAGGAATGATATTAGTTATATTTAACTAATTAAAAATACTTCTTGGGAATCTAATGTTATAAGCTTTGCAACAAGTACTATGGATACAAGAACAAGACAGGCAAATCCCATTTCTTGCCCACTTAGAACTCATATTCTAGTGGAGCTGGTGTTGTGGATGTACGAAGAGGATGATGACAATAACCATGAAAACAATGCAATTTCAAATGATGATAATTATGAAGGAACCAAAACAAGGTGAAAGAATGGGGAAGGTTCGGCTGGAGTCATTTTATTTGAATGTTTGAGAAAAGGTCCCTGATGATATGATATTTGAATCAAGAACCATGAAGAAACAAATAAAAAGACTTGTGAAAGAGGAATTCCAGGCAAGGAAATGAGTAAGTGCCAAGACGCTATGGCAAGATTTATTCAGAGATTTAGAGAGGCAGAAAGAAGACCAAGTTAGAGAGATAAACAGAAGAATGTAATGAATAAAGAGAAAATCTTATGATATGACATCAGGAAAGTAAACCATCACTTAGAGTCTCCAAAAGCTAATCCATAATGAGTACTTCAAATTTTATTCTAATTGTGTGGGAAATAATTTCAGAGTTTTAGGGAGAGGGGAGAAATATTCTGATTTATGTTTTGAGAAGAAACCTCTGGCTCCTCTGTAGAAAAGAAACTTGGCAGGTGCTCTTGGGGGTGACTGGCACAAGAGTAGAAGACTTAGGAAACTCTGCAGTAGTCCAGCTGAGAACTGATGTTGGTTTGAACTTGAGTAATCAATACTGGAGATATTAAGAAGTTATTGGATACTTGGAATTAAACTGAAAGAACTGCTAAATAAAAGATTCCAAATCGAAGCCTGGAGTTTTTTCTTAATGCACAGGGGAAGGTACTGGTAAATCCAAAAATAGTGGATTCACGTGAAATAACTTGAATTCTTGTTAATGCTGTTGAGGATGGATGTGTGTGTGTGTGTGTGTGTGTGTGTGTGTGAGAGAGTTTGTGTGTGTATTTTGTGAACATGTGCTTAAATACAGTCTCTAATCACTTTCCCTCATTTATTTTTTATTTTATATTTTTAACATCTTTATTGAAGTACAATTGCTTTACAATGGTGTGTTAGTTTCTGCTTTATAACAAAGTGAATCGGTTATACATACACATATGTCCCCATATCTCTTCCCTCTTGCATCTCCCTCCCTCACACCCTCCCTATCCCACCCCTCTAGGTGGTCACAAGCCACTGAGATGATCTTCTTGTGCTGTGCGGCTGCCTCCCACTAGCTATCTATTTTACATTTGGGAGTGTATGTATGTCCGTGCCACTCTCTCACTTTGTCCCAGTTTACCCAACCTCCTCACCGTATCCTCAAGCCCATTCTCTAGTAGGTCTGCATCTTTATTCCTGTCTTGCCCCTAGGTTCTTCTGACCATTATTTTCTTTTTTTTTTAGATTTCATATATATGTATTAGCATATGATATTTGTTTTTCTCTTTCTGACTTACTTCACTCTGTATGACAGTACATAGGTCCATCCACCTTACTACAAATAACTCAGTTTCATTCCTTTTTATGGCTGAGTAATATTCCATTGTATATATAAGCCACATCTTCTTTATCCATTCATCTGTTGATGGACACTTAGGTTGCTTCCATGTCCTGGCTATTGTAAACAGGGCTGCATTGAACATTTTGGTACATGACTCTTTTTGAATTATGGTTTTCTCAGGGTATATGCCCAGTAGTGGGATTGCTGGGTCATATGGTAGTTCCATTTTTAGTTTTTTAAGGAAATCCATACTATTCCCCATAATGGCTGTATCAATTCATATTTCCACCAACAGTGCAAGAGGGTACCTTGTCTCCACACCCTCTCCAGCATTTATTGTTTGTAGAATTTTTGATGATGGTCATTCTGACTGGTGTGAGGTGATACCTCATTGTAGTTTTGATTTGCAATTCTTTAATTATTAGTGATGTTGAGCAACCTTTCATGTGTTTGTTGGCAATGAGTATATCTTCTTTGGAGAAATGTCTATTTAGGCCTTCTGCCCATTTTTGGATTGGGTTGTTTATTTTTTGATATTGAGCTACATGAGTTGCTTGCATGTTTTGGAGATTAATCCTTTGTCAGTTGCTTCATTGCCAAATAATTTCTCCCATTCTGAGGGTTGTCTTTTGGTCTTGTTTATGGTTTCCTTTGCTCTGCAGAAGCTTTTAAGTTTCATTAGGTCCCATTTGTTTACTTTTGTTTTTATTTCCACTTCTCTAGGAGGTGGGTAAAAAGGATCTTGCTGTGATTTATGTCATAAAGTGTTCTGCCTATGCTTTCCTCTAAGAGTTTGATGGTGTCTGGCCTTACATTTAGGTCTTTAATCCATTTTGAGCTTATTTTTGTGTATGGTGTTAGGGAATGTTCTAATTTCATTCTTTTACATGTAGCTGTCCAGTTTTCCCAACACCACTTATTTAAGAGGCTGTCCTTTCTCAACTGTATATTCTTGCCTGCTTCATCAAAGATAAGGTGATCATGGGCTTCCCTGGTGGCGCAGTGGTTGAGAGTCCACCTGCCAAATCAGGGGACATGGGTTCATGCCCCAGTCCAGGAAGATCCCATGTGACGTGGAGCGGCTAGGCCCGTGAGCCATGGCTGCTGAGCCGGCATGTCCGGAGCCTGTGCTCCACAATGGGAGAGGTCACAGCAGGGAGAGGCCCGCATACTGCCAAAAAAAAAAAAAAAAAAAAAAAGATAAGGTGACCATATGTGCATGGGTTTATTTATGGGCTTTCTAGTCTGTTCCATTAATCTATATATCTGTTTTGGTTCCAGTAACATACAGTCTTGACTACTGCAGCTTTGTGGTAGAGTCTAGGTCAGGGAGCCGGGTTACTTCAGCTCAGTTTTTCTTTCTCAAGATTGCTTTGGCTATTTGGGGTCTTTTGTGTTTCCATACAAACTGTGAAATTTTTTATTCTAGTTCTGTGAAAAAATGCCAGTGGTAGTTTGATAGGGATTGCACTGAATCTGTAGATTGCTTTCAGTAGTATAATCATTTTCATAATGTTGATTCTTCCAATACAAGACCATGGTATATCTCTCCATCTATTTGTATCATCTTTAATTTCTTTCATCAGTTTCTTATAATTTTCTGCATACAGGTCTTTTGTCTCCTTAGGTAGATTTATTCCTAGATATTTTATTCTTTTTTGTTGCAGTGGTAAATGGGAGTGTTTTATTAATTTCACTTTCAGATTTTTCATCATTAGTGTATAGGAAAGCAAGAGATTTCTTTGCATTAATTTTGTATCCTGCTACTTTACCTAATTCATTGATTAGCCCTAGTAGTTTTCTGGTAGCAACTTTAGGATTCTTTATGTATAGTATCACGTCATCTGCAAACAGGGACAGCTTTATTTCTTCTTTTCCAATTTGGATTCCTTTTATTTCTTTTTCTTTGGTGATTGCTGTGGCTAAAACTTCCAAAACTATGTTGAATAATAGTGGTGAGAGTGGGCAACCTTGTCTTGCTCCCGATCTTAATGGAAATGGTTTCAGTTTTTCACCATTGAGCATGATGTTTGCTGTGAGCTTGTCATATATGGCCTTTATAATGTTGAGGAAAGTTCCCTCTATGCCTACTTTCTGGAAGGTTTCTATCATATATGGGTGTTGAATTTTGTCAAAAGCTTTCTCTGCATCTATTGAGATGATCATATGTTTTTTTCTCCTTCAATTTGTTAATATCGTGTACCACGTTGATTGATTTGCATATATTGAAGAATCCTTGCATTCCTGAGATAAACACCACTTGATCATAGTGTATGATCCTTTTAATGTGCTGTTGGAATCTGCTAGTATTTTTGCATCTATGTCATCAGTGATATTTGTCTCCAGTTTTCTTTCTTTGTGACATCTTTGTCTGGTTTTGGTATCAGGGTGATGGTGGTCTCATTGAATGAGTTTGGGAGTGTTCCTCCCTCTGCTATATTTTGGAAGAGTTTGAGAAGGATAGGTGTTAGCTCTTCTATAAATGTTTGATAGAATTCACCTGTGAAGCCATCTGGTCTTGGGCTTTTCTTTGTTGGAAGATTTTTAATCACAGTTTCAATTTCAGTGCTTGTGACTGGTCTGTTCTTATGTTTTATTTCTTCCTGGTTAAGTCTCGGAAGGTTGTGCACATCTAAGAACTTGTCCATTTCTTCCAGGTTGTCCATTTTATTGCCATAGACTTGCTTGTAGTAATCTCTCATGATCCTTTGAATTTCTGAAGTGTCAGTTTTTACTTCTCCCTTTCTTTTCTAATTCTAATGATTTGAGTCTTCTCCCATTTTTGCTTGATAAGTCTGGCTAATAATTTATCAATTTTGTTTATCTTCTCAAATAACCAGCTTTTAGTTTTAATGATCTTTGCTATCGTTTCCTTCATTTATTTTTCATTTATTTCTGATCTAACCTGTATGATTTCTTTCCTTTTGCTAACTTTGGGGTTTTTGTTTGTCTTTTTCTAATTGCTTTAGGTGTAAGGTTAGGTTGTTTATTTGAGATGTTTCTTGTTTCTTAAGGTAGGATTTTATTGCTATGAACTTCCCTTTTAGAACTGCTTTTGCTGCATCCCATAGGTTTTGGGTTGTTGTGTTTTCATTGTCATTTATTTCTAGGTGTTTTTTTTTATTTCCTCTTTGTTTTCTTCAGTGATCTCTTGGTTATTAAGTAGTGTGTTTTTTAGCCTCCGTGTGTTTGTATTTCTTACAGATTTTTTCCTGTATTGATATATAGTCTCTTATCATTGTGGTCAGAAAAGATACTTGATATGATTTCAGTTTTCTTAAATTTACCAAGGCTTGATTTGCGACCCAAGATATAATCTATCCTGGAGAATGTTCCATGAGTGCTTGAGAGGAAAATCTGTTGTTTTTAGATGGAATGTCCTATAAATATCAATTCAGTACATCTTGTTTAATACAACATTTAAACCTCATGTTTCCTTATTTATTTTCATTTTGGATTATCTGTCCATTGGTGAAAATGGGGTGTTAGTCCCCTACTATGATTGTGTTACTGTGGATTTCCTCTTTTATGGCTGTTAGTATTTATCTTATGTATTGAGGTGCTCCTATGTTGGGTGCATATATATTTACAATTGTTATATCTTCTTCTTGGATCAATCTCTTGATTATTATGTAGTGTCCTTCTTTATCTCTTGTAATAGTCTTTCTTTTAAGTCTATTTGGTCTGATATGAGAATTGCTACTCCAGTTTCCTTTTGATTTCAATTTTCATGGAATATCTTTTTACATCCCCTCACTTTCAGTCTGTATGTGTCCCTAGGTCTGAAGTGGGTCTCTTGTAGACAGCATATGTACGGGTATTGCTTTTGTATCTATTCAGCCAGTCTATGTCTTTTGGTTGGAGTATTTAATCCATTTACATTTAAGGTAATTATCGATATGTATTCTCCTATTACCATTTTCTTAATTGTTTTGGGTTTGTTATTGTCGGTCTTTTCCTTCTCTTGTGTTTCTTGCGTAGAGAAGTTCTTTTAGCATTTGTTGTAAAGCTGATTTGGTGGTGCTGAATTCTCTTAGCTTTTCTTTTTCTGTAAGGCTTTTAATTTATCCATCAAATCTGAATGAGATCCTTGCTGGGTAGAGTAATATTGATTATAGATTTTTCTCCCTCATCACTTTAAATATGTCCTGCCACTCCCTTCTGGCTTACACAGTTTCTGCTGAAAGATCTGCTGTTAACCTTATGGGGATGCCCTTGTGTGTTATTTGTTGTTTTCCCCTTTCTGCTTTTAATATTTGTTATTTGTATTTAATTTTTGATAATTTGATTAATATGTGTCTTGGTGTGTTTCTCCTTGGATTTCTCCTGTATGGGACTCTCTGTGCTTCCTGGACTTGATTAACTATTTCCTTTCCCTTATTAGGGAAGTTTCCAACTATAATCTCTTCAAATATATTCTCAGTCCCTTTCGTTTTCTCTTCTTCTACTGGGACCTCTATAATTCGAATATTGGTGCATTTAATATTGTTCCAGAGGTCTCTAAGACTGTCCTCAATTCTTTTCATTCTTTTTTCTTTATTCTTCTCTGCAGTAGTTATTTCCACTATTTTATCTTCCAGGTCACTTATCCGTTCTTCTGCCTCAGTTATTCTGCTATTGATCCCTTCTAGAGAATTTTGGATTTCATTTATTGTGTTGTTCATCACTGTTTGTTTGCCCTTTAGTTCTTATAGACCCCTGTTAAACGTTTCTTGTATTTTCTCCATTCTATTTCTAAGATTTTGGATCATCTTTACTATCACTATTCTGAATTCTTTATCAGGTAGACTGCTTATTTCCTCTTTGTTAGGTCTAGTGGTTTCCTGCCTTGCTCCTTCATCTGCTGTGTTTCTCTGTCTTCTCATTTTACTTAACTTGCTGTGTTTAGGGTCTCCTTTTCACAGGCTGCAGGTTCATAGTTTCTGTTGTTTTTGGTGTCTTTCCCCCGTGGCTACGGTTGGTTCAGTGGGTTGTGTAGGCTTCCTGGTGGAGGGGACTAGTGCCTGTGTTCTGGTGGATGAGGCTGGATCTTTTCTTTCTGGTGGGCAAGTCCATGTCTGATGGTGTGTTTTGGGGTTTCTGTGGCCTTATTATGATTTTAGGCAGCTTCTGTGCTAATGGATGGGGTCGCATTCCTGTTTTGCTAGTTGTTTGGCATGGGGTGTCCTGCAATGTAGCTTGCTGGTCATTGAGTGTAGCTGGGTCTTGGTGTTGAGGTGGAGATCTCTGGGAGATTTTCACTGTTTGATATTATGTGGAGCAGAGAGATCTCTTGTGGACCAGTGTCCTGAACTTGGCTCTCCCACATCAGAGGCACAGCACTGTCTCCTGGCTGGAGCACCAAGAGCCTTTCATCCACACAGCTCAGAATAAAGTGAGAAAAAAAGAAAGAAAGAAAGAATGAAGAAGATAAAGTAAAATACAATAAAACAGTAAAATAAAGCTATTAAAATAAAACAATGATTATTAAGAAAAAATGTTTTTAAGTAATAATAATAATTTAAAAAAGGACAGTCAGAACGCTAGGACAAATGGTAAAAGCAAAGCTATACAGATAAGATCACACACAGAAGCACACACATACACACTCACACAAAGAGAAAAAGGGGGAAAAAAAAAAATATATATATATATATATATATATATATATATATATATATATATATATATATATATATATCATTGCTCCCAAGTCCACCTCCTCAATTTGGGATGTTTCGTTGTCTATTCACATATTCCAAAGATACAGGGTACATCAAGTTGATTGTGGAGAATTAATCTGCTGCTCTTGAGGCTGTTGGGAGAGATTTCCCTTTCTCTTCTTTGTTCTCACAGCTGTCAGAGTTCAGCTTTGGATCTGGACCTGCCTCTGCGTGTAGGTCGCCTGAGGGCATCTGTTCTTCGCTCAGACAGGACGGGGTTAAAGGAGCAGCTGATCTGGGGGCTCTGGCTCACTCAGGCTGGTGGGAGGGAGGGGTTCTAATGCGGGCCGAGCCTGTGGTGGTAGAGACCTGCATTGCATTGTACTAGCCTGAGGCACACCATGCATTCTCCTGGGGAAGTTTTCCCTGGATCACGGGACCCTGGCAGTGGTGAGCTGCACAGGCTCCTGGGAGGGGTGGTGTGGATGGTGACCTGTGCTTGCACACAGGCTTCTTGGTGGTGATAGCAGCAGCCTTAGTGTCTCATGCCCATCTCTGGGGTCCACGCTGTTAGCCCTGGCTTGCGCCTGTCTCTGGAGCTCCTTTAAGCAGAGCTCTTAATCCCCTCTCCTCGTGCACTAGGAAACAAAGATGGAAGAAAAAGTCTCTTGCCTCTTCAGCAGGTCCAGACTTTTCCCCAGACTCCCTCCCGGCTAGCTAGGGTGCACTAGCCCCCTTCAGGCTGTGTTCAAGCCGCCAACCCCAGCCCTCTCCCTGCGCTCCGACTGAAGCCCGAGCCTCAGCTCCCAGCCCCGCCCACCCCAGCGGGTGAGCAGACAAGCCTCTCGGGCTGCTGAGTGCCGGTCGGCACCGATCCTCTGTGCAGGAATCTCTCTGCTTTGCCCTCCGCACCCCTGTTGCTGTGGTCTCCTCCGCGGCTCCGAAGCTTCCACCCTCCACCACCTGCAGTCTCCGCCCGCAAAAGTATTCCTAGTGTGTGGAAACATTTCCTCCTTCATGGCTCCCTCCCACTGGTGCAGGTTACATCCCTATTCTTTTGTCTCTGTTTATTCTTTTTTCTTTTGCACTACGCAGGCACATGGGGAGTTTCTTGCCTTTTGGGAGGTCTGAAGTCTTCTGCCAGTGTTCAGTAGATGTTCTGTAGGAGTTGTTCCACATGTAAATGTATTTCTGATGTATGTGTGGGGAGGAAGCTGATTCCTGCGTCTTACTCTTCCACCATCTTGAAGCTCCTCCCACTTTCCCTCATTTGTTGTCTTTCATGTTGATCTTGCTATTTAGGGAACAAAAGAATAAACACATCATAAAGAACAGGCAGAGAAGGGAGTGTGGGCTAACTGGAATTGTTATTTTTCTGAGATAGTCATCAAAATAGGAAAGATTAGACATGACTCTATTAACTCCTGAGAAGGAATGAAGAAGCCTGGATTTTTTGAGTAACCTGTGACATTACTTGAAATGAGTGGAAACGGAGACATCAAGTGCTCTGTTTAGACACATTGAATTTGACATATCTATCAGGCATATATGTAGTGATAACAAGTTGCCAGTTTTATATTAAAATCTGGTCTTCAGATAAGAGGTAAGGGCTGGAGTTTTGAAGATGCAAATTGGAAGTTGTCAGCTCAAAATAAACATACTTTTGTAGAAAACACCTTAAATGAAATTATATTTTTTACATTTTTTTTTCTAAGCTTCTTCCCACTCTAGAACCTATTATTCAGCCTGAGGCACATCCATACAAAAACACATTGTTGAACCCCAAAATGAACTTTTAATTTAAAATATCTTTATGGACTAAGGCACAGAGGAATAAGGGATTCTAAATATGATGATTGCTGAAAATTTAAAAAAAAAATAGTTTTCTTAGGAGCATTTACTTAATTCTTAGGACTGTAAGTATAACAAGAAAAAGGTATATTATGATATATAATCCTTATATTTCAAGAGTTGAAAAGTATTACGCTTTTTATTTTGTTTTATACTATTTGAAAGTCTGTATTTCTTCAATTCTATAAATGTAAGCAATACAATATGTTGCTAATGGAGCTTGAAATTAGGGTAGTAGCTTTTGTATCAGCATCAAATTGCTGATGATGTCAGCAATTCACATGAAAAATGAAACATAACCAATACAACTTCTACAGCCACAAAAAATAGCCAGCTTTCCATATTTGAAATTGGCTGACCATATACAATAATAGATGGTGAAGGAAAAGAAAATGTTCTCTTTTCTCGGCTTCACAAAACCAATTGCAAATTTGTTGATGAAGAATCCTGTAAAGCTATGCATTTAGTTTAAATAAATAAAATTACATTTGACTCCAGTGTCTGTATTGTAAAACTTAATGTCAGGTCTAGGTCTATATATCACTGTAGGAAAGTAGAGTTTGGTAATAACTGGCATTTGATCAATCTCACTTATAAAACCATTAATGATTTTTTCAACTAAAATTATAGTTTAATTATGAATTATTCAACTGTTATATATTTATTTATAAAAACTCAGGTGGTAACTCAATCTCAACCAAAGATATACTACCATGACCAAACAATAAAAATACTGATATAAATTCTCAAAATTTAAAGAATTATTTAAGTTTTTCAGAACAAAGAACATTTGTGTTTCACATAATTATGTACATAATTAACTTTTTCTTAGTTTTTAAAGATAATTTTAGTGAAGGTAAGAATTGTTTTTGTACAAAAATAAATCTGTGAATTAAAACAAACCTTAACCTGTTAAAAGACTCATCATTAGTGATCATTACATTGGGGTTGGTTCTCAAACTACAACACTTGTGAAATGTAGCTGTGAAGTTATATAATTGATAATTAATTCCATGAGGGAATGAAGTATCCTGTTTTTAATGCAGTTTTAAAGCATTTTTTCCACAAGTTCCTAAACTGGTCTCTGGTGAAGCTTGAGTAGCTACTATGTATTGTAATTATCTATTGAATGTGGATTCAAGTTTTGGAAAATGTACAATGGACTAAAGATCAGGATTGTGCATAAGGTGATAGAATATTTCTTCATTAGACATAAAGCACGAATCTGAGATAACTGAGTTCTGGTTAATAAAGAATTCATATTGAGACTTCCTATCTGATGTTATATTTTCAGGAAGCCTAATGATCCTACTCGAAAATCAATCCAACAGTAAAATCACACATTAAATTTATATAAAATGCATATATAAAACCACTTACCTTAAATTTCAACTATAGAATATTCATTTTTTGAAGCTGTAACAATGCTATTGTGTCAGAAGTTTAGAAAAGCAGAAATGTATAGTAAATGTTGTCTAAAAAATTTCAACATATCAAGCTAATGGTGAAACAAACATTTTAGATATGCTAGAGAGAAAATAGCTGCTTTATAGAGATTTTTACATTGCTTAAGAGCATGAGATTGGGATTTTTTTTAAGCCTCCTAATGAAAGGAAGCAATCTATGAGCATTTCACAGAACAATAATTTGACAACTGACCTTTTTTTTTTTTTTCCAGAGAGCTTTCTTTACTATCCCACGCTTCTCTTGCTTTGCTTACATTGGGTTCTATATACTCCCTGCACTTCAGTCACCATACATTTAGTCAATGCAGACTGCACTAGAGTTGAATCTTTTCATTTGGCTTGGATTGCCTGCTCACAAATAATGTCTGCAATACTTCTATTTGCTTGATGAGAGTAGGTTTCCCTTAATATACCTTTTGTGGGCTGTTTTTCTCCCCTCATCTACTGCTTGTATGTACCTTGATTATAGAGAACAGGTCTTTTTTTTTCCAGCTTTATTGAGATATAGATGCTATATATCAATATATAACATAACATTGTGTAAGTTTAAGGTGTACAACATGAAAATTTGATATACTTACATACTGTGAAATTATTACCACAATAAATCAGTAAATACATCTATCCCCTCACATAATTACCTGTGTGTGTGTGTGTGTGTGTGTGTGTGTGTGTGTGTGTATGTGGTGAGGACATTTAAGATCTACTGTCTTAGCAGCATTTAAGCATATAATAGAGTACTTTCATCTATATTCACCATGTTGCCCATAAGATCACCAGAACTTATTTACCCTGTAACTGGAAGTTTGTACATTATGACCAACGTCTCTATTTCTCCCATCCAAAGCCCCTGTCAACCACCAATCTATATTCTGTTTCTATGGATTCATATTTTTTTGGATTCTACTTGTAGATCAGTGTTTTTCTCTGTCTGTCTTATTTAACTTAGAATAATGCCTGCAAGATTCATCCACGCTATCAAAAATGGCAAGGGATCCTTTTATTTATCACCAAGTTATATTCCAGTATATATATAAATGGCACACTATATTTATATATTCAACCATATACAGACAATTAAGTTGTTTTTTTCCATGTCTTGGCTATTGTGAATAGTGTTGCAATGAACATGGGGGTGAAGATACCTCTTCGAGATAGTGATTTCATTTCCTCCCGATATACACCCAGAAATTGGATTGCTGGATCATATGGTAGTTCTATTTTTAATTTTTTGAGGACTCTGCATGTTCTTTTCTATAGTGGCTGCATCATTTTACATTCCCACCACAGTGCTCAAATGTTCCTTTTTCTCTACATCCTAGCCAGCATTTGTTATCTCTTCTCTTTTTAATAATATAAATCCTAACAGATGTGAGGTGATATCTCATTACGGTGTGTATCTGCATTTCCTTGATGATTAGTGATGTTTAACACCTTTTATTGTACCTATTGAACATTTATATGTCTTCTTTAGAAAATGTCTATTCAGATACTTTGTCCATTTTTAAAATTGAATTGTTTGGGTTTTTGCTACTGAGTTGTGTGATATATATTTTGGATATTAACTACTTTAGTATTTTGGATATTCACCCCTTATCACATATAAGGTTTGCAAATTTTTCTCCCATTTGCCTTTTTATTTTGATGATTATTTCACTGTGCAGAAGCTTTTGAATTTGATGTAGTCCCACATGCTTATTTTTGCTTTTGTTGTTTGTGCTTTTGGTATCATATCCAAAATATTGTTGCCAAGACCAATGTTAAGGAGCATTTTCCTATGTTTTTTTCTAGGGGTCTTATGGCTGAGGTCTTATATTTAAGTTCCTAATGCATTTTGAATTATTTTTTGTGAGTGGTGTAAGATAAGAATTCATTGTCATTTTTTTTTTTTTACATGTGGACAGTTTTCTTAACACTGTTGAGGAGAGTATCTTTTTCCTGTTAAGAATTCCACAGATGGCTTTCAAACTGGAAATAAATAAATAAAATTGTCTCTGTTTGCATGACATGATCTTGTATATAGGAAACCCTAAAGACTCCACCAAAAAACTGCTAGGAATAATAAATGAATTTGGTAAAACTGGAGAATACAAAATCAGCATACAAAAATCAGTTGTGTTGCAACACGCTGAAAACAAACTATCTGAAAAAGAAAGAAAAAAAAACCTCATTTAAAATAGTATCAAGAACAATACAGTACTTAGGAATAAATTTATCCAAGAAAGTGAAAGATCTGTACACTGAAAACTATAAGATTTTGATGAAAGAAACTGAAGAAGACATAAACAATTGGAAATATATCTCATGTTCATGGATTGGAATAATTAACATTGTTAAAAATCCTTTCTACCCAAAGCCATCTATAGATTCAATACAATCCCTATCAAAATTCCAGTGACATTTTTCACAAAGACAGAAAAAAGAAGAAATCTTAAAATTTGTATGGGAAACAAAATGCTCCTTGTAGCTAAAGAAATTTGATCAAGAACAAAGCTGGAGGCATCATGCTTCCTGATTCCAATTTATATTACAAAGCTATAGTAATCAAACTGCATGGTACTGGCATAAACACACACACACAGACCAGTGAAACAGATTTGAGAGCCCAGAAATAAATGCACACATACACAGTAAACTAATCAAAAATTCTCAATGGGAAAGGGTTAGTCTCTTCAATGAAATGTTTTTTCCTATTCTTTTCTTTACTTTAAAATTTTTCTTTCTGCTTCTCCATGCTAGCTAATTAGCAGGTATTTAGCACCTCTTTTGACTTGAGTTGAAATAGTTCCATATAAAATTGTCAGAAACAAAAACATATCTTACACAGCAGACCTGGTGTGAACAATTCTTAATTAAAAATTTACCCAGTATCTCCAGACACAAGTTGTTCATATTGACTGTTCAATTATTCAAGTGGAATAATGTAATGGTCAAAGTTAACTTAAAATTATATGCTATAATATAATTATTTTATTCATGAAGGCATGACTAATGGATTTACGAACCTGTTCACCTTTTCTGTTACTTTTTTTTTCCAGTTTTGGTGTTAGGTTGAAACAATATTTCAGTATACATTTTATAAAGTATTTAGGATAACGCAATTCGTGATTGAAGAAATGTTTGATTTCCTAAAATGCTACTTTGTTCATCAATTTTCTCCATTCTGAACTATCTTTTTAATGTAATTCTTATTCTAAACAGTTATATATTTTC
Organism: Phocoena phocoena; assembly: GCF_963924675.1. NCBI lineage: Eukaryota > Metazoa > Chordata > Mammalia > Artiodactyla > Phocoenidae > Phocoena > Phocoena phocoena. Next base: position 21,478,249 of record NC_089235.1, read on the forward strand.
TTTTAGTGGAAGAAGAAAGTTCCACTGAATTTTGCACCCTTTAAACTCAGAAGATCACAACAATTACTCCTCAGTTTATTACACTATCTAAACCCTTAACTCATGCTACCTAAACAAACCTTAAAGCTCACAGCCATTATTTCCCGTTCCTTGAACAGTAAAACTACAATAAAATCTAGGAGCAAGAAGAATAAAAGAGGTGGAGTTGTTTATGCATCTTTTATTGTTCCTTAAGGCAAAAGTATTTCTTTCCACTTGCTAATTTACATTAGAGAAATTGATCTTCAATGTCTTTCAATATTCTGTTCTTACATATTAGTAAATAGATATCTAACCCTGTAGCTATTCTAAGAAAATTCAATTATAGCTAAATTAAAAAAAAAATTTCTTTGTAAATTTTCATACATTTCATCTCTTTTATCTCCCTCATTGACATTAAATTTAGTTCTATGATAATCATATAATTTTAGTATATTTTTCTTTTAAATAGTTTTAATTTCTCATTGTCCATTACTTTATAGGTATTTTCCCACCAATTTGTCTCTCCAAATTGTCATATTTACTGCATCATTTTGTTTCACCACATTATTTTATCCAGATTATCTTCTCAGTGCCTTTTTCTTCTGCAAGGGTAACCTAACTTTCCTCCCCACATTTTTTGAAAATTTTTTGCCTACCACTGTGATTACATTTTCCTGTTGATATATAATTTAGTATATAATATGAGATGAACAGCTAGAGGTTTTCCTTTGTTTCCAAGCTTTTTCCTTCCAAAACTTGGATTACTACAGTGGCTGATAGGGACTCAATCCTCAGGCATATACTTTACTTAGATAGATTCTTAAGGGATAGAAGGTAGTTGCTCTATCAGAGAGCTTAGTATCAGAGAGCAAGTATCATGTTGGGAATGTTAAAAATGCAGAGTTAGCATGTAATGTAAAAAGTGGACATACTTAACTTAATTTGAATTATCCATTTACTTATATTTTCATAAGTGTCCTATTAACTAATAGCAGGTTTTGATATACCGTGTGTGAGTGATTCCCATCACTCACTTCAACAGCAACAAATCTATCATGCAGCTTTATAGATATATATCATCTAAATCTTTAGGCGTTTGATTATTTAGCATTCTGTAGAGAGTTTTACCAAAGCCTCCCATATCCAAGGTCATTTGTGATTTATAGTACAACAAGAAGCAGAGTTTGAATGTTTTCAAATCTTCTTCCAACCCACATATTTTTAGAATATATTGCATATTACTTTTCCTTCTTTCACTTTCTACCCTTGTTTTCTTTGCTTTAAGGATACCCTGATACTTCACGTATTCCATCAAATCTTGAAGGGCTAGTCAATAATGAGATGATGATTCTCTTTTACCCTCTCTCCCATTAATGGTAATACCTATATTTTATAAGAAAAATTGCCACAAGAAAGCTACTTGTTTCCTATAATGGGACTCATTGATTATTTTTTATATACTACAGTGTCTTTCTCTGTGCTCTAATTATACATGTAAACAATACACATCATAATTTTTATTTCATTTACAATCCTAAGAAAAGAAAGGAAGGAGTCAATGGCACAATTATAGTGCTATGGAAAACTGGTTCATATAATAAATGGACAGCTGGGCTTTGAGTCGTAACCTGTAAAACTTGATAGATAAAGATCAGGAAAAGGACGACCAGGTTAGAGTAGGGCCACCTTCTTTAATTGAAGCTAACAACTCATTACTGATATGATTAAGGTGCCTCCCAGAAGTCATTAATAAATGTAAATGAAGATGGAAATTTAAAAATTTTAATATGAAAAGGGAGTATGTTAAAATGAGAAAGAATGATATAATAACAGGTACAAACTCAGTGCTGATGATCATCAAAGAGCCTAGAGGGGAAAAAATAGAAGTTGAGGAAGAACATATTAGTATTTCTCTAGCACAGTCCCTGCAATGAGTATGCTCTAATTCTAAATAATCAGAAGTATCCCCAAATTTGTAGTATATAATTCATTAGACTACCATGGTTGATAAAATCACACTTATGAAACATCTCAGTTCTCATGAACTGATGCTGTATTTACCAAGAAACTCACTATTTTGGGAGAAAAAAATCTTGAAATAGCCTATTTAAAAAAGAAATGCATATGATCAAATTGATGATTCCTTTAAACATATTTAGTTTGGCCAATTAACTATTGCTTTTTGGCTTTATAAATCTGTCTCCTAAATAAATGAATACATGCTTGTTGATAGTGAATTTGATCATCAGGACCTGACCAAAGAGTCTACCTAAGTAGTAAATAGAGATAGAGTATAGAAATTCTAATTTCTTTCTCTGCTCTGTCAACATTAACTTCATACTTGTGGGCATTTGACTTTTTAATACCTCAATTACTTTACATTTTTCTTATTATTTAGTACTTCTTTACCTCAAAAGATGTTATGAATAGCAGTATGAGGGATAACAATACTTTTAGATATCTGAAAAGCTACATAAAGCAAGGAATTGTGGTTGCTCATATATTTAACATTTGTGAAATATAATAAAATCTCTGACTCTGTAAATGTGCACAACAATGCAAAATATAAATATGCAGTCTTCTTAAATCTATCTTGGAATAGCACTCCAGGGAGGTTTGGAACCCTTATAAGGCTTCACAAGGTGAAAAAACAGTTGAAGTAATGTGTAGAATTCCTTAGAAAATAAAGAACATCACTGATTCTTAGATGAGAGAAAACAAAGGATGCAAAAACTAGGAAATTATGGGTTCTCATTAACAAAGGGTACAGTAGAGGTTACAACACCTTTCCTTTGTGTCCTTTGCTGTCTGCCTTCATCAAGCACCATTAATCTTTTCTTCATCTTTTTGTAACAAATTTTAAGAACCATCTAGAATATATGATTCATGAATACAATTAACTTATTTTGCTCATTGGTGTATCTGCAGAATTGACTTAAAAAAAAAACTAGCACAAAGTTCAATTAATATTTTTGAATGAAGGCCCAAATAAATTTAGTCATGGTGCTAACGTCAATATCTTTCCTTCTAACCCTTTGCAACAACTATGGAAGATCAAAATAAACATGCAAACATGGGTTTGTACAGCAGCAGCAAAAGATCATGGTGATATCATGGTAGCAAATAAATGGCCATTGTTTTCCCATTATAATCCATGTTATCTCCTTTTAAACCTCCTTAGTCACTACAAAACAGGTAAGCCAAACTAGATTATTCAGGCAATACCACTTACAAATTTGTCTTTAATGCTACATTTTGCATTTGAAATAAATTGGTAAGGATAAAATTGCAGAATAGATAGCATAACCAGTATGAAGTTGCTTACTTTGAAAGGAAAGAGAGATAACATCTATACATTTTTAAATTTTTATTTATTTTATTTTTTTAGATAGCAGGTTCTTATTAGTCATCCATTTTATACACATCAGTGTATACATGTCAATCCCAATCATCCAATTCATCATATCACCACAACCACCACCCTGCCGCTTTCTCCCCTTGGTGTCCATATGTTTTTTTCTCAGCTTCAGTGTCTCAATTTCGGCCCTGCAAACCGGTTCACCTGTACCATTTTCTAAGTTCCAAATATATGTGTTAATATACGATATTTGTTTTTCTCTTTCTGACTTACTTCACTCTGTATGACAGTCTCTAGATGTATCCACGTCTCTACAAATGACCCAATTTCATTCCTCTTTATGGCTGAGTAATATTCCATTGTATATATGTGCCATATCTTATTTATCCATTCATCTGTTCATGGGCATTTAGGTTGCCTCCATGACCTGGCTATTGTAAATAGTGCTGCAATGAACATTGGGGTGCATGTGTCTTTTTTGAATTATGGTTTTCTCTGGGTATATGCCCAGTAGTGGGATTGCTGGGTCATATGGTAATTCTATTTTTAGTTTTATAAGGAACCTCCGTACTGTTCTCCATAGTGGCTGTATCATTTTACATTCCCATCAACAGTGCAAGAGGATTCACTTTTCCCCATACCTTCTCCAGCATTTGTTGTTTGTAGATTTTCTGATAATGCCCAATCTAACTGGTATGAGGTGATACCTCATTGTAGTTTTGATTTACATTTCTCTAATAGTTAGTGATCTTGCGCAGCTTTTCATGTGCTTCTTGCCCATCTGTATGTCTTCTTTGGAGGAATGTCTATTAATTCTTCTGCCCATTTTTGGATTGGGTTGCTTGTTTGTTTAATATTGACCTGCATGATCTGTTTATATATTTTGCAGATTAATCCTTTGGTTGATGATTCATTTGCAATTATTTTCTCCCATTCTGAAGGCTGTATCTTCATCTTGTTTATGGTTGCCTTTGTTGTGCAAAAGCTTTTAAGTTTCATTAGGTCCCATTTGTTTATTTTTGTTTTAATTTCCATTCTCTATTAGGTAGATCAAAAAAGATCTTGCTGTGATTTATGTCAAAGAGTGTTCTGCCTATGTTTTCCTCTAAGAATTTTATAGTGTTCGGTCTCACATTTAGGGTGCTAATCCATTTGGGGTTTATTTTTGTGTATGGTGTTAGGGCATGTTCTAATTTCATTCTTTTACATGTAGTTGTCCTGTTTTCCCAGCACCAATTTTTGAAGAGACTGTCTTTTGTCTATTGTTTATCCTTGCCTCCTCTGTCATAGATTAGTTGACCATAGGTGTGTGGGTTTATCTCTGGGCTTTCTATCTTGTTCCATTGATTTATATTTCTGTTTTTGTGCCAGTACCATACTCTCTTGATTACTGTATCTTTGTAGTATAGTCTGAAGTCAGGGAGTCTGATTCTTCCAATCCAAGAACATGGTATACCTCTTCATCTGTCGGTATCATCTTTAATTTCTTTAATCACTCTCTAATAGTTTTTTGCATACAGGTCTTTTGTCTCCTTAAGTAGGTTTATTCCTAGATATGTTATTCTTTTTGTTGCAGTGGTTAATGAGAGTGTTTCCTTAATTTCTCTTTCAGATTTTTCATCATTAGTGTATAGAAATGCAAGAGATTTCTGTGCATTAATTCTGTATCCTGTAACTGTACCAAATTCATTGATTAGCTGTAGTAGTTTTCTGGTGGCATCTTTAGGAATCTCTATGTATAGTATCATGTCATCTGCAAACAGTGACAGTTTTACTTCTTTTCCAATTTGTATTCTTTTTAGTTATTTTTCTTCTCTGATTGCTATGGCCAGGACTACCAAAACTATGTTGAATAATAGTAGTGAGAGTGGACATCTTTGTCTTTTTCCTGATCTTAGAGGAAGTGCTTTCATTTATTCACCATTGAGAATGATGTTAGCTGTGGGTTTGTCATATATGGCCTTTATAGGTTCCCTCTATACCCACTTTCTGGAGCGTTTTTTCATAAATTGGTGTTGATTTTTGTCAAAAGCTTTTTCTGAATCTATTGAGATGATCATATAGTTTTTATTCTTCAATTTGTTAATATGGTGTATCCTATGGACTGATTTGCATATATTGAAGAATCCTTGCATCCCTGGGATAAATCCCAGTTGGTCATGGTGTATGATCTTTTTAATGTATTGTTGGATTCTGCTTGCTAGTATTTTGTTGAGGATTTTTGCATCTATATTCATCAGTGATATTGGTCTGTAATTTTCTTTTTTGTAGTATATTTGTCTGGTTTTGGTATCAGGGTGATGGTGGCCTCATAGAGTGAGTTTGGGAGTTTTCCTTCCTCTACAATTTCTGGAAGAGTTTGAGAAGGATGGGTGTTAGCTCTTCTCTAAATGTTTGATAGAATTCTCCTGTGAAGCCATGTGGTCCTGGACTTTTGTTTGTTGGAAGATTTTTAATCACAGTTTCTATTTCATTACTTGTGATTGTTCTGTTCATAGTTTCTATTTCTTCCTGGTTCAGTCTTGGAAGGTTATACCTTTTTAAGAATTTGTCCACTTCTTCCAGGTTGTCCATTTTATTGGCATAGAGTTGCTCGTAGTAGTCTCTTAGGATGCTTTGCATTTCTGTGGTGTCTTTTGTAACTTCTTGTTCATTTCTAATTTTATTGATTTGAGTCCTCTCCTTTTTCTTGATGAGTCTGGCTAATGGTTTATCAATTTTGTTTATCTTCTCAAAGACCCAGATTTAGTTTTATTGATCTTTGCTATTATTTTCTTTGTTTCTATTTCATTTATTTCTGCTCTTATCTTTATGATTTCTTTCCTTCTGCTAACTTTGGGTTTTGTTTTTTGTTCTTTCTCTAGTTCCTTTAGGTGTAACATTACATTGTTTATTTGAGAGTTTTCTTGTTTCTTGAGGTAGGCTTGTATAGCTATAAACTTCCCTCTTAAAACTGCTTTTGCTGCACCCCATAGGTTTTGGATCATGGTGTTTTCATTGTCATTTGTCTCTAGGTATTTTTTGATTTCCTCTTTGATTTCTTCAGTGGTCTCTTGGTTATTTAGTAATGTATTGTTTAGCCTCCATGTGTCTGTGTTTTTTACGGTTTTTTTCCCTGTAATTGATTTCTAGTCTCATAGTATTGTGGTCAGAAAAGATGCTTGATATGATTTCAATTTTCTTAAATTTACTGAGGTTTGATTTGTGACCCAAGTTGTCATCTGCTCTATACAATTTTATAGATATAATTTATTCTGTTTTCTAGTTGCTTGACATTCATCCTGTTAGTTTCATCACCTATAAAATCACATATTGATGTTACTTATTTCCCATTGTTGGTAAAGTAATTAATTATGTGAACTCAATGCACATAAAACTTATTATATAAGGGATCCCACAGGAATAAGAACTTAAATATTAACTACTCTAGAATTGTTGTCTATGTTTGTTTCATAGAAAATCAGTCGGATGATGGAATTATCAATGTCTTTTATATACTCTTATAAGTTAGCCTGAATTTTCTGACTGCACATGGATTACTTTTATAATCAAAATAAAGCTACTTAAATTTTGAGATAAATGACTATATTTTGTGATATATGTTATTGAATTTTGCATAATTATACTAGTTCACTTGAATCAAGTCACTTTTTCTTCAACCATCACTGCTACTCTAATCATTTAAGCCTTCTCTATATAAAATTTATTTAATTTGAGTTATCACTTAAAATTTGTTCTAAACATCTAAATTCATCAAATTTCTGCTGAAGACTTTTGTCAGTAAATTTGAAAATTCTATGGAATCACTCTTCTCTTTTGTTTTTTATTATTACTAAACAATAATTGTGAAAGTCTATCTGATGCATCTGATACAAGAGTATTTATTTATAGAATTATAAACTATTACAGGAGAAATAAACCTAATTACTAAGTTATTTCAAATTCTTGAAGTTACATAGTAAAAATGATTGCAGGCCTTTTGAGGGCCAGGGCTGTTCATTATTCATATTTATATTCCCAGCCTCCAGCATAGTGCACGATATATTAAGTATTTAAAAAGAATTAGCCAAGGAAGTTCTCATTTCAATAGTCCCTTACAGTAAAATAAGATTTGATGGTTCAAAGAAAAAACATGGTAAAAACTGAAGCAATTTATTCAATTTCTTGCACATTTTCATTGTGCCAGAAGTCAAAGTTAGTACATAAGTAAAAACAAAACAAAACAAAAAACTTAAAAGCTTTTGCACAGCAGAGGAAACCATAAACAAGACAAAAAGACAACCCTCAGAATGGGAGAAAATATTTGCAAATGAAGCAACTGACAAAGAGTTAATCTCCAAAATATACAAACAGCTCATGCAGTTCAGTATCAAAAAAACAAACAACCTAATCAAAAAATGGACAGAGGACCTAAATAGACATTTCTCCAAAGAAGACATACAGATGGCCAAGTGGCACATGAAAGAAATGCTCAACATCACTAATTATTAGAGAAATGCAAATCAAAAGTACAATGAGGTATCACCTCACACCAGTCAGAATGGTCATCATCAAAATATCTACAAATAATAAATGCTGGAGTGGGTGTGGAGAAAAGGGAAGCCTCTTGCACTGTGCGTGGGAATGTAAATTGATACAGCCACTATGGAGAACAGTATGGAGGTTCCTTAAGAAACTAAAAATAGAGTTACCATATGACCCAGAAATCCCACTCCTGGGTATATACCCTGAGAAAACCAAAAATATACATGTACCACAATGTTCATTGCAGCACAATTTACAACAGCCAGGACATGGACGCAAACTAAATGCCCATTGACAGATGAATGGATAAAGAATATGTGGTACATATATACAATGGAATATTAGTCATAAAAAGGAAGGAAATTGGGTCATTTGTAGAGATGTAGATGGACCTAGAGTCTCATACAGATTGAAGTAAGTCAGAAAGAGAAATATATATATATATTAATGCACACATGTGGAATCTAGAAAAATGGTACAGATGAACCTATTTACAGGGCAGGAATAGAGATGCAGATGTAGAGAATGGACATGTGAACATGGGAGTGTGAAGGGCAGAGTGGGATTAATTGGGAAATTTAGGTTGTATATATATATATATATATATATATATATATATATATATATATATATATATATACTATCATGTGTAAAATAGATAGCTAGTGGGAACCTGCTGTATAGCACAGAGAGTTTAGCTCATTGCTCTGTGATGACCTAGATGCATGGAATGGGGGTGGGGAGTGAGAGGAGGTCCAAGAGGGAGGGGATATATGTATACATATAGCTGATTCACTTTGTTGTACAGCAGAAACTAACAGAACCTTATCAAGCAATTATACTCCAATTAAAAAACAAACAAAAACAAAAACTCTATATGCCTCAGTTTTAGACTTACTATTGAAAGATTCACAGCATTAACTAGTTAATGTAATGTTCTTTCTATAAGTCTTTAAAAATATATCCTATACACTAAGTGTTGTCAGTTCTCTGTTTGAAAAAAAAGACAGAAGGTAGCACAATTGTTAAGTGAATTCAGAAATCTATGTATTGAATGATTACATGACTTTTACAAAATGTGCAACTTTGTTTCTATATGTGGCTATTTTATCTGGATAGGCCTTATAAGTTATTAAGAATTCACAACATAGTTTTAAAGGCTTAAACATCTGGGCAATATATAGAACGTTAAAAAAGGAAGCCTAGTCTCTGGGATGACTAGTCCTATCATGCCAACAAGAGCAAGCAACAAGACATTTGACAACTCATAAATGTTGTGAAAGGTCCCTAACTAGAGGTATTTCTTCTTCATGATATATTCACTCTACCTCTCCTACATGAGCTTGGACACATTACCAAACTCAAAAGGAGCCATGAGTGGAAAGATCACTCCGGAGAGCTTTCACCTATGTCCTGTTGCTAAGGAAACATCTTCCTTTGTACATGTTCAGAATAGCAATTTCCTTTGAACCCTGCCTTTCAAGCTCTATTTTTTAAAGCAAACATATAAATATATAGCCCATATTTTGAAAGGTACACCAATTTACTCTTTTTTCTGCTATCTGGTGAAGAAGTATCATCAATTAAAGGTAATATATGCTTTCAGATTAAAACATTGGAGATAGACAACTTCTCTTTGTTGTTTCATAGTTTGTAAAATCTACAGTGTTTTCCAATCCACAGAAGAATCAGTAAACCTAAGATATCACTATGACCTGTGAATATGTATCTCTCAACATAGGCTGAAATAATTTACAACTTTTGATATTTGATAGAATTGGGAACAATTATACTTAATTATTGCATAATGAGTGACAGAGTTATTGTACATTAGCCTAATTGCTTGGAGATCCTTTATTGAGACAACATGTGTCTTCTTATTTTCATTTAAAAACATTGTGAAAATTCCCCAGTTTTGCTTGTTTAACATTTGTGGATGAATTAGCTCAAATGCTAGATTTCAATAGATTGGCCTTCAAAGATAAATGATGTGAATTGGAGTTGTATTATACCATAGTGATTGCAGTGTATATTCGCCAGCCATTAACTATAGCATGTGTGGACATTGGCCATAAATACTAGATGATTTCATAACTTGGATTGTAAATGTTATAATTATATGTTGTAATTCACCTTATACAACTGAGAATCATAGCCCAGTACACAGCTTTATTACAACATTCTCATTACTGCCCTGTCTACTTGAGATCTTTCAAAGAATTCCTTTGAGCACCCACCATGATATTTTTAATTGTACTCTTTATATCTTTTCAAAATGTTTTGGACCTGTCTTACATGCTTTGATGTGAATGTTGCCCTAAAACTACAGATTACAAACCCAAATTACATCACCATGAAGTTAAAATGGTTTTGATTATTGTATCTATAAAATAATTTGTTTCACTTGTTTATAACTATTCAGTGATTATAGCTTCTGTGGAAAAAAATTGTTTTCAATTTCAATTCTAGAGAAAAGTATACTCCTAAGCATTAAATTGACTTATTTAATTGACTTCTACCACTGTGTACTATTATGCTTACTTATTTGACTTGTCTATTGCTTTCAGTCTAATAACCATTGATATAATGCCACATTTCCTGCAGAGACAATGTTGGTTTATACACAAAGAAAAATGTTAAAGCATAAGCATATTTTAATTTCAAGGAGAATATTCCACTGATCAGAATAAGAATGCATAGTTTAGTTAACTCACTGATTTTCTTACATTAGATGTTCAATAAAGATATTTGTTCAGTAATGTCAAGCAGTAATTTTAATGCAGTGACATTGTGTATTTACATTAACCTACTACAATTTGGGGGCATATTCAGGGCTTTGCACTTCCACTCTTTATCAGTTGATTAAAGAGTTTATTTAAAATTTCAATAGTTGATACTATTTAATTTCTTAGTGACCCATATTCATTCTTATTTCACTAGTCAGTAGCATATTGTCACTTTGATTTTAAAAACAAAACAACTGCTTTGGTTCATCAGTTTTCTATATTGCCTCTGGTAGTATAATGTTCAATGGCTTTTGTTGGCTTATTACACTTTAATTAGCATGTTGCTGTGTGCCTTTAGTACCGTGCTGCTATGCTACCCTTAACTGAAATCTTTCTCTTGTGTTTGTGATCATTATGCCACCTTGAACTGCTGCTTTTATGGAGTATGTGGTAATGTTGCATTAGCCCTTTGAATCTGAGAGTTTGATTAGCAGGATCAGATGAGCTGCTAGAGGGTGTCTGACTCTTAGCTGAAGTATCTTCAAATGCATTTTACAAATTATCTACTTACCTTAATACTATAAATATGTAGATACTTATATGCCTCTTACTGTATAAAGTGAAATTTTACAGTGGAAAATTATTTCCTTGCATACACTTTGACTTAAAGGTCACAGCTTCAGAATGTTTCATAAAGATATTACGTCCCATTTTGAACCCAATGAAAAATAGCTTTAAACAGAAGGGAAGGCATGTGAAATCATCTTTCTTTCTATTGCCCTTTCCTTTGACTCTGGAATATCTAAACAACACATTCTAAGTACTTGTTTCTTCCTTTGTGGATTTTCTCCATCCTTTCCTAACACACTAGTACACATGATTTTTAAGCATTCTCAGAAAGTTCCTTTAGAGTGATAGGGTTACACATTTTTTACAATTATAGAAAAAGGAAAATAATCAGAGGTGGAGAAGAAACATTTTAAAGAATGTGCAGGATTATTTTGTCGAGGTAAGAATTCTACAAAAAAAAAATTCAAATTGTGAAAAGGAAAAAATAAAAGCAAGCCTTATGTATCGTAAAGATGGTATGCACAATAGTAATCATGAAACAGAAAGCTGAGAGTTTAACCACAGCTGGTCACCATGGAGGCTTGGAGTATTATGGAGTAGGGGTAGTGTGTGGATTGATGGAAGAGGATTTTCAGAGATATAGGTTGCAGAAATAACTACTTCCCCTTTATTATTTTTTAAACTGGGCAGAAACATATGCAGCAGGGAGGAACACAATGTTGCTAAAAATTAAATTGTCCCCTTTTCTTCAACAAAGCTTAAAGTGATCAACAAAGAATCTGTTACATTCTGAAGAATCTAAGTTGATGAGAAAATACCTAAGTTGATGAGGCCATTCCTGATGCATCCAAAAGGTCTGGCCATGCAGGACTATGGATGGTGAATGGGGTTGGAACTCAGAAGCAGGAGTGGCAGAAGGAAATCCTGCAGTAAAAAGACAAGGATAAAATAGAATTACAGTTAAGTGTGTTCTTTGATCATGTGATTATTGGTGATATTTTCTTCTTTGTGATAATCTGTGTAGTACACGTTTTAAACAACAAATAGGCATACTTGAATTATCACATTTTTCTTTAAGTATTTGAGAAGTCACTCATAAAAAAAAGAGTGACCCCTGGAAGGAAACAACTGAGCAAATCTTTGTAAGGAGGGTTGTATGCTTTACAAACCAGCTAGTAATAAAGTATTATTTAAAAACTGAACATATGTGATGTTACTTAAAATGTGTGACAAATTAAAATCTTATTTTTCTATTAAATGTTTTATAAGTATGTTGTGGGGGAAAGAACATTGATGAGTTTAACACATTAGTTATCATATATACGAATGCAGTGAAATATTTGTGAGAACTTGAACACTTTGTGGTTCATCCTTTGTGGTAATGATAGCAAAGATATTAATAAGTAAAATAACAATGCAGGTAAATCTTGGCCATCTTATCTGGGTGACTATACACTAAGTTTTAGAAAATTACATACATTTCTCCATTACATTTATAAAATTAATGACAGTATATTATAATATATATATATGTGTGTGTGTGTATATATACATATAATCTAAAATAAATATATTACAACAGTTAATACAAAAATGCATATTAGATTGAACTACATGGAAGTGTCATCTTTGTAGGTCAAAAGCAGTTGCATACTAGCTTACATCTATAGATGGTAAGTTTGCTATTTAAAGAAAAATTGCTTTCTGCTTTTATAAAAGAATGCAAAACGCTGTTTTGTTTCTTAGTTTGGCAAATGGATATTATAATGTATCAAAAATAAATTTTTAAAGTTTTATTCAATGGATCTGGTAATATGCTGAGGATTGTTTCTTGGAAATAAATATTCGGACAGATTTGAATATGCTAAAGTCAAAATATAGGTTAGATAGACTTAGAATGTTTTTAAAAGCAGATAATTTTTTTAGTATTCCTCCAAGTGAAACATTTCCAAATAAAAGAAAACAGTTTAATTTTTTTTCCATTTGTGTAAATTGGTGCTCATCTAGTATTTTTAAATTACTCTTTAGGATCTTAGAAAAATCTTAAAATTTACTTCATACACTAATCATGAATCTTCAAATTCTAAACTGCTAAATTTACAATAAAGGAGGAAATGTGCTACATTATTCTAAGTATCAGAACTGTTAGATTGAACACTATGAAAATGCCTATATTTAATCAGTTTTTGGCATACAAATACAATGTGCTATCCTCATTGATGGAAATGGTAAGAAGAATTTCCGAGTAGAATTAGGAGGCAGGAATCCCAAGTATATAGGAAAAGGTAGGCTATGCTACAGAATTAAAAAATCATTATATACTGATTATTAGTTGAATTATGTGAAAATGACAATTCTTGACCATTTTTGGCCCACTAATGTTGCAATTTCATATGGTTTGGTCCAATATAAATAATGGGATACAGTTTTGAATTGGAATAAGGAGCAGATGTATTTTCAAGTTTCAGAACAAGTTTCTTTATAAATGTTATATGACGTTGTACACACATCTATGGGACAGTTATGAGAAGCCATCTATGGGAAGAGGTGGCTTTAAAAATGGCTAGAAACCAGTGAGGTATAGTAAAAAGCACTGAGGCTAATGAAAAGGAGCTGAGTTCTAGTTTATGCTCCAACACATAGTAATTGTGCAGTCTTAGACAAGTGAGCTCAATGTCTCTGACCTTCAGACTTTCCTTTTAATCTGTAAAATGTTTATGCTAATTTGAGTAAAAATTATTAATGTATTTATCTCTCATTCTCATCCTATAAGAAACTTTTTAAAGTGAGAAAATATACATTTTTTTTTCTCTGCCTCCCAGAATCTCCTTTCTTTTTTTCTTAGGAAAGCCATATCTTTGCATTTTCAATTTGGGGCTTCCTTATCCCAGAGTTTGTTAATGTCTTTTGTACTTGGCAGAAAAAAAGAAAATATCAGTTTCCTGGAAGTCAGTACTTACTGAGGGCTTCCTTGCGAGTCTAGTCACATTGAGGGATATTAGAGGGTTTCCAGCTGAGAGGCTGATTCACAGCCCAGCTAATGAAGCTTAGGCTTCAGGACCTCTTACCTGCAAACTCTTCTAAATTATATATTTCTTCCTGTCAAGTGAATTTTGATAGTCAAAGAAGTGGCATTTTTAAGATCTGGCTGATTTTATCAGGGGCCAAATTTCATTTTGGTTTAGTAGGGTTTGTGTATGTGGTTTTTAGTCACTTCTACTAGTCAGTTAACAATACTTGTCCCAGTATAGGAATACTCCCCTACCCACTGTGCTAACCCATCTCGTATTATGGCCCAATATGCAAGGATAGAAGGTATATGCTCCTATGAATGTGCCCATTGGGGCCTGTTAATAACAGCTTATTTGGCAATGGTGCAGAAACAAAGTTTGATACAGAGTCAGAATTAATCTGGGGAAATCTTTTCTTATTAGACACATAATATTTTAAGTGGAAGATTTGATTCTTTTACAAACCCATTCATTATGTAGGTAATCCCCTGTTAGGAATATGCATGATTAAGGAACATACACAAGTAAAATCATATACTTGTATACATGTATATATACATATACATGTATATATACATATACATGTATATGTATAAACATATACAAGTATAATAAACATCACTAATTTTATTTTTTATCAATGGAATCACATGAAAAATAAGTTTCTAAATTTCCTATTTTAATGCTTCAAGCCTATAGCAATACTATAAATTATGAATACATTTTCATGTGATATTGCATGCTTTAACATCCCAACTATCATTGATGAAAAACGTTTGATCACCATGCATTTCTAAAATGCAGTTATAAAACCAGTGCTATTTTTATTTTAAAGGTTAGCAATGAAGAGGAAATGTGATCTGGCTGTGTTTGTCTTCTGTACAAAGCCTGAAGTGCTTGTGTTTTTTTGGCTAATATTCACAGAGGGCAAAGTTAAAGTCTTTCTTGTGGACTAACTGTTCTTTTCAAGAATGTTTAAACATTTTAAAAACTTTAAAAATAGGATATTTTTAAAATGCCATTAGTTTTGATATTCAGAAGGCTTACCAAATAAGGTAAACATTGCCCTTAAGGTATACTCTTGTATTTATTTTGTTTGTATATTCAAGAAATAGCAAATATATCCTTTTTTTTTTTTTTTTTTTTTTTTTTTTTTTTGAGTAGGAAAAGGAATTTAAAAAGAAATTTAAGAAATGGAATGGACTTACAGTTTTCAGACCAGCATGTAAGGAGCTTGGAAGTTGCCACTCATTCCTAACAACAAATAAAAGCTCAACAAACTGAAAAAAAAAATAATAACTCTTCTTAGATTCATCAGAGAAGTGAGGTTACATGGGAAAACAGTGCCCACAAATAAGAAAGACAAGCAGATACAGAGAATCACAACTTACTGCAGAAGAAACACACAAGCAAAGACCTCCATGGGAACAAAGCCCTGCTTGGGTGGAAAAAACTGAAGTATAATTAACAAATTTCTGGAGAAACAATGCGGACAAGTCTATGAGTCAAAAAGCTTCAAAGGACCCAGTTATGGAGCAGAAAGTTTGGGGTGAGGGGTAGGGGTAGATGCTGACACTTTTGTGAATTTTATTTCCAGGAGCTCAACTAGGAATATTGGAGAAAAACTATCTGGTATTTCAAGCAGGGGAAGGAGAAAAAACACAATTTGAAATGCACAACAGCACACTGTTCTAGAAAACAAGTCTGCCCTCAGGAGAAACTATTTTGGAGCTTAAAGTGCTGGGGTCTTATTAGAGCCTAACTGACCTGGGGAATGGAAATACCCAATTCAAGCTATTCTGCCCATGGAAGGGAGGGGAAAGGGGGACTGAAAAGAACTGATGAAATTCGGAATCCAAAGCAAACTTGCTAAAAGTCTAAGATTTATCATCGGGCTATGAGTTACTTCCCTTACCACCATGCCTTATCACAGTATTAAATGCCTGTTGAGATGGGAATTGGGAAGATGGCAGAAGACTAAGACACGGAGATCACTTTCCTCCTCACAGATACACCAGAGATACATCTACACGTGGAACAACTCCTACAGAACACCTACTGAACCCTGGCAGAAGACCTCAGACCTCCCAAAAGGCAAGAAAGTCCCCAAGTACCTAGGTAGGGCAAAAGAAAAAAGAATAAACAGATACAAAATGATAGGGACTACACCTGCACCAGTGGAAGGGAGCTGTGAAGGAGGAAAGGTTTCCACACACTAGGAAGCCCCTTTGCAGGAGGAGACTGCAGGTGGTGGAGGGGGAAAGCTTTGGAGCTGCGGGGGAGAGCACAGCAACAGGGGTGCGGAGGGCAAAGTGGGGAGAGATTCTCGCACAGAGGATCAGTGCCGACCGGCACTCACCAGGCCGAGAGGCTTGTCTGCTCACCCACCGGGGTGGGCAGTGCTGGGAGCTGAGGCTAGGGCTTTGGTTGGAGCACAGGGAGAGGGCTGGGGTTGGCGGTGTGAACACAGCCTGCAGGGGGTTATTGCACCACGGCTAGCCAGGAGGGAGTCTGGGGAAAAGTCTGGACATGCAGAAGAGGCAAGAGACTTTTTCTTCCCTCTTTGTTTCCTGGTGCACAAGGAGAGGGGATTAAGAGCTCTGCTTAAAGGAGCTCCAGAGACGGACGCGAGCCACGGCTAACTGCGTGGACCCCAGAGATGGGCATGAGACGCTAAGGCTGCTGCCGCCACTGCTAAGAAGCCTGTGTGTGAACACAGGTCACTATCCACACCTCCCTTCCAGGGAGCCTGTACAGCCCGCCACTGCCAGGGTCCCGGGATCAAGAGACAACTTCCGCAGGATAACTATGCACGGTGCGCCTCAGACTGGTGCAACTTCAAGCTGGTCTCTGCCGCTGCAGGCTCGCCCCGCATTCCGTGCCCCTCCCTCTCCCCGGCCTGAGTGAGCCAAAGTCCCCGAAGCAGCTGCTCCTTTAACCCCGTCCTGTCTGAGCGAAGAACCGATGCCCTCTGGCGACCTACACGCAGAGGCAGGGCCAAATCCAAAGCTGAGCCACGGGAGCTGTGCAAACAAAGAAGAGAAAGGGAAATCTCTCCCAGTAGCCTCAGAAGCAGTGGATTAAATCTCCACAATCAACTTGATGTACCCTGCATCTGTGGAATACATGAATAGACAACGAAACATCCCAAATTGAGGAGGTGGACTTTGAGAGCAAGATTTATTATTTTTTCCCATTTTCCACTTTTTGTGAGTGTATATGTGTATGCTTCTGTGTGAGATTTTGCCTGTATAGCTTTGCTTTCACCATTTGTCCTAGGATTCTATCCGTCCATTGTATTTTTTTCCTTAAATTTTTTTTCTTAATAATTAATTTTTATTTTAATAACTGTTTTATTTTATCTTAGTTTTTTATTTTACCTTCTTTCTTTCTTTCTTTCTCTCCTTCCCTCCTTCCTTCTTTCCTTCCTTCCTTCCTTCCTTCCTTCTTTCTTTTTTCTTTCTTTCTTTCTTTCTTTCTTTCATTCTTTCTTTCTTTCCTCCTTTCTTTCTTTCTTCCTTTCTTTCTTTCTTTCTTTCTTTCTTTCTTTCTTTCTTTCTTTCTTTCTTTCCTCCTTTTTTTCTTTCCTTCTTTCTTCTTTTTCTTCCTTTTATTCTGAAAGAGCAAAATAAAAATCCACCAGACCTAACAAATGAAGAGGAAATAGGCAGTCTACATGAGAAAGAATTCAGGATAATGATAGTGAAGATGATCCAAAATCTTGGATATAGAATAGAGAAAATGCAAGAAACATTTAACAAGGACCTAGAAGAACAAAAGATGAAACAAGCAATGATGAACAACACAATAAATGAAATTAAAAATACTCTAGATGGGATTAATAGCAGAATAACTGAGGCAGAAGAACGGATAAGTGACCTGGAAGATAAAATAGTGGAAATAACTACTGCAGAGAAGAATAAAGAAAAAAGAATGAAAAGAACTGAGGACAGTATCAGAGACCTCTGGGACAACATTAAACACACCAACATTCGAATTACAAGGGTTCCAGAAGAACAAGAGAAAAAGAAAGGGACTGAGAAAATATTTGAAGAGATTATAGTTGAAAACTTCCCTAATATGGGAAAGGAAATAGTTAATCAAGTCCAGGAAGCACAGAGAGTTCCATACAGGATAAATCCTAGGAGAAACATGCCAAGACACATATTAATCAAACTGTCAAAAATTAAATACAAAGAAAATATATTAAAAGCAGCAAGGGAAAAACAACAAATAACACACAAGGGAATCCCCATAAGGTTAGCAGCTGATCTTTCAGCAGAAACTCTGCAAGCCAGAAGGGACTGGCAGGACATATTTAAAGTGATGAAGGAGAGCAACCTACAACCAAGTTTACTCTACCCAGCAAGGTTCTCATTCAGATTTGATGGAGAAATTAAAACCTTTACAGACAAGCAAAAGCTGAGAGAGTTCAGCACCACCAAACCAGCTTTAAAACAAATGCTAAAGGAACTTCTCTAGGCAAGAAACACAAGAGAAGGATAAGACCTACAATAACAAACCCAAAACAATTAAGAAAATGGGAATAGGAACATACATATCAGTAATTACCTTAAATGTAAATGGATTAAATGCTCCCACCAAAGACACGGACAGCTGAATGGATACAAAAACAAGAAACATATATATGCTGTCTACAAGGGACCCACTTCAAACCTAGAGACACATACAGACTGAAAGTAAGGGAATGGAAAAAGATATTCCATGAAAATGGAAACCAAAAGAAAGCTGGAGTAGCAATTCTCATATCAGACAAAATAGACTTTAAAAGAAAGACTATTACAAGAGACAAAGAAGGACACTACATAATGATCAAGGGATTAATCCAATAAGAAGATATAACAATTGTAAATATGTATGCAACCAACATAGAAGCACCACAATACATAAGGCAAATACTAACAGCCATAAAAGGGGAAATTGACAGTAACATATTCATAGTAGGGGACTTTAACACCCAATTTTCACCAATGGAGAGATCATCTAAAATGAAAATAAATAAGGAAACACAAGCTTTAAATGATACATTAAACAAGATGGACTTAATTGATATTTATAGGACATTCCATCCAAAACCAACAGAATACACATTTTTCTCAAGTGCTCATGGAACATTTTCCAGTATAGATCATATCTTGGTTCACAAACCAAGCCTTGGTAAATATAAGAAAATTGAAATTGTATCAAGCATCTTTTCTGACCACAATGTTATGAGACTACATATCAGTTACAGGAAATGATCTGTAAAACATTAAAACACATGGAGGCTAAACAATACACTACTTAATAACGAAGTGATCACTGAAGAAATCAAAGAGGAAATCAAAAAATACCTGGAAACAAATGACAATGGAGACACAATGACCCAAAACTGAGGGGATGCAGCAAAAGCAGTTCTAAGAGGGAAATTTATAGCAATACAATCCTACCTTAAGAAGCAGGAAAGATCTCAAATAAACAACCTAACCTTGCACCTAAAGCAATTAGAGAAAGAAGAACAAAAAAAGCCAAACTTAGCAGAAGGAAAGAAATCATAAAGACCAGATCAGAAACAAATGAAAAAGAAATGAAGGAAATGATAGCAAAGATCATTAAAATTAAAAGCTGGTCCTTGGAGAAGATAAACAAAATTGATAAACCATTTGCCAGACTCATCAAGAAAAAAGGGAGAAGCCTCAAATCAATATAATTAGAAATTAAAAAGGAGAAGTAACAACTAACACTGCAGAAATACAAAAGATCATGAGAGATTACTACAAGCAACTCTATGCCAATAAAATGGACAACCTGGAAGAAATGGACAAATTCTTAGAAATGCACAACCTGCCAAGACTGAATCAGGAAGAAATAGAAAATATGAACAGACCAATCACAAGCACTGAAATTGAAACTGTGATAAAAAATCTTCCAACAAACAAAAGCCCAGGACCAGATGGCATCACAGGCAAATTCTATCAAATATTTAGAGAAGAGCTAACACTTATCCTTCTCAAACTCTTACAAAATATAGCAGAGGGAGGAACACTCCCAAACGCATTCTACAAGGCCACCATCACTCTGATACCAAAACCAGACAAGGATGTCACAAAGAAAGAAAACTACAGGCCAATATCACTGATGAACATAGATGCAAAAATCCTCAACAAAATACTAGCAAACAGAATCCAACAGCACATTAAAAGGATCATACACCATGATCAAGTGGGGTTTATTATGGGAATGCAAGGATTTTTCAATATACACAAATCAATCAACGTGATACACCATATTAACAAATTGAAGGAGAAAAACCATATGATCATTTCAATAGATGTAGAGAAAGCTTTCAACAAAATTTAACACCCATTTATGATAACAACCTTGCAGAAAGTGGGCATAGAGGGAACTTTCCTTAACATAATAAAGGCCATATATGACAAACCCACAGCCAACATCATCCTCAATGGTGAAAAACTGAAAGCATTTCCATTAAGATCAGGAACAAGACAAGGTTGCCCACTCTCACCACTCTTATTCAACATACTTTTGGAAGTTTTAGCCACAGCAATCAGAGAGGAAAAGGAAATAAAAGGAATAAAAATTGGAAAAGAAGAAGTAAAGCGGTCACTGTTTGCAGATGACATGATACTATACATAGAGAATCCTAAAGATGCTACCAGAAAACTACTAGAGCTAATCAATGAATTTGGTAAAGCAGCAGGATACAAAATTAATGCACAGAAATCTCTTGCTTTTCTATACACTAATGATGAAAAATCTGAAAGTGAAATCAAGAAAACAGTTCCATTTACCATTGCAACAAAAAGAATAAAATATCTAGGAATAAACCTACCTAAGGAGACAAAAGACCTGTATGCAGAAAATTATAAGACACTGATGAAAGAAATTAAAGATGATACAAATAGATGGAGAGATATACCATGCTCTTGGATAGGAAGAATCAACATTGTTAAAATGACTCCACTACCCAAGGCAGTCTCCAGATTCAATGCAATCCTTATCAAACTACCACTGGCATTTTTCACAGAACTAGAACAAAAAAATTCACAATTTGTGTGGAAACACAAAAGACCTCAAATAGCCAAAGCCATCTTGAGAACGAACAATGGAGCTGGAGGAATCAGACTCCCTGACTTCAGACTATACTACAAAACTACAGTAATTAAGACAGTATGGTACTGTCACAAAAAACAGAAATATAGATCAATGGAACAGGATAGAAAGCCCAGAGATAAACCCACGCACAGATGGTCACCTTATCTTTGATAAAGGAGGCAGGAATGTACAGTGGAGGAAGGGCAGCCTCTTCTATAAGTGGTGCTGGGAAAACTGGACAGGTATATGTAAAAGTATGAGATTAGATCACTCCCTGACACCATACACAAAGATAAGCTCAAAATGGATTAAAGACCTAAATGTAAGCCCAGAAACTGTCAAACTCTTAGAGGAAAACATAGGCAGAACACTCTGACATAAATCACAGCAAGATCTTTTTTGACCCACCTCCTAGAGAAATGGAAATAAAAACAAAAATAAACAAATGGGACCTAATGAAACTTAAAAGCTTTTGCAGAGCAAAGGAAACCATAAGCAAGACGAAAAGAAAACCCTCAGAATGGGAGAAAATATTTGCAAATGAAGCAACTGACAAAGGATTTATCTCTAAAATTTAGAAGCAGCTAATGCAGCTCAATAACCAAAAAAGCAAACAATCCAATCCAAAAATGGGCAGAAGACCTAAATAGACATTTCTCCAAAGAAGATATACAGACTGCCAATAAACACATGAAAGAGTGCTCAACATCATTAATCATTAGAGAAATGCAAATCAAAACTACAATGAGATATCATCTCACACCAGTCAGAATGGCCATCATCAAAAAATATAGAAACAATAAATGCTGGAGAGGGTGTGGAGAAAAGGGAACACTGTTGCACTGCTGGTGGGAATGTGAATTGGTACAGCTGTAATGGAGAACAGTATGGAGGTTCCTTAAAAAATTACAAATAGAACTACCATATGACCCAGCAATCCCACTACTGGGCATATACCCTGAGAAAACCATAATTCTAAAGGAGTCATGTATCAAAATGTTCATTGCAGCTCTATTTACAATAGCCAGGAGATGGAAACAACCTGTGTCCATCATCAGATGAATGGATAAAGAAGATGTGGCACATATGTACAATGGAATATTACTCAGCCATAAAAAGAAAGGAAATTGAGCTATTTGTAATGAGGTGGATGGACCTAGAGTCTGTCATACAGATTGAAGTAAGTCAGAAAGAGCAAGAGAAATACAGTATGCTAACACACATATATTAAATTTAAGAAAATAAAATGTCATGAAGAACCTAGATGTAAGAAAGGAATAAAGACAGAGACCTACTAGAGAATGGACTTGAGGATATGGGGAAGGAGAAGGGGAAGCTGTGACAAAGCGAGAGAGTAGCACGGACATATATACACTACCATACGTAAAATAGATAGCTAGTGGGAAGCAGCTGCATAGCACAGGGAGATCAGTTCGGTGCTTTGTGACCACCTAGAGGGGTGGGATAGGGAGGGTCGGAGGGAGGGAGATGCAAGAGGGAAGAGATATGGGAACATATGTATATGTATAACTGATTCACTTTGGTATAAAGCAGAAACTAACACACCATTGTAAAGCAATTATACTCCAATAAATATGTAAAAAAAAAAAAAAAAGCCTGTTGACTACGCTTACTTTTATACAGTACATCATGTCCATCTTTAAAAAAAAAATGACAAGGCATAATAAAAGGCAACAATCACAGTTTGAAGGGATTAGACAAGCATCAGAACCAGAAACAGATATAGCAGTAATGTTAGAATTACCAGACCAGAAATTTTTTTTTTAACATAGGATAATGTGTTAAGGGTTTTGTAGAAAAAGCAGAGAACACATAAGAACAGATGGAAAATATAAACATAGAGTTGTGGAATTTTAAGAAAGAATCAAAAACAAACTCTAGAGAGCACAAACAGTATAACAAAAATACAGAATACCTTTGATGGGCTCTGTAATAGACTGGACATGGCTGAGGAAAGAATTTCTGAGTTGGAGGATATGTCACATAGAAACTTCCAAAACTGAAAAGCAAAGCAAACAAACAAACAAATAAAAACCATAGGGTATCTAAGAACTGTGAGAGAACTACAAATGTTGTTACATACACATAATGGAAATACTGGAATGAAAAGAAAGGAACAGAAGTAATATTTGAAGGAATAATGACTGAGAATTTTGACAAATTTATGTCAGACACCAAACCAGAGATCCAGGAAGCTCACAAAACCACAAGGAGGATAAATACTACTACTACTAATAATAATAAACCCTATGCCTAGGCATATGGTATTTGAACTGTAGAAAATCAAAAGGAAAGAAAAATACCTTGAAAAAAGCAAGAGGAAAAAAAATGGAAACAAGTTATACTTTGTAGAATTTACCCATTAAAAGGTATAAATGAAGACTAAGAAACTCAAAATGAGAAATTTGAATTTACAAAGAGCTTGCAGTATATACTGAAAACAACTGATAAAGAAAATTTTAAAATACATTTTTAATGGCATTATAAATTGGATGTTAAAAGATTTAATAAGTAAGAGTTTAGAGAGAAAAGAAAGAGACAGATTTGGGAGATCAGTACCCACAGATTTAATTCACAAATATTAGAGAAGGAAGGAATTAGAGTAAGTAAAAACTAATTTCTTTGTCTTCTACAAGGGGATTTAAAATAATTGTGTAGTTCTTTACCAAGAATTAGAGAAACGTCAGTTTAGAGAATATTAACTACTTCATCTTGAATACATAAATGTGTTCTCATGGTAGAAAATTTTTAAATGGAGAAAACTTGTAAGAAAAATCCAAAAAGCAACCAAAATCTCATGTCAGGAAAAAGAAACAAAATGTGTGTTGCAGGGAGGCAGTTTACAGAATGCCACTCTGTAGCTTTCTATTTCTATCCAACTCAATTGTACCTTCACCCACGCTAAAGATAAATCACCAAATTGTACATAACAATGTTGTTTTGTAACTTAATTTCCTCTAGTAGTATATTATAAACCCTAACTCTAACATAATTTATATATACTGTTACATTTTCATGTTGATCTTAAATCTAATACAGTTTTTACTCATCTTTAAGCAAATGTTCTATATGATTTTATATTTTAAAGGAATTTATTTATAATTTGTTTAAAGTATTTATAATTTTTAAAGTATTCATTTAATGGATTAATAGAATGTATTCACATGTTTCAAAAATAAAATAAGATTTTAAAAGTATACATTTAAAAAATATGTATTAAAAGTCTTCTTCAAACCTTTTCCTAACCCTACCCCCACTCCAACAGACATACAGTATTAGCTTTTAAGCTTTCAATAGAAAATGTTACTAGTTTCTGAACATATCAACTTGAACTTCTTTCACAAATGATAGGAATATAATATGCACAATACTGTTCCTTATTTTTTACACTTAAAATTATTTCTTTCAGGTTTGATCATGTATTTCCACATAAAGCTTCCTCAATCTGTTTTATAGATTCATGTCTAATTTCAACATGGATATTCAGTCTTAAAAAAAAAATAATTAAATTTTAAAGTAGTTATTCTCTTCCTTTATTTAGGTTTTTATTTTTCTAGGAGGGTAGGACTCTGTGATCTAAATGTTGGATCTTTTTTGTCCACTTTAGTAATCATTTTCTCTTTTTATTTTATTTTTATATTTTTATCATTTTGCTGTCATTTTTTATGCTTCTCTTCATTTTTATCTGCTACAATTCTTAACCTTGCTTTCCACAATATCTATTTTCATATGGGCCCTTTCTCTTATGTGTTCCTATCTGTAAAAGTGTGGTTTTCTTCCCTACTTTTATATCTGAGGTTTGACAGCTCATGTTTCATCTCTTATCCTTTTATATGCAGACTTTATGCATAGAAATAATTGCTGTATTATGATTTTTAAAAATTCATTGCAAAATATTTTGTCATAATTTTTATTTACTTCAAAATAAAAACATTTTCTGGTAAAAACCTTATTTCCTTATATTTTACTGTTTTTTAAATTATAGTATCTTTTTATAAATGGTACAGAAAATGAAATTCTAGAAGACCCCCAATGACCCACACTTTTGTAAAACTTCTCCTCTTGAGTGCAGACGGAAACTCTGTTATACTTTAAATCAATAATATAGGGCAAAAGTAAAGGGAATTTTGCAGATAAAACTGTTTCCTAATAAGCTGATTTTGAGTTAATTAAAAGGGAGACTAACCTAGGATGATCTGACCTAATCAGATAAGTCTTTAACAGATGGACTGGTTCTTCTTAGAGAGAGAGACTCTCCTGTAGGCTTTGAAGAAGTAATCTGTTTTGTTGTGAGAGAGTTACATGTCTAGGACCTGAGTCCAGGCTCCAGGAGTTGAGAGAAATTCTTGGCCTACAGCCTGCAAAATAGTGGGGAACTGAGGACTACAGCTGCAAGGGAATGGATTCTGCCAAAACCTGAATGGCCTTGGATAAAAGCCCCAAGCCTCAAAAGAGATTGAATCCCAGGCTGACACCTGATTCTAGACTTGCTTGATCTAGCTAATTCATGTCCATACTCCTAATCAATGGAAACTGTGAGATAATAAATTTTTATTCTTCTAAGCTGCTAAATTTGTGGAAATTTGTTATGCACCAATAGAAGCTTGTTCATTAAAGAGCTTTGTTTTTCTGAACTACATTACTAAGCTCTTCCTGAAGGTCTTTCTTCTTTTCTGTGATAACATAGAAACTTACAGGTGTCTACAAATATGTCCTACCTTCATCGTTCCTCATGTAGTCTTGAATCTTCTTCTTCTGTTAACAAGCTGGCTTCAGAAAAATCTACTACTATCTGGCATTGTCAATCCAGACTGCACCCATTATCGATCAGCATACATAACTTTTATGCTTCAAGGGGTAGTCTTTCTTCTTAGGAAGTCTAATATTGCTTTCATGTTCTTAGAGATACTGCTATTGAACCATATTGCTACTCATCACCTTCATTTCATCTTGGGTTACTTTTTTCTCATCTCTACAAATTTTGACTAACTTGGACATTCCTTAGATAATATGTTTTGTTCTAAACTAATGTAAATTGGAGTTATCAGGGATTTAACCCATTATTCTTTTATGCTCTTTCAAAGAAATAGACTGATTTATACAGTTTATACTGGTAGTAAAAACTGATGATGAATATGTTTGTTAATCACCAAGGATAAATAACCTTTTTTACTATGATTTTAAGTGAGAACAATCAGTCTATTTTTTTTTTTTTGGTGTACATCTTCACATAAAACCCATGTTTTATCCCAGTCCTAAAACAGTGTTACATTTAAATAAACACAGTTTCAATATCCACCAGCTAATTGAGACGTTTAAATATCTCTGATGTCTCTTAGTTGACAATTATTTTCCCATTTCATCCCATTTCCCTATCTACAACCCAGTAACTGCCCCTGCAAATATCTCTCCTTCCACTTCTCAACTTAGTCCACAATCAATTTTATAGATCTCTCTCTCTCTCTCTCTCTCTATATATATATATATATAATTATCTTCTTTTAATTTTCCCTCCTTTCTAATAATTATAATTTTATTTTTTCTTGTATCTCTTGCTCTTCCTCACTGCACATTCTCTGATTTTTCACAAGAAGAAAACAAAAAGAAAAAAGTTGATAGAATTATCCATAATTGTGGAGAGAGACTAAAAGCCTAAAAATATCTGTCAGCTAATTTTTTTTTTTTTACCCATCAAGCATATATTGAGTTTGTATACAATATTTTATTAGGTTTGTGATTTTTCTATGTATATAACAGTGACACTTTCTGAATAACACCTTCTAGATGTATATTTCAATCTATAGTCCCTTTAACTTGTGTATGGGGTCAGTATTTTCTTCTTTTTCTCTTTCCTTTATTTGCTCCCTTTGCCTCCAACTTTTACCCTCATTTCCAGTTTTATAAGTAATTCCTCACACGTCTTTTGGTTTCTCACCCTTTCACCTCACAGTGCAAAATTACTCTTACTCCCCTTCCAGAAAATTACTTTCTCTTTCATCTTGTACTTTTGGCATTCATTTCCTGTGGGGTTCCATCACAAACAGCAGCAGGTGATGTTAACTGTTTAGAAGCCATGGGAAAAAAAATCATAGGCATCTGTTGCCATAGCTGAAATGTACACACTTTCTTCAGGTGCAGTAAATTGTCACACAGAGATCCACATCATTTTCTAAATAGCTAATTTGCATTATCAACTATCAGCACATTAAAAGGAGGAGGTAATCTAAAACACACTAATAATTTACTGTTGTAGGATTCCTGGCTAAAATGGCAAGAATCAGAGTAGCCAGGGTGTAACTTTGAAACAGATAATATTTGTATTAAGAAACAAATGTTCTAAGTATAATTCAAAATTTCCATTTGACATGGAAGTCCCTTTCTAAATATCCATTCAGTCTCCAGAATCCTTTTTTACTGCTAAAGCAATGTCTTAACACTGCTGGTTTGAGTTTTTTATGGGCCATTAAGTTGAGTGCAAAAGTCATAAATTATCTGTAAAAGCTACCCAAATTATAGCTATCTGTGGTTTTTCGATAAAGGCCAAGAATGTGTTTTAAAAAACACACCCCATTGCATGGAAAACAGCCAAGCATGGAAAGTATGTCTACTATTCTACTTGTTTAAAATTTTCTGAGCCACTTAAGTATTGCCACCAAACTACTCTTCAACAAGAAAGTCCTCATCGATGCAGGTTTTCAATAAACATTGCCAATATTCTTATTGCTCTTGTTCAAAGGAGTATGCCATCTGAGAAAGGAGAGCCTCTGCTCTAAAGTTTTTTTGGGGGAGGGATGATCCACAAAAAACATTCATAAGAAGCACAATTATTCTTTCAACTTCACAAGATCATAAAACTCCAATGTACCTGAGCTAAACTAATACAGCTGAGTCTCATTAATATGCTTACCCAGAGCATTCAAACATCAAAGACAAAAACATCTGTATTCTAAATCAGACTTTATTTTATTTAAGAAATAAAAATTATGCAATTCTTTTCATTCTTGAAGTCTAACAAATTTATTAGATCCCATGCTTTATGAGTTCTGACCACAGAACTGTCAACATCTGGAGGCAAGGTAAAGTTGATAGCAGTCTCTCTTTGCTAATTAGAATAAAGATAGTAAAATTATTTGTGTATATTGTATCCCAATTAAAACTTTTTCAATATGCTCCTTCCCCTATACATGTATTAAAAGGTTTCTACAGTAGCATAACATTTAGGATATGTCCTAAATAGATTGAGATCAAAAAATATATATAATCTTAAAGAGATGTTTAAATAGAATATGGTATATTATTTATCTGCTTTTAAAAATGCATTAAGCAGTGCTCAGAAAACAAAATTATAGTTATATATAATAACTACAGAAAAAATCTGATTGATATGAATCCAAAAGTTTAACAGTTGTTTTCAAACTTGATTTTTCAGCAGAGGGATGCTTTTGTTTTGCCCAAATGGAATATTGCTGAGGGCAATGGTCCATGCTTTGGTGAATGCTCCTGCACTCATTTGTTAGGACAGCTGTTAAATGAATTAATAACATTTATTCATTAACAAGTTTATTTATTATTTAACATTTATTTTTTAACAGCAATAAAAACGATAAGAAGAGTTTGTGAATACTAAATTGAAATCAGGACTCATACAAAAATGGTTGTGATTTCTTTTCAGGCTTGATGTCCATTTAATTTCTGTTTTTTATGAGCTGTGTTCATTAACAAATCATTATGATTCATCCAAGCAGATTTTTGTAAATATTAACTTATTTATTTTTTCAACAGCTTACCTTACAATTTCTGCTTAATCTTCAATTAAACTGATCCAAAAGCTAAAAATGAGTAATGGGATTTTTTTAAATTAATATAAACAAAACCCTCCTATTTGTCTTTGGTATTTAACAGAGAGAGATAATAAATTATTTATCTTATTTTTTTTTTGGTAGAAAAATGCTGTTTTAAAAGTATCCTGCAATATTACGAGTTAATTACGCAGTACACATTGTTTTCCAGAAAGCTCAGAGGTCTTTACAGTTGAATGCTCACTCCTTATTTCCAAGTAGTTACATGCATTTTGTTTTGAGTTGAATTCAAATTATATCATTGTTATATTAATAAGTGTGTAATATTCATAGTCACCAAATATTGCAGGGATAAATATATAAAAATACAGCAGGATCTCATGTGGCTTATCTATGTTCTTAAGAGAGAAAGAGAGAGAGATTTTGCTAATGGCATTTCTTCATCGATATATCAATATTAACATTGAAATCTATCTATCTATCCATCTATCTGGTCCTATTTAAAAATTCAGTATAGCTTCAGCTCTTTAGATAGCCAGAAATTTTAACATAAAATGGTAGTTTTGTACTTGCTGTCCTTATAATTTCAAATTAAAATGTTGGAAATTTTGTGAGAATCTTTATAATGTTTACTATGAATTGTATTATTCAACAATTTTTATAGGATACCCACTTCTCTTTGATAGTTAATTTCAGTTTATGTAGTGTATAGTGATTACTGTGGAAACATTTCAAAAATAGCTCTTTAATAAACCTGGAGTCCCTTTTGGATTTTTTGATGTTGCTTTCATATTTTGTTCAGAGCTCACATTTGTCCTAAATACTATATCCATACAACCATGCCATATACTTAGCACAGAGTAAATACTTTCTAAATGCTTATTTAGAAAAATTGAAAAACAAAATATGAATCGTGTGTGAAAATAACTGAAGTACACATTTTTTTTTTCCTTTTGTATTGGTGTGTGACTACTGCAAATATTTTTACAGAGTGGTATATTATCCTTGTATTCGCTGGCATCAATGTAACAAGAGAAACATGCACATAAAATCCCAGAAAAGTTGAAAGATTTAACATAAGTAAATCTTTAAATTCATATGGCAAAACGAGTATATATCTATTAAAAAGAATAAACAAATATAATCTGATTATAGTGCACAGAAAAATGTAAGTATAACTATCAAATACAATGATGCAAATGCCAGTAGTCTGGGTTTAATATGCTTTCCCATCAAATGTATCCTGTTTTCCCCTCAAATGCAAATTAGCTTTGATGAAAATTCATTTCATGTAAAATTTTGTCTAATTATAACTACTAAGACTAACTTCTTCATATTGTAATAAAAATTCTAAGAAACATTCTTTTCCTGGATTTTATGTTCTTTCAAACTAACATTAGAACTCGGCCTGTGCTCTAGATTTATTTTGCAAAATTTCACTGCATGAAATCCACTCTGAACTTAAGTTATAACACATAAATCCCAAAAGTTAATTAGAATCACCCTTTTATCTTATTTTGTTTTGTTTTCTCTCATTGAATGACCTTATATGAGTGTTTTGGCCAAGTTGCTCTCCTTTTATATTTCTTCACCAGTTTGGTCAATCTGAATCATTTGGAGTTGGTTATAGTGATCTTTTTTTTTTTCCCTAAACCTGAACAGTCTTCTTTTTTTTTTCTTTTCTTTTCTTTTTTTTTTTTAACATCTTTATTGGAGTATAATTGCTTTACAATGGTGTGTTAGTTTCTGCTTTATAATAAAGTGAAACAGCTATACATATACATATATCCCCATATCTCCTCCCTCTTGCGTCTCCCTCCCACCCTCCCTATCCCACCCCTCTAGGTGGTCACAAAGCACTGAGCTGATCTCTCCGTGTGATGCAGCTGCTTCCGACTAGCTATCTATTTTACATCTGGTAGTATTTATAAGTCCATGCCACTCTCTCACTTTGTCCCAGCTTACCCTTCCCCCTCCCCATATCCTCAAGTCCGTTCTCTATGTCTGCATCTTTATTCCTTTCCTGACCCTAAGTTCTTCAAAACCAGGTTTTTTTTTGTTTGTTTGTTTGTTTTTAGATTCCATATATATGTGTTAACATATGGTATTTGTTTTTCTCTTTCTGACTTACTTCACTCTGTATGACAGACCCTAGGACCATCCACCTCACTACAAATAACTCAATTTCGTTTCTTTTTATGGCTGAGTAATATTCCATTGTATATATGTGCCACATGTTCTTTATCTATTCATCTGTCGATAGACACTTAGGTTGCTTCCATGTCCTGGCTACTGTAAATAGAGCTGCAATGAACATTGTGGTACATGACTCTTTTTGAATTATGGTTTTCTCAGGGTATAGGCCCAGTAGTGGGATTGCTGGGTTGTATGGTAGTTCTATTTTTAGTTTTTTTAAGGAACCTCCATACTGTTCTCCATAGTGGCTATATCAATTTACATTCCCACCAACAATGCAAGAGAGTTCCCTTTTCTCCACTCCCTCTCCAGCATTTATTGTTTGTAGATTTTTTTATGATGGCCATTCTGACTGGTGTGAGGTAATACTTCATTGTAGTATTTCTACATGATTTCTCTAATGATTAGTGATGTTGAGCATTTCTTTCATTTGTTTGTTGGTAATCTGTGAGTCTTCTTTGGGGAAATGTCCATTTAGGTCTTCTGCCCATTTTTGGATTGGGTTGTTTGTTTTTCTTTTGATATTGAGCTGCATGAGCTGCTTGTAAATTTTGGAGGTTAATCCTTTGTCAGTTGCTTCATTTGCAAATATTTTATCCCATTCTGAGTGTTGATTTTTCATCTTGTTTATGATTTCCTTTGCTGTGCAAAAGCTTTTAAGTTTCATTAGGTCCCATTTGTTTATTTTTGTTTTGATTTCCATTTCTGTAGGATGTGGGTCAAAAAGGATCTTGCTGTGATTTATGTCATTGAGTGTTCAGCCTATGTTTATCTCTGAGAGTTTTATAGTGTCTGACCTTACATTTAGGTCTTTAATCCATTTTGAGCTTATTTTTGTGTATGGTGTTAGGGAGTGTTCTAATTTCACCTGATCAGTCTTGTCATATCCATCAGTCTTTCAGTTTCTGAAATTTATTTATAATCAATTACTCTTTCTATTTCTGATCAATTTCTGATCAATTTCTATTTATAATCAATTACTCTTTCTTGGTTTTAATGGTAAGCATTTCACCTCAATAAAAGAAACATTTTAAGGTATTAAGTCAAACATAAACTCTTGCAATAAAGCTAACATAACCATAATACAATATATCACCTCTTAGATTTTGTTATTGAGCAATACTAACTCTGAGAAAAAAAAGATGCACTGAGCAGGTACCCCTAAACTTTGCTCTCATTTAATTGAGACACAGAGTATGGGCTATAGCTTTACAAAACTTAAATTATATTTTTACCAAAATTTTATTCAGATTTTTGGGGAATGTTAAGAACATCCTTGTGCAAACAGAGATGCACTAGACAGGCATCTGAAAACCCGTCTTCAATAGAGCAGCTCAGTGCTGTTTGAAGGATACAAGCGTCCAGGGCTTGATTTGTGTTTGAATTTTTAAGTGTTTGAACAATTGACATTTACTGAACATCATTAGGTACTCTTGAAGCTTTATTATAATTTTTAAAGTAGATTTTGTTCTTTCCACTTTATAGATTAAGATATATTAGGTTATTGGCTAAAATCAAAGTGGCAAAATCAACATTTTTATCTAAGTCTTTCTGACTCCAGTGTCTAAGTTCTTTATTTTTCCTGCACATTTATGAGTGATTTCTCATGCTGATGAAATAAAGCACATTTATTATATAATTTTCAAATATTTCAGGTGTAAAAAATTTAGAATTATATATTGATATATGCAATTAATAATACTATTTCACAACGTGAGATTTTTTTATGGATTGCTTTCCAAGATACTTTTTCATGTAGTAATGTGGGTAAAGTTTTAAATGGTTTCATGATATTTTATCTTGCATTGTATCATAGTTTATTTAACAACCTCCTTTTTCATAAACTGTGTTTCAGATTTTTCATATTGCTCCCAAGTAATACAGCAAGAGAAAGGAAAGTAACATTTATTGTTCACCTTGAAATATTTGGTATTTTTAATATTTTTAAAAATACCATCTTTGTTGGAAAGAACTTGTAAATGCCTCTGATATATGAGATGGAATCAAAATTTGTATTCATATTGTTTTTAGAAAGAGAAGTTTTAAATGTAAAATTAATACAGAATGATAGACAATTTCCTACTTAATATAAAATAGCATATCTGTATAATTCATAGCAATATATCAAATATATAAAATATTTTAAATCCATATCAGTATTTTAAACATATTTTAAGTAGCCCTAATATTTTTATTCAGAACATGACTCAGGTACATTCAACTTAAAACACATTATCAGACACATTGTAAGTTTCAGAAAGCAGGAATATTTTTCTTAAAAATATGGAGTCAACTAAAAGAATACTTCTAATATTTATATTATTTAAAGACAATTTCCTTGGAAACTTTTCTATGATGACTCAGTATTTAAACACTAGAAATGTTAATGAGGGGAATTTTAGTAGCAGATAAATATAGCTGCATAGCTGCTACTGAAGGATTTTACTCTTCATTCAGTTTCTTGATCACATTTGTATCGTCTTTTTCTTGCTATATGTGAAACACTAATATCAAATAATTTTAATTAAATAAACATTGGCAGATTTGTTTTATGATAAGTAATAGATGCAATAAAAGAGTTTGCTGGCAAAGAGGTTGTAATTTTTATTGGTTGTTCAGTTATTTCTCACTGCCTAACAAACTTCCCAAAACTTAAAACTATTGCTTAAAACCATTGTTTATTGCCTCATAATTTTGAAATTAGGCAGAGTCTGTCTGGGCCTCTCCCCTCTGTTGTTTGGTTTAGGTAGCTAAACTAGGGTTGAAGGATCCATGTGGCTCATTCATGTGTCTGGTGTCTCAGGTAAGATGGCTACAATGGCCAGCAGTTGGCTGGCTTCTCTTTCTCCCACTTTGTAAACTCTCATTCCTTTCACATGCCTCTTACCAGCAACAATGTAGTTGGGCTTCTTTTCATGGCAGCTGTTGTCCAAGACAAAAAAAAAAAAAAAAAAAGAGTAAGCTGGCAGGCCTCTTGAATCTAGGCCTGGAACTGGCAAAATATCACTTCCAATGTATTTTATTGGTCAAAACATATCACAGGAACAGTGAAGATCCAAGGCGAGGGGATATAAGACCCACCGCTTTGTGGGAATGGTACCATATCCACACAGGGATGGGAGTAACTTTTGGCAGCCATCTTTGCACAGGTTCCATCATAATTTGTTAAGAAATAGATTCATATTATTGTTCTGTCACTTGTTAGTTGAGTGGTTTAGGGTGAATTACTCAACCTTTCTAACCTTCAGAATCCTCAACTGCAAAAAGAGCCTAATGTTAATCTTTATTTTACAATGTTGCTGTAAAAATTAAATGAGATTATGTATATACAACATTAAACACATTACTGTTCACATTGTACACTTCAATAAATGGGGATTATTATAAAAAACACAATGTGAAATTCCTATTAATCTCAAAAATGATTTTAATATAATACAGATTTATACGATCCACTGATTTCAGAGAATAGTCTGGACACGCAGGATTTAAGTAAATCAAAAGTCTTTATTTTTAGCCCTGAAAAAGTCTGTTTTACATAATGAATTCCCCCTACATTTTATGTGATATCAAGAATAGTAGGGTTTAAAATTGCAGCATAGAATTGGCAGAGATATAGCTGCTTAAAAAATACTTGCCTACATAGTGCTTGACCAGCATAACTGCTAAGTATTAAATTCAACCACAAAACTTTTTTAGATGGGTACCTATAAATAGAAGAATTAAGAAGTCTTTTTTTTTAAAGATCTCCAGACACTATTGTAAAATAACATATTGGAGATTATACTAGCATTTTTCCTTAAACCAACTACTTCTTAATAAATGAACGTATACAAAGGATATGAAATTTTTCTTCTTACTAGATGTACATTACATTGGAAGACTGAAGTCCAAAAAAGTCAACATGGAAGGATAATTTACTAAAATATAAATTTTTGTTTCAATCTCAGGAGTTTCTGCTGGTTTTTGTACCCCTAATCAAAAAGCCAGAACTGGGCTTCCCTGGTAGCTCAGTGGTTGAGAGTCCACCTGCTGATGCAGGGGACATGGGTTCATGACCTGGTCTGGGAAGATCCCACATGCCGCGGAGCAGCTAGGCCCGTGAGCCATGGCCACTGAGCCTGTGCGTCCGGAGCCTGTGCTCCGCAATGGGAGAGGCCACAACAGTGAGAAGCCCGTGTACCGAAAAAGAAAAAAAAAGCAAAATCTGCTTTAAAACAATCTCTATATCTGTCTGTTAAAAGCTACATTTATTGAGAATTTTATGTTACATGCCTTGCGTAAGATGAGAGAGAAAAGAATAATAGAGAAAGGTGGGAGAGAGGAAAATTTCAGCCAAAATTGGGAAACAGATAATGGCTGGGTTCTCTTCACACCTGCACTGAACCCAAGGAGCAACCTAAGGGAAGAACCGAGAGATCGTGATCCTGCTATATGTAGGTCCAAGTTTTTAGAACATCTTTGATAGTCTAACGTGAGCTACTCTATGTTATATGGATGGGAAAAAACCAAGTTCCCTTTAAATGAAAACTTACTATGAAGGAATAGGGACTGGTATAGTAACTCGAGTACAAATCCAAGACTTAGTAGTGGGGGAACACTGATTTTGGTCCAATGCAGCTGAGATTTGAAGTGCCCTGTTAGTATGGGGTTGTGTGTTTGGAAATAAAGTCTGTGTGGGTGAATGTGGAGGAAAGGATGGGACCTCAGGTTGCAGCATCCTTTCAGCTTGTGCAGGGAAATGTACCAGAAGGTCATTGCTCTAACAGGAGGAAATGCCTACAGGATTAGGTTGGGAGTTCTCAGCAGCAATATTCAGTGTCTGATCAGATTCTGTTTTCTATCTGTAGTGCCTCAGAACAGGCCCTAAACCTTGGCACCAAATAAGCCCACTAGTTTTTAATCTTTTTATTGAAAGTGTGAATGCTATCAGAACAAAATAACTGGACTTGATGCTAATATGGGCAGGTGGGTTTTCAAGCATTACATAGACCAAATCAAATGACTATGATAAAATAAAATGAAAATATAATAATAAAAGTATAATCTAAGATAGTATTATCACATGAAGTATAAATATGAATTCTGAGTCCTATTGATAAATATTAATTTTTATTTTCATTTGAAAGTTGAAGATACAGATATTAAAGAAGTTATGTCATTGTTTCAAGGGAAATACACAAGGTAGCAAAGTTAAAATTTTA
This sequence comes from Phocoena phocoena, assembly GCF_963924675.1. NCBI lineage: Eukaryota > Metazoa > Chordata > Mammalia > Artiodactyla > Phocoenidae > Phocoena > Phocoena phocoena. The sequence continues at coordinate 21,514,795 of NC_089235.1, forward strand.
TTCACTAGGCCACCTTATGTTAATTATGAATTGTATCTGATAATGCTTAGACTTCAAAAAATGCTTGATGTCATGTAAAGTAAAAAAATAAAGTTTTATTTTTGACATTGTGTAAAACAAGTAAATATATATTTGTGCATGTGCATGCAGTAAGAAACCAAGCATTTTTCTATTAGAATTACCTCTTTATCCTTAAGTAGTGGTATGTAATAGTTACTCAATATGTTTGAGTCATTAAATTAATATGTGTATGCAATTGTATGTTACATATAAATAGAAACCCTTCTGGCAGACCTTCAGGAAATATGCAAATATGTTCTTACTAGTGTTTATATTTGGGTTATAGGATTGTAGAAATTGTTTTCTCTTTAATTTTTTTTTAAATTTCTTCAATGGATAAACCTTTATTTTATCATAAAAAATAAATATTTTAAAATATAAATAAAATTATAAATATAACAGTACAATTATCTTATAGGATAAACAATAAAATTTAGACATGTGAATAAAGTAGGTATGGGAAGAAAATATTCCTGTAATTACACTTAAATGACTGATTCTCATGATATTTAATACCAGAATAATTTACAGTGGCTATGAAATTCAACATATCTAGTCTGAAACCCTATTGAAGGATATTCTTAATTTAACACTATTTAGGCAAATAATGTATTTATCTTGTCCAAGGAAAATTCTTCACCTGTAAAATGTGAACACTAAAGTTGACCATGCAGGATTTGGGGGAAGAGTAGAGCTGTTTGTTTAAAAGGCTGGTTGCATTGTCTAGTACACTCAGTAAGTGTTGCCAATTACTGTTATTTATAACAAAAGTTAACTCTTTATGCATATGATGTATATGTGTATGTTTACAATCATAACAGATTTGAAGACCTCTATGAGACATCCCTAATCTTGAGCCAGAGTTAATTTTTCATTTCTTTCAGTATTGACCCAGGTGTTGTTACTGAATGTGTGCTAACCACTGAATAAATTTGAAGAACTTCTGTGTTGAAAGTATATGAAGAAATCATACTACTTTTTGTTATAAAATACCATTAAAGGAATAGATTCCAAGTCAAAAGCCAGAAATAAACATTTATAAGAAGACATGATCTGTTTGCATCATCACACATGGAAGTCAATGTCTCTATTTCAATAATTAGAGTCAAGTAGCTACATATGCTTATTTGAATGTTTAGCGTACTTATCTGAATGTGTTATGATTTAAATACACTCATATGGTAAAATGGTATATTTTACAAGTGCTCATTTAATTGAATCTGACATTTCACATTCCTATGTATGTAATGCATTGACTTGGACTATGTGATTAATAAAATGTATCTAGTATTTGCTTTATTTCCTATTCATTTTTTCAAGACAGGAAAGGAAATTAAATTATTCAAAACCTTTTCACCTTTGTGATTTTGTAACACACATTTTTGTAAATTTTATTTTCTTTGTTTGTTTGTTTGTTTTTAAGTTTAACCTTAGTTACTGAACTATGCATACCAGCTATAGCTCACATATCTATTAAGGAATAGAGTAATGTGTTACAGATTAACCAAATGCATATAGAAGATAACCACTCGGCTAGTCATAAGTTGTGAGCTTCTGTGCTCTGACTTTGAACTTCTAAGATTTCAGGTACCCCAATTACAGAATTGCATTGCTCTTTTAGTTCAAGCTTCAGAAATAATGAGATAATTATATCATAAAAAAGGAAACATTCTCTGTTAACAACGTTATCAAATTTTGAACAGACAACATGCTTCTTACCCAGATTTACACTCTCAACTCTTAAATAAGTTAGTGGAATGTTAAAACAGTTACTTGTCCTTTATATGTGTTTTGATTTACATAAGGGCCGCTCTAAAGAGAGGCATCTTGCATCAGAAACAAGAAGAATCGGATAAGCTGGGTTGACAGATGATTCAACTGAAGAGCTTCAACTGATTAAGAAGTAAATAAATAAACTACAAGGGCAACAACAATGTAGAGCAGCTAAATATAGTCAATAACAAGTACATAGAAGCAAAACACAGAAACGCTAGTTTATTTTGGACAGATGGACCAATAAAAAGTATTCTCCCGACTTTACGTACTATTATGAACATCAAAAGGCATCCTGGATTTATGAAAATTAATCCCTCCTGAGAATAGTTTATTAATTGTGGTTTATTTTAGTGTTAATTTCATGATTTTAGTAATTTCAATGTGGTTCTGTAAGAGAATATTATAGTTTTTATGAATACATTGAAGTATCCAGGGGAATATCCAGGGGTATTTCCTCAAATATCCCAGGAAAAAAAGTGTCAGGGTGGGGAGTGGAGACAGATAGAGACAGAGTGACAGAGATAATGAGATATGAAGCAAATTGTTAAAATGTTAACATTGGAATCTGAGTAAAGGGTATATGGGAATATTTTAGTTTTTCAATTTTCATTTTCTGAAATTAAATATATAAATTTAAGTAAACATTGATAAAAGCTAAGTTTTATATTCCACTTTCCTCCTTTTCATATGTGACTGAGAAATGAGTTGTTCTTAAGTGATCTTGACCACTGTGATGTCTCTGCCTCCACTGTAACCACCCATGGCCAAATTTACAAATAAAAGATAAAGAAAACACAGGAACTGGTTGGTTTCACACAAGTAAGGCAGAAATTTAAATTGGTCAACACAATTCCAGCCTTTGTGAGAGAAATAATTAATGAAGGGTATTTGGCGATCTACCATGGGTTCCTGTTGAACTGGTCAGTGTGTTCATTCTTTCATCACCTTGTGACACTCACTAAGGGACCACTATAGGCTGGGCTCTGTGTTTGCATTTGTCTTTGTCAATTTGACATGATTTCATCTCTGTCCCCACGTTGCTCAATCAAGAATCATTGCATAAAGCACAATATTTATTGCCAAGTGATGGCTATCACTTTGAAGCATAGGCTGGACCTCTTCCAGAAACCTATATTTTAGGGTTGTTTACTTATTTTCTAAAGCATTATCTAAATGATGTTTACATTCTACTTTTACTCTCTCTAAGCCCTTAAAAGATGGTTTTAAGAAATTTAATTGACTTTGTTGTACTTAGATATGGTTCACTGTATATTCATGAATTGTAAAAGCAACATATCTATAGGAACAAGTATACGTTTTTTCTGGTAAACTGAAGTATTAAAAATTGGAAACAAATACATCATAAATTAAGAGCAATCTTTTACTTCAAAAAGGCTCAATAGACATTGCCCAATATGTTTTCCAAGACTGAAGTAACACAGACAAAATGCTACAGTGTCAGGAATTGAATTAGAATTTAGCAGCATTTTAGAAATCATATTATACCACTAAGAAAAAAAAAATATATATCTCCAGGGCTTCCCTGGTGGTGCAGTGGTTGAGTGTCCGCCTGCCGATGCAGGGGACGCAGGTTCGTTCCCTGGTCCGGGAAGATAACACATGCCACGGAGCAGCTAGGCCCGTGAGCCATGGCCGCTGAGCCTGTGCGTCTGGAGCCTGTGCTCCGCAGCGGGAGAGGCCACAACTGTGAGCACCCGTGGACCGCAGAAAAAAAAAAGAAAAGAAAAAAAATTATCTCATATTTTTACTAATGTATATTTTGCTTAAAGTAAGGTTTACTTTGGTTTGGTTTAGTAGATCTAGTTCAATACTGACTGCTTTTTTTTAAAGGCTAGTACACCTTTGATTTAATATTTGTTTGCAAAGAATTATATATTTCTGTATTTCCTAAAGCATGTATGCAAACCTCATTCAATCATAGAGCCCCACAGGATCTTAAGTGCTGATATTCCACATACATTATACTTGTGGAATATTTAATTTTTATTCTATTCAGATTTTTTTAATCCTACATTTTGAAAAGCTTTGTCTCTTTACATAGATGTATCTTCAATAGTAGGTTTCATGTACTAGTTGCCACTTTGGATAAATAAATCATTTTTATCTCAAGTAGCTTCTTTTAATCCAGATTTTTATTTCTATACCTCTCCAGTTTTTCTAGATACAAATCCACATTTCTTATAGGGGATAAGAATCAGAAGAGAAAGATCTTCAAACACAAAATCTTAATAAACACTAACATTGACTTTTATTTGAACAGTAACATATGATTTTATTTTATTTTATTTTATTTTATGAAGCCTATGTTTCAATAATCATTTCTTTTTAGAAGATGAAGTAAATTCTACCTGCTGAATAAATTCATTTGTTTCAAGGGATCAGAATAATGGAGAATATTCAAATATTTCACCCCCAAATTATTCAAGAAATAGTTATGGCAGGTCCATTTATATTACTAGGGATAAAACAATGACTAAAACAGCTAAACATCCCCATGGGAAAAACACTAAATAAAGAAATTAATGATAAATAACACTTTTGGATGGAGAACGATGAGAGAGACAGGTTTACAGGGGAAAATTAGAAGTTCATATAGAAGATAATTTTAATTCATTTTAATTTTGAGATAATTAGATACCAAATAGTGATGTCAAGTAGGCAAATAGCTACAACTCAAGAACTCAAGAGATGATCACCCTCTAGATAAAATTTGAGAGCTTTCAGGTCTCTGGTATTTAAAGCAATGAGGCAAGAGGAGACCACCAATTAACTGAGTGAAGATACAATAGAGAATAAGGCAAAGGACTCACATTCTGACTCATTCCATTAGAGAGGGAGAAACTAGTCAAAGGGTCTGAGTAGCAAATAAGAAAACCAGAAAACTTTGGCTTCCTCGAAACAAGTGGAGTAAACCATTTCTAGGAAAGTAATATGATGAATGGTATGAAATACGGTAAAGTTAAGAAACGAGCGCTGTTCATTTGATGGACATGGAGGTCACTGATGACCATGTCAGAGCAATTTGGGTGCAGGGTTAGGAGAGATATGGGGAGTGAGAAAGAGAGAATGGCAAAGGAGAAATGAGGATAAGGAGTATTTAAAATGTATTTTAAGACATTTATATATGGATGGAAACAAATGGAGTTAGACAAATCAATAAAGCTGTGTGTGTGTGTGTTTATTAATGGCTAAAACTGAGTGTGTCGGTTTCCCAGAGCTAATCTGGAGATAAAGTCATATATCACATTACTTGATTAGAGAGAAGAATTCCAGAAAGACAAAGTGAGGAAAAGTGGAACTGAGCAGGGAAGCAGGGAGGGTGGCTGTTAACTTGACAACCTCTTGATATCAAACATGACTCATAGCTAGATCTCATGGTACTGTCCTTTCAGGAGGCACATGGACTGGTATTTCTCAGGGAGTTATGCTCGGGAGAGCAAGGAAGATTTTATCTGCCAGTTCCTTTTTCCCATTAGTGAAACTGTCCCTGAGGTATTAATTCTTCTACCTTTTTGTGTGGTGGGTATTCAGCATTTAGAGTATCTTATGGTATCCCAAACTTCAGCTGAAAAAAAGATAACCTGGGGTGAGAGGGAAGTAGTTATGATGTCATGCAGAAGATGAAGTTGTGTGGAATTTATGCAGTTTGTGAACCCAATGGCAGCCTAAATAGGAATAAGTAGCCAAAATCTTGAGATTGTAGAGGTCAAGAGTGTATGCTGTGGCACATAAGATAATACTAGTTTAATTAGTATTACAATTAATATTCTTATGTGATTTGTATCCTGATGGCAAGGAACCACTAACAAGGAAACATTCAAAGATATAAAAGAAAACAGGGAAATTTGTTGGAGTTAAGTGTGTGAAGTGATGAAACATTTGAGTGAATGAAAAATGACCGATTCTAGTGTCCTTAGATGAGAACATAGAAACTCATCCAGTATATACAGGCCAAAATGCAGTTAGGCAAATAGACAATTTTGGGAGTATGTGGCATTTCCCTTCTGATAACTTGTGTTTTCTTTTTGAAGTAGGAAGCAATGAGCTGAGTGTCATAATGGGGAAGGGGAGGTTGAAGGTTTGAGGACAGAGAGAAGGGGTAGAAGAATTGGACTAAATGAAGGTAGTGGGGTTGTTGGGCAATACTACTGCCTTAAATTTAAAGCAGACATAAATTTAAATTAGGATCATTTAGCTACATAAATCCAGTCATAGGATGGATGGAAAGTTGTATTGAATGTATTGTTATTTCCTACTTTGGAAATGCCATAATTTATTTTTAAATTTCTGCCTTTTTTGTTCCACAAATTTTTACAGTTTTTAATACAAATATTTCAACCTAAATGACTGTTACAATCTCACATCTCCACCCTCATTACATAATGTGCTATAAATCTCATTTTTCTGTTTGTTTGTTTCCTCGTATGTTCTTTCATTGGTTCCAATGGCCTCCTACAATATTGTTGTCAGGTTTGGAATAATTTTTCTGTTTCCACTTGAATAAAATCTATAACTTTCTCTCTTGTGATTTATCTCATGTTTATATACATGCATAGCTTCCACTATAACTGATTAAACATGTCTTACTTTGCGAAACAGGAAAGGTATTTTTAACCACTAATCATGATTAAACATATTTCTATATCTTCCACATTTCATATCCTAGAATAAGATAAAATGTTGTGGGGAATCATATTTATCTTTCTCATAAATATCTTCATCTTTTAAATGCTCTAGGGTCCTTAGAATATTATAATACACTAGAAAGTAAATCTGTATATGTTTGTATCTAATGGATCTATGAAACATTTCTCCAGAAATTATGTAAAACTTAATTTAAACTTAATTCTACTCTGTATTTAACACTCAAACATGCTGGTAGAGAAAATTAATTAGGTGGACAGATAAAATTAACCTTAGCTATACAATGATTTCTGAAAATTTGACTGGGTAGTCATAGGAGACATTATTATCTAAATGTTTAATATTTCTCTCTGGATTATGCCTTTAGTAGGTTCACTGTATTCTCTTGCACTGGTGGCTCTGATTCTGTCTTCTAACCTAATAGTATATGTAGCACATAAAACATTTCTAACACAGAAAAGTGAAATTGAAAATTAAAGCACTAATCTAGAATGTTTTAATCAAAATTTTCTAACTTTAAATTATCCAGATAATTGAGGCAAAAAAGCCATACACATATGCCATGTATATACATAAATATATTTTATCTGCAGCAGGATTTTTGTTTTTTATTTAGTTTATAAAATAGCTTTAGATTACAATCTCATTTTACACATTTAAATGTAATATTGATTCCTCTTTCCCTTCTCTTTCCTTCCTAACTAAAATTTTAGTGCTATTGATATTTCCTCCCCAGTAAAGAATAATCATGACAAATTTTGTTGTTCTATACTTCTAATCCAATTACATGTTACTGAAATTCTTTCCTAACAATTAAAATAATTTGTATTTGCATTTTATAGCAATAGATGTTAAAGTTTTACTCTCTTCAATAAAGATACTATTAAATAAGTACACATGAGTTCCAGGGACAGTAAACCCATCGAAGCTCATTGATGACCTGTATCATATATATTTGGCCTAGTATGTTCTAACATTTTAGTTACATCTTTAGCAAAAATATATTAATAGAAGGAAATTTATAAATTTCCTACACCTCTGTCATTAAATATTGCATAATTAATCTTTGCATGCTTTTTTGGCCAGGATTCACTAGGAAAAAATTGTCTTTCTAAGACATGATAATTCAGACCACATATATCTTAAGGTAATGTGACAGAACCATAGAGGCAAGAATTTCCTTTTGATTTTTCATTCATCAGTTTGAGCTAGTCTCCTGCAGTGTTTGAAATTTATATCAACTTAGAAATATTTGCTGGTTTTCAAAATTTTTTCATACATTCCTCCTCCCACATTTTATAGCTTGAAGGCCTCAATGGTTTTATGGTTAACAGTTCACATATTTGGAAAAGCAGGTTTGTTTTTTGTTTTTTGTTTTGTTTTGTTTTTTTCCCTAGGATGTTTTTACATTTAATAGTGGCCTTTAATCTTCCCTTGTTTGGATAGTATTATAGCTATAACACTACTTAAAGTTATACGACAGAGTTTCAAATTTTAAAACAAAATTATCTATGAAATTTCAAAGTTTATGTTTCACAGTTAACATTGTTACACTTCATATGCCCATTAGGTTGAATATTTTTTAAAGTTACTATAAAAATAAAATAAAATGTGCATTAATATTAGTTAAAATAAAGTTTTTAATAGTATAACCTATGTAACTACATAGCTAATTTTTATTGCTTGATATTTATACTGTGATATTTAAAATTGGATTTAGATGCATTCACACAGAGACACAGACACAGACAAATTTCGAAATACGTATGTTGTAAATGAGATGACTTAAATTTCTTGACTTGCTGTAAACAAAGGCTGTAATCATTGTATTAAAATTAAACATAAAGCATATTAAAGTATGTGTAACCCTATCAAATTTCTGTTTTTCTTAATACTATGTGTTCTCATCAATTTCAATTTTGTAAGGTTTACTAAAAAGAAATTATGGTTTGCTCATATTAAAATAATTAGAAGGAGAACAAGATGGTGCTCTTTCTCTCATGGAAACACCAATTCAACATTATGAAGTGGGAAAATTCACTCTGTGAAGACTCTAGACACCAGTTTAGGGGCTCTTGCACCCAACATGAGCACAAAACCAGCCACATCAAAACTGGCAGGAAAATTTGTGGCATGCTCTCACAATAGTTCTTCCCACTGCCATACTACCACATAATTTGGAGGAAACTCCCAGGTTCCAGTTTCTCCTTGGAGAGAAAGAGAAGATCAGACCAAATGTTCAACATTCTGACTTTTCAGGGGGTGCTGCCTGAGAGGTTTGCTTCTGTCTCACCTGTCTCAGAGCACTGATAGGCTCCAGCATTCTCTAGATGGCTGGGGGCTGCTGAGAACAAAAGAGCCCAGTGGCATGCTGCCGGCTGCTCCACAGGATGTGTGGTGCAATAGACAGAGGCTGTTACTGTTCAGTAACCTCTCATTCAGGAAGAAAGAGAAGAGTGGAGCATCCATTCAATATTTCAGCTTTCCAGGAGAGTCTGCTAAAGAGACTGGCTTCTGTCTTGTTTGTCTCAGAGCACAGATAGGATGCTGCATGCTCTAGATGCTTGGGGGCTGATGCTATACACTGAATATTTGGGTTTTCCCCAAATTCGTGTGTTGAAACCTAATCCTCCATGTGATGGTATTTGGAAGTGGGGGCTTTGGGAGGTGACTAGATAATGAAAATAGATCCCACATGAATGACATTAGTGTCCTTACAAAAGATACCTCAGAGAGATGTCTCACATCTTCCTTCATGTGAGAACATAGCAAGAAGGTGGCCATCAATGAACCAGGAGGGTCCTCAGCAGACGCAAAATCTGCCAGTTCCTTGATATTGGACTTCCCAGCCTCCAGACACCCAGTCCCTAGTATTTTTGTTATATTAGCCTGAAGGGACTAAACAGTGTTGAGAATAAAAATGAGCTGAGGCATGCTGTTGTTTCAGAGGACCTATGGTACAGCACCAAGGGTACAAGGGATTACAAGTTCCTGGAAAAAAAGAAAATGATATATCCCTCTAATTAGCAATCTACAGAGAAGATGCATCCACAGGAAAAGTTTGAGACACCCACAGAATCTCTTTAGAGGCCTTTTCTTGTACAAAACCAGTCCATAAAGACTGAAAGTGGTGGCTGTTTTTTTCAAATGCATGAATACCAACACAAATCTATAAGAAATACAAAAACAAGGAAAACTGACCCAATCAAAGAACAAAATAACTCTCCAGAAACCAAATCAAAAGAAATGGAGGTATAAAATTACCTGACAAAGTATTCAAAGTAACAGTCAAAAATATAGTCAATAAGCTTGGGAAATCAATGATTGAGTAAAGTGAGAATTAAAACAAACAAACAGAAAATACTAAAAAGAATCAAATGGAAATTTTAGAACTGAAGAAAGTAATAACTGAACTAAAAAAAAAAAAAAAAAAATCACCAGAGGAGTTCTACGGCATACATTATCAAGTAAAAAAAAGAATCAGCAAATTTGAAGACAGTCATTTGAAATTATCCAGTCAGAGGAGCTAAAAGAAAAAAAATATATATATATGAAAAAGAGAGAACAAAGTCTAAGAGACTTGTGGGATACCACCAAGAAGAGAAACATATGCATTATGGGAGTCACAGGAGGAAAAGAGATATAAAGTAGAAGAAAGTTTACTTTAAAAAATGGCTAAGACTTCCCAAGTTTGGGAAAGGAAAAGGACATCCAGATTCAAGAAACCTAAAGCCTATTAAATAGGATAAAACCAAGTAAGTCCACAGTGATATATATATATATAGTAAACAAATTTCAAAAGTCAACAACAAAAAGAAAAATTTTAAAGCAACAACAGGAAAGTTATTCATCATATACAAAAGAATGCCCCTAAGACTATCAGTGGAATTCTCAGCAGAAAGCTTGCAGGCCAAAAAGGAGTGGGGTGATATATTCAAAATGTTGGAAGACAAAACTACCAACCAAGAATGTTATATCCAGCAGCTGTCCTTCAAAATTGAAGGTGAGGGGTTTCCCTGATTGTGCAGTGGTTGAGAATCCTCCTGCCAATGCAGGGGGCATGGGTTCGAGCCCTGGTCTGGGAAGATCCCACATGCCATAGAACAGTTAAGCCCATGAGCCACAACTACTGAGCCTGCACTCTAGAGCCTGTGAGCCACAACTACTGAAGCCCACATGCCACAACTACTGAAGCCCACGCACCTAGAGCCTGTGCTCTGTGACAAGAGAAGCCACTGCAATGAGAAGCCTGCACACCGCTATGAAGAGTAGCACCCTCTTGCCACAACTAGAGAAAGCCCACAGACAGCAATGAAGACCCAATGCAGCCAAAAATAAAATTAATTAATTAATTTAAATTTTAAAAAAATGAAGGTGAGATAAAGACTTTTCAAGATAAACAAGATATGAAGTTTACCACTAGATCTGCCTTATAAGAAATATTATAGACAGTCCTTTAAATTGAAACAGAAACATGTTAAACAGCAACACAAAAGCCTGTGGAAATATAAAGCATGCTGTTGAAGGTAAGTATATAGGTAAATACAGAATACTGTACTACTGTTACAGCAAGTGTGTAAATCCCTTTTAATTCTGTTATAGAAGTTAAAAGATAAAGATATAAAAATAACTATAACTATAAAAACACGTTAGTGGATACACAATATAAAAATATACAATTTTTGATGTCAGTAACATAAAGTGTATCAGGGAGGGAAGTAACAATTTTTATAGGTGATTGAACTTAAGTTGTTATTAGCTTAAAATAAACTGTTATAACTATATAATGTTTTATTTAAGCCCTATGGTAACCACAAAGAAAACACCTTTAATAGATGCACAAAATGAAATTAAAAAGGAATCAAACCACTTTACTACAAAATAATCAATAAAACACAAAGACAGCAAGAGAGGAAAAGAGGTACAAAAGAGCTCAAGAAAAGCAGGAAACAACTAACAAAATGGACGTAGGAAGTCACTTCCTATCGATAGTTACTTTAAATGTAAATGGATTAAACAGCACTCTAAAGATGGAGTGGCTGAATGGATAAAAAAGAAGAAAAAACAAACAAAAACCCCCCACAGAAAACAACAGAAAAACCCAAACAAACAAACAAACAAATATACAACTATATGCTGTCTACAAGAGACTTACTTTAGATTTAAGGACATACATAGGCTGAAAGTGAAAGGATATTCCATGCAAATGATAATCAAAAGAGCAAGGATTGCCTTACTTAGATAAAATAAGCTTTAAGTAAAAACTGTCACAAGATAAAGGACATCGTATTGATATACTGATAAAAGGGTTACTAGCAAGGTAAAACAGTTATAAATATATATGCACCCAACATCAGAAATTGGCCAATATACAAAGGAAACATTAATTGAACTGAAGAGAAAAAGAGATGGCAATAAAATAATGGGAGATTTCAATATCCCATTTTCAATAATGGATAGAACCTCTGGATAGAATATCAATAATTATGCAGAAGATTTAAATAATACTGTAGATCAAATAATTCTAACAGGTATATACATGATATTCTACCCAACAGCAGCAGAACAGATATTCTTCTCAAGAACACACAGAATGTTCTTCAGCACAGATCACATGTTATGTAACAAAACAAGTGTTAACAAATTTAGGATTATTGAAATCATACCAAGTATCTTCCCAACCACACTTGAATGAAACTAGAAGCCAATAGCTGATAGAAAACTGGATAATTCACAAATATGTGAAAATAACGTACTTTTGAATAATCAATGAGACAAAGAAAAAATCAAAAGTGTAATTATAAAATATTTTGAGATAAATGAAACTGAAAACATAGCATAGTAAGACTTAAAGGATGTAGAAAAAGCAGTACTACAAGAGAAGTTTATAGCAATAAATGTGTACATTAATAAAGAAGAAATATCTCAAATAAGCAACCCAAGGAAATATACAAATATACACCTCAAGGAACTAGAAAAACAACAAAGTAAGACTGAAGTCAGCAGAAGAAAGAAAATAATAAATATTACAGCAGAAATCAATGAAACAAAGAATAGAAAAATAATAGATAAAAAAGAATGAAACTAAGAGTTGTTTTTTTGAAAAGGTCAACAAAATTGGCAAAACTTTAGCTAGACTAAGAAAAGAGATATGAATCAAATACACAAAATCATAAATTAAAGATGAGACATTACAATTCATGCTACAGAAATTTCAAAAGGGACAAAGAGACAATTATGAACAATGATATAACAATAAATTGCATAACTTAAAATAAATGGATAAATTCCTAGAAATATACAACCTAACAAGATCATATCATAAAGGAAGAGAAAATCTGTTCAGACCTATGACTATTAATGTGATTGAATGAGTAATTAACACCCTCCTTAAAAAAAATCCCAGGATTAGACGACTTCACTGGTGAATTCTATTGGACATTTAAAGAAAAATTAACACCATTTCTTCTCAAACTCTTCTCAGAAATTTAACTGGAAGGAACATGTCCATATTCATTTTATGAGTCCAGCATTGCCCTGATATCAAAGCCAGAAAAAGACACCGAAGAAAAGAAAATTACAGACCAATATCCACAAAATTGATACAAAAATTCTCAACAAAACACCAGCAAACAGAATTCAACAGCACATTAAAAAAGATCCTATGCCATGTAGGATTTACACAATGGGATTTATCCCTGGGATGCAAGGATTGTTCAACATATGGAAATCAATCAGTATGACGTGCCACATTCATAGAATGGAAAATTTTAAATTACATGATGGTCAGTAGATGCAGAAAAAAGCATTTGACAACATTAACACCCATCCTTATTAAAAGCACTCAATGACTAGGGATAAAGGAAAATTATTTCATCATGAAGGCCATAAATAAAAAGCCAATAGAAAAAAGCCATCACATGAAATGGCGAAAAACTAAAAACTTTTCCTGTAAGACAAGGAAAAAAGCAAGGAGACTGACTTTCTCCACTTCTATTCAACATATTACTAGATGCCCTAGTTAGAACAATTAGGCAAGAAAAAGAGAAAAACATATTCAAAACAGAAAGGAAGATATAAAATGATCTCTGTTTGCAGGTGACATGATCTTATGTGTATCTAAATACTCCAAACACACTCATACAAACCTGTTAGAACTAATAGGCAAATTCAGTAAAATTGCAGGATAAAAACTAACACACCCAAATCAGTGGCATTTCTAACTCTAACAATGAATAATCTGAAAAAGAAATCAAGAAAACGATCACAGTTACAGCAGTATCAAAAAGAAAAGAATACTTAGGAATAAACTAAACAAGGAGGTAAAATATTTATACATTGAAAACTGCAAATATTAAAATTGAAGAAGATACACAAAAATGGAAATACATCCCACATCCATGAATTGGAAGAATTAATATTGTTAAAATGTCCATACTACTCAAAGGCATCTATAGATTCAATGTAACCCCTATCAAAATCCCATTCCAATGACATTTTTTGTTTTTCAAAAATAGATAAAGGAATCCCAAAATTCACATGGAAGCAGAAGGGACCCCAAATAGCCACATAATCTTGAGAAAAAAAAAATAAATAAAGAAGGAGGCATCACATTTCTAGATTTTAAAAAATATTTTACAAAGCTGCAGTAATCAAAACAGTGTGGTACCACAAAAAAGACAAATATATAGGAACAGTACTGTATAGAGTGCCCAGAAATAAGCACATAAATTTATAGTCAACTGATATCCTACAAAGGCACTGAGTATACACAATGGGGAAAGGATAGTCTCTTTAATAAATGGCCCTGGGAAAATTGAATTTTCACTTGCAAAAGAGTTAACATGAACACTTATCTTACACCATATACAAAAATCAGGGTTTCCCTGGTGGTGCAGTGGTTGAGAGTCCACCTGCTGATGCAGGGGACACGGGTTCGTGCCCCGGTCCGGGAAGATACCACATGCCGCGGAGCAGCTAGGCCCGTGAGCCATGGCTGCTGAGCCTGTGCGTCTGGAGCCTGTGCTTTGCAATGGGAGAGGCCACAACAGTGAGAGCCCCGTGTACTACAAAAAAAAAAAAAAAATCAATTTAAAAAGAATTAAGGGCTTAAACATACCTTAAACATTACCTGAAACTGTAAAACTCTGAAAGGAAAACATAGGTGAAAACTTGATGGCATTTGTCTTGGCAATTATTTCTTGTATAAGACATTAAAAGCATTGGCAATAAAAGGGAAAATAGGCAAGTGGGACTAAATCAACCTAAAATCTTCTGCACAGCAGAGGGGACAATCAACAGAGTGAAAAAGCAACTTACAGAATGGGAGAAAATATTTGCAAACCATATATCGGATAAGGAGTTAATATCCAAAATATATGAGAAACTCATACAACTCAATAGCAAAAACAAAAAGATAACAACAAAAAATACACACACAAAAATAAACTCATTAAAAAGTGGTCAAAAAACTTGAATAGACATTTTTCAAAAGAAGTCATACAAATGACCAACAGTTTTATGAAATTGTGCTCAACATCTCTAATCATCAGGGAAATGTTAATCAAAACCACAATATCACCTTACATTTTTTAGGATAGCCATTATAAAAACAAACAAAGAAAAACAAAATAAAAATAACAGAAAATAACAAGTGGTGGTAAGAATGTTAAGAAGTTAAAATGATTGTGTACTGTTGGTGGGAAAGTAAAAAGGTTCAGTTACTATGGAAAAGAATACAGAGGCTCCACAAGAATTTAAAAACCATATGATCCCCTTAATTCCACTCCTAGATATTTATCCAAAGGAATTGAAATCAGAATCTTGAAGAGATATTTTCACTCTCATGTTCATTGTAACATTAGTCACAATAGCCAAGATGTGAAAAGAACCTGAATGTTCATCTATAAATTAATGAATTTTAAAATGTGTTGTATCATGCAATTGAATATTAGTCAGCCTAAAAAGAAGAAAATACTGTCATTTGCTATGACTTAAATGGACCTTGAGAACATTATGCTAAGTGAAAGAAGACTGTCACAAAAGGACATATATTACATAATTCCACTTAAATGAGGTATTTAAAATAGTTAAATTCATCAAAGCAGAAATTAGAACTGCCGTTGCCAGGAGCTGGAGGTTAATGAAATAGCTGGTTGTTATTCAACTGGTACAAAGTTTCATTCATGCAAGATGAAAAAGTTCTAGATATCTGCTGGATAACTTTGTGCTTAGAGTTAATACTGTACTATTTATTAAAAATTTGTTAAGAAGGTGGATCTCATTCTATGTGTTTATTCCCACAATTAAAAAAATCTACATTAATTAGTAGTCAAAAGATAACAGACTAGTTATTGATCATGTTTTGCGAAGAATAAGATTGAAAGATGAGTGATGAGGAAGTCCAGGGGAGGGTATTTTGAATAATTATCTCAAAATGGGCGATAAAAATAATTAGAAAGAAATAAGTTACACAGATTATGACAACTACGCTAAACATAAATGAATCTTTTCACAGTGATTGCAAATCTTTGATGTGCAAAATTCTTCAGTTTCATTCCATATATGCATAAATCAACCTAAATAGGTTATTATTCAAAATAAATATGTAGGGCTTCCCTGGTGGCGCAGTGGTTGAGAGTCCGCCTGCCGATGCAGGCGACATGGGTTCGTGCCCTGGTACAGGAAGATCCCACATGCCGCGGAGCGGCTGGGCCCCTGAGCCATGGCTGCTGAGCCTGCACCCAGAGCCTGTGCTCCGCAATGGGAGAGATCACAACAGTGAGAGGCTCACATACTGAAAAAAAAAAAAAAAAGTATATGAAGAATTAGAACATTATATCCATCATTTATTTTAACATCTTTATTAGAGTATAATTGCTTTACAATGGTGTGTTAGTTTCTGCTTTATATAAAAGTGAATCAGTTATACATATACATATGTCCCCATATCTCTTCCCTCTTGCATCTCCCTCCCTCCCACCTTCCCTATCCCACCCCTCTAGGTGGTCACAAAGCACCGAGCTGATCTCCCTCTGTTATGTGGCTGCTTCCCACTAGCTATCTATTTTACGTTTGGGAGTATATATATATATCCATGTATACATATCCATATATCTTTCACTTTTCCCCAGCTTACCCTTCCCCCTACCTGTATCCTTAAGTCCATTCTCTAGTAGGTTTGTATCTTTATTCCCATCTTGCCCCAGGTTCTTCTGACCACTTTTTTTTCTTTTTTTAGATTCCATATATATGTGTTAGCATGCAGCATTTGTTTTTCTCTTTCTGACTTACTTCACTCTGTATGTCAGACCCTAGGTCCATCCACCTCACTACAAATAACTCAATTTCATTTCTTTTTATGGCTGAGTAATATTCCATTGTATATATGTGCCACATCTTCTTTATCCATTCATCTGTCAATGGACACTTAGGTTGCTTCCATGTCCTGACTATTATAAATAGAGCTGCAATGAACATTTTGGTACATGACTCTTTTGAATTATGGTTTTCTCAGAGTATAGGCCCAGTAGTGGGATTGCTGGGTCATATGGTAGTTCTACTTTTAGTTTTTTAAGGAACCTCCATACTGTTCTCTATAGTGGCTGTATCAATTTACATTCCCACCAACAGTGCAAAAGGATTCCCTTTTCTCCACACCCTCTCCAGCATTTACTGTTTGTAGATTTTTTGATGATGGCCATTCTGACCGGTGTGAGATGATAACTCATTGTAGTTTTGATTTGCCTTTCTCTAATGATTAATGATGCTGGGCATTCTTTCATGTGTTTGTTGGCAATCTGTATGTCCTCTTTGGAGAAATGTCTATTTAGGTCTTCTGCCCATTTTTGGATTGGGTTGCTTGTTTTTTTGATATTGAGCTGCATGAGTTGCTTGTATGTTTTGGAGATTAATCCTTTGTCAGTTGCTTCACTTGCAAATATTTTCTCCCATTCTTAGCATTGTCTTTTCGTCTTGTTTATATCCATCATTTATTGAACATCATACCTTTTACAAATATTCTTTAATCTCACTATGATACTACTCTCTCAAAAAGGAGATTGGCTTAAAGCATGCCTAGTTTGGAATCAAATATACAGGCTTTAAAAAATATATCAATAGAGACTCATTTTAACATAACTATGTATAAAATATTTTGTGGAATAGAACTTTAGAATATTAGTGCTGTCAATCTTGGTTCTGGTTGTCTCAGTTTATGCGTATCTTATCTATTAAAATCAGAACCCAGTTAGTATATGAGTGTTGCTGTTCCAATGGCCATGTCTTTTCTTTCACCCTTGCTGCTTCTCCTGCTTGGCTTTTACCTCTTCTCCCACACTCCTGCATCCTTATGGAAAGGGAACACATAAGCCCTTGGGCTTGTTTTCACTGTCTCTGATGGAGGAAATGGTGAATCCAGAGCTTTCCTAACCACATTTCCACCTCCAGCTTGCTAGTCTTGATGATCAGTCATATTCTAATCACTCTTCTTTCCCTTTTTAAAGTCTGAGACTACTCTGGTGGTCAAAGTAGAGCTGTGTCATATTCTTCCAGATAAAGTCACTTTAACTTGCCTTAGTGCTTTGTGTATTGCTAGAATCACCATTTGCATCAAGTTATGACTTATCTTTCTCCCACAATCTCCAATGCAAGAAATCAGCTTTTAATATGTTGTGAGTATGTGTGTGTGAGTGTGTGTGTTTTGTGCATGTGTATAATAGGAGAAACAGGACTGACACATATGCCTTGATAAACTGTAACATGCTATTCTCAAATTCCTAAACATCCTGCTCCTTTTTCATAGGATTTGTAATACATTTCTGATGCTGTTAATGAAAATCAAAATGTTTTCCATTCAGTGTTTCTTAAAGTTTTAGGTTGTAAGAACGCATACTGATTTATAGGTTTTAGTAACAGTTGAAAAATTCGGCACAATCATATCAGACAGTAGTTTCATCAGAGTAGGTACTATTTGCAATATTAAAGCTGGCTTTGGAGTGACCTTAAGATCTTCCTCTCACTACATTCACCAGAAACTGCCAGGTGTGTATCAATGGTTATGGAAATAGGAAACATACCACTGCTAGCTCCTTGAGAATGTAAAAATACAGTAATTTGTTTTGTATTTTTCAGTAGGAAAGTTGTGTGATTCAATGCAAGCAGTTCCAAATCACTTTGATTGCAACATCTAAATGAGTTAGTCAATGTGGGAACAATAGTCTGCCTGAGCGACACATGGTAAAATCAATCTTTGAAAAGGTAGGGTGACCCTCCTAACAACAAAGGCAGGAGACTGAGACTTTTTTAACTTTTTACCTGTTCTGAAAATATTAACATTAGGATCCCCTTTGCAAACCAGAAAGGTGTTATTGCTTTGCTTCAAGGGAAGGAGAATACTGTGTGAATGTATCCTTTGTCTCAATAATCCAAACAGAAGAAAAATCCTGATTGAAAGAAATTGACAGGGAGAAAAATGGGAAGAATCCGTCCTGAGTTTGATTAAAAATATGATTAAAAAGGAGGGAATACAAATATGAAAATATTTCTCAGTGTAGTTGGAATAATGGTAATGGAGTCTGATATGGTCCACACATCAATACTAAAGATTTTGAACCTTACATACTGAAAAATATCTATAGGTGCTTAAATGAGACAATCACAAATATGGGAATAAATACCCATTGGTACTTTAAGATTCTTTAATAAAAAGAAAACTATGATTGTTGCTTAAATTTGAAGATGTTTTAATTCCTCCTAACTTGGAAAGACCACATTTATCAGTTGCCACCAGGCAGTGTCACAGGTAAAGCAATTCATTGTAAAAAATTTATTATTTGTGTGGATTTGTGTTCTTTGCAGTAGTTTAGATAACAATTGTTAGTGACAAACTTCATTTTCTACTGATCAATCACAGAATGCCTAAGCTTGTACACGTGCTAAGGAAAAACACAACTTAATCATCAATGATTTATAAGTATACACAGATATCTGATGACTAAATTTACATGTTAAAAACCCTTCTTGTTTTTATGTCTCTTACATATAGAGTTTCTTTGAGCCCCGTTCTGTTTTCATTCCTCCTAGTCAGGATCCATGTTGTAATCACATACTACTTAAGTACAAGTTTTAATTTCCTTATTAACACATTCTTAGTACATTCTCTGTGCACTATATGCCTACAGCCAGCTCCTATTGTCTTTTACCATCTGGGCTGCTGAATTTCAGAGTCTCTCCTCTCCTCTCTTTTTAAGAAAACTTGAACTATGTTTTAAAGGCAATGAACTTAGAATATCACTGGATATGCTACTAGCTGCTTTGTTTCCACTTTGGGCTTTTGCCCTAAGTGAGGCTTGTGCATTATTTAAAGCACTATTTATGACAAAGCATGGATTAAACCTGTTCCTGATGATTTTGAAAAAATGGAATTTTAAAAACAGTATTAAAACTCACAATAAAACTTAATAATTAAAGCTATTCAATAGTTACATGGCACATACTGCTTTGTGGGAAAAAGCCCCTCAAATTTTATGTGGTCAATGTGAATTCTGTAATTCTTCATCGCTTTATTATACGTCCATCAAAATATTTAGAAGATGTGGTGAGACAGCCTGCCAAGACATTCGCTACGATGAAGCTGAAATTAACCACCCTAATGGTGCTTCTAGTCTCGATTGGGTTCTACAAGTCATTGGCTACAGGCAGGGTAAACTAATTGAGGGCCCATCATCACCATAATTTAAAAAAAAACAAATGAGCAAACAACACAACAAAACACAAAAGAATCTTATCAGCTCAAATCTAGAAAAAACAAACATGAATATCAAAAATCTTATGTTCCTATGAATTGCTTCCAACCAAGCTAAGGCATTGTGTGTTTGGGTAAGAAAGACTGGACTTGTCCAACTCATATTAGAGGGAAAGACGCATCTAGTGCTCACAGCAGGCAGCTGTCCAAGCTATTGTGGTTTAGCAAGGACGTGTAGCAGCCCCACCTCTCTTATTGCCTTTTGAAAAATGCAGGGTGACAACTACACCTTCTCCACCCATTTTGAATCACTTAAAAAAGTATTTTGTGAACTTTTACATTTTTTAACATTTTTTCTTATAAACCCACATGCTTCACAACTCCCAAGGTAGAGTATTTCTTATTTCTATACCTCTGCATACCTAACTGATACTGTATATCTTTGTTTAGAAGCTATGGCTTCTATTAAATTTAATTACTTACCCCTGTGGCTTTAAATTGAGGGTGGCTATAAAACAAAGACTGCTTCTATTAAATTTAATTACTTTCCCCTGCGGCTTGCATGGAAAGGGTGGCTTCTATTAAAAAACTGCATGGTATAGGTGTGGCTGCTAATCAAGGATGCTTCTAAATGAAGATATACAGTCTGTGGTAATAATTAATCAAAGAAGAGAATGTTAGATATAGAAATAGGATTGCATGATATATGCCAATTCTGAAATTTATTAAAGTAATTGTAGTTCTAAAAGAGTTTTTCATAATTTATGTCATTCTACTTTTCTTAATAAAAAATATAGGTTACATCTGCACATACTATATAGGATATATTAATGTTCTATTGAGGAAGGTAAATATTTTTAAACATCGCACCCTATCAGATAAAGCGTAAGACTCTGTGATGCTTTTAACTGATTTTTCCCCTTTTGATAGTAGCTGAATAAAGAAAATGGCTTACAGATTTAGCTGTGTATATAGTTTGAAAGTAACAACTGAAAAATGATGTTCATAATCTGAATTGCAATGAAACCAATTATCTGTACTGTGGTTGTTCACATGGGAATTCTCCTAAAGGTTTAGTATTTCTTAAAAGAAATTAAAAACAGCTGTAAAAATACCATAAAACAAAAATAGCAGCTGCAAAAGAGATTAACATTCCTAAATTTCATTTGAACCTGATATGTTATTTTTCCAACAGCAACATATATATTCCGATTTTTAAATCTATCTTTATGAAATTTTACCTTGAAAAACACAGGACTACTGAATACATTCTTGCTATTACCAGTATTTAATATTCACATGAATTTTATACATTTTTCCCCCTTAAGTTGTTGTTGTTATAATTCTATCGTTTTTAGTAATCCTTAAATATGAGCTATCATTTTTAAATGATCTAAAGTCATTTAAGATATAACAATACTGGGTAAACAAACTACAGCAAACTCTGTGCCTCTCTCTCATTTTTTTCATTATTTAAAGCTGTCAACTGCCTTTTACACTGAACCATGAAGACCAAGAGCTTTTTAAAAATTTTGTGTAGTATCTGCTTTCCAATTAAGCAATCATAAATAAAAGTATACCTGATGTTTTTCATGTATATACATATACTTATATGCATATATATTAAAATAAAATGCAATTTATAAAACAAATCTGGGGGTGGTGACAGTATAAAACAGTTAGTTTTGCTGTGCTGTTCAAAACATATGGCAGCAACTTTTCTAGACTTGTGCCAGATGGAGGTCTTTAATCGATCCGGTCTGTTATACCGTATGTTATTTCTTCATTAAAGAGGGTTCCTCCTTCCCAATTTATAAATATATTGCTAAATTCTTAAGTGCAAAGAGTAATACTTTGCAACTTAGAAATGATAAACTGAGAATCTTTATTTTTTTAAAGGCAACAAATTATTAAGCAGATAAAAATCATCTGAAAGTTTTATTTGTATTCTTCTAGCAAAATTTTTGTCAGCTGTTCAAATTTAACACACATTCACCATAGTTTATGTATCTTATTTGTTTGGGTTTTGTTGGTTTAGTAGCCAAATGCTTTCAGACAAGAATATTATACTTGACAAGCTCTCTAGTAAATATTGCCAATATTAATAGAGTCAATGAAATCATTAAACTTGGTAAAACTTCAGTAATTACTTCGAGTCTCCAAAGGTAAAAATCACTTTTCAATTGCATTTCATATTAAAATATTTCCAAGTGTTCTATACAATTAAAAAAATATTTTCCCCCAATGAATATTTAAATCAGCCTCATTACCATTTAAAAATACATGAGGAAACATTGATCCAGGTATAAGGTAAAAAGATTTTATGTACATCAATATGTGAAAGGCAAATTTAAAGGAAAGGTACTGTTGTTATAACACAATATGTATTTTGTTTTATCTTAAACTTGTTAGTAAAGCTAATTAACACACATATAATTTAAAAAAATATGTGATGAGCTAAGAAATAAGAATATAACATTTTGGAATAGTTTACTGCTATTGTTCTTTTGTTATAAATATTGTTTGTGCCATAGGTTCAGATTTTGAAGTAAACTTAGATGCATGCATAAAAGAAATCAAATGAAAGCAACTAGTCCCTAGAGAAATGTGCAATCTTTTTGCAGAAAACCAGCTTTAACGTAGACCAGTACTTAACATATTCACAGCTTATAACAACTTATGAAATGGGTGAATGTTGAAACAAACTATCAACCAGATCTATTCTCTTTAGCATGTTTATTTATGACTACTTTCTTTTGAAAGAAACCAGGAGTATGATAATGGTCACACACAGACTAAATAGGCTGTGTTTCCATGAGCAGTAATCCCATACAAGCACGAGAGAGAAAAGCCGAATTTCTCCAATATAATACTGCAAGGGCAAATGACAGCCTTACCTGATGGCTGATATCTTTTATAGTACAACTGTGACATATTTTATGCATCACAAAGAATGATCAAAGATGTCTCTAGAGGCTCTCTGTCATGGAATGTGGCCCCATAGTCCCTGTCTGCCTTTAAATCAGGCAATAATGCACCTTTAAAATAAGCTGGGCATGTTTTCCAGCGCGATGATTATTTTGGATATATTTGAGCATGATTTTGATTTCTCTTTCAGCCATGTGATTTCTAAAATTATAGGCATGTTTCATTTGGTTGTGAAATGAAAAGTGACTAAAATAAACATGAGATTGTATATTTTTAAAAGTCCATGTTTAACATATAGTTCTGCTTGTTTTTACTGCTTTTGTAACATAACATAGTTTAGAAAAGAAAATGCAATTCAGAAACTAACATAACCATTCCCATTTGTTTCCTATTAAAACATATTAATAAAATAACTTCAGTGTACTTTTGTTCTTACATATAAAATTTTGCATTGCAGCTATTTTTTAATCAAACTTAAATGACTATTTAGATTTTCTTTACAAATTGAAAATAAAATGGAAAATTGTGGCAATTGATTAATTTTAGCACACAGACACCAATCTTATAATATTTAGGTAATATCCAAAAATACTGTTTTCCTAAACAGCTTGAAAGGTTTTGATGAAAATGTCTTGTTACTCAGACTCATCCAGGCAATTAAATTTTCTCCTATCTTTGGAGTTTGTCTCCACACATAACCAAAGACCAAAAAAAGAGGTGTTTTGATTACAATATACCCTACTAGCTATTCATAGTGAGTATTTTACCAGGACTATATATTTTTAAACAAACAAGTAAGCAAAACCTGGTTATGATTATTGGTTAACAGCCTTTGTTAGTGAGAGAAGGACATCAGTTGCATAAATCAGCCAACTGCACTTTGTTGCTTTGGTTGATTTATATTTGCAAAGAAATATCACTGGCTACATGGCAGTGCTTTCATTGTGATTTTCATTTAGTGATAGCTCTTGGGTGCTGAAGAATTCTAAATCTGTATTCAATGGCTCTTAAATCTCTCTGCAAAAAAATACAGGGCCAGCCAAGAGATTATGAACACAGTTAATCAGTCTTATTGGCAAAAACACCTGGAATGTTTGCCCTAAAAAGAGTGAGTATACAAAGAATATCTTTTATTTCTAAGAAACACGCATACCCAATTGTAAGTGTGCTGCAATCTATTTTTAGCTAAAAGGCCATTATCGTATTGCCTTTGTGGCCTTTAAGAATTATTCACAATTATATTAAAATTAAAATTCTATTCATTCAGCTCAGTTAAATATATGTCATATTTAAATTTGTTGTCATGTTTATTGACATATTAATGGTCTTATATAGAGGTAATATCCCTAAAATTAATTATTTATAAAATAAATATTATGAAAATGAACTGTAATTTTCAATATTATATAATTTTTAACTATTCCCTACTGTACCTGAAGCCAATAAAATGGCATAAAAAAGGTAGTACCAAAAATGTAATCTATTTTTATAAGAAATGTTATTCTTTTGGGTTTTCAGAGTCATGAAATGTACATTGGTTCCTGATTTTATAAGATTATCAGCTTCTGTCCACTGCTCTGAGATTTAACTCATTTTAAAGTTAATATTTATAACTTAATGTTTTATTTTGAACAGATCAGTAGCATGCCATTATTTACAGTATATCTAAAAATGTTTTGAAACTGTGAAATATTAAAGACATGATTATTATTTGCATTCAGCTGTCATAAGAATATTTTCTTACACATATAACAAATACTTCAGCACTTTATCTTTCTACTGGTCATCTTTCAAAGTTGTATTAAAATGAAGAAAGCTCAAAATGATAATTATGCACACATTTTTTGTATGTGGGATCTTAGTTTCTGACCAGGGATTGAACCCTGGGCCTCGGAAGTGAGAGCACCAAGTCCTAACCACTGAATTACCAGGGAATTCCCTCAAAATGATAATTATAAAATGCTGTATTACTAAGTGAAAATTTTCAGAATCAATTTATTGTCACGACTGTTCTGTTGATAAGGAGTCCAGAAGAACATTATAGAAAAAGTTAAAATATTTATAGTAAACAAATTTTTAGTCATTCAACTATTTTTAAGGGAGAAGGCAAAGAAGACAAAAATAATTTACTCTTAGGGTATTCTTGGCCATTGGCTAGTTTATGTATAATTTGATTTCTATAGTTTCCATAGTTTCATATATCTTTAGTTTCAACATTTAGGAATTTAAATTTGATAAAATATGTGTGTGATCTTTTCCAGCTCTAGAATTGGGGAACTTTAGTTTGAGAAGGAAATTTAGAGTTCATTTAACCTTTAACATCTCAAACCATGCTTTAGTCCTCTTACCAAAATAGTAAAACATTATATTTATGCACATTTACAGATCACAAAATTTTTCAACATGTACCGCTCAGATCATTCACACAATAGCCCTGTACTCCCCCAAAAAAGAAACTGATCCCATTATGCTAATATAAGATAATGACAGAACTTTGATTCAATGAGTCACTTTTTAATATCTCCAGGAAGTGACCAAATAAGAAATAGAAGCCAAGTATATTTCAAATGTAATATTCTGTGTTGCCTTCTATAGGATTACTTAAATATCCTTGAAAAGTGATAATTCAGCTTTTGAGAGACAAGGAGCTCATTACAGTATGTCAACCTGCTTTTTTGAGGTTGCTTTGTAATAAAATGATATAATAGTTAATAATTACCTTATATGGTTCCCAATACTGCTCCTTGTCATATGCAGCCACTATTCTGTTTCTGTAATTGAAGATCATGCTGTGATCTTCTTGGAGTAGGGTTCATGATTTATGTCTCTGCATCTTCAGCAACAAGCACAGTGAATGCAACATAGTAGATGCTCAATAAATAAGTATTGAATATATTGTTCCAGAGTTTTGAAAGTGATCCTACCCAAAAACTGTTATAAGTTTGTGAATCTTATATGTTTGCAGGTGAAACTTTTCCAGCCATTTCAACATGGACTCAGACTTTTTCACAGATATGTCATCAACACCTGGAACAGTATCTGCACATAGGTGGCAAACAACTATATACATGCACTATATAAAGGTGGGGATAAATATACCATAACTAATGAAACTGTTTTCAGGAAATTTACCACATTAGATCACTCTTCTCAGAATACATTCAAGCTTGTCAAAGTCCCACTGAAAACATGCCATGCAATACCAAACATATGAAGTTTGGTTATATAACTCTTTGTTGTATAACCTCTCTAAGAATCACTGAAAGAAGTGATTTTACTTGACATATATACTTTGATTCCAAATAATCTAGTCAAAAAGTGTTTTTATTTATAAACTCATCTACATAAATTCAGGACAAGTCTATATAAGAATATGACAAAATAAATTTGCAATTAAACTAAAACCACTAGGAAACATAGAAACTAGACAAATGAAAACAAATTATTCAGAGGATGTGTGTATATATACATATATACATATATATATGTATTTTTATGTAATTTGTCTCTAAAAGTTCAAAAATATATGTTCATAACAGAATAGTAGCCATTAAGGAGTCATTTTAACCATAGAACCAATACTTAAAAGAAACAGGAAATCCTAAATAAATCCAAAATTAATACCTAAAGGCAAAAATCAAATCACTCTTTTTATAAAGAGTTAATCAAAATATCACAGCATTAACAACAAAAATTCCTATATTTAAGATCATTAAAAAGTAGATTGGAAGAATTAATAGTAAATTTCAAGGTTAAAAAGAAAAACTAAACTTTAAATATTGGATGTATTTGTTGCAAAACTATGAGTCCCAGTACTTAAATCAAGGCCCAGAATTATGGGTCCCTGTGCTGGAAAGTCTGAATTTAAATTTTCCTACATAGAACTTTTCCTGTGTTTAGCCAAGGTAAATTGAGAAATGGAGACAATTGACAAGGTAAATGAATACAAAGCAAGCGAGTGTACAAATATGTATATAGTTGTGTGGAAATAGTCACAAAACTTAGGAGGAATTTGTTTTGTCTTTGTGTTTATAAAGAGCATGTTTGCATTCAACATGTAAAACAATCCATAGGGAAAGGGTTGGCTGCATAAAACAGATGAAGGTGGTAAATTTATAATAAGAGGTACAGACACTTTACAGACTATCAATATATACAAATTACTGTTTGAGAATATTTTTTGGTCTTTTTAAAGTAGTTTTCCAGACACAGTGGTCCAAGTTGAGTGATTGGTGTCAGAGTTCTTGTCTTGCCCTATCCTGAAAACCCTTCTAATATCTTCTCTAGAGAAGTCATATATATATATATATATGTACATCTATGTATATACATATATATATACATATATATGTACATATATATGTATTTTTAATAAAATTTGAATGAAAAGAGAGGAATTGTGTTTACCCAGAATATTTGTTTCTCTAGTGTATTACAGATAACTCTAAACAAATAGAAAAATATTTGACAAAATGCTCTATTAGTGAAACTTCAGAGAAATATGAGATACAATAATTTGGGTGGATATAAAAGATGTTATGCTATGAGAAAGAAGCCAATTTCAAAAAGTTACATATTATGTAATTTCATTTATATGGCAGTCTTAAAAGATAAAATTGTAGTTTGGGAGTACAGAGCAATGATTGTCGGGAGTTAGAGATGGACTCTCTGTGAGTGTACAGGGGTACTATGGGGGGCTTTCGGGGTGGTGATGTGACTCATCACTGTTCTGATTTTGGAGGTGGTTCCACAAATTTACACTTCTGTTAAAACTTATAGAACTTTACAGCCAAAAAAGGTACATTGTAAGATTTTTCAATAAGGATATATTTATATATTCTTTATTGTCACATGTTTTTATATTCCTTATTTATACCCTGAAAAAGCAAAAGACTATATCAGAAACCAATTAAATTAATAAGCCTTGGTGAGTGGGAATGGTTTGGATCAAGACAGGAGACAAACTGAAACATCTTAACTTCTATCTTTTAATATTGCTTGGATTTGTCATGTGATTGAATTACCAATCTTGAAAAACACAATTCAATTACAAAAAAAAAAAAATCAGATCTTTGTCTGGTTGTTTCTATTTTTCCCCCATTGGTAATCAATTGTTTGCTTAACACTTTTTTAATTCAGGAGGTGCAATGAAAAGAAAGTTAAATGTATACAAATTCCATTGGATTCATTTCTTGAACAATATTTTTCTTTCCTATACCCTATGCATAGCTTCATGTAGAGCCCTCTGTCCAGTAGGCATTCATGCATCTTTCTTCTAGAAACAATTCCTTTTATGACTGAATTAGCTGCCTTGAAATAAACTTTGGAAAAAAAAGGGGAATCTATTTCTTTGTTGGAACACTAACACCCACAACCATATGTTTTGGATTATTCTGTAGTTAAACTTCTATTTACTCTTTTGTAAATTCATCTGTGTTTTGTAGTATGTAATGCTAACAAGTTACACAATACAATGATAGCAATTAAGTTGCTTTATCTCGACAATGGGAAATAATTGATTATTTTTCTACTCACTTAACCTATTTGATTGTTTTAGCCTTGCTTAAATTGTCCACATGTGAAACTTACCTAAAGGAACCTATTAATTTCCAATGGTATTCATCTTTTGCTGTCTTCACTGAGAATTAAATAAGCTAACTCAGAATGCAGATTACTTAAGAACTTAAGTTTTTCCATACACTTTCATAATTGGCACCACTAAATGTATACACACTATTACTTGCTCCTTTAGTTGTTAACAAAATTTTTGATTGAATTTTTTTATCCAAGGTAGTGTTTGAAGGAACCTGTTGATTTCCATTGCCAATTATATATAAATTTTTTGTCTCAGTTCTTCCTGGAGGAGGAAGAACTTTTCTCTCCATTTTGAAGACAGACTCCCTATTCTTTTGAATATCAATGTAAAAGCAAAGGACATCAGAGACTTGAAATTCAATTTCCGGTTGTGAGGACCAGGATACACCAAATAAAGAACAAATTTACTTAAGGAAATCAGTAAGTTCAGTCTACAAAGCCAATTGTTTGAGTGCTGGAGCTACATTATTTTAGACTTTGGTCTTCAAGCTCTCCAAAATATTCTGAAAAAAAAGGTCCACTTTGGAGATTCCCGTGTATGGCTTTTCTCTTGCTTACTAAGGATTTTTAAATATCAACTCACTGATGTCCCTGTAGAGAGGTAAAAATGGTGTGAATCCAGTTTGCAGAGTCCAAATAAGCTACTATTTAAAATCATGGTTTAAAATCCTGATTTAAAAAACATGGCATATTCATTTATCCTTAACCATCTTAGACAAACTGCTCCCACAATACTCTTCATTACTGGAAACAAATCTGGGGAATTTTTGTTATGATTTTGTACTCTGTGGCACTGCATTAATTAATAGCAATACCTTCAATGTATTATATTAAAAAACAAAGTCATCAAGGAGGACACAAAAATAATGACAGGCAAGCAACTCATTAGTATTTTATTAGACCAAAACTTGACTCATAAAGCCCAAGCTTTCTCCCTCCCTAGGTAGAAAGACAGTAATGTGTTAGATTGTGTATTAGGTCTTATTACAGATGTGTCAGTTTTAGTTTGAAACATAAATATATTTTATTCATACATTCACACTTACAGTGATCAATGATAGTGTATCTAGTACACTAAAATTTGTTTTTGATCAGTAGAAAAGCAATTATTCATAAAACCCAAAATAGAGGTAAAGTTGTGGAAGAAAAAGAAAGAATTATAGGTTCCTTACATGGAAGGTAATTTTAATATAGACGAGATTGGTCCAAGTTCCGCCATTCAGATTGATAGATTATCTAGCAGAACTATCATTTCAATAATCTCAATGACAGTATAGCACTGGATACTTGGTACAGTATTATAAATTAAATTTACTGCAAATGTTATTACAGAGAATATGGAAAGAGATCTATTATTTGTGTTTGTGGAAGTTTAGATAGGAAAAAATTTAAGATTCTTTGACAAATCGTAACAGAAATGATCTATATGATATGCTATATTGTCAGTTGTCAAAAATTTCACTTTAACCATTACTTCTTCATCAGTATCCTTGAATTATAGTGACATGATTCCACTTGTGAGAGAAAATATTATATTAATCAAACTTGAATGTTACCCCTGTAAGGCGGTGCTTTGCAGTGTTTGGCAATGTTGGATTCAGTTAACTTTTTATAGAAATGTATTAGCTTCTCTTTACTTTATCTAATATTGAGAACTTGTAGTTGGTACAATATAAGGTTGCTGGTAATCCCTGTTGTAATGTAAAACTGTAATTATACTGATGGAATTTATTATATTATAAAACTGTAATTTATTATATTAATGTTTACCAATTTTAACATGCACACATATATCTTCATTAACTCATCAAATACTCTTTTATTCATATTTCAAAAACTACGTGTGATATAGCTAAAATATAATTTTATATCTATCTAGCAATCATCAATCATCAATCTATATTCTTGCTTATTACCTTTACCTAAAATAAAATTGAAATCAATGTGTATTTCTCAGGTATATTTTTGCCAGAAAAACATTCATCCTATATCATTATTGTTAAATTTATTTTTCTTATCTTCTGGACTATAAGCCTTATAAGAGGTAAATACCCTAAACATTCAACACACTGTTGGAAACCCAAGGGAATAAATCAGAGATTGTCAAACTATCAATTTCACTGTCCTCTAACTATCAATTGCACCTCCTATTGGATGCATTGACACACACCACCCATAAATCATCTTTTCTGCTAGGCAATAAAGCAACAAAAGTTACAACCACATCAAAGTAAATGTTAATGTTTATTGAGAACTTATGATATGCCTGGCCCTCTTTCAAGAGCTTTAATCTTTCTAACAACCCTTTTCGTTGATACTATCATTATGTCTGCATTGAAATGAGGAAACTGAGACACAGAAACTAAAAAATGTACCCCAGATAACATAGCTAGAAAGAAGAGTCAAGATTCAAAAACTATATTTTGAAGGGATAAGGTTGGAAAGAAAGTTGAGACTTAACTCTTTGCATCTTAGTTTCTAAGCATATGAAAGTGTATGGGGGTCAGACCATGACATACCTAGGACCTCTTCCATGTTGGTGCTTCTGAGAAATTGCAATGTGTGCACATTATAGATGCTACAAAATAATTTTCTGGCTGCTAATATATCTGACATTATAAGATTCTGTGTACTTAAAGAAATCCTATGTTAGACTTCAAAAATTAGAATTCTCTAGATATATCAGAGCAGTCACCATACTAGAAGGTTATCTAAATCATGTTTTCTTTTTATCATTATAATGTTTTCAGATGACCAATGTTTGCTCCTAAATGAGTTGTTTCCAAGCTTATTAAACTTCTTAAATTTTCAGGGCTTTATTTTTGAATTGTGATTCTGCACAATTTTCCTTTGATAACCTGCTTTAATTCCATCACCTATAAATCAATGTGAGTCTTTTAACACTATGACTTTCATGTGTACACTTTCTTCAGGTCAACCTTTAAAAAGTACTATGTTTGCTAAGAATTACTTCTTTTTTATTCCTTTTATTTCCTTTGTCATGAATTACACCACGTCTCATTTTCTGAGCTGTAATAAATGGACTCATACATTGTTCTCATCTTTGAGAATTTTATAGATTTCCATTTAACCTTAATCTTTTCAGGAAGAAGGGCTATCTTAACCAGCATAAAATTAGAGACCTAGCTAGCCTAAATTAAAAAGTGACATTTGAAGGAGGCAATTATATTATTCAGGGTCCTAATAATAGTATAATCATGAAAATGAAAGAATAGATAAAAATCTTGTTAAAAATTAAAGCTTTATATTTTTTATTCAATTGTTTTATCTGTATCAGATATTTTAATTATACTTTTGATATATCTTACATGTTTTTGGTAAGTGAATACTATAAACAATTTTCCAATTTTCTAAATTTCAATTTCAATTTGAACTTAACGTTTACATATCCGTGTGTGTGTGTGTGTGTGTGTGTGTGTGTGTGTTCTCACCTAACAGTGTGGAAAAAGATGAACATGGCTAGAGTGATAAATTTAATAATTTCTGGAACTTACAATTTAATTATGAATTAAAATGTACCATTTCTTTTAATACCAAATTTTAAGGAGGTGAGTGTTTTCTACTGTCTACCTAAAAATGAAAAATGTCACTCATCATTCCTACCTTGAACACTTAAACATAGGTCTTGTCTATCTAAATTCTTCAACAGCATATCCTTCATTCAGTGTCCAAATAAACAGGTGAATCAATACAAGTAAGGCTTTGGACTTCAAGATGCTTCTAAGTTAGTGTAAGAGATGACTAAACAACAATATTCATTTAAAAGTATGGTTATTTATATCATATGAAAGAGTTAACACACTTCAATTTCCAAGAACATTTCTCATATGTAAATGAACAGATATTTGCAGTATAAATTAAGATAAACATTATAAATCATATGCTCTTTCATTGTGTAACATGTATAGAGATGTAACATACAGATCACTCTTTCTTAACTCTGACTTTATTACAGATCTTCGACTATCCAGTCATCTCAGGACTTGTAAAATCTCCAAAAAAATTATTTGTAAATGCACTTCAATTAGAAAAAAAATTATGTTCTAATGAGTGTTGTGTGGAGATGACATGTCAAACATTAGACACATAAAGATAAGGAGGTGTCAAAGCCCCCTAAATATTAAAAATCACTAGCTTGGGCTTCACTCTAATCCATAAAATTGGATAGAAAAATAAATGATTGTTTAATAAAATACCAAATAGTTTTCTACATGGTGCTGCCACTGTGGATATTAAATGCAACTTAATAGGCAATAATAGAATTTGACTTAGAAAAGAAACAAAGAATAGTAGTCTGTTTGGAATAAAGAGTTCCAAAAACAAACTCAAGAAGTTTTTTGCCTTTATACTGAGAATTAAAAGACTTAGAAATAAAAAATAGCATTTGGCACTTCTACGTCATGTACTAGTTTTCATGTTCCATAGATCTTAAGTTGGAATATCGTCTTTAATTTATGTAAGGCAGGGTTACTTTTCCTTTTTTAATTTATGAAAAATAGATATAGAAAGTGCCATTAACTCTTAGACTATATGAGCTGATGGAGGTTATGGTTAATACTTCTTTATTTTTTTTTTTGGTGTCTTTACTCTTTCTTTATTCTTTGGGTCTTAAGTCTATTTTGCCAAATTTTCACATGGCTATTCTAGTTCACTTTGCTTCTATTTTTGTTTTTAAAAACTTTATTTTGTTTAGTGCAGTTTTAGGTTCACAGCAGTGTTGAGCAGAAATTACAAAGTACATAGACTCCCAGCTTCCACACATTCATAGCCTCCCCTATCATCAACAACCCACCAGAGTGGAACATTTGTTACAATCCATGAACCTATATTGACACATATTGATCACCCCAAATCCATAGTTTACCTTAAGGTTCACTCTTAGTTTTGTACATTCTATGGGTTTGGACAAATGTATAATGACTTGTATCCATCTTTAGAGTATCACACAGAAGAATTTCACTGACCTAAAATTCCTCTGTGCTACAGGTCAGTCAATAGCTCTTGATATCAAAGGTCTTGCCCTAGACTACCAAGAAAGTTTCAGAAGGCATTCATGGAAGGAAGTGACTGTTATACAGTCCTAAAATTTGGTTTTCAGTTAAAAGTATCAGTTTTAGAAAAATAAATGTCTAGTTACATTCTAGAAACATGTGGTAATGTAGAGGCATCTGAAATAAAGAGTAATTTGTAAAGGAAATTTGAAGGCAAAGACTTCAGAAATATTGATGTTAAGGTATTTAATTAGGAACATAGTATTTGCTTGCATTACTGGCTAGTAAATAAGCACTATGGAGTTAAATGAATAATGCTGGAGCCTAGAATCTGGCAACATCTCTACCATGAATATTGCCTTTGGTTTGTGTGCAAACTTAAAAGGAGTAAATTTCGTCTTTGTTTCTTGGTCCTTGGATTCCGCACAGTGGTGAAGCTCCTTTGTTGTTGGCATGCCTTAATTTAAACGTGTGGCTGCTCTCTTTCTGTTTTCACTGCAGGCTCAAATATCTCTTAAATGCCAATCTTGTTAGAAATCATGGGGAATTGTTTCTTCTCCTGTTTAGTCTCCAAAGTGGTATTTTTTCAACATTATAAAAATTATTTATTCACTCCTCATATATTTATCTAGCATCTTCTCTGTGTTAGACATAGCTGTGATGCTTTAGAATGGACTGCTGAACAAGATCTCTACCTACCTCTCTAGCACCTTCACCTCACGCAGTTCTCCCTTTTAGCTCTATTGCAAACAGACTTTCAGTTCTTTACACAAGCCCTAATGTCTCCTGTTCTATTACCTTTGCATAAGATATTTTCCTGTCTTCCCATCCTACTTCTCACACCTATATCTCATCCTAGTCCTCGTTCAAGTCGCAGTCCAAACATCACTTCCTCAAGGAAATCTGTTTTTGTCTTCTAATCTTACAGATTCATGAACTTCCTTTTGGAGTCTTATTTCAGCAGTAAATTTATTGTTATTTATGTAAAGATTTAATAACAACTATCTCCCTCACCAGTCTCTTTGCTCCACGATGGCAGGGGACTGTGCCATTTTTGTTCAGTTTCATATTCCCAGCACTTACCACTATGCCTTTCATAAACTGAGACTGCAGAGTTGAAGGGTTGATGGTTAAAGCAGAAAATGGAAACATTTCCAAGACCAAAAACAAATATTTATGGGACTTTATTAATGCATATATGTGGAATAATAGAAAAATAGAAAAATAGTACAGATGAACCTATTTGTAGGGCAGGAATAGAGATGTAGATGTAGAGAATAGACATGTGGACATGGGAAGGGGAGGGGAGGGTGGGACAAATTTGGAGATTAGGTTTGACATAAATACACTACCATGTGTAAAATAGATAGCTAGCGGGAACATGCTATAAAGCACAGGAAGCTCAACTCAGTGCTCTGTGATGACCTAGATGGGTGGGATGGTGGCAGGGGTGTGGGAGGGAGGTCCAAGAGGGAGGGTATATAGGTATACATATAACTGATTCACTTCATTGTACAGCAGAAACTAACACAACATTGTAAAGCAATTTTACTCCCCCAAAAATGTTATTATTAAATTTTTACCTTTGGCGAAATATATTGTGAAGAGCACTTTTGACTGGGATTTTTTTGGGACGTTTTTGTATTTTAACAATATTTTGTTAAGGAATCAGAGAGATGCCTAAAGTTGTTTTTATTGACTTGACTTATTAATATTGTGAATTAAGGTTGTTATCCTCCAATAGAATTTATTCTATTTCAGTCTAAAACATAATATCATAAATGGTATTACTGTTTTGTCTTTGAAAACTTCTAGGATTTTCTAGATCAGTCCCAGGTTGTTGAGTCATATTCATTTTAAAAAGACTGAATAATTTAATGTATAATTTAACTGCATTATTTAATGTTATGCCATTAAATATTTCATATATATAAAAACTATAATTTTCAAAATTTCCCCAATAAGTGTATAAGTTTCAATTTTATTCTAAAACTGTTGTTGTTGGGGAACATAGAAAATAAAACTGCAAATTTAAAATTTATCCTACAGAAGAAAAATTAAAAGCAATGTTTGTATAGAGGGTATTAAGGGATATCCAGAAGTTTAAATGGTTCAGAGAAGTAATGGAGAATAAAACTGAGAGAAAGTCACTTTGTCAACAAGTTACAGGCAATCTCTCAGGGATCAGTTCTCATGTAGATATATGGATAAGAACAAGATAGCTGGTATTAAGAGATGAATGTTGAACAAGTCACTCACTAAGTGTAAATTTCAGGGTTCAAGAGTCTAGGAAGAAGGAGCAAGTTGAGAATTTGTAGAACTAGAGTCAAGTAGTTTTATTTAAAACAGGGAAAGTAAAAAAAAATAAGACATTAAAAGGAGTGAAACATAATGTCATTGAAAGGTCTTTAATGCAGAAACAAGGCTTGAGGTTTGAGAACAGAGGAGGTTTTAGTTTTATGAAGGAGGCAAGAGTGTTCATTTGTTAACCATTTCCACATATCTTCATGAATGTGGAACAGAATAAACTGAGGTTCCAGGAGTAAAGTGAGATCCTTTCAAACTAACTCCATTGCATTTGATATTTCTTTTTATTGGTAATCTATTCCATTACATTTGTTTATGTATTGCCTTAGAAACAACCAACCATGAACTTTTTTTCACCTCGCTTGTACATAAGTTCCTTCTTCTTTCCCATCTTAACAGAAGATTGTATTCTTTCAAGGAGTAATCTCCTGATCAATGTTTTGAATCCCATACCTTTTTTCCTTATTTATTTTTCCTTTTCTATATATGTCAGTTTCTCCTTAGTGGCATCCTTGCAGTTCACAAATATTAAAGTTCTTCCAAACTTCTCACTCATGCATTTACACAGGGGTGTGTGGGTACACAAAACACACACACAAATTCTTCTGACTCCTGGAATCCCACTCAGTTATTCTCTTTCCCTTTATGTCAAAGTCTGTGAAAATATTTGACCTTCCTTGACTCTACTTCAAGTTCATTTACTTCTCAGTCAATCATAATCTGGATTCTCTCCCTCTATATTGACTGGAATTGCTTTTATGAAAATAATTTGGTATCTTACTATTTGTCAAAACTATTGAAAACATTTTGATACTTATTTTTATTGATCTCAAAATGACATCTGCCTCCATCTTCTGCCATGACAACCCTCTTAGGGCTCTCTCTCCTCTACCCCTGCCTCACTGGGTCCTCCTTCTCACTGCTTAGTTTTCTACTCTCAACTCTTCTCAGTCTGCACACTATTCTGGAATAATTTTATCTATACCAAAAACTATAATGATGACCCCTCTACTGAAGACACCAATAGTTATGATCCCAACCTAATTTCTTCTTTTGAATTATAAGCACATCCTTTGGAATGTTCCACAGGCTCTTCCAATGTGAAACTGAAAACTGGACTCAGCATCTCTGGCTCATTTCTCACAGGGAGACCTCTTTCAGTGCTCTCTATCCAGGTAAGTTATATCCTTTTTTTTCCTTGTCATCAAGCCAAACTCCTCAATTCCTCTTGTACTGCTTATTTTTACTTCTCTAATTAATATGTTATTAGTCATGAAATCCATCTGATTGTGCATAATAATATCTTTAAGATACAATTCACCTTTTCTCTGTAGTTGATACTTGCAAGTTCTACTCATAATTGACATTCTCTATGGTGTCTAGGTGGCTCCTCCAGAATACTTTGCTAGAGAAATCTTTCTAATACAAAATACTGATCACATAATTTGTTATTTACAGGTCTTTAGAGCAGCAGTCCCCATCCTTTTTGGTGCCAGGGACTGGTTTCGTGGAAGACAATTTTTCCGTGGGGGTGGGATGGGGGGATGGTTCAGGCAGTAATGTGAGTGACGGGGAGTGGCGGGGAGCGGCAGATGAAGCTTCACTCACTTGCCCACTGCTCACCTCCTGCAGTTTTGGTCTGTGTTCCAGGGTTCAGGGATTCACTAGAATTTATTTGTCCAATGTCCCATTGATGGACATTTTTTTTTCCCATCCAATGGACTTTTATATCAGTATTGGATATAATGTTACAGATCTATATGAACTAAGGTGAAAATAGGCTCATGATATGTTAACAATAACTAAAAAAGGAGCCCACAAAATAGTATACAGAACATTATTCTATTTTTAAATGCATATCTATAAATACATATATGATACATAGCTGTGATATATAAATATATATTTATATGCATATATAAGTTTATATATATTTATGTAATATAGCTTATATAACTCTCCATCTATCTACTCCCCTTGCTCACCTTTTTGTCTGCAGGAGGCTCTCTAACACATCTTTTGTTTTTCTGACATGTGCTTTTTCACCCAAGCCTGAAGTCACAAAGAAATGCAACAATTCTTCTTCCATCCCTACCAACATCAAATTGCTCACCAGGTTCTAGTAATTCTGTATTCTAAATATTTTTAAAATTAGTCTTTTCCTTCCTATCCTAATTTCTAACTTTAGCTCTTATATGCAGTTTTCCTTACCCTTCTGTCTAAACACAGTCAAGTGTTTTCCTATTTGCTCCCATAAATTCCCAGGCTTTCTTTGTCATTTCAATTATCACACAGTCACTTGTTCTTTCTGTTTCTGTTTTTTCTTTTACTAGCTGCAAGTAACTTGACGTCATTGGCCGCATCTGATATGGGGCTAAATTCAACTTGGTGCCTAATACATGAAAAACATTTAATCATCATTTGTAGAAATATTAATAATAACACACAATGCTGGGTACATGGCAATTGCTTATGGTAATTACATTGACCGAATGTTCTGATAAATTCTTTTAGTTTTAAGTAAATTCATGATGTATAATAATTGCAGTGTGTACAAAGCTAAACCTGTACTTATTTAAAATCCATTGGCAGAAAAAAAAAAGAAAACAATTGGTATTGTTGCTTCATATAGAGGTTAATTTGAGCAGTAAGAAAGTGATTGGTTGAGAAGAAATTTGGCTGTTTCTTCTGAGAAAGTGGGTAGAATGCAAAATCTCAAGTATTTGAGTCACCCAGTGCAAATGATGCCACAGATGGCATAGCTGGGGAGAGACTGAAAGCAATATATATTTATGACTCTCAGGGGGGTAACAATAGATGTAAAGGAATCCACATTTTACCCTATGAGCATATCTCTTCTCTGTTTCTTTTACTGGCTTCAGCCAATTCGTGTCTCTAGTTTCCAAGTTAATATAAATCCTCCTACTTAGTACTTCAGACAAATAAAGTTTCTATCTTTAGGTTGACTTCTCTAATGAAAAATGCATGCTCACTGCAAAAACCATATCAAATAAATTGACCACAAAACTTAAAGAAGGATATTGTTGGTAGGACTGCTATCTAGATTGAAATAAATAAGGGAAGAAGGAGTAGGATTGTACCCTATGCTGATAGAGACCAGAAAGTGTGGAGGAGATCAGAGCAATTGATACTCAAAGAGAGCACAGTGTTTAGGGGACTTTAGGACAGGAATACTCATTCATTCATTCATCCATTCATTCATGCATTGATTCTCTCTTATGTACTGCACTCTTGTAAGTCTGGGGAAGCTAGCAGTGAATCAAAGAGGTAGTTTTGCTACTCCCATGGGGTCTACAGGAATACTGAACTGAAATTTGTGTGACAAGAAGCAGTGTGGTCATTTAGAAGTTTACAAGCTCTGTAAGTAAGAACTTCGAGATTTGCCTATACCCATTTTTAATATAGACAAAATTAAAACCATAAATGTGTCTAACCAGTGTGGACCAGATAATGATGATGTTTAAATTATGTTATTGACATATAGCTATATTAAAAAAGGAAAGTACAATAAATTGAGAGGGAATTTCAGATTAGAAAATAAGTTATGTAGTATGGTCAAATTTTAAGACAATTACAAAATCTATGCATAAAATCTATATGTATATATATCTATATATCTATAGCATCTATATACACTATATATGTCTAACATGAATTAGAATAAACAATATATGATGTATATTATGGCATATGTGTTATAAATAGTATTTAGATATAATTATATTTAGGAAAAATTGTGGAAGATTATACCTCAAAATGTTGCTGTAGATGCTATTTCTGAATTTTTTTCTTATGGTTTATCTGGAATCTATTTTTTAAAAAAAATGAACACATCTTCCTTATAAAGTCATTACTAAAATAAATCTGGAGATGACCAAAAACTTTCTGTTAGATATTGAGTGTAAAACTGTATTAATAGAAATGGTGTTGCCTTCAGTATAGTTAGAAACTTCTGTAATCAATTCATAATATCAGTCCACAGTACTTATTTCTCATGATGTTGCTGAGGATTATGTTTTTTATATAATAGACTTTGGTAAATATGGAATTCATTGGCTTCCACTTAATTTAAGTTCTAACACTTAATTCTTCCTTATTTACAAAGCACATAATTTTTCAACTTTTTTCACCGTAATCACACATGTGAAGTAAAAATTGCAATGTTATATCTAAAATTTGTTTACAAGACTACTATGAAGAAGACATGAGGAAATTTAAAAAGTACTGAGTTCCTGAGAAGGAACTGGGTATATAAGTTGAAAGCGTTTCTTCATATATTAGGTGGATTTAAAGGAGGAAAGTACGGGTTTGGCATGCTCTCCTCAACAATTGTTCAAATGTCTTGGGTTTGGCAAAGTTAAAACTGCATTTTCCCATTCCCTTTTTTTCTCATAATTTACAAAATCATGTATACTTCAAGGGAAATTTAATCCATATGTTCTGATTCATTTGCACTTAACTTGTCATAAGGTTGTTCATGAAATTCATCTCATGTCCAAGAAAGTTTGTGATATTATTTTTAATAAGTCCCCATCTCCCCCTGTTCTAAGAAGCTGCATTTTAGCATTAGGTAGTCAAATGGGAATCAAAAAATGTTGAAACTCGCAATCTATCTATTTCAAATGAATTCATACTTGCTCAAAATTTTATCTTCTATTTATTCATGTGTTGTAATAGGAAAGCTAACAGTTTTGAGCTAAAGACCAACTGGCAAGTCTACACAGCTTTTGTTGTTTTAAAATCAGTTCTTAGGGATAATGTTAAAAAACTTTTGTACTTAATAAATATCTTCTCCCAAATAAGAAGTGTGATGTCTCTATAGAGAAAATATATTTCTACAAAGACAAATTAAAGAGCAGATGCTAGATTTATGAGAACCTTTGTTAGCTATCATTCTTTAGAGCTAAAAAGCAGCCACCAATGAGTCTAACACAAAGGGAGAGAGAACTAAGACTCAAAGAATAACATCTTCTAAAAGTCATAATTGCTTATCCTGTACAGGATTGGTTTCTATGCCTCTCAGATGAGATAAAATGATAAGGAAAGGAGAATCTTAAAAGATTTGAAATCACATTGCATACAGGCATTTGAATATACTCATATCAGAACATTTCAGGTATATTATTTTAAATTTAAATAAATTGTTAAGAACCATTTATTGTCATTTTTATTACCAGAGCTTCTAAGTATTCTTCCAGCTACATAATACAAGACTTGTGAATTGTGGTTGAACAATCCGCAGCACCCCAGGTATTTCAAGGACACATTAGAAATTGTAATGTGAAAAACAGAATGTACTGCACACTGTTTAGGAGATTGGGATGCCATTAAAATCTCCCCAGGAAGAGTGAACTCAGGTCTAGTGTAAGGCTAAGATTGTGAAAGCTCAAGTTTTAAACCAAACCTAAAATTTCTGCCCGCATCTATTTAAATTGATGTCAGATCACCTATCCCCAGGGAGAATGGATGGCTATATGCTGTGCTGTGAACTATTTTAGAGCAGAAACATACTATAGTCTCCAATGAATGTTTATGTGCACATCTGGATATATGCAGAAAACGAATGTAATTAATGGACTATGTAAAATAAATTACTGTATTTGAAATATCACTCTTTGATTCTGGGTGAGTGAGTTTGTGGTTACAAAATTAGGGTCTCAATAAGGCCTACATACATTCACAAACACACACACCCCATTCCACAAACCACCAACTCCAGGAATAAGTGAGGAATTTCAGCCCTTGGACTAGCTTGAGGCCGTTGATTAATTTCATCTGTCCTGTCATACATATTTCTAAAAAGAGAAACCCATCATGTAGCTTTTGAACATATTTTCAAAATATTGTAGTAGTTAGTAATTACAAGAAAGATAACATTTTACATACTGTATCATTTATATAAACAAATCAGTTTCATGGATGGAATAGTCTCTCATCTCGCAATTAATCTTCAGAAAACTTTGTATGACCATTATTCATTCAACTTTATCTATCTATCTATCTATCTATCTATCTATCTATCTATCTATCTATCTACCTATCTTTCTATCATCATTTGACGGGGGGCAATAATATTGTCCCAAGAAAAATCTTAGACTTTGGGTGGGAAAGGGACAGGATTCATTTATAGACTAAGCAACCCAAATCTTGGGATTATATTGTTCTCTGAAAACTCCAGTTGAGTTATGTTTGGAGCTTTGAATGCCTAGTCACATCAAAAACTGACTTAATCTTGGACTAGAGTCCCTGTCACCTAGACAAATATTTTTGTTTTTGTTTTTTCACAGCCCATTCATTATTTTTATATGGCAAAATATACTGTGTTAACATTAAACATTATTTTCATGGTTTCATACCAGTAAGCAGTGCCGAACAAATTTTACCCTGGGCTTAAATTTTTCACCAAAAGATATATTCTTCCATGTGTTTCAAAACATTCTTTCCAAAGCATGATGTTTAATGGGGATATGTCTATATTTTCTGAACAACCTGAAAACTTCTTATTCAAGGCTAAATTTTAGAGGCTTTGGAATAAAACATGATGTTGATGAGAATTAATATGTGGATTAACACATATTAACACGTTTTCTGTATCTATTATAGATTGTGTGCAACTGTGTTCATCAAACTAGTATTTTATATCAATGAAATTATTAGTCTAAAACACGTGAAAAAATCCTTCCATTAATCATTGCCTCTTCTAGATCCCTGCTTTATAAATATTTCTTTTATGGTAATTATCACACTGCATTACTGTTAGTCCTTTGTGGTTTTTTTTTTTTTTTTTTGGTTGTGTTGGGTCTTCGTTTCTGTGTGAGGGCTTTCTCCAGTTGCGGCGAGTGGGGGGCCACTCTTCATCGCGGTGCACGGGCCACTCACTGTTGCGGCCTCTCCCATTGTGGAGCACAGGTTCCAGATGCACGGGCTCAGTAGTGTGGCTCACGGGCCCAGTTGCTCCGCAGCATGAGGGATCTTCCCAGACCAGGTCTCGAACCTGTGTCCCCTGCATTGGCAGGCAGATTCCCAACCACTGTGCCACCAGGGAAGCCCCTTTGTGTGTTTTTTTTTTTTTTTAACTAGCTACACTGTGAGGACAAGTGTCTTATTCAACTCTACTTTGCCACTGCTTGGTATAGAGCCTGACACAAGATTAGGCTCACTAGATCTTTGTGGAACTAGCCCATTGACACATGTCCTGTATTTCACCTGAAACAGGTATTAACACTCTCTTGAACACCTGCTCATCACACTATCCTGAAAGTAAAAATGCACATTCAAAATTAGTGACATCCTGGAAGAAGGTCTATAGTTTCCACATTTTGTTTTAACAGTTTAAAATGTAAGTCCTTACTTGCTCAATGTTTGAAATCAGTTTGAACATGCTTATAGTAAAACTCCATCAATAAATTCCAGAAACTTTACTTCCAGTCTTTGCACAGTGGGTGAATGGTTTCCATACTCTTCTGTTATGTTAGTGGATGGGCTAAAGATAGAGTCATGCTATTAACTTTGACTAGCCAGACTTATGGTAACTTAAGCTCACAGTTAAAATGTATTTAAACTTTGTGCATGGTTGTACGTATATGTGTGCATATGCAAAGGAATTTTGCCCACTACACAATAGCACACGTAATTCAAGTTCTATGATTTCAGTATGAGTTATAGGAGTATGACACTACAAGAATATTTATGGCTAACAGCTTTGGATGATTTTTTTTTTTTTTCTGCCAAAATGTGTTTGCTTGCTCAAATTTCTTTCCAGTGAAGAATAAGAATATAAACGTAAAGGCTGGAATTAGTGATGAAATAAAGTTAGAGAAAAATTGGCTTAGAGAAAAATTGCCATTAGGTCTTTTTTGAAACTAGGGTTGTATGTCTATTTAATCATCAATATAGAAAAAAG
The DNA here is from genome assembly GCF_963924675.1 of Phocoena phocoena. Taxonomy (NCBI): domain Eukaryota; kingdom Metazoa; phylum Chordata; class Mammalia; order Artiodactyla; family Phocoenidae; genus Phocoena; species Phocoena phocoena. The sequence goes on from NC_089235.1 coordinate 21,558,806, forward strand.
GAAGTGAGGATTTTAGACAATAATTGGATCAATTTGGAATTTTAAAAAATTACTGAAGACAATTATCAGCTATTTTGTCTGTTTTTATATTTCTGCCTGATTTATCAGATTTGGCTTTCATTATTTATCATAATTTTTAAGTTAAGATCTGGCATATTAACTATATCTCTTGCCTCAGAGAGAGCCTGCATATGTAGGAAACCAAGAAGAAATGAACAAGAATAGATAATTTTAAAAGTAAAAGAAATAATGCTAGGGAACTTATATTGGGGAAAAAAAGGCTTTTATTAAACCCAGATGTCATCTAAATCTCTCATTTACTAATAGTTAACACCTAATTGTATTAAAAGTATAAATAATATCTACAAATGGTAGTGAAACAACATATCTACTAAAACTAAGGTTGGTATAAAGCAATTATAGAAAGGTACTAAAGCAAAATCTGAATGCTGGGTCCTTGAATGCAGTGATTTTTTTTTTCACTCATGTATTCCAAGTATCTAGAACAGTACTCAATAAAGGATTATTGTGTAAGTTCCACACAGCATTAGGGCTAAAAAGTTCTTGACCATTAGCTATTACAACAATATTGAGAATCTACATTTTTTATATATTTCTATAAATAAAATCATCTTTTTAATTCCCCCAAACCAAGATACGATTACAATAGATTTTTATACAACAATGTTTTGCTTCTCTCCTCTTATTGCTTCCATACTTTCCATTGGCTATAAAAAAATACTCCATGAACATTAAAAGGCTGTAGAAATGTTAACAAATATTCTTCAGAACAACACTTCCCAACTGCAATCTCTTCATTGATAGAAATGTTCTGCAAGCTATTTTGTCCAGTGCTGTGGTCACCAGCCACACGTGGCTGCTGAGTACTTGAAATGTGCTAGTGCAACTGAGGAAGTGCATTGTTAATGTCAATAACTTTAAATTAATTTTAATTTAAATAGTGTGTCTGAGGCTATTCTCTCAGACAGCACAGCTCTAGAAAAAAACATCTTAAGAAAAATCATTTGACTTTACTGCTTGTATTTCTGGAGTCCAGTAAATGTGTTACCTTTCTCTCATCTGTCCATTCACCTTAGATTAATATAAAGAAGATAATTTGTGCAAAATATTTTTATACAGTGTTTCAGGAAGGTAAGGTTTTCCTCATAACCCCTGCTCTCAACACTTCACTCTACTTGTATCCTGAAAAAAGTACACTAATTGCTTTAATTTAAATAAGATTTAAATATTTAGACAGAAGTAACATAACAGTCATATCTACCATTACACAAATTATACTTTTTCAAATAGATTTTAGTCCTTGAAAACATCAACACTCCTGGTATTATTTTATTCTCTAAAATCCTCAATTCTTCAAAAATAGCCATAATAAGTAATTACTTCAGTAATTTATAGATCAGGGCTTTTTTTTTTTTTTTTTCCTCATTTAATGGAAACTTTGGCTCTAGAAAAGAGCATCATGAAAGGTTTAAAAAGTAAAAAGGAAAGACATGCTTTTATTTCTAATGTTCTATCAATCCTGTTATGCCATACTTATCACTCTGTTCTTATGAGAAAATTTATGACAGTCATTGCTACAGACAATTGCAGTTTTAGAGTAAAGGAAAACCATAATAAGAAACTAGGACTGTCATAAACAAACTGCCATTTTTCATTGGACAGATTTAATTATTACTAGTCGCAATAAATAGAATGCATTGTTGAATGCTATTGGCTAGCTTTTCCTAGAATTTCATTCACTGGATGGCAGGAATATCATCTTGGACAGAGGAGTTTAAACAGTTTTACATCTATAAGCACAACGCACTGCCAAGAACACTAGAGTATCTTTCTGTTTTTATTAGCCTGGCTTCTCTAACAGGTCCCCATAAATTCTGTGCCTTTCCAGGGCCACAAAGAACTGGGAAAGAGATTACTTTCAGGGTTGGTGTATCTTTATGCAGGATTTCATGGAGCAGCTGGACAATGAATCTTGAACCAAGCCCATAGTGTAACAGCAGCAGAGATGATATCATAAAGAGTCAATTTACTATCCAGCTTATAGCTGTCAGTAAATTGGACCTATTTTCTGGGGATAAAACTGATTATTTTGAAAGGCAAATAAGAATGTTTTCCCCCCGATGCATTGATATATGTGGGATTTCTTTGTATTTTGAAGAGATTTGTGGTTGCTTCTAGTGCAAGCAATATTTGTTATATATACACTCAAGTAGCTTTTTCTGTGTTTTTTGAGCATGACATGTCAACAACTGCTACAAAATAGGTAAAGAACCACAGTTCTGGACAGCTTGTTCACCTACTGTTTTGATTAATGTAACAAAGACTATAAGTAATTCTAATATATAAGGCCACGTTTAATGAAAATCTTGTCCAGTTTTCTTATAGAAGAAACTTTTGCAAGTGTCCCCAAATTACATTTTTAGAGGTTTTCTGGGGTTTATTTGTTGTTAAATGGAAGTCAGAGAAATGTCTTTCCATATCAAATTTCATCCTTACATTGTTTCATGGTTATTTCTTGAAGAACCAAACAGATTCTAAATTATAGATATCAAAGTCCTTTGGGACTGAGTATAGAACAAGAAAGTTGAAGGGCAAGAAGGGGAGAGGAAGAGGACAGAAAGGAAAAGTCTCAGGCTGGTGCATTGCATATGTTTCATAGCCAGAATAATTCTTTCTAATATTGAGCTACTTTAAAAATATAATTGCATTCATCTCAAACATGGCATCATTAGCTCAAAGATGTAGATGACTCTTGACCTATTTTTTTGCTTAGGTCTCAGTGGTTAGTAAAAATAGAAGTATTATCAGTGAATTGAGAATACAATAAATGGAAATCGTGTAAACCATCTATAACCTTATATCAAAAACCTACATGTAAGAAGGTCCTACTCCCCATTTTTGGCTCTTCTAATTCCCACAACACTCATCAGGAGTGTCATATGTCACCCATTGTCCCGCACAAATAAGTTTCCAATATTGTTCATATTCTTTCCGCCCGGCCTGCTAAGAAGGTTCTCTGTCTTCTTTTTTGTGTGGGGTTAATCTCATCAATTTTACACCGAAAGGATAAGGGAGACTCAGGCTGCAAATCCATTGCTGGGCATGATAGACATCTGGTTTATACAACAAACAGGCATTTTCTTAACATTGTCAGAAGACTCCTGATTTGATTTTCTACTCCGGGAAAATTGATACTGTTGTGACACTAAGAAGAAAATTTTATGGAAAACAAAGTTTCCTAAGAAATAAGTATTTGAATATTTATTTTCTCTATATATAGCCACTGAGTTTATTGCCCTTTCATATCCCATTAAAGATCCAAAAGAGTCTTTCCTGTAAACAGTAAAAGAATAAGTTGTGGTGTTAGATATTGAACATTTTAGATTTGGAACAAGACAGAGAAATATTAAGGAAAATAGGGAAAAGCTATGTTTCCTGATGAAATATCAACAAGCAGAAATAAGGTAAAGAAATATAATGCCTTTCTATATAGCTTGAGTGAAAGAACAGTATGTGTCCTGGCAGAGTTGAAATGGTGTGGTGATTATTTGGCAGATAAATCGATAGTATTAAATAACCTACATCTACTTTTTGAGGAAGGAACTAGAGAGAAAATGCAGGTGATGGAATTTCAGTGTGAGAACAGGAAACACACACAATGATCAGTGTTAAGTACCAAGAATCCTTCTCTTTTTTTTACATTTCCTGTATCTTTGACAATAGCCTTGCTTCATTAGTCCCCACTTAACCTTTCTTGCAACTCCTTCCTTTCCCTTTCCTCCAGCTCTGCTTGTCTCTCCCAGGCCACCTGAAGGCTATAAACCAAACCCAAGAAGAAGAACCTGGATTCAGAGAAATCTAATGTACTTGGGTCAGGAATTTTTTTCTCATTACTCAACCTCACCTACTATTCAGTTCCCTCTTCTTTAGAACTGCTAGACCTCAAATGACATCCAATGGGTTCTTCCCAACTTTCAACCCTTATTTTTAGTTTCCTGCTTCCAAATCTCAGCTTCCTCCTTCCATGGGGCTTTAGTGTGTGAATCAGATAATTAAACCTTTGGGAGCCTCTCTCTCCAAAAGCCAGGCAAGAACAACAACAAAATGTTTAATTGCATTTTGATTTATAATATGTCATATTGTTATTGATATTAGTTCTTTCATGTTATTACATTAGTAGTGATTTTTGGTAAACTTTCAGAGCTCTATATCCATTATTCCTGGTATCAAACTGTTATTTTCTGTTGTGTCTGTGTGATTCTGTTCTTATATATGTTACATATAATCCTATATTTGATATTTTGCCTTTAGTTGTTGCTCAGAACAATTCCTTCATAACATAATATCTTATAAATTTTTCAGTCATAAATTGTAATAATTTCCACTTCATTTAGCAGTTTCTCATATTTATTCCCATAATAATCGATTGTAATTATTTATAATTTAAAATACGTATTTGATTTCCAACTACTAAGAGCTCATGTTGTTTCAAGACTTTCTAAAGCAATAACAGAGCTATGAATATTATTTATATATTTGTGTACCTTTTTATGTATATTTAAATACTTTCAAAACTTTTAGAAAAAAATTCACTCTAATACATGGTATAAATATATCTCTCAGTACATGTAAAGCAAAATTACAATCTAGAAAGGCTCTAAAAATATAATATATATATATATATATATATATATATATATATATACATATTAATGTATGTAGTACCTGCCTATCTGCATTCTAAAGCACACAAAGAATTTAATTTAAAAAAATCATTGGCAGTTTCATAAATAAAATGATATTTGTTCTTCATTGTATTTATATGTTTGTTGGTAGTTTGTTTTGTTTTTTGTTTCTTTCTTGCCTATTACTACCCATTGTCTATTTTTGGTTGAGATGTTTAGTTAATTTTATTAATTCATAAAAGCTGGCCATATGGCATAGCTATTAACCCCTTTACTGCATTTTGGGTGAAAAACTTTCCAAGTTTATTTTTTATAATCTATTTTGATGCTTTCCAAAGTAATGAAAATGTACCCTTTCAAATGTCAAGTTTATCAGGCCTTATTTATTTTAACAAACAGTCCTCACACTGATACTTAGGCACTGTTTTACACTTTCTTTTAATTTGTTTTTTTAACTTAACTTTTGACATAAATTTTATATAATTAATTTAGATGTAAGGTGTAAGATATGGATCTTTGTTAATTTAAAGAAATTAACCAAATATCAACACAAAAGTAAATTATACTCCTCTGACTTATTTTCATTCTATATTTATAATATAAAAGATATCACTAACATTAATACAATGCAATTGTTTTCAAATTCTTAGCATTTTAACACCTACTATAATATAACAGGACAAGGCATAACACACCTTTCTATATATTCTTGGCTATTCTTGCATAGTTACTATTTAAAGTGACTTTTAGGATGATTTTGATCAAATTGATCTATTTCCATTTCAAATATTTATTCGTAAATTATTTGAGGAAAACACATACAAGTATACTCCAGAGATATGCAGGTCAGCTCCCAGACCACCACAGTAAAATGAATATCACAATAAAGTAAATCACAATAATTTTTTGGTTTCCCAGTACATATAAAATTATGTTTATACATCACTGTAGTTTATGAAGTGTGTAATAGTATTATACCTAAATATATATATATATATATATATATATATATATATATATATATACCTTAATGAACATACTTTTTTGCTAAAAAATGATAACCATCATCTGAGTCTTTTTGCTGGTAGAAGGTCCTGCCTTGCTCATTGCTGATGGCTGCTGACTGAGCAGGGTGGTGGCTGTTGAAATCTAGGGTCTTATTAAAATAAGACAATGCAGTTCGCTGCATTGATTGACTGTTCCACAAATAATTTATCTATAGTGTGCAATGCTGTTTGATAGTGTTTTATTTCCTTCAAAAGTAGAACTTCTTTCAAAATTGGGATCAATTCTCTCAAATCCTGCTACTGCTTTATCAACTAAGTTTATGTAATATACTAAATCCTTTGTTTTCATTTCAACCATCTTAACAGAAGCTTCACTAGAAGTAGAGTCCATCTCAAGAGAAGGCTTTCTTTGCTAAACCATGAGTCAATTCCTCATCCCCTAATGTTTTATCATAAGATTGCAGCAATTCAGTCATGTATTCAGGCTCAAATTCTCATTCTAATTCTCTTGCTATTTCCACCACATCTGCAATTACTTCTTCCACTGAAGCTTCGAACCCTTCAAAGTCATCCATGAGGGTTGTATTAACTTCTCCCAAACTCCCGTTAATGTTGTTATGTTGACCTCTTCCCATAAATCACAAAAGTTCTTAATAGTATCTAGAATGGTGAATCCTTTCCAGAAGGTTTTTAATTTACTTTGCCCAGATCTGTCATAGGAATCACTATCTATGGCAGTTATAGCCTTATAAAATGTATTTCTTAAATAATAAGACTTGAAAGTCAAACTCACTCCTTGATCCATGGGCTGCAGAATGAATGCTGTGTTAGCAGACATGAAATCAACATTAATCTCATTATGCATCCCATCTGAGCTCTTGGGTGAGCAGGTGCACTGTCAATGAGCAGTAATATTTTGAAAGGAATTTTTTTTCCTGAGCAGTAGGTCTCAACAGGGAGCTTAAAATACTCAGTAAACAATGTTTTAAATAAATGTGCCATCACGCAGGTGTTGTCCTACTTAAAGAACACAGGCAGAGTAGATTTAGCATAATTCTGAAAGGCCCTAGGATTTTCAGAATGGTAAGTGAGCATTGGCTTTACCATAAAGCCACCAGCTGCATTTGTCCCTAACAAGAGAGTCAGCCTATCCTTTGATGCTTTTAAGCTAGGCATTGACTTCTCCTCTCTAGCTATGAAAGTCCTAGATGACATATTCTTTCAACATAAGACTATTTGTCTACATTAAAAATCTGTTCATCAATTATCATAGCCAGATCTTGATAACTTGCTGCAGCCTTTACGTCAGTACTTGCTGCTTCACCTTGTAGTTTCATGTTTTGGAGATGGCTTTTTCCCATAAACCTTATAAGCCAACCTCTAATAGGTTCAAACTATTATCAGCTTTCTCACCTCTCTCAGTCTTCATAGAATTGAAGAGAGTTAGGGCCGTGCTCAGATTAGGCTTTGTTTCAAAGGAATGTTGTGTCAGATTTGAGCTTTTATCCAGACCACTAAAACTTTCTCCACATCAGCAGTAAGAATGTTTTGCTTTCTTATCATTCATGTGTTCACCGGAGTGGCACTTTTAATTTTCTTCAAGAACTTTTTTTTTTTGAACGAAAGATCCTTTAAATTCTATAGTGCTTTTCAATTTTCAAAAGTTTCACACACATGATTTCATACAATTCCATAATAACCACTTTTTTCCCTACCTCTATAGTTCCCCTACCCCCTTCCCTCTCCCCATTGGTAACCACTAGTTTTGCTAGGCAAAGTCTTTTCATGCAGCAATAAAGTATGTCTTTCCTTTTGTCCATCTTTCTTTTACTTCAGGAAAGTATCTTCATTCAGTTGTTTAAACTTTTCTTGTTGAAATATTTCCTATAAGTAATATAATTTATATATTTATTATGGGTGGTGACCTTTTCATGTCAATAACCACATGGCATATTAAAATTACTAATATTAATATTTTTGTAAAAGCCATCTTATAACTTTCTCTTATTAATTTTAATGATTTTAGTAGGTTTTCCAGGGTAAGAGTTAAAACATATAAACATAATGATAATTTTGCCTTCTACATCACATTATGTAGTTGCTATTATTTACAAAATAGTGTCAAAAATAATGGTCTTTGCAGTAACATTATCTTCTTCATGACTTTAATGACAAATCTAATGTTCCACTGGTAAATATGATGTAGGCTGTTTGCTGAAATAATATTTAGTAATGTTGATGACATATTATATATTAATTTTACCAACTCTAATCAGAGAACAGATATTAAATATTTTTACTTTTTTTTTGATGATGGTGACATAAAATCAAGTATTAGATTACAGAATATTGGGTCACTTGATGTTGATGAAAATCATTAAACAGAGTAAATTTTTTTTTTAAAAAAACTACCCATACATTGAAACATGTCATATAATATTGCCCAGAGAAGAAGCAGCTCAATAAGAACTCAGATCCTGTAATCTGAAATGTTCGCCTTTGCAACTCTGGACTAAATTTCCATATGTCAGCTCACCTTTTATCCTGCCCATGAAATGGTAACACCTAGAGTTTGATATTCAAAGACCAGTCATGTGGACCTCCATATGCATATACTTTAAAGTTTACTTGTATTCCTTTAATAAATTCTAGTTAGCCATGACTTATTATTCTTTTATCATAAGGCTGACAAATATTTCTGGTGTTTTATTTAGGATTTAGCATTTATATTTATTCCTAATGTAGGTCTATGTGGCAGTTTCATGGCATGTGGTATATATGGGAGATGTTCTCTCAAGAGATAATTTATTTACAAGGAGTACAGTCAGTTAGCTGCCAGCTTTCAGCTGCAGGGCCTCTGTTTTTCTCTGCAGAATTCACACCAAGACTACATTCTTCTGGGCAGCTCCAGACAATAACTCTTGATACTAGGATTGCAGGGGCCTGGCCACATCTGCCAATTTCAGACTTTTCTGTAGGCATTCTTCATGTTGGAGCTTCTGACTGAGCTGGACAAAACTCTACTGGACCTACCTGCACCGCACTGAGGATCTTTCTCCTTAATCTTTCTCTGATTGCTCTCTACTTCCACAGCTATAATGCTGGTGTCCTGGTCTGAAGGGTTTCCCTGCCTATTCCTGCTCCCCTTTCTCTTTCATAGGTGTTTCCCCTGTTAATATCTTGCCCGTGTTGGTATCTGCTTCCCACAGGCCCCAAACAGACAGTTTACAAGTTTCCTTTTTTTACTCCTTTGTCAAGAATGTTTCTTAATGTTATACTGGCTTCATTAAATAAATTTGGTGGCTTTCCATCTTCCTTATGCTTTTAAGCAATTTACATATTATGAGAATCAAATACGTTAAAACCTTTGGGCTTTGTGTTTTTTTGTTTTTTTTTTTTTTGGTGTTACGCAGGCCTCTCACTGCTGTGACCTCACCCGTCGCGGAGCACAGGCTCCAGACACGCAGGCTCAGCGGCCATGGCTCACGGGCCCAGCCGCTCCGCGGCATGCGGGATCCTCCGGGACCGGGGCACGAACCCGTGTCCCCTGCATCGGCAGGCGGACTCTCAACCACTGCGCCACCAGGGAAGCCCAGGGCTTTGTGAATTTTGTTGATCATCTTTGAGAATCTATTTTCCTTTCTTCTGTCATTATATAGGTTTGAAAATTTCACTTTTCTTGGATCAATTTTGAAGGTTTATATTTACCTAGAAAATCACTCATTTCCTCAGGATTTTTCACACTATTTTCATTTTACAATTTATTATTATCAAAAATCTGCAGTTACATTATCCTTCTTTCCTAATCGTTTATGTATATATGCAGGTTCACTTTTTGAATTTAAGTTGTGATACACTTGATTTTTAATGCCTAAATTTAATTTTCACTTCTCAATTTACTTTTTTCTTTCTGCAGTTTTTTTTTTTTTTTTTGAATATTGTCTTTATTTCTGTAGTATTGCATATCAAGGTAAAGCTATGGGATAATATGAATTATGATTTTTGCCACAGAAGTAAAGAGGACAGATAATTCCCATCCTAAATAGTGGAAAAGATCAGAACTAGATTGATGAATCCATCTTAGGAGGAACTCTAGGTCCAAATTTGAGGGAAAATATAAAGTTGGGAAAGAAGGTTTAAGAGATAAAACCAGAATTCAGAAAGTTGACAAAAAACCAAGGTACATCAGCTTTAGAGCACTTATTTTCAATAACAGCTACTATTTCACAAGATTTATATAACAATAAATATAGCAAAATATATCAATTCTGTTTAAAAATTTGAATTCTTGTTAGTTCATGTAAATAATAACATTATTTAACATGTTTGAAATTCATTATCATGGTCTTAAATATAGTTCATTTAGCCTGTCTTGGAAAGCAACATTCTTTCACTTATTCATGAGATCTAATGGTAAATTGTTATTTTATTTATCTTGTGCTTTCTGAAGTAAAATCCATATGACTTATGTGGGAAGATTTAAGAAAAGTAAATGAGCTGGAAAATGTACTGTGCTTATCTGCAACTATTTTATAATCAAATAGAATGCATATTTAATGCTACAATAATTTTATTATAAAGTAATTTATTTCCTTTGTGTTTGTTCCACAAATAGGCTTATTTTTGAAATACAATTTCTGTAACAATGTAAGAAAGCTAATGCTGACATTCATCTGATAAAGAAAGAGACATCCTGTCACTATTTGGTTTATATATAAAAAAAGTAGGAGTGGAAATAATTATTCAAGAGCAACAACTCACCCTTAGCTGGCCTGTGTATTCAAGCTGACTGAAACATCTGAAGCTCTTTCAGACTGAGTCACACTGGGAGATTCTTTGAATTTCCTTGTCCTCCTGGATGCCACTTTCCTTTCATTTCAGTTTTGGTTCTTTATCTGTGTATTTTAATCCATTTGTGAATATCCCCATATTCTCTTTGTGCTAGCTGCTCCCTCTCTCTCTCTTTTTAAGCAAATAAATAAATGTTTGCTCATAATTTTCATTCTTGGTTAGCACATATTTTCACCAATTTCCCTGCACAAAGTATATATTCAGGAAGATTTACATTTTGAAATCTTATTCAACAATTTCATTGTTTCAGATATTATTTAAAGAGTGACAAGGATGTGCTGGGTATGACAATGCTGTGAGGTGGGAGGTTTTTGAGTAAGTAGACAAGGGCAGAAATCTCTGTTGCCTTACCTACTAGTTGTGTGCCCTACAGCAAGTCCTTCAACATTTTTAAAGTTCACTTTCTAAATATGGTAAAGTGAGATTTTAATGGCATGTTACTTACGGATTTGCTTTGAGAATTAAGAGGAAATACAGATAAAGTACCAGCACATCCTGCTTAAGACAGAGACAACTCCCAATAAATTGTATTATTATTATTATTAATATTCACATTTTTAAAATGAAATAGATTAATAAATGTCAAGTAATTTACCAAAGTTTACACAGGTGATCTGAGGTTTTGTCAAGTATGAATCTCTCTTAATCATGGAGAAAACAAAACCTCTCCTTCCCTAAATCCTAACAGTAATTTCCAGATAAGCAACATAAGAAAAGTGGCACATCCAGAGGCTGGGGCATGGTGCAGTCACGGTCTGAGTTCTTGAAACATGGGTTTCCATGAAGAAAAGTTTTGTTCATGTTTGCAAGTGTATTTTGTGAGTTTGGAGACAGGAGTTAAACATTTCATGCTTATGGAAAAATATATGAGAATTATTACAGATACTGGACAGATACCATAAGTTCTGGGAATGCCCTGGTGGTCCAATGGTTAGGACTCTGTGCTCTCACTGCCGCGGGCCCGGGTTCAATCCCTGGTCAAGGAACTAAAATCCCACAAGCTGCATGGTGCAGCCAAAAAAAAAAAAAGAAAAGAAAAAAGAAAAAAAAGATAAAGAAAGAGAAGGTCTGAAAAATATTCAGTGGATTTGGGAATTGAAAGCTCACGGGTAACCTTAGTGAAAGCATCTTCAATACAGTGGCACAGAAGCACATTGAAGTGAATTCAGTTATCAATGAGAGATGAAGAAGTCGGGGCTGGGAGTATTCAAAACAAGATCTATGGTGATTAGGAGAGATTAATTTGAGAAAAGTAAATCTACTATTCATAATAGTCTCAGGGTAGCATGTGTGGATTTTTTCTATCCAGAAGACACGGTGGACAAGTAAGTGTGTTTATTGCTATGGAAAAGTGATTCTTTACAGATACTATGTAGATTCTTTGAGACAACTACCCATAAGTCTTGCCAAATAAGAACAAATAAAAAGAGAGATCCCATCTTTCTTTCGGTATTTAGAATGTCAACCTGTCAACACACTCTTAATTCTCAACATGAGAATCGAAAGGAGGTTTATCCAGTGCAAAGCTTCTGCAAACATGCCATTTGTGAAAATTAATTTTGGTAATTAAGTGTGTCATATCAGTAAAAATTTATGCTTTTTCATACAACTTATAAGTTGCATACAATTTCTAATGTGTGATTTAAATGAATTGTGCTTTCCTCCTCCATTGAAGACATTATGATACTTCAGTGATTTAGTTAAAATGTTGAAATACATAGTAATATTAAAAAACAATGAGGGGATAAAGGATCTGTGTTAACTCTGTTTTCTTTAACCATTTGTGCATCTAAAGAGTCTGTATTTGAGTCCTGCTGAAAGTGATATAATTTAGCTGGGATACCCAGGCAACCTAGGAACACTGGGAAGAGTATAACATTAAGAACCAGAAAAAGAGGAAATTTGATCAAATAACTTACACAGAAGCTATTTATATTACTCCAAATATTTGTTTGAAAAGAAGTGTTTCTTGATGCTGTGGGGGAAATGAATTAGTCTATATCCTACTTTTTTATTGCTATGATACCAAACTTCTTTCAAATTTTTATTAACGTGATTTGCTTTCATGTCTGGTAGAAGAGTCATATCCTGCACAATATGGCATTAATGAAAAAGGTCTTATATTCCTCACAACTTACCACTAGCAATTGCAACTTCTTTTGCTCAGATCTTTATCAATTTGTTATGGGGATAGTCCCCTGGGGCCTTGGAATGCACTGTGAATATCTCTAAAGTATAGCTTCACTCATGGTATAATTCAATGGTTTCACTGGGATCACCGTGAATGATAACTGGACCAAACCCCAAATAACTAGCAATAAGTCAATATTGAGAAATGGGGGGAAAAAGCTCAGAATTCTTGTTACCAATTCCTTGGCAATACTAAATTTTTCCTTGAGTAAATAGTTCTAATTGAATTAGGACCCCATGCACCCTCTATTGAATTCTGTTAAAAAATGTAAAATTTTTCAAAGTTTCCTAGACTATATGTGATCAGCTTTCTTCCAGAGTTCTGTTCCCCTGGGTAGAGAAAAATATTACAATTTTAAATGAACTTTGTTTCCATTTTTGTCTAGCTTAAAATATTCTCTTCCAGTGATCATTCAAGTGTTTTACTCTTCCATTTTTACCTTTCCAGAGGGTGTTGCCATACAAGCAAAAGCATGCATATCCTCCAGGTGTAGTGGACTGCTGTGGCAATCATGCTGTGACTCAGGTCCTTACATGGACTTCCAGTGACCTATGTCCTTGTTTCAGTCAACTGGATCCTCTTTGCTTACTTAGCCCTTAATTTGGCTCTCCCTGGCTCTGCCAGTCCTTTGAGGTTGGCTCAGACATCCAGTCCCTTTTTTTTTCCTTTTTCCTTTTGTTTCTCTCTGTGGTCTTCCTCACAATGCTATTGCAGAATTCAGCACTTAAAGATTTCCTATGTTGTACAAGTAGGCTTAGAAAATGGGACAGTATCATAGATGCAAAAAACAAATTTATGATATGGGTGGGGGGGAGGGATAAATTGGGAGACTGGGATTGACAATACTATGTATAAAATAGATAACTAATAAGGACCTATTGTATAACACAGGGAACTCTCCTCAATACTCTGTAATGATCTATTTAGACACCTCCCTCTGTCATTTCTGCTCCTTAGCAATGGTGCCATGCTGGACACACAGGAGTTCTCTAAGGCATTCATGATTCTTCTAGGCTGCATCTAGGATTCCCATATTTGGTTAATTTTACCACCACTCTTATCAATATCAACCTAAGGTTGGGAAGTGAGGTCCACAAGAATGAGGACCCCTGAATCTAACCTCTTTCCCTTCTCAACTTCTCTCCTTTATTCCATGATCCATTCCACTAATTTTTGTGATAAGTTGATATATAAGAACACCTCCCTCCTCCTCCACATTGAATATTCTTCCCCAAATGCTTCCTATCTCTTTAAAGGCTGGCTTTCCTCACTGTGATCTTGATATTAATTTTTAAAATGCTCGTTAGACTCTAAAACAAGAGATGTGTTTTGTTTTGTTTTGTTTTGTTTTGTTCTCCTCTCTGGGGTAATATATCTCAATCTCACAGACTAGTTTTAGTGGTAGAAAAACTAGAGTAAACATAGGCTAAATTACCAAGAAGAAATATAAATATTTTCCCACCATATAGTTTTTTTTTCAAAAAATTATCTGTCCTATCTGGAACGATTTATCTAGAGCCCCCCTCTTACTCTCACCTACTTATATTTAACAATATGAAGGTATTTTCTAAGGCAAAAAAAAAGCTTCAAAATAGGGCATGCAAATAGAACCACACGCCTGAAACTCATCAAGTATTTCCTTTGCTATGAATGTTATCCTAAATTCTGGATTTTTCAGTGTTATGCATATATTTGTGAGAGAGGGAAAGATGAACTGTCTTTGGAGAGTAGTAAGTTGTATAGGTGAAAAAACTGTGAACTTTATTCAAAAGCAAAATTTATCAAGGTAAAAGATTTTTTTTTCAGGCTAAGGCATTGTCAGATTGTAGTGCAACCATGTTTTGTAAATATGACTTTTATAACATATAAAAGCATATTGAGTCACCACTGATGAAAGATCCTAGACTTAGTGAACTTATATGATACCTTGTAGATTTTTGCCTTGAAGAGATGCAAATAATTTCTCTCTGGTTGAAAAACTCCAAATGTTATAATTTATTGCCTTGTAAGAAATTAACCAACTTTGTATCTATTTTATTTCACTATTCTATGACTGACCAACTAAAAAAAAACAACCCCATTTCTTGAATTATCCTTTAAATATCTTCCTACTTTTTTCATTAACTAATTATCTCAATAAATTGTTTTATATATGTTCAATATATATTTGTATAAGAATAAATGTTTTTAATTTTTGAAGGTTAAACTTAAATATGTAGTTGATTCTTGTTATTTTCTGTCACTAAGCTGTCTTGTTTTCCAATATTCTTCCCTTATATTTCTTGCTGGAGATATTGGTTAATCTCTAGTTTCCAAACATGCTATCTTATTTTTACTCAAAATATGGCCAAGTTTTTTGTAAATCATCTTCAAAGTGTCTTTTATATTGCAACATTATTCCTTTAGTTCTGATCACATCACAATCTCATTTATTGTTTATGTTTCCCAAATTTATAACTTTGAGTTCCTAGGGCTCAGTCCTTGAACCTATTATCTTCCTAACCCAAGCACATTCTCCTGGTGATCTAACCCTACTAAGGCTTAAATGCTATATTAAATTAAATATTTTTGACATTTTCCCTAAACTCCAGACCCATATATGTAACTGTCTCTTTAACACTTCTAATTAACATGTACTATTATCGCAGATGTAACATGTCCAAAACTGACCTTCACCCTTCCCCTCCTTATAAAGATTTCTGCATTTCAATAAATGGCAACCTCATTCTTCCAGTTGCTCTTACCCCAAACCATGGAACCATGATTCTGGCCATTTTTTTTTTTTTTTCTCATGCCCTATAGTCCATCAGCAAATGCTGTCATATCTAACTTTAAAGTATATTCAGAATCTAATCTCTCTTTACCTACTGCATTGTTAACGCCCAAGGCTGAGCCTTCAGCACCTCTTGTCTGGATTATTTTAATAACTTTGTAACTGTTCCTTCTACTTTCTTCCATCTCTCCCAGTTGTCTGTTTCCAACAGGATAGCTAGAATCATCTTACACCATAATCACGTCGCTTCTCTATTTAAAATTCTCTAGTCATTGCAATGGCCCAGAAGAGATACAGGACTGCTTTCCTTACTTCTCTGACTTACTATTTTTTACCCCTCTTTCAATCTGCTCTGGCCATACTACTCTCTTTGCTGTATGTGCCTGTCAGAAGCCAGAACATACCTACAGCTTGAAGGCTAACTAACTTTTGCCCGCTTTAAGTCCTTAATTAAATGTGACCTCTCAGTGAGAAATTCCAGCACAATATTATTTTAAAATGCAAATAGATTTCCACATTCTTATCTCCCACACCTACTTTATTTTTTTCTTCATGGCACCAAGCATTATCTAACTTTATGGATAGATGATAGATAGATAGATAGATAGATAGATAGATAGATAGATAGATAGATAGTTAATAAAGATATTTATCTTAGTGCATTTCTCACCTTTCCAGAATGTTAAGTCCTTTAGGGCAGAGAAGTTTGCCTATATTTTTCCACTGCCAAATCCCCAATTTTGTAAGCAGTGTATATAGTATGCATTCAATAAATACTTTTGAGTGAATAAATTAATACATGAATGGCTATTTGGAAAATGTCAAGAAAAATAAGGCTTATTTTGCCTTTTCTTTTCAGTACTCTTTCCTCCTATTCTTATCAAAGGAAATATCATTTATTGTGTGCATGTTTGTGTGTGTGTGCCTGTGTTGAGACTTCATTTTCTTCACAAGGAATTGCTATATTTTGTAAAGCAATTTTAGGTTCACAAGTCCTGTATCTCTTCTGGGCCATTGATATAGAGATTTAGTATTTGCCCCTGACCTCACACATACAAAGCCTCCCCAGTTATCAACCTTCCCCACTAGATTGGTACACTTGTTACACTTGATGAACCTGCATCAAAACAGCAGAACACCTAAAGTCCATAGTTCACATTAGGGTTCATTCTAAGTGTTATACATTCTGTGGATTTATACAAATGTACAATGTCATGTGCACATCATTATAGTATCATACAAAACAGTTTCACTGCCCTAAAAATCCCCTATGTTCCACTTATTCATACCTTCCTGCTCCCCCAGACCTTTGGAAACATTTATCTTTTTACTATCGCCAATTTTGCCTTTTCCAGAATGTCATATAGCTTTTAGTGACTTCATTCACTTAGTAATATGCATTTAAGATTCTTCCATGACTTTTCATGGCTTGGTAGCTCATTTCGTTTTAGCACTGAAAAATATTCTATTTTCTTGATGTACCACAGTTTATTTATTCATTCACCTACTAAAGGATATCTTGTTGCTTCCAAGTTTTGGCAATTATGAATAAAGCTGCTATAAACATCCATGAGCAGACTTTTGTGTGGACATGAGTTTTCAATTCCTTAGGTAAATACCAGAGAGCATTATTGCTGGATCATATGGTAAGAGTATGTTTAGTTTTGTAAGAAACTGCCACACTGTGTTCCAAAACAGCTGTATCATTTTGCATTCCCACCATCAAAGAATGCAAGTTCCTGTTTCTCCACATCTTCACCAGCACTTGTTGTTGTCAGTGTTTTGGATTTCTAATAGGTATGTAGATGTATCTCACTATTGTTTAAATTTCCATTTTCCTGATGACATAATATGTGGAGCATCTTTTCAAATGTTTATTTGCATCTGTATAAAATCTTTAATAAGGTGTCTGTTCAAGTCTTTGGCCTATTTTTAAATTAGGTTGTTTGCTTTCTTATTGTTGAATTTTAAGAGTTCTTTGAATACTCTGGCTAACAGTCCTTTTTTTTTTTTTTAACATCTGTATTGGAGTATAATTGCTTTACAATGGTGTGTTAGTTTCTGCTTTATAACAAAGTGAATCAGCTATACATATACATATATCCCCATATCTCCTCCCTCTTGCATCTCCCTCCCACCCTCACTATCCCACCCCTCTAGGAGGTCACAAAGCACCGAGCTGATCTCCCTGTGCTATGCAGCTGCTTCCCACTAGCTATCTATTTTACATTTGGTAGTATATATAAGTCCGTGCCACTCTCTCACTTCGTTCCAACTTGCCCTTCCGCCTCCCCGTGTCCTCAAGTCCATTCTCCACGCCTGCATCTTTATTCCTGTCCTGCCCCTAGGTTCTTCAGAATCACTTTTTTTTTCTTTTTTAGATTCCATATATATGTGTTATCATACAGTACCTGTTTTACTCTTTCTGACTTACTTCACTCTGTATGACAGACTCTAGGTCCATCCACCTCACTACAAATAACTCAATTTCATTTCCTTTTATGGCTGAGTAATATTCCATTGTATATATGTGCCACATCTTCTTTATCCATTCATCTGTCTATGGACGTTAGGTTGCTTCCATATCTTGGCTATTGTAAATAGAGCTGCAGTGAACATTGTGGTACATGACTCTTTTTGAATTATGCTTTTCTCAGGGTGTATGCCCAGTATTGGGATTGCTGAGTCATATGGTAGTTTTATTTTTAGTTTTTTAAGGAACCTCCATACTGTTCTTCATAGTGGCTGCATCAATTTACATTCCCACCAACAGTGCAAGAGGGTTCCCTTTTCTCCACACCCTCTCCAGCATTTGTTGTTTGTAGATTTTTTAATGATGTCTATTCTGACTGGTGTGAGGTGATACCTCATTGTAGTTTTGATTTGCATTTCTCTAATGATTAATGATGCTGAGCATTCTTTCATGTGTTTGTTAGCAATCTGTATATCTTCTTTGGAGAAATGTCTATTTAGGTCTTCTGCCCATTTTTTGATTAGGTTGTTTGTTTTTTTGTTATTGAGCTGCATGAGCTGCTTGTAAATTTCGGAGATTAGTCCTTTGTCAGTTGCTTCATATGCAAATATTTTCTCCCATTCTAAGGGTTGTCTTTTCCTCTTGTTTATGGTTTCCTTTGTTGTGCAAAAGCTTTTAAGTTTCATTAGGTCCCATTTGTTTATTTTTGTTTTTATTTCCATTTCTGTAGGAGGTGGGTCAAAAAGGATCTTATTGTAATTTATGTCTCCCTAACAGTTCTTTATCAAATGTGTCTTTTGCAAATATTTCCTTCCAGACTGTCTTTTCTTCTCATTCTCTTGAACTTATCATGTTTTGCTCTTTCTTAAAATTATTTTCTTGAGCAGTCTTTATAAACTCTATTGCATATAGATCTTCTATTCATTTGCTCTTCACATGAGGTATTTAGATATTATTTTTTAAAAGAATTAAAAATGACTTTATTAAATCATTTTATTAACTGATTCCTGGGTCCTTGTTTATATAATTTTCTTTCAATAATGTTCAGTTTAGTTAAATCTACATGAACCAGATGAGTCAAACATGAATCAAGTTTTGAAAGTAAGCCAACAGAAATTGTGTTTCATAGCTTTCAGATCTATTATTGAAAACTTCAACTTATATTGAACAGCCCCAAAGACAAACCAAAAATAAATAAAACTAACTGACCTAAATAGGAAATTTCTGTATCATTTGGATCTGGTTTTCCTGTGTTGATAAAAACATTGAACTGTTTTTTCCATATTTTTTTTTTTACCACCATCACTTTACATTCCACCAACGACAAGCAAGTCAACAAACAACCTATCTGCAAGAAGATTGCAGATTTTTCACACAATATCCTTACCACTGAGTTGAATTCAGAATTTAGAACTATTTCCATAGAAGCTGAAAAGCATAATACTTGTCAATTGTATTATATGTTTTTAAGCATCCTACAGGCTTATGAATTGCCAACCTCATCTTTGACAAGTCCTTCTTGACTAGAGATTGTTAGCACTAGCAAAGGGAATGAAGGCAGCAAATATACCAAGCCATGTACTTCATCTTCCTTTTATGGTCTCTTATTTTATTTTTTCCTGAAGAACAAAATTGTTTTAAAAGTGAAAAATTCATATTGAAAGTTAATTTTTTAAAACAAGTGATGCTGTTCAATTGACTTAAATAAATTTATTGTTTTCTAAAATTTTTATTTTAGGCATCATTCTGATATTACTTTTCTTAACATTAAGGAGATATAAAGCTATAAATTTTTCTGTATAAAAACTAGGCTAGGAATATTCTAATTGGCCCTAATTGGCATGATATGCAAATAATGTATCAGGGAAGTATGCTTTTTTCTTCCTTTGTGTGAAAAATAAAATGCTTACCTAAAAGCACTTTAACTAAGCCTATGCATCCACTAAGACACTAGTACATCATTTAATTTCAAATTTTTATATTGATTTGTAAACTATTTCTGAGCTAGCAATACTAATGAAGAGTAACATGGATTCAAAACAGGTGTTTTTAATACAAGGTGTTTTTGAAGGAAATTCCCCAAACCACAATATTCTTGACCACCCAAGATGACTGTATAAGTAGTTAGTCATACCTGACCCTTCACCATACTGCATAGCAGGTTTCCCATAACACTCATTTTGAATGAGCAACTAGAGAATTATATTGAGACTAAATAAAAAATGAAAAGATGACAAGCAACAATTAGCCTAGCATGGCAAAAATATAGTTTTCCTTTGTTCAGTGTTGGGCCACATCCTAAAAGTGTGTTAAGCCTAGTGAAATTGAAATATGCCCTACGAGACCACAGAACACTTGATGAGAGGCAGTGGAGTTACCCATATGTGAAGTTTTGAGGAATTTTTCAGATTTTATAGTTTCCCATAGAAAACAATAAAGTTCTTATTAAAGTCCAAATGTTTAGATGGAAGGCAAGCAAGAGTTTTCTCTTTTGTTCCCACAATGGCTGTGCTGAGTGCACAGTATTAAAGAAGTTCTTTGGGTCCTTGGTAGTCCCTTAAGAATAAGGGCTCCCATGCAGGTGTCTTTCACATGCTACCTTATCTTTCCAATCCTGGTGCATAACAGAGGAATATGAAGTACACATGATGGAAATCCTTCCTTTCTGGAGATGCTTCTGGTTGAGTTTGTATCCCAATTAGAAGTATAAAGTGAAAGAGAATAAAGCCACTGTTTGTCTGAACACCTTGGTATTTATCTCTTCCATTTCCTTGAACAAGGTTTGACCAAGGCACATAAAATCAAAGCAGCAAAGCAGATTAGGACCATAAGTAAAATGAAGTTAATATAAGTAATGTAAGCTAATATCACTATCTTTAAGACAAAACAAAAATATATATACATTTCTCAATTCCAATTTTATGCACTAACATCACATGCTATATTACTTGGGACTTTATAGAGAGAATTGTATATATCTGAATACATTTGAATATCTTGTCTCTCAACTCTCAGAATTTACAGTGTAAGCTGGAGCAGGAGAGAAAGAAAGAATGTTAAAGAGAGATATTAGGGAAAGAGAGAGACAGGGAGACAGAGTGGCATATATCACACATACAACCAGTGGAGTAAAAGAAAAAAAAGATAGTGAGAAGGATCAAACCATTGTTTTATCTTTTAAAAAAATGTCTAGTGAGATATGAAGCTCCAAAATGCTTATTTGCATTATTAAAGTAATTTTTTCCTCTATTACTTTCTCTTTTCTCTCTCCCTCCTTCTCATTTCTTTCTTACTATATGTTTCATATATACACAGAGCAGTATATTAATGTATTCTTCCCACATTTTACTTCTACAGAAAGAAAACAAAAATTTGAAAAGTACTCAAATTATCAAATTGGAATTTAAAAGTTATTAAAGTTGTGGAAAACATACCTATGTGGGAAAGTTCAAAGATTAGGTGTTTATCATAGAGATGTAGGAAAAATGGGGAGTAATTCCATAATTTCATGAATATTCCATTTTAGGTTAGTGGTTAAATTAAAATTTTCTCCATTTTGGTGGTGGCAATAACAAAGGAAAATGTCTAAAGAATTTGACTCATCTGTAGTGAGTTCTGGGGAGGAAGGTTGAAACATTCACCTTTTCTTAAAAATATAAACACTCAACTCATTGTGAATTTTACTCTTTCTTATCTTTGCAAGAAGAGATACTTACAAGGATCCTTCTTCCTTTTTATTCCTCTGCCATTTCCCCCTTGTACTGTGTTTTTTCTCTATCTTTTTCTCCTTTGCATTCTGGGAACTGGATATTTGGCAAATATATATATATTAGTTATGGTAACCCATCTTTTGAATAAAGAAGAACAACTTTTTCATTAATAATGAGAGCCAACCAAAAAGAAAATGAGCTTTTAGTGAGCAGGGCCACAGGATGCAGCTAGAAATGAGAAGCTGAGGTGCAGGGTCGGGGAGGACCTGAGTCAGGAGTTGGTCCCTGAGGGGAAACCATTTCTCCCAAGTGCACAAGGAGTAGACAAGGAGAACTTCTTCCATGCCTGGAAGCCTATTTGGTCTCAGCAATCACCACCCAAACGCCCTTTGATGAGTGTGATATAACTTCATACTCTCCTTGAGATTTCAAAGAAGCTTCCCATTTTTAAAAATTAATTTTTATTGGAGTATAGTTGCTTTACAGTGTTGTGTTAGTTTCTTGCTGTACAGCAAAGTGACTCAGTCATACATATACATATATCCACTCTCTTTTTAGATTTCCTTCGTATTTAGGTCACCACAGAGCATTGAGTAGAGTTCCCTGTGCTATACAGTAGGTTCTCATTAGTTATCTATTTTATACATAGTAGTGTATATGTCAGTCCTAATTTCCCAGTTCATCCCACCACCACCACCCTTCCTCCCTTGGTATCCATATGTTTGTTCTGTACATCTGTGACTCTATTTCTGTTTTGCAGGTAAGTTCATCTCTACCATTTTTCTAGATTCCACATATAAGCCATATTATACAATATTTGTTTTCCTCTTTCTGACTTACTTCACTCAGTATGACAATCTCTAGGTCCATCCATGTCTCTGCAAATGGCACAATTTTGTTCCTTTTTATGGCTGAGTAATATTCCATTGTATATATGTACAACATCGTCTTTATCCATTCCTCTGTTGATGGACATTTAGGTTGGTTTCATGTCCTGGTTATTGTAAATAGTGCTTCAATGAACATCAGGGTGCATGCATCCTTTCAAATTATGGTTTTCACTGGATATATGCCCAGGAGTGGGATTGCTGGGTCATATGGTAACTCTATTTTTAGTTTTTTAAGGATCTTCCATACTGTTCTCCATAGTGGCTATACAAATTTACATTCCCACCAGCAGTGTAGGAAGGTTCCCTTTTCTCCACACCCTCTCCAGCATTTATTGTTCATAGATTTTTTTATGATGGCCATCTAAACTGACTCTCAGGGATACCTTTGCTTTTCCTGTGTCATTTCATTATACCACCTCACACTTAGCTCCTGAGGTGAACTGCATGCTGTGTTTATCAGAATGACAGCAAGATGGCGCTGAGCAGGTTAGAGTACCCAGAGTTTATGGTGGAGGAATGGAAACCACTATGTTAATATTCAAGCAATAAGATAAACTACTAAGGAAGGTTCAATGACCTCTCTTCCTATGCAAATATTTTATGTAAGAAATCAAACTTGTACATGGAAGTATAAGCTTAATACTCTTCAACTATACCTCAAATCTATGAAATTTTATGGAAATGGATTCTCAACGAGGACCACTCATTAGAAATATTCAATGTCATCCAAGTTATCTAGAATGAAGTCATTTGTCTGTGATGATAAAGAAAAACTTTCTTCTCTAAATCCACTAAAGGAAAACTCTGTTTCCTCTACTCAAAGCACTTCTAATACAAAATATGTGGATTTTTCAAGTCAAATAAGTCTCCAGTTCTCCATAGACACCAACGGGAAGTCCTGTAGTTCAATTCTGAGACTACCTGGAGTTAGCACAGACACCGCATGTTCAGTATTCAGTCCTACAAGACTGCCATGCCCCATTTCAGATGCCAACTTCAAGTTCCAGTGTGTCACCTATACTTGTGACCTATAGCCGGCTATAAATCAGGCTATAAATCCTGACCCCCTCCTCACGTTTGATAACTTGCCAGAACAGCTCACAAAACTCAAGAAAATACCTTACTTACTATTGCCCATTTATTATAATGTATACAATTCAGGAGCAGCCAAATGGAAGAGATGCATAGAGCAAGGTATGACGGAAGGGACACAAAGCTTTCATTCCCTCCCCATACATGTAACTCTCCCAGCACCACCACGTGTTCACCAACCTGGAGGCTTTAGTATGTAGGCATGATTGATTAAATCATTGGCCATTGATGATTAAGTCCATCTCCAGCCTTCCAGCCTCTTTTCTCTCCCCAGTGAACTGAGGGTGGGGTTGAAAGTTCCAACTGTGTAATCACATGGTTGATTCTTCTGGCAACCAGCCCCCATGTTCCAAAAGTCACCTTATTAACATAAACTCAGGTATGGTTGAAAGCGGCTTATTACAAATAACAAAAGATGCCTCTCTCACTCCTATCACTCGGGATATGTTTCAGAAGCTGGGGACAAAAATCAAATATTATAACAAAAGATGATTCTATTGCTCTTATCTCTTAGGAAATTACAATGGATTTTAAGAGCTTTGGTCAGGAGCTGGGAATCGAGACCAAGACTTACATTCCTTATTATATCACAATATCACAGATGAGTATGAAATCCGTGAGATTGTTGGATTGGCTGCTTTGCCAAATAATTACAAAACAATTCCTTAAGCCACTAAACTTCAAAAGAATTATAATGTCTCTGCTCCCTCATTTTCCTACCAAACTCTTCAGATACTCTCTTTGTCCTCTTATATTTGTAATATGTAATCATGGATTTCAGATAGAGGAAGAGGACAGTGGGCCAAGTGTAAACAGGTTTAAAAAGTAAGTTACAAGCCATGAGGATATGTTTGAGTAGGTAGAGCAGGCTTGGAAATAAGGATATTTGGATTTTCATCACAACTCTGTCATCAATTATACAGACGTATGCAACTTGGAAGTCACGTTCCTTAGTGAAATAAAGAGATACACCACACTGTATTCTTTATGAATGCTTTTTAAAATAATTTTTAACCTTAATTTTTATAAATATTCTTTTATTTATTCCTGAAATATAGGTATTATTCTCATTCCATTTTTACTGATGATGAAACTGGGACTCAGAGTGAGGTTAGTTATTATAGTGGTTTGAGTTGTATCCCTAAGATATATGTTGAAGTCCTAATCTCTGATACTTGTTAATGTGACCTTATTTGACAACAGGGTCTTTGTTAATGTAATTGAGTTAAAGTGAGGTCATACTGGATTAGGGTGAGCTCTGATTTAATACCACAGTGTCTTTATAAGAAAAGGAAACACACACACACACTCACACACACAAACTGAGAATGCCATATGAAGCTGGAGGCAGGAAGTGGAGTGATGAGTCTACAAGTAAAAGAACACTGAGGGTTTTTGACAACAATCAAAAGCTAGGAGAGAGTCAGGAAACAGATTCTATGTCAGAGCCTCCAGAAGGAACCAACACACTGCTGACACCTGGATTTCAGACTTCTATCTTCCAGCACTGTGAGAGAATAAATTTCTGTTGTTGTAAGCTACCAGTTTGCAGTACTTTGTTACATCAGCTCTAGGAAACTAATATAGTTATCAAATTAGATGCAAACCTAAAGTCTGAGTTTTCCATGGTGTTCTGCCTTGCCATCTACCAGAATGATGATGAAGTAAAAACTAATAACACAGTTTTGGAGCAGTACATGTTTTTCAACACTAGTCTCATAAATAATTCTAGTGTTAAGCATAAAAAAAAAGCACTCAGATATACTTATCAAAATCATTTAGATTAAACTGCTTTCTATTCTACATGTTAAGTTGAAAAGAAGAAACAGCTGAGTCACTGTTGTATTGATCTATTTGGTGGCTAATTTAAGGATTCAGAGTTTTTAAATAAAGTTACTTTGTCTATGGTCTTTTTAGCTTATAAGATATGATCAATTGTGATTTTAGATCTTACAAAATTGATTTTATTTTTATCTGCTTTTTTGTTGTTCACTTGAGCTCTACTCTTAGATTTGTCAAACTGAAGAAATGGGTGATGGAAGAATATAAGAGGTCAAGTACTAGGTCCATGTTTTGTTTTGTTTTTTTTCAGACGAGGAAACTGAAACTACTGAGATAGAAAATTGGAAAAGAGAAGAAACTCTAACCAACTTGCCATGTTCCCCTCTGTTTACATTACATTGCATTGTTTTGATTAAATTTCATATGTAGAAGACAGAAGTTAGTGTTGATGAATATAATTTTAATGTGAGATCTGAAACAGTATTAGTTGTAAATTAGAGAAGAATGAGATGTTTTAATAAAAATGTATCTGTGTTGTTTTGTGGGTGTTCTTTTGTTTTAGTATCTATTTCCCTCTCCCCCAAAATCAAAGTTTTATTAAATAAGGGGAAAATCCTCTCCTTTGTTTTGTAAGTTCTAGAAAATAAGCATGAATCTCATTTGAGTCATCATTTCTAAATTTCTAATGCTTTTTCAACAATTTCTGTACCTAACAGGAATGCAGATATTATGAGAAGGATAAAAACATCTAATTAAGGAGTTTGAGGCTTTCACAACTTAGGACAGAATCAAGAGATCAATAGGGACTACATTCCTCATTAAAGTTTATCCTCAAAAATAAAATTATTTTGTAGGTGTTAAAAACAACCTAAAAATGTATTTAATATATATGAGAAATTTATTTCTGTTCTTGTTGCTTTAACAAAGACACAGAATTCACATAAGGTCATTTACTTTGTTTTCACCAGACACTAACCAGGGACAAAATGAACCACAAAGCTGAACAGCTAATGAAATTCTATCAGTTTTAAGACCAATAAAGAAACAATTCACATTTTTAACATGAGGAAGAAAAGTGCAAAATACCCCAAAACATAAAGTTATTTTTTTTAATTTTAGTGACTGTATTTCAGTTTTAAAAATGTTATGAATTTTAAAGAAAAAATTTCTATGTTGGTGCAATGTTCGATTCCCTAGAAAATATTTGAGAAAGAATCAAGTGATTTAACAACAAACTTATGATTTCACCTACAAAGTGCTCTTTGTATATTGGTATTGCTATGAATTTCAAGATTCATAGTGAATATCATCAAGATGTTATCATTTTTCCTTACTTACTTTTAAATACCATATTCCTAAGGGGCAGGATCAGAAGAACATCTTGCATTTCTAATCTTAATATTTCATATAAAAGAAACCACTTTAATTCCCCTCAGAGCACTTAACAGAATAACAAAGAGTATCCTGTATCATCTTTTACTATTGCAGTTATATGCAATTTATATACAGATGTGTGGGACAAGGCTTTAAAAAAAATCGAGGAAATGTGCCAGAATTCTAAAATATCTAGACAAAACACAGTTTTTATTGTATAGAGCCACAACATTTCTTTGTCTAAAAACAGATGATAGGAGCAACCCTTGATAGTGACTGATCATGAAAAGAAACCCCAGGAGCACAGAGACACTATAAAAAGATCTAGAAGGAAGTCATTATGCTGTTGAGGGAATAAGAAATTTAAGTCAGAGAGTTGTGAAATGTTCTCATTATAGGTCATCTCGGTGATTATCTGACATCTACAGACAGAGTCACTTCTTAATCAAAAGAATGAATCATTACGGATATTGATTCAGACCAAGATGTTTGAAATAATGAGTCCAGTAACTCAAATATAAATTTAGAGGTAATTCCAACAACTTCTTTGGTAAAGTTTTATACTAAATAAAAATATGCTTTCATATTTTTGATGATTATATTAAAATATAACCATACTGAGAATAAAATTGCAATAGTGTAATCTGCTTAATAAGACCTAAAAAATAATGGAGGTTGCGAATAATATGATGCCATCAACGTGGATGATTATCAAGTAGGACATAGAATTACTCTCTCCTAAGAATAATGTAGAAACAGATATAGAATATAGAATTTTACTGGGCAGCAGAGTGATTTAACATTTTAAAACTATTTTCAGAATTAAGTGGCTTGATGATAGTCAATGACTAGCCAGTCTGGCAAAAAAAATACAACTAAATCCAAATTATTCTAAACTCAATTTAATATCAGTTGAGCCCTGACAGGATCCAAAGCTATTATAGACATAATCTGTTGGCAGTGCACATTTAATCAAAACAGACGTTAAATTAAAGACAAGGAAGAGGAGCTGTAGATGCAACACACTGTTAGGAAAATAAATGATTATTAAACTAAAAAAAAAAAAAAGCTATAACCAGTAGAGTATTGCTCTAGGCATGGATCCAACTATGGCAAGTAGCTTTCTTTCAATTATTTCATTGTTGGTGGCGACAAAAGAGGAACAAAAGAGGAAGGGCCTTCAAGAAAACTGAATGGTATTTTCCCAATCCCTTAGAATTATGTGGTGAATTAAAATGAAATGGTTTCAAGGAGTACTTAATAGTATAAGCAGCTAAAGAGGTTAAAAAAGAAAAGAAATGAAAAGCAAAAAAACAATGCTGTCACTTTGCTGAAACAGTGAAACAATCTGGAGTTCCACTATGCTCAGGATTCAAATTTAACCTAAGACTATTGGTTTCATTCTTATTAAGATAAATTGTCACATACTCTATTTCCTTCCAATATCAGAGTAGTAAATGCCTTTCTTGGGTCCTTGGCATCCAAATATCTGTGTTGGAATCTGACCCCCTAACAATTACTACATGTGTGATTTGGGAAATTACTTTATTGCTGCCTCAATCATGTCTTTAGTAAAGTAGAGGTAACAATTGTAATTATTGTTTAGTTGTTTTGAGAACAAATATACTAGGTGCTCAAAAATGTCAAATCATCATCACTAGACATTATTCACCACTTGTTCATCTGGGAAGCACCTGATATATCATGTGAACTTTTTCAAATTATAGATCACAGAGTAAATCCTATTTGATTTTTTGGTAGTGCTTACAGGACGATAGTAATGAGTAATGTATAAAACAAATTTAATTTGTTGCCTAAAAAGAAAGTGCCTTTTTGGTTTGCTTAGTTCATTAATGTAAACATTCATTGTGATCATTTGTGTGTGGAATGTGATTTTTGTTTTTCACAAACGAATGCCAATATAGTAAATAAAAGGGCTTTTGAAAAATTTTTGTGACAAAAATGTTTATAACAGGACTTGCATTAGATACAAATTTTCCAAAGAAAACTGTTATGATCTAGTAAGTAAACAATGCGTAGTTAGTGCTGAAACTTCTTGTAAATCACTCCATTCCCTAAAGGCTTATTTTTATTATACTGTAAAGTCTATTTTGTTACCTGTCTTTATTTTCTTTTTCATATTGCTTTTTCCATTTTAGGATCTATATTAGTCTGGGTTGTTCCAAACCAAAACTATATACCAGGATGTAATTCACAAGCTCAATTTAACTAACTCTAGAGAGATAATTATCTGAATATTTCTCCATAATACAGATGTTCGTCTTTTAGATAAAACACTGAAAATGTAGAGACGTTGTTTGTATTGAGATATATTGCATGGGTAGAAACCATCTGTAAATTAGAAAAATTAACAAAGTTAAAATATTTTTTAAGGATTAATTAAGTATCCTTTAGGGGCAAGGCACGTGGTCTTTCTCTGAATTTATAGGAAATGCAAGGTAATATGACAAGATACTCATAAAAACCTGAAACGCTAAGAACTTGAATCTAGCTTTGAAATGAAGTATTTCACAGGTGGAATAATAAAAATTTAAAGCCAGACTAGATGGTCTAGCTTTCAAATTACACTGCTGTACCTCTAGAGTAGAAAAGGAGAGTGTTTAGGACTATGAACACATGAGTTTTATTCCTTTCCTAGTTAAGTACATGCTGGTTACAGAGATCTATGTCCAAAATTGTATCTTAAATTACTTATAGAGGCTGTTGTTGCTTCTGAGCTTCTACCTACTTATGCCAAATGCAGTTAGATAGTCAAGATGGATCTTTAACCCAGATTCTGTGTAGAGTAATATATTCTCTGACTTTGCCATCATTCCTAAGCTTTTATTTTCACGTAGAATATATAGAGTTGTATTTTTCCATCTTCCTAATCTTACTAAAAAAAGTAGAATAAGATGTTGTTAAAGAGCAGAGTCTTTGCAATTGACATATCTGGAATCTGATCCAAACATTACCACCTCACACTGTGGAAAATTTATTGAGTAAGTTAATCTTTCTTTGCAGCAGCTCCATATCCTAAAATGGGGATGTTAATTTGCTATTTATAGGGTTCTTAGAAGTTTCAAATGAGTTTCTAGATTTCTGGTTTTGAGTCCAATGTGTAGTTGATGAGTTGCCGGAGGCTCAGCATAGACTAGCTTGAGAGTTAGAAACTTTGAGGAGGCTCAGTCTTGGTGTGATCCTCCCCAATTTTGTGACTTTTCCTCTGAAAGCCCTATCAGGTTCTCACTGTAAAGATCAGAGAAAATTCTCTTGTGTTTCCAGGTAAGCGAGAGAAAAGTTACCATATTGAAATACATCCAGAGCATTCTGTTGTCCTTAACAATAAAGTTTGTTCTCAGAAGAAACTGACATTTAGACTTACTCATGGGACTATAGAATGTTTTTCCTTCCTCCTTATCAGGAGGGATTGCAGGTAAAAGATATAATAGCAGGGATTGCAGGTAAAAGAACTGCAAGTATCAGACTCTAAGGAGTATCTAGGAAAACTCAAAGACAACAGTGGAGGCAGAAATAGAAAAATTAGAGGAAATTTTAGCCTATGGCACTATAGCTACAGAAAATAGTGATCATAGTCCTTTAGCCAGATAAACATAAAAGCTCACCTTAATAGACATATTGATCTCAGTTCCTTATTACTCAATACATCATGTCTAACATTCAACAAAAAATTAAAATTCATGCTACGAGGCAAAATAACAGTTTGAAGAGATGAAAATAAGCATTCTGAGTAAGAACCAGACTCAAATATGAGAAATTTTGGTATTGTCAAACATAAAATTCAGAATAAATGTAATGAATATGCTAAGGTGTCTAATGGAAAAAGTGGACAACATGCAAGAACACATTGGTAAAGATAGAGGTAGAAACACTAGAAAATAATTAAAATGAAGTACTATGCATTAAAAATACTGTGACTGACGTAAGAAATGTTTTTGAAGATCTCATTAGTATACTGGACATTGCTGAGCAAAGAATAAGTGAGCTTAAACATATATTAATAGAAACTTCCAAAACTAAAATGCAAAGAAAGTAAAAAATGTAAATCATGGAACAAAATATAAAGGAACTGTAGGATAATTACAAAATGTGTAAGATACAAATAATGGGAATACTAGAAGTGGAAGAAAGAGAAAGGAACAGAAGAAATATTTATAGTAATGATAGTTGAGAATTTTCCAAAGTTAATGATAGACACCAAACCATAGATCCAGGAATCTAAGCGACCACCAAAAAGGATATATACCAAAGAAATTATACCTCAGTATAATATATTCAAAATAGAGAACATTAAAAATAAAGAGAAAATATTGAAAGTTGCCATAGAAGGAAATAAATCTTACCTATACAGGAATAAGGATAAAAATTACATTTAATTTGTCTTTAGAAACCAAGCAAGGAAAGGGTGGAGGATTTATTGATTTAAAAATGTAAGGAAATTTCTGACTAATCATTAGCTGACTATTAACTGAGCAGAGACTTTAGTAGCTACAAAGGAAATATAAAGTTTATAGAATTATTCTTGGAAGGTTACTAAAAAAATAAGAACAAAATACCCATAAAAATAAACCCAAGGAAGGGGAAGAGGTGATTTCTGGAGTTGTCATATTATATTTGCTAAAATGTCCAGTTTTTTACATACAAAAAAAGTTGATAGGAAAAGACAGAGGAATGTACAATCAATACACTGTAAAGGGAGTGGAGCAATTGATAGAAAGTAACCATTAGAGTGCACAGGTGTTGGACTTACTAAACAAAGAATCCAAATCAGCTGTTAGAAATATGTGTCAAGAACTAAAAGAAGCCATCTCTAAAGAATTAAATGAAAGTATGTTAATGATGTGTCAGCAAATCAAGAATATCAGTACAAAGATAGAAGTTTTATGACAGCCAAATAGAAATTCTGAAGTTGCAAGAACAATAACCGGAATAAAAATTTAATTAGAGGGGTTTCCATGTCAGATTTGACTTAGCAGAAGAAAAAAATCAATAAACCTGAAGATAGGTTAACTGAGATTATCCAATATGAATAACAGGAAAAAATTATAAAAATGGAGAGCCTTAGAAATCTGTGGGATACCATCAAACACGCCAGCAATCCCATAATGGGACCGTCTGAAGGAAAGGAAAAAAAAAAAAAGAGCAAAAAGAATATTTGGCACACAATGGCCAAAACTTCCCAAATTTGAAGAAAAACTAACCTACATATTAAGAAATACAACAAACTCAAAGTAGTAAAATAAAAGCTCAAGGAAATCAATGCCTAGAGTAATATAGTCAAGCTTTCAAATGCCAAATACAGAGATAATTTAGAAAGCACTAAGAAAAAAAATAATTCATCATGTACAAAGAAGCCTCAACATGATTAACAATTAACTTCTCATCAGTAAGCACGGAGACCAAAAGGCAGTGGGACAACATACTAAAGTGCCAAAAGAAAGTCTGTCAATCATGAATTCTGTATCAAACAAAACTATTTTAAAAAATTGAATGAGAAATTAATATATTTCCAGATACACAAAAAGGGCGAGAATATATTGCTAGCAGAAACACCCTACAAGAAATACGAAAGAGTATTTCATTCAGAAATGAAACAATACTGAATAGTACAGTTGTTCCTTGGTATCCATGGGAGATTAGTTCCAGGACCCACCATGGATACCAAAATCCACAGAAGCGTAAGTCCCATAGTCGGCCTTCCATATCTGTGACTCCATAGCCATGGATTCAACCAACCACGGAACATACAGTGTTGTATGTAATTATTGAAAAATGTTTTGTATAAGTGGACCTGTGTAGTTCAAACCCATGTTGTTCAAGGGTCAACTGTAACTTGAACCCATATGAAAAAATTAAAGAGCACCAGTAATGATAGTTAAATGTAAAAGAGTATAAATGTATTTTTTTACAACTGTTTTCTTCCCCTACTTGATAAAAAATAATTGCATAAAGCAATAATTATATGATGGTGTTGACAGACTTGTACTATATAAATTTGTAATATGTATGGCAATGATAAAAAAGTGAAATGTGTATGTCTATGTTTCTACAATTCAATTTACTAATTCCATCAAAAATATACTTTGGTAGGAACAATTTTATGTTTAAGAAAAATTTGAGGTTTTTCCTAGACAAATTGTTTTCTTAGAAACAGGAATCTACATTTTCAAAAAAAAAAAAAAAAACTTTAAACATAACATATCGGAATTAATAAGAAACTCAGACACCACAAGCCTTGAGTAGGGTCTTTTTGGAAAAGTAAATTTTCCAATCTCTACTTTTTTGATGGCTTCCCTCAAATAATTACTTGAAAAAAATCCTATTCATTCTATCTATAAGCAAGTGCCTCATCTGATGAGCGTGAATCTATGTTCTTGATGTTTAGCCAGTGAGAATAATGTTAGATGATACATTTGATATGTTTATTCTAAAGGCTTATATGTATTTAGATTTATCAATTAGAAATCTTTAATAGGAATCTTTTGACCTATCTTTATACATTTTAAGTGTCTTATAAAATTTCAAAAATTCATTTAGAAAACACTTACTAAATATTGCATACATGTACTCCTATGCTAAGAGCTTGTGATGTGAACATGTATGGCATTGAACATGCTTGCAGAAAATAATGTGTGTGTATGTGTGTAGTGTACAAGGTAAAATTAGAGCCCATTAAAACGTTTCTGCTTCTGTCTGAGAGATCAGGGAAATAAGAACCTAGCAAAATTTGAGTTATAAGTAGGAATTTTGTCCTTATAGAGTGCTATGTTAAGTCAGGGAAAGCATTAGAAATGAAAGCAACTTTTTTATGTATAATTGGTACAGATGTACTATAGTTTTTGTAACTTTCATGTTTTTAATTTGAGTATTAATTAGGAGCAAGGTGGTAAGCAAGGTTTATTGAACAATTGCTATATGCTAGTTTGTTCAAGACATTTCCAAATAAATAATTGAATAAACAAATAATATCATTTTATTTAACTTGTGAGATAAATATTATCTACCCCAAATCCAATTATCTTTCCATTAAATCAGGTTGACTCACATAGGGTTGTAGAAAGATACATTCAATCAAAACCAGTAAATAAATCTGTTTTCTTGAAGCAGTGTCTAGACTGTTGAGAGGAATAGGGTAGAGGGGTAGAGGCAATATAATCAGGTTTCCTGTAAGTAAATTTGTACTTATCTTGTGCAGTTATTTTTCTGTGCTGTGTAACAAATTGCCACACATATAGTGGCTTAAAACAACATGCATCAATTAGTTCATAGTTCTGTAGGTCAGAAAACGAGGCACAGCATGACATGGTTCTCAATTCAGCTACTTTTCAACCTGAAATCAAGGGGTTGGCTGTACTTAGTTTTTTGTCTGAAGTTATTTAGGAGGAATTCGCTTTCAAGCTATTTCAGGTTTTTGGCAAACTTTAGTTCCTTGTGGTTGTAGGGCTGAGGTCCCCATTTATTTGCTGGCTGTCTGCTGTGGGTTACTCTCAATTCATTGAGGCCACTCTGAGATCCTTTCCACATGACCCTCTCTATCTTCAAAGCCAAAAAAGTAGAATCTTCTCTCCTGTCAAATCTCCATGATACTTTCAATCTCTCTGACTTTGAATTGTTGGCTTCAGTAAGTCACCAGTCCTTTTTCAAGGAACACCTGATTAGGTCAGCCCCACTGAAGATAATCTCCTTTTATTAAAATGAACTGTGCCAAATAACAACCTAATCCCAGGAGTGAAATCCATCATGTTCATGGATCCAGGGATTATACAGTTTATATACTCCAAGGGATGGGGATCTTGGAGGTCATATTAATATTCTGCTGACCACATCCTGTGACTTCGCACAAGTCATTCAAACTCATAAAACTAATTTCCCTACAAATATAATGGGAATGCTTACTTCACAGGATGATTAGGAGGGCTCCCAAGGGGTAATATATGAAAGTATTAACATACTATCTGGAAAATAATAAGCATTCAATAAGTGTTAACAATTATATTAGTTTGAGTGTTCTTTTAATTTCCAAAATAATAATGGAATGTTTTATTATATATTGTTATTATGTAACAATGTTTTTTATACAGCAATGAGAGTCTATCTAA
Organism: Phocoena phocoena; assembly: GCF_963924675.1. Classification (NCBI taxonomy): domain Eukaryota; kingdom Metazoa; phylum Chordata; class Mammalia; order Artiodactyla; family Phocoenidae; genus Phocoena; species Phocoena phocoena. The sequence continues at coordinate 21,593,775 of NC_089235.1, forward strand.
ATATTTTAGTACACATATTTTGTGAGTCAAAGAGAAAAAAGAAGTTGATGCAACTGGCAACTTCAATTAAAAAAAATAACATGCATGATTTAATCATTCTTAATTTTTTTCTAAAAATAAAGCATTTTGATTGGAGTGCAAAATAAAATTTAAAAAATAAAAAGTTCCACACCTACTTTAATCACTCTATTAATGCTCATGAGATTCTAGTCTAAATCTAATTTCATTCATTTTAATTCCTCATTAAACCAAATAGTGTTCCATCTGTGGCATAATTGAACATATTCTTAATGGGAAAGTAGTAATCACTGAACTCACCATTTACACACTGACTATGGATTGGATATTATTCTTCATCTTGCCCACTAAACAAAGCTACTGGGTTAGCTACTATTTAGAAATTTTGTGGTTGATTTCAAACAGCTTAGTGAAAAAATATGACCTGTTAAAATGTCCATATGCTTGTTAAAAGTAGGAGGAGGAGCACCTGGTGGAAATCCTACTTATTAAAAAATATATAATTATTTTTAAATGAGTATGATAAATGAGCACAGCTTTAGAAGATTTGAATACAATAACACGTTTCAACATTAAAGTATGTGCCTAGTGCTTAAAGGTTTATATTTTGATGAGGTGGAATAGAGAGAAAAGACATTTAAAATGTCATTAATAAAGGGATGATCATTTCTTTCTAACATCAAATAGCTGAAACAAAATGCAAAGTAATTTGGGATTCTGCAACTGCTTTTTGACATTTTAGGTAATTAATCTGTTATTTTTGAAATGGAAACAATATACGCATCTCTCTGCTTTATTCTTTATGAGGAAGTAGTTTTGCAGGCTAAGATAGCATCCATAAGGATTCTAAAAGTGATTTTTCTTCTTAGAATAAAATTATTTGCAAGCAAAGATTCTGTAGTATACACATTCCTGTGACAAATCAAATGTATTGCTTGATGTTTATTTGTTATTTTAAAAATGGGTTCCTACTGTTGAAAGCACAGTACAGCTTCAAGGCCTGAGAAGCTCTCTCTTCTAATAGAAGTCCTGCCAGACTGTAACTGTAGCAATTTGACCAGTCCCATAGTTTCTTGTAGTTTCATTGTTTGAATTTACAAATTAATAGTATATTAATTTTCATGCTTTCTTATCTAGATAGATGAGTATCAAAATGAAATCATAACTATGGGAAGATCTTAGAGACTATAACATATTTAAAAATGAAATTATTAGTATGAAAATATTATTAATACAAAACTGATGTTTGCTATAGATAGACTAGATCTGACCCATGAATATAATAAGAATAAGAGGTAACTAGACTGCATTTCATCTTCAGTAGCTTTAACATAATATAATTATAGTGTATATGTCATAAATTTTGTGTCTTTTTTTCCTGTTAGCCTCCTGCGTCCTACTGGAGTCAAATTAAAAAAGATATAAATGGTTTAAATTTTTCTCATATGTTTCCAAAAACTATAGTCTGAGAGGAAATAACCAGACATAATAACATAAAATGTGAATGGAAACTTTTCTTGCTGTAGAGGACATGGTTCAAACATCTTTCAGAGAATTAAAAAAAAAGAAACCCAACACAAAACAAATTAGCACTCTCTAACTTCATCTTCCTCTTATTCTTACAAAACTCCATGTACCTCATCTCCTTATTGAAAATTCAGAATATAATTACTTAAATTTCTACTAGAACAAACATGACTGATTTCAATAATGTAAACAGAAGCACTAGATATTACATAAGCATAGCATTTGCTCATATAATGTACAAAACATTTTTTTTGTTGTCAGTGGTGGAGATAAATATTTTAAATTGATTAAAATGCAACAATACTTAGGATTAAAGAAAGATAAACTGTAAGTTTAGAATGAGAAATTGGTGGTACCTTAATCATAACCCAATCCAAAAATGACTAAAGATTATTTTCAAGTACAGCAAGAGATATCTTTGACCTCAAGAACCTACCATGTAAACAATTTGATTTAAACAAGACTCTTTTTTATTTGGTGATCAAAATAGGTTTCTATATGATAGTTCTTAATTAAATGGCCTGTGGAACAGATCTGTACTGTCACCAGGTTGTCAGACTTCTGGTTATAAGAAGACATGTTATTTCGTTAAATACCCAAGATTAATCTCACCATCACTTTGTATCTAATGTGGAAGCTCTTACACTAATTATTCCATTTAAGCTGACATGCCTATAGGACTGCTTTGAAAGTATGTACAAGGAAAAGAGATTGTTTTTTCCTGATGGCTTTTGCTGCTCCTCACAAATTGCCTCTGTTCTTCTTTCCTAATAGGATGTATTACTTGAAATTTTACTCTACAGTGTCCCTGAACAAAAGTGTCCAGGAAACAAGGTTTGCCTTTAGTTCCCTCCTCCCTTAGTGGTGGATCCTGTATCTCCTAGAAGACACGACAAGAGCTACCCAAAGACTACATGGATACAGCAACATGGTTCATTCCAAAAAAAAAAAGAGCATATGCACTGCGCTCCGATATACCTGATACCCAGACTCTGTCTGCTTTGTGCCTTTAATTTTGGCAAGTTACTTAAACCCTTGAGACCTCAGAAATTATTGAAAGGATTAAGTAAGACACTGCATACATTTGAGACATAGTAAATGGTCATTAAATGGCAGCTACTATAAGAGATCATCTTAGGCTGCTCTTGTATTCTTCTATCTTTCTGTGGTTCCCTGCTACTCAGAGAAGTTTGTGGTCATAAATTTTGGCTAGTCCTCATAATTTTCATGAATTTATACCTAATGAACTCTGTTATTCTGCTTCAAAAAAATCAATTAATGGGAAAGTGTAAGAAAATGATTTCCAGGTAATCAAAATGAAATGCATTCATTTCTTTCTGGAGATAATTCTCCCACTTTGTGAGACAATGCAAATATAACACGAACATCTACAGTTTATGGTTTGATTAATGTGTACCAAGAACCATGCCTAAGGCTTCGAGTACATCATTTCATTCAACCCTAAAAACAACTCTGAAAGGTAGGTATCATTTTCCTATTTACAGAGGACAAAATGGAGACTCACAGAGGCTAAGTAGACTGTCCCAAGTCACACAACTGGTGAAAAGTATATCCAATATTCAGACTTCAGTTCTTAACAACCAGTACTCCTTGAATAAATCAAAATGATCAGAATGGCAGTCTCTATAGGAGTGAATCGTTGTATGTCTACATTTGGAGATAAGTGGAGACTTTGTAGACTTATAGAGCACCATCTCCCAAACTGTGGTCTGAGTTACAAGGTATGCAAGATTATTTATAGTTATGCTATCGACAACATTTTAATGTACATTAGTATATATACATATACACATACAAATATATCAAATTCATGATTTTACAGTTAGTACTGCTTCAAGCTAGGCTAACAAAAAATGTATATAACTTAAAATATTAAATAAACTATAATACAGGAGATCAACAAATACTCAAATATTACAAAGTTTTGAAGGTAATTCAGAAATTTCTAAAATTTAAGCATTATTTCCACATCCCACTGTATTGTATAGTACTGGAGCAGGCATAAACAGAAATATTTAGTTGCAAATTTGTCTTTAAATTATTTTCCTCTTTTCTAATTGTGTAGTAAAGAAGCTCTATTCACGGTCACAGTAGTGACAGTAGTCTTCATAGAGTCTCATTAAATTTTAGTTTTCTCCTGTTTTTATCTGTCTTGTTGATGATGCTATTTCTTTAAGACACATTAATCTAAATTAAGCATGGGACCCCTCCACACATTGTTCAAAAGTTTTTCAGTTTATTTCTCTAACTTTTCACCTATCTAAACAAATTTAATATTTCTCATTCTCTCTTCTCATAGATCTCAGAAAACACTACCATTTTTATCATTTTCTGCATTATGTTAGAGTTACATATGCTCAGATCTCTCCTGCAGTCATGTGCCCATCACTGAAAGCCCCTTCAAAGACAAAATTATCTTTCTAATACTTTATTCTTTAGGTCTAGTACAGTGCCTGACACATAGCACGTATCTTATCAGAAGTGGAGTGGGAGATACCAGTTCAATTTTAGTGTCCCTGATACTTGGCTCTTGGATTGTGTGGAACTAGTCTTTAGTGTAAAATTCATGATCAAGTGGAGGAAGATACAGAGATAAATCCTAGAGTGATTCAACATCAAAGCCAAGCAGATTTATCTGTATGGAGGAGTAGACGATAGCAAGAGGGACCAGAGCTGGAAATATGGCCCCAAATGTTTCCTGTTGGGAATTTGCCTCTTCACATTATATCAGTGACGAAGCTGTTAAGTGCTCCAACAATCTGACATTATGGACATTTCCTGAAGTGAATTTGTTTGGCATACTCAATTTCGCTAATGTGTAGACAATGGAGGAGGGAATCTTCCTTGATGATTTATGGGTTGGACAGAAGAGTTTTGATCAACAGTATATACTTTCGATTGTATGCTAAAGATTGTGTCATTTACCCCACTGATAAGATGTAAGAAAGATGCTAGGAAAAGTATATATCATTCCAATTATTCCCAGACAGATTTCCTGTTAGGTCTACTCTTGATGGGAGAGAATAAATAAATAATTAATCAAGGAATCATAGGATAGACTGTCTAAACCAGGAATTGAGAGCTACAGTCCTGGTATTTAGGAAAAGTCAGTCTCTTGTTGATTGGCCTCAGCATTATGGGAATAAAATAAGCATGACATTTCCCCAGTGTTAGAAAGCTACTGTTTTTACTTATTGGACTTCTGTATCCTGTTGCAGTCAAGATTACAGTAATACTAAAACAAGATTGCAGTACACAGAAGCTTCCTAATTTGTTTTTTTAACGCCAGTAAGAAAAATAACTCTCCAATAGTGATATTGTAGTATGTGGGTTTGTGGGCAATGTTTTGTTGCAGAGAGCAAATTCTGTGAACTGAGCTCATGAGTTGTCTTTTACTTTCCCACAAGGATCTTAATGTTAGTAAAAATGCATGTTATCTTTTGCTAAGTGTGACTTATAGTACATGCCAGTGAAACTACCTAGGAAGCCAATGAGAAATCCACTGCAGACTCAGCCTCAAAGCTAAAAATAAACTTGGACATCAATGTTTAAACATAGTCTGAAGCATGATGATAGTTGAACTCAGCTTATCTTATAAAGAATATGTTTAACTCCATTGTTCAGTTTTCTAATTTTGTTTTTATAATTTGAAATCATGCCATTTAGTTGGAAGAGTTTGCTGTTCCTTTGAGAAAATCTTTCACCACTTTTAGGGTTTTTCTACTTAGACTTCAATCTTTTGGGCTATATTAACCTTTAAACATTGACTACACAGATTTATTTTGCAGTCATGATGGACAGTTTCCAAAGCCCTTAATCCCTTGTATTTATCTGCATAGCATCTTTCAGTTTTCAATATGCTTTCAAATTCACTGTTTCATGTTGTCCCCATAATAACCTGTGTTGTAAGCAGAGGAGTTATGGTAATCCCCATTTTTTTAGTGAGGAAACTGAGGTTCTATGGGGTCAATTAGCTTGTTATTGTCAAATGTAGGTTTTGAACCAAGAAAATTTCATTTCTTGTCCATTTCTCATACCCTTTGTCCTCTATGCCCAATTAGAAATAAGAAACTAATAATGTAACAGAGAAGAACAAACCTGACTCCATATTGAATCTATTCCTTTAGCTCTAACCTTTGTGCTGCCTCTGCACCCTTGTGAAAGACTGTTGCATATAGTCTAAACTATACATAATAGCTCTTTCTCAAGGCTTTGTCTCCCAGGCCTGATCTTTAAAGATATAACACTTTTCATTCATATATAGAGGAAAAGTGGCAGAACAGAGAATAACATTTGTCTTGTTGGAACTTTACAGGTATATCATGACCAGACCTATGTGGACAGCTGCAAGAATGAAGGATTATCACATCCTCTTTGAGGTCTGGCTGGCACCAAGAAGTTTGAAACAACAAACCACTCTCCCCTTTTAGTATAAAAGAAACTGGAATTCTAAGTCTAGTAAGATCGTTCTTTGAGACACTAGTCCACCATCTTCTCAGTCTGCTAGCTTTCTAAATAAAGTCACTATTCTTTGCTTCAACACCTTGTCTCTTGATTTACTGGCCTGTCATTTGGCAAGCAGCACAAGCTTGGACTTGGTAACAATAATGAAATAAGTAAAGACAAATTAAATGGACCTGGCACTTTGGAAAGCTTTAGTAATCATCAATAGAAAAAATCCAAATTATTTGGGCATTCTCCATGGACCAAGAATTGTGGAAACCTCCCTTATATCTGATACGGTGCTATGGGTATTTTGACCTGCATATTTTATGTACCTATCTAGCACTGGTGTTCTATACTATAAGGTGATGTAAATTCAGGTAACATGGCACACTTGGGTTTACAATTTCTCCTGGGTAGCTCTGTTTGAAGCCCCAGCCAGTCTGAGTGTTCCACTTCAATACAATGTTCCTGGCACAGTGAGCATTGTAGGTTAAACACTGTCCCTCATGAATTCATGTCAACTCAGAACTTCAGAATGTGACCTTATTTGGAACTAAAGATTTTGCAGATGCAATTAATTAAAATTTTTGAAATGAAATCATACTGAATTTAGAGAAGACCCCAAATTTGATGAGTGGAATCCTTATGAAAAGAAAAGAAAACACAAAGGGAGACACACAATGTTAGAGGCCATGTGAAGATTGATGTGTAGAATAGAGTGATGGGGCCACAAGCCAAGGAATGTGAAGATTGCTAGAAGCATCCAGGAGCTAGAAAAGAGAGAGTCTTCCCTAGAGCAGCAGGGAACATGGCCCTGCAGATATCTTTTTTTTTCTTTTTTCCTGCTGATATCTTGATTTTTGACTTCAAGCTTTCATAACTAAAAGAGAATAAATTCCAATTGTTTTAAGCCACAAACTTCACAGTGATTTGATATGGCAGCCCTCTCAAATTAACACAGTGGGCAAAAACATTACGGATAATTTAGCTCCCTCTGGTTCCTGGTTTTACACAGGGAGCTCAGGACCAGCCTACTGTGATATGTGTGATTCTACCCTTGGCCTTGTCTGGGCATTAAGAATCCAAACAGACATATCTGGTCAAGCATTTCCCATGAATTGTTTTTCCTTCAAAACACTCACTCTCATTAATTTAGGTTCATGTCCTTCCTTATTTATGTCACCTGTCAGTTTCATCTCCTTCTTTTGAGACCAGCAATATATTTCTGTTTTTCTCTGTCATATTCCATCCAGGATTTCTATGTGTTCATATGCTGAACTATGAGGTACAGGCAGAACGTCTGTCAACACCCTTCCTTCCCCATCTTGTCTTTCACTAATCATGTATCCTGACTAGACATCTCTAAATTAAAAAAAAAAAAAATCTCACCTTAGGCAAGGGGCTAGACATAATGCAGTTAGTATAGGAATTTGACTTAATCTTTTTTTGGGGATGAGAATTAGAAGGATACTTTCTTGAAAGTCTTTTTCTATTGGTGACTTAAAATGGTTTTCTTTCACAATAAAATTTCTTAATTTTCTCAATGTCATAAAACAAATCTAAAGCATATTTAGCAAAGGTACAGCTCATACTTTCTTAAAAAAAATGTCCTTATTTGAGAACTTTGAAACACTAAAAAAGACTGTAGCATGTGTTTGGGTGGCACTGTAATAGTGATGATTCAATGTTAATATTTATGCTATTTTTGTCTTTAGTATCTACTCTCTATGTTTTTTATAGAGCACAAGTATCAGTTCTCCTACTATCAGTTTCTTGAATTAAAGGAGGGCTATTTTTGTATTTCAGTATTCCATTCCTTTTTCTTTCCCAAGTCTTTTGTCTGTGTGAAGTCAATACAGAATTATTTGAACTAAATATTATAGAGCAGCTGTGTTAATGAAAGCATTTGTTTTCATTTATTTTATGTGCACATACCTAACGAGTTATGCAACAGCTATACATTTATAAATCCAATGAATGGATATCATAAATAAACACAGGAATAGACTTCAGGTAGAAACCAGAATCTGCAGTTAAAGAAATTATATAAACCACACAAATAGACAGGAAATTCCAGCTCTGTGAGAGCTGGAATTGGACAACAGTATATCATCACTTACTTTTAGTTTGACATCATTTTCTACTTAATGTCTTATACCTGAACTTTTCTGCAATTTGGAAGAGTACAATATTGAGTTTATTGATGCTGATACAGTTAGAATATGGCCCACTAAGTTATATGAGTTAGAGTTGAAAAATGCCAATTTAAAAATGTTATGATATGGTCACATTTATTTAACTTGTGCAAATTCTTCATAGCATTACTTGGAAATAGTGAAGATTCACAGGTAATGAAATCAATGCTAATAATTTTGAATATAACATATTCAAAAGTTTAATTTCCCAAGATAACTTTTATTTTGATGTTACAAAATTCAAAATATTAAATGTGAGCTTCCAGTTTCAGCTCTGACATGTAAAGAGCTTTGAAGTCATAACTACCATCTTTACCAAATGAACTAACCAAAACAGTGAATTTTCTCAGACCCATCAGAAAACTGAGGTTGTGGGTCAAATTGCTATTCCCAAATTTAGAGTGACATGTGAATCCAGAGTCACAACTGAGCTCTATGTACCTAGAGCCGAAGCCACTGTAGTCATAAACTGATAAGAACATTTAATTTTGACAAATTGACAAATTGGTGGAGACTGAGTGTGAACTAGCATGAGAGAGAGAAACTCACGGAGCCTGCAGTCTAATGATCTACACACACCTTACAAACATCCCAACAGGAATTTGATATAAAAAGGGTGAATACAAGACACAGATGACAGAAGGAAGAGCTCAGTTTCTTACTACTATACCTCCAGGGTTTCTACTTCTGGACTTGTCTAGGCATTAAAAGTCCAGATATAGATATGTCTGCCCACAGAGCTCCCATGAGTTATTTTTACATCGACTCACTCACTCTTCTAGGTTTGAAGTTCCTCCCCATTTCTGGCACCTGCAAGTTTCATCTCTTTGTTTTAAGACAAGAAATTCATTTATATTTTTGTCATATTCTAGCAAAGCCAAACTCAAAGGACATAGAAACAAGGACATTAAAGGAAATTAAAGTCTGGTATCTGTAGCTACAGAAAACACTAAATACAACACAGCTCCTAGACAGGTTAACATGAAAAGCAATGGATAAAAGAAGAAACAGAACAGGACAACCAACAATTGTGTGATAATTCAAAAAAATATAACATGTGCCCAAGAACTTTCTAAAATTAATCACAGACACAAAACCACAGATTCAGGAAACTAGGAGTATGCCAATCAGGATAAATACCAAAAACAACCTTAGTTAGCATATATAACAATCTTCAGAAAACCAAAGACAAAGGGATAATCTTGAAAAAATCTTGGGTGAGAAGGGAATCTTATATATAGAGGAACAAGTATATGAATTACAGTAGAGATCTTATCAATAAATATGGGAGCAAGAATAGAGTGGATTGGAATAGCTGATGTGTTGAAAAAGAAAAACAACATAGATTTCTATACCAAGTGAAAACATCCATTGAAACTAAAGAAGAAATACAGACTCTCTCACACAAAAATAGGGACTACATTGGCAGCAGACCTGCCTTGCAAGAAATGTGAAAAGTTCTTCAAGGAGAAGAAAAATAAAGTAGGCCCAAACTCAGAACTACATAGAGAAAGGAAGACTGTTGAAGAATAAATAGATGAAGGTAAAACAAAATTTTATTTTTTTTCTTTTAATTGATCTAAAAGATAGTATATGGATAAGTGAAATAAATTACAGCAATGTCATAAAGGATGGAAGGGAGTAAGTTAGAATACTCTGTTATAAGTTTCCTGCCCAACACATAAAGAGGTATAGTATTATCTGAAGACGGATTTACGGTACTTAAAAATATATATTGAAACTCTAAGGAAAACACTAAATATTTTTTCGCTATACTAAGAGAGGAGATAAAAAGAAGTCATTTAAAATGCTCCATTAAAAAGAGAGAAGCAGAAAATAAGTAAGACAAAGGAAACAAAAAAAGCAATACAATGAAGAGGAAACAGTTACAAACATGGCAGATACTAAGCTAAATATAATGATAATCAATTTAAGTGTGAATTATCTGAATATTCTAATTCCAACATATTAAGAGATGAAAGTAGATTAAAAAGATTTACAAAAAGAATAAAGATTTTTGGGGCTTCCCTGGTGGTGCAGTGGTTGAAAGTCCGCCTGCCAATGCAGGGGAGACAGGTTTGTGCCCCGGTCCAAGAAGATCCCACATGCCACGGAGTGGCTGGGCCCATGAGCCATGGCCACTAGGCCTGCACATCCAGATTCTGTGCTCCACAACAGGAGAGGCCACAACAGTGAGAGGCCCACATACAGAAAAAAAAAAAAAAAAAAAGAATAAAGATTTTTAAAAACAGGACAATAATATATTGTCTTAAATATAAAGACTAATCAGTTAAAAGTGAAGCATTGGATAAAGATCATACTAACAGTATGTCAAAAAAACAGGAGTAGCTCTATTAATTTCAGATAAGGTAGAAAAAAATTTAAGGAATAAGTAAATGCTTTTCATAATGATAAAAGAGTCAATCCTCAAGAAGATATAACAATCTTAAATATGTGTGCACCTAACTAGTGAGTGTCAAAATATGTGATGAAAAAATTGCTAAAACTGAAAGAAAGGACAAATCCACTATTATAGTTTGAGACTTCAACACTTTCTTTCAGTCATTAATAGATCAAGTAAGCAGTATATCAGTAGGACATAGTTGACTTGACAGTGCTATTAACTTGATCTAATTGATCTTTATAAAATACTTTACCTGGCAATAATAGGATATATATTCTTTTCAAGATCACATGGTACAGTCACCAAGATAAACTACCTTTTGCATGTAAAACACACTTGAACAAATTTAAAAGAATACAAGTAATTTAAAGTATGTTCTCAGATGACAATGTAATAAAACGATGAATCAATAAAGCAAAAATAGCTGGAAAATCTGCCAAATATATGAAAGTCAAACAACACACTTATGAATAACTCATGGATCAAACAATTATCAAGAAAACCTAAAAGTTATTTTGAAGAAAATGAAAACAAAACATTAAAATTTGTGCAAAGCAACAAAAGCAGTGTTTAGAGAGAAATTTATAACATTAACTGCCTATAATAGAAAAGATAAAATGATATAAATAGAAACAAGTTTCTATCTTAGGAAACTAGAAAAAAAAGTGTGAAATAAGGACAGGGCCATCACTATTGATTCCATGAACATCAAAAGGATAATAAAATGTTGAGATCAAGTGTGTTCAATAGATTACAGTTTCAGTCCTAGACTTCCAATGTCTATTTCAATGTTTATTCAAGCAAATTCATGCATTGACAAGGAAGTTTGGAAGTGGTCTAGTAGAAGTCAATTCAGAATGGGTGATTAAGAGCTGCCCTGGAAGGAAAACATTTTAAAGGAATATAAAATGATGGTTTAAGTAAATAATGAAGTTATAGTTCTGAGGAAAAAATATTTTCCTGAGTATAATTGTGGATCCTGTTAAATACAACTGTCCTTAACACATCTTTATCCTAGAGATAAAATAAGAGAGGAAGAGGAATGAAATGAAGAGGAAGTTAGGGAGACAAAAGCAGGTGAGAAGGGATAAGATAAAAGAAAAGGAGAAATATATGAGTCAAAATACTATAGATCTATTTTGTTGAACACTAGCCATTGGAGCATAAACAACATGACCCAAGAAAGTGTAGAAAGTAATGTGAAAACAAGGGAATAATTATCTCTAGACAATGACATGTTTTTAATATCACAAAGCAAAAAATTCCTGTGGGGAGAAAGGAAATGGTAGCTCACTCTTACAATATGGATATTGATATGGATTAATGTATCGCTTCAGCTGAAATGCTCACAATTTTTACCTCTCACTCTCTTCTCAGCCACTGAAACCACTCTTGTCATTGTTGCCAACAACCACCTCCGTCTTGCCAAATCCAATATTTTAGTCTCAATATTCATCTTACTCCAGTCTGCAGATGCAATTGATGAAATTGATCATATCTTCTTTCTCAAAACTCTTCTTTTAGGACATTATATTTACTTGGAATTTATTTTACCTCCAGCTATGCCTTCCCCACTTTCATTTGGTAATTTTCATATTTTCCCTACCTGTCCCCTGAGCTTTGACCTAATATATCCAACTAGGTGTTTAACATATTTCTACTTGGATATTTTAAAAGAATCTCAAATTTAACATGTCTGAAACATTATGATCTCCTCTTCCCACTCCTTTCTCCATCTCAGCAAATGGCATCTCCATTAGCTCAGTCATGAAGGCCAAAAACTATATGACCATTATTGTTTTTTTATCCCTTGCAGGCCACGTCATCTGCAAAACCCATCAGTTCCACTTTAAAAACAGATACAAAATACAAACAGTTCTTTTCACCTCTATTGTTCCATTTTTGTCTAAGCCACATTAACTTTCCCTTGGTGAGGCAGTGATTTTCTTACTTGTCTCTGTGCCTTTGTTCTTTGTAGCCAACTGTATATTCTCCAAAGAGTAGTAAGATGCTTTTTTGGAACATAATAAGAGACTATGTCTCTTCTCTCTTCAAAAGTATCCAATGGAGTTTCTGGTTCCACATGTAAGGAGCTTGGAAGGCACTACTCCATTCTAATAACAAGTAAAAGCTGAACAGACTGAAAAAAATACCAGCTCTACTTGGATGTATAAGAGAAGGGAGGAAACAGGGCAAACTTCTGCCCTCAAGAGTAGGGAGAAAGATAAGAAAATGCAAGTTATCGCTGCTAAACTGAAAAGATATTTAGGAGCAGAAACTGCCTTGGGAATCAATATTAGAGCAAGGAAATCTGAACTATAATTAAAAAAAAAGAAAAGCTAAATGTTTGGCATGGGCAGCTCAGTTTTAAAAACTGCTGGAGGAACCAGTCATAATAGGGTTTTCACAATATTGTGATATTTACATCTAGGACCTCAACAAGATTAGCATAGTAAATATTGGAGAAAAATCCCTTATTGTTTCTATAAGAAGAGGTAAATAACCATTTTGAAATAAAGCATAGGATTCTTTTTAACAAGGCCTGCCCTCAGGGGAAATTAGTTAAACAGATTTAAACAGTTGGGATATTATCATAGGCTTACTGACCGGGGGGAAGAAAAATACAAACTCTTGTTAGCTGGAGCCATCCTGTTCCAACTAAAGAGAGAAAAAAAGACAAAAAACAAAATGAAGAAACTCTTGTGAAGTTCATAGTTCAGAGGCATCAGCTCATTAAAAGACTAAAATCTAATCATAGAACCATAGAATGCTTCCCTTTCCCAAAAACTTTACCCCAACACTACTAATTACAGAAGATTATTTTACCTATACACCATATCCACCTTTCAAAAAAATTACAAGGATCAACAAAATAGGCAAAAAAACAAAACAAAACAAAACAAAAAAACCCACTATTTTGAGAGGTAGAGCAAGCATTAGTACCAGACATGTTAAGGATGTTGGAATTAGCAAATGAAGAATTTAAAACAAATATGATTAATATGCTAAGGGCTGTAATGGTGAACAGAGACAGCATTCAAGAACAGATGAGCAATATAAGCAAAGAGGGTAACCCTAAGAAAAGTAAAAAAGAAATGCTTGAGATAAAAAATGTCATAACACAAGGGCTTCCCTGGTGGTGCAGTGGTTGAGGGTCCACCTGCCAATGCAGGGGACGTGAGTTTGTGCCCCGGTCCAGGAAGATCTAACGTGCTGCAGAGCGGCTAGGCCCGTGAGCCATGGCTGCTGGGCCTGCGCATCTGGAGCCTGTGCTCTGCAACTGGAGAGACCACAACAGTGAGAGACCCGCATACCGGAAAGAAAAAAAAAATGTCATTACACAAATGAAGAATCCCTTTAATGGACTTGTTAGTAGTCTTGACATGACTGAGGAAGGAACCTCAGATTTAGAGGATATATCAATATAATTCTTGAGATTTGAAAAATCAAAGAGAACAAAAACAAAACAAAATCCTGGAATATCCAAGGACTCTGGGACAAATTCAAAAGGTGTAACATATATATATATACATATATATATATATATATATATATATATTTATATATATATATATAGTGGGAATATCAGAAACAGAAGAGAAATGGGAACATAAGGAATACTTTAAACTATAATGACTGAGAATTTCTCTGAATTAATGTCAGACAACAAACCACAGATCCAGGAGTCTCAGAGACAATAAGAAGGACAAATGCAAAAAATAAATAAATAAATAAAGCATACAAAATTAACACAGACAAACAAACACACAAAAATAACAAGGAAAGAAAAGAACCCCCATGTTAGCACATCATTTTCAAACTAAAAAGGTAAAGGAAAACCTAAAGAACACAGATATGAATTAAAACCACTTTCTCAAAAACCATGCTAGCTAAAGAGAGCAGAGTGAAATATCTGAAGAGGTGAGAGAAAACAAACAAATAAAAAAGCTTAGAACTCTACATCCTGGGAGATTACCTTTTAAGAGTTAATGAGAAATAAAGATTTTCTAAGGCCAACAAAAATTGAAGAAATTTGTTGGCAGTAGACCTGTTTTGCAAGAAATGTTTTAAAAAATTCTTTAGAGACAATAATAATAATATATTTCAGAAACTCAGATTTATGTGAAGTAAGAAGAAATTGAGGAAGGAATAAGTGTAAGTAAAATAAAAGCTGTAAATTTTCTAACTCTTAGTTGATCTAACATGTCAGACTGTTCAAATAATACAATATATTTAATTATGTATGCTTTATAAATCATCTATTACCTATCTATCTATCTATCTATCATCTATCGATGATTTTACATGCTTATACTATACATGAGTGAAATAAATGACAGCAGTAATACAAAGGACAGGAGAGAGAAGTTAGACATTTTTTTTGATTACTATAAGGTACTTAACACTATCTGTAAAGTAATATTATTTGAAAGTGGACTTAGATAATCTATATATATATCAAACCCTAGGGAAACCCCAAAAAAAGTAAATAAAAATAAAAAAACATAACCAATATACTAAGAAAGGAGAGAAAATGGAATCATATAAAATGCTCAATTAAAATCACAAAAAAGAAGAAAAAGAGTGGAAAAAATAATAGGAACAAAGGAAAAAAGGAAACAAATAGAAAACAGTAATGAATATGGTAATATCAATACAATGATATCAATAGTCACTTTGAATATTAATTGTCTAAAGTACCATTTAAAAGACAGAAATTGTCAGAGTGGATAAAAATCAATAACCAACTATATATTGCTTATAAGAAACCCACTTTAAATAAAAGATTCATATAGATTAAAATTAAATGGATCAAGAAAAATTTACTTCTAAAACTAATCAAAAGGCAGCAGGAGTATGTATATTAATTTCAGACAGAACAGATTTCAAAGCAAGGAAAGTTATGTGATAAATAAGGGCATTACAATTACATAATGATAAAGGGATAATTTCTGCAAGAGACAGAACAATTCTTTATGTGTATGTGCCTAACAAAAGAGGGTCAGATACAGTGAGTTAAAAAGTAAAAGAACTGCAAAAAATAGTAATGAATCCACTATCATATTTGGAGACTTCAACAGCTCTCTATCAGAAATGGTTAGATCCAGCAGGCAGAAAATCAGTAAGAATGTAGTTGAACTAAAAAACATTATCAATCAACTGGATATACAATAATTGACATCAATAGTCTACTTCATGCAACAACAACAGAATACACATTCTTCTCAAACTCACATGGAACATTCACCAAGAGAGACTGTATTCTGGACCATAAAACACACTTTAACAAGTTTAAAAGAAAAGATATTATACATTGTCCTCAGACTACAATGGAATTAATCTTAAAATCAACAACAGAAAGATCAATTGAAAATTCCAAAATACATGGAGATTAAACAACATACTTCTAAATAACACATGAGCCAAAGAATAAATCTCAAAAGAAATTTTAAATATTAAGAACTAAATGAAAATGAACACAAAACTTATTAAAATTTATGGAATGTAAAAAAAGCACTGCTGAGAAGGAAAATTATACCATTGAATGCATATATGAGAAATGAAGAAATATCTGAAACCAAGCATCTAAGTTTCTAAAAACAAATTAAATCAAAAATTAACAGAGGAAAAGAAATAATAAAAATTAGAGCAGAAATCTATGAAATTTAACACAGGAAATCAAAAGAAAGAAATAAATGAAACCAAAAGCTGATCTTTGAAAAGATTAATAAGATCAATAAGCCTCTAGCCAGAATTACTAAAACAAACAAATGAGAGAACACACAAATTTCTAATATCAAGTGTAAAAAAGGGAACATCACTACAGATCCCATGGGCATTAAAGGATAATAAAGGAATATTGATTGTGAACAACTCTATGCCCACAGATTTCATAAACTAGGTCAAATGAACCAATTCCTTAAAAGATACAATTTGCCAAAACTCACACAAAAAGAAATAGAAAATTTGAATAGGACTGTGTCTCTGAAAGAAATTTAATTGACCAGAAATAACTTTCTGAAATACAAAGGTCAGGTCCTCATAGGTTCACTGGTAAATTCTACCAAGTGTTTACGGAAGAAATTACACAGTCTCCAATCTCTTTCAGAAGACCAAAATAAAGGGAACACTTTAAAACTCATTCTATTTGGCAAGCATAACCCTATACCAAAATCAAAGACAACAAAAGAAAAGAAAGCTATAGACCAATGTGTCTTATAAACTTAGATGCAAAAATCTTCAACAAAATATTAGCAAATCTAATCCAACAATATATGAAAAGAATTACATACAACAACTAAGTGGGATTTACCCCAGGTATGCAACTTGGTTCAATGTTAGAAAATCAATTAATGTAATCTATCACATCAAAACCCTAAGAAAGAAAAATCACATGATTAAATCAATAGAAGTAGAAGCTTTTGACAAAATCCAACAACTGTTCTTGATTAAAAACTGTTATTAAACTAGGAATAGAGGAGAACTTCATCAACTTGATAAAGAATATAAAACCTACAGCTAACATCATACTTAAAAGTGAGAAACTCTCAGCTTTCTCACTAAGATCAGGAACAAGACAAGAATGTCTCCTCTCACCCTCCTATTCAAGGTCATACTGGAAGTACTAATAAATGTAACATTGTACTAAAGTACTAACAAATGCAATAAAAAGTATAGAAAATGGGAAGGGAGAAATAAAATTGTCTTTTTTCCCAGATGCCATATTCATCACTAGAAAATCCAAAAGAAACCTCAGAAAACTCCTATAAAGGTTAATATATAAAATTTTAATCACTTTCCTATGAACTAGAAATGAGGAAGTAGAATTAGAAATAAAACCAAAATACTATTTACATTAGCATCTAAAAAAATGAAATATTTAGGTAAAATTCTAACAAAATATGTACAAGAACTACATGAAGAAAACTACAAAACTCTGATGATGGAAATCAAAGAACTGAACAAATATATATTCCATGTTCAGGGATGGCAAGGCTCAACATTTTTAAGATGTCAGTTCTTCCCAATTGATCAATATATTCAATGCAATCTCAGGCAAAAGTCCAGAAAGCTATTTTGTGGATATTAACAAACTGATTCTAATGTTTATATAGAGGAGCGAAAGATCCAGAAGAACCAAAACAATATTGAAGGAGAACGAATTGGAGGACTGATACTACTTGATTTCAAGACTTATCGAGCTACAGTAATCAATACAATGTGGTACTGGCAAAAGTATAAGCAGACAGATGGAACAGAATAGAGAGGCCAGAAGTAGACCCATATAAATATGGTGAATTGGTTTTTGACAAGGGACTAAAAGCAATACAATGGAGCAAAAACTGTATTGAAAAAAAAAATTGTCCTAGAGCAACTGGACATCCACATGCAAAAAAACAAATCTAGACACAGACTTTACACTTTTCACATAAAATAATTTAAAATGGATCCCACACCTAAATGTAAAATGTACAGCTATAAAACTCCTACAAAACAACAGGAGAAAACCTAGATGACCTTGGGAATGATGATAATTTTTAAATTCAACACCGAAGGCAAAATCCATGAAAGAATTTATGAGCTGGAATCATTAAAGTTTTGGTCAGCAAAAGACGGGCAAGAGAATGAAAAGAGAATCCACAGACTGGGAGAAATATTTGCAAAAGATACATTTGATAAAGGACAATTGTCCAAAGCATAAAATAATTCTTGAAGTTCAACAATAAGAAAACAAACAACATGATTAAAAAATGGGCCAAGAATCCTAACAGACACTTCATCAAAGTAGTTGTACAGATGGCAGATAAGCACATGAAACTTTGCTCCAACCTGATTTTAAAATGGGCAGAGGACTTGAATAAACATTTTTCCAAAGAAAGACATATAGATGGCCAACAGATACATGAAAAAGTGCTCAATATCACAAACCACTGGAGAAATACAAATCAAAACCACAATGAGCTATCACCTCACACCTGTCAGAAGGGATATTATCAAAACAATGACAAATAACAGGTGTTGGTGAGGGTGTGGAGAAAAGGGAACATTTGTGCACTGTTGGTGGGAATGTAAATTGGTGCAGCCACTATGGAAAACAGTGTGAAAGTTCCTGAAAATTTTAAAAATAGAACTACAATCCAACAATTCCACTTCTGAGCATTATTTCAAAGAAAACAAAAACACTAATTCGAAAAGACATATGTGCCCCAATGTTCATTGGAGTATTCACAATGGACAAGGTATGGAAGCATCCAAGGTACCTATCACTAGATGAATGGATAAAGAAGAGGTGCTATATATATACATACAATGGAATATTAGCCATAAAAAAAAAATGAAATCTTGCTACTGACAACAATATGGATGGACCTAGAACATATTATATTAAGTAAAATAAGTCAAACAGAGAAAGACAAATATTGTATGATTTCAATTATATGTGGAACCTAAAAAACAAAACAAATGAATAAACATTACAAAACAGAAAAATAGTCATAGATACAGAGAACAAACAGGTGGTTGCCAGAGGAAAGGGTTGTGGGAGGGTGAGAGAAATAGATGAGGGAAACTTCCAGTTTCAGAATTAATGAATCACTAAGAATGAAATGCTGTGTGGGAAATACAGTCAATAATAATGTAATATCTTTGTATGGTAACAGATGGTAACAAGATTTACCATAGTGATCATTTTGTAATGTATACAAATATCAGATCACTATGTGTGTGCGAGGAACTAACGTAATATTGTAGGTCAATTTTATTTCAAAAAATGAACAAACTACCTAATGGACTCATAGAAAAAGAGATCAGATATGTGGCTGCCAGAGTCAGGGGGTGGAGGGAGAGGGAATGGGACAAAGGTAGTCTAAAGTCAAAAAAATCCAGTTGTAAGATAAATGAGTACTAGGTATATAATATACAACATGATTAGTGTAATTAATACTGTTGTATGTTATATATGAATGTTGTTAAGAATCTAAATCCTAAGAGTTCTCATCACAGGAAAAATTATTTTTTCTTTTTCTTTTATTTTGTGTCTGTATGAGATGATGATGTTCACTAAACTTATGGTGGTAATCATTGCATGATGTATGTAAGTCAAATCATTATTTGAACATGTTAAACTTATACAGTGCTGTATGTTCATTATATATCAGTAAAACTGGAAATAAAAAACAAAAACTGAATGAACATTTGTGAAATTTATAAAAACAAATAAAATTTGTGCAAATAAGTAATGTATTGCAGACTGCTTTCCATATCTGTACAGAATAATTCTCCTATGTCCTCATTATATATTATAAGCAAATTTTAAGAAATTTGCTCTCAGATAAATGACTTTATGCTAGTTAATAGAAACACCAGAAATTATATGTGTACTAATATTCATCTTTTAATATTTTTGACTCTGGGTAAAATTATAATGCATAAGCTTTTCTAATATTGCTAAAAGTATAACCACGCAATTTTTTCTTAAGGAAAATTAACTAACAATTGACGTACTCACAACTGAAATATATTTAATATATCCACAAACTGTTATGTTGTCATTCCTTTATGGCTATTTACATTTGCATACACAAAGCCAATGTTTTGGTAACAGCACCAAGTGTTTCATAAGTAAAACATTATTCACAGTATGTTTCCCGTTATTTTGCATAGCATTATTCTTTGTGAAAATAATGTTTTGGCCTCAGGAGGAATATTGCAGTTGAATGTGCAGCAATATATTTTTGGTATGGAACCATGGTACTACAGTTTAATTTTTTTAAATTACCTTGGCAGTCAAGCCAACAGAGCTAAGGTAAGAGAGAGACAGAGGCAGAGACAGAGAGAAGTAAAAAAGGAGAGATGGGAATAAATTATGGAGAACATGAACAATTTTAATTGTATCTTTAAAATATGAGAGTTAATTTGTTGATAAAAAAAAACTAGCTTTTTTTTAAAAAAATTACTTGTTCTTCTTAGTAGTATATGTCTTTTACATAAATCACCTATAATTTATATAGATTTAGATTACAGAGTAAGCTATATAGTGAATGATGAAAAGAAAATGCTTTTTGAGATAATTCCACCTTTGTGATATATATTGTTGTGAGTCTAATGATAAGAATGATAGAACTCCTAATAGCTCTTTTCGAATTTTAGTTTGCCTTAATTAGCTTGCCTTAAGATAAGTAGTGCCTGAATGCATTTTTGTAAAATTTGCAATAAGCATTTCAACTTGTTTATGAAAGGACACATTTCCAGAATGGACTTTTGATATATTTGTAACTACCCACTGAATATACGTTGTACTCCTCTCCCAATACATTTGCAGTATCTGCATTTTCTTTAGGTTCAATTCTTAAGCCAGTCCTATTGCTTGCACATGAAATCTTTTCTTTGAAGTCAATGGAAGCTCTGCATGTGGGAAAGATTCATGGTGTGTGGAGAGAGATGAGAATTGCAAATGTGGCTCTGAAACATCATAAAAAACATACTTATTCAAAAATTTAAACAACTAAGCTTAGAGTTGATATATAATGTCGATGCATTTATATTCCAAAACCTCAAACATGACTTGATTCTTTGTTTCTCTTAGGATTATTTTTTCTAATACCTTTAAAATATGAAATTGTAAATGCCAGCAACAACTTCAGTGAGTTCCTATATCCTAATTTATGAGGCTGCACAAGCAACATTTTAATTCCATCATACATACCTTAATACTATTATACCTCCAAATATCTAAGCATTTCTTCTTATACCCCTACAGTTTTTCCATTGTGTTCCATTTTTGTTTCTTTCCTTAACATTCCGCTCTTGCCTTCTTAACAGCTATTTTTCCATTTGTCTCCTTTTTATGGAAAATCTCCTTAAAGATGTCAGTAATCCCTACCTCTGAAGGCTTTTCTCCCATTTTCCTGAACCCACTCCAATCAGACTGTCATTCCAACCACCCACTTGTCATGAAAAAGGTCTCCAGTGAACACCACAACACTAAGTCCTCATTTAATTAACATTACTTGACCTAGTTCATCACCCACTCTTCCTTGAAACACTTTCTTACTTGGCTTTTCTTTTCAACAATTTTTCCACCATGCTTTGGTCTTTCTGTGCACTCTTCCTCGTGCCATTTCTTCCTCACCATCCTGATCTCTACATATTGTGCCTCAGGGCTCAGTCCTTAGGTTTCTTCTTCTTCGTTTTTAATTTTTCTATCCAGACTTATTCTCTGATGGATCTCATAGTCTTCCAACTTCAAACATTGCTCGAGGCAGATGAGTACCAAATTTTATTTCTAGCCCCAATTTCTCCCATCACCTCCAGGTTTGTAGAGTCAACTTTGACTTAGTTATCTCAAACTGAATAGCTCAAAACCGAACTCCTGGTCTTCCTCTTAACTACTTTTTAAGACCTTGCACTTCTCTTCTTTTTTCCCATCTCAGGTAGATGAATGACACCTTTCTTCCACATGTTCCAGCTCCAAATCTTAAGAACTGTCACAAGTTCCTTCTATCCACTAATATCAGAGCTCTACCTTCACAAAACATCCATGAAGGGACAACTTCCAACCACCTCCATGGCTACCACTCTGTTCCAAATCACCATCATCTCTTCCTTTGATTTTTTATCATTGCCTCCTTACTCTTCTTCCTGATCCCATGGTTGCCGCCCTTCAGTCTATTCTCCACAGAGCCATCAGAACAATCCTGTTAAAATATTAAAAACATGTCATTCTTCTCATCAGGATCTTGCAATGTTTGATGTCCTTACAAGGGCCTGACAGGCTCCACATGACCTAGCCATCCAGGTATCTCTGAGACCTGATATCACTCTTATCTTTGCTCACTCCCACTTGTCAATCTGGCCCCCATAGCTTGTTGAACAGGACTGTCAAGCACCTGCCTCAGGATCTTCAGAATTTCTATCTCCTCTGCCTCAAGTAGTTTCCCCGAGATATGTACACAGTTCACCTCCTCATTTCTTTTAGTTATTTATTTATTTATGCACCACCTCTTCAGCAAGGCCTTTCTTGACACCCTGTTTAAATTTCACCTCCTCCCCTCCCTCCCTCTCACCACAATACCTCAACATAGAGAATGTTTGTTCTCTACATCTGTGTCTCAACTTCTGCCCTGCAAACCGGTTCATCTGTACCATTTTTCCTAGGTTCCACATACATGCATTAATATATGATATTTGTTTTCCTCTTTCTGACTTATTTGTCTCTGTATGACAGTCTCTACATCAATCCACGTCTCAAAAAATGACTCAATTTTGCTCCTTTTTATGGCTGAGTAATATTCCATTGTATATATGTACCACATCTTCTTTATCCATTCGTCTGTCAGTGGGCATTTAGGTTGCTTCCATGACGTGGCTATTGTTAATAGTGCTGCAATAAACATTGAGGTGCATGTGTCTTTTTCATTTATGGTTTTCTCTGGGTATATGCTCAGTAGTGGGATTGGGAATCATATGGCGATTCTATTTTTAGTTCTTTAAAGAACCTCCATACTGTTCTCCATACTGGCTATATCAATTTACATTCCCACTAACAGTGCAAGAGGCTTCCCTTTTCTCCACACTCTCTCCAGCATTTGTTGTTTGTAGATCTTCTGATGATGCCCATTCTAACTGGTGTGTGGTGATACCTCGTTGTGGTTTTGATTTGTATTTCTCTAATAATTAGTGATGTTGAGCAGCTTTTCATGTGTTTCTTGGCTATCTGTATGTCTTCTTTAGAGAAATGTCTATTTAGTTCTTCTGCCCATTTTTGGATTGGGTTGTTTGTTTCTTTAATATTGAGCTGCATGAGCTGTTTATATATTTTGGAGATTAATCCTTTGTTCATTGATTCATTTGTAAATATTTTCTCCCATTCTGAGAGTTGTCTTTTCATCTTGTTTATGGTTTCATTTGCTGTGCAAAACCTTTTAAGTTTCATTAGGTCCCATTTGTTTATTTTTGTTTTTATTTCCATTACTCTAGGAGGGGGATCAAAAAAAATCTTGATGTGATTAATGTCAAAGAGTGCTTTTCCTATGTTTTCCTCTAAGAGTTTTATAACATCCGGTCTCACATTTAGGTCTCAAATCCATTTTGAATTTATTTTTGTGTATGGTGTTAGGGAGTGTTCTAATTTCATTCTTTTACATGTAGCTATCCAGTTTTCCCAGCACCACTTATTGAAGAGGCTGTCTTTTCTCCATTGTATATCCTTGCCTCCTTTGTCATAGATTAGTTGACCATAGGTGTGTGGGTTTATCTCTGGGCTTTCTATCTTTTTCCATTGATCTATGTTTCTGTTTTTATTCCAGTACCATATTGTCTTGAACACTGTAGCTTTATAGTATAGTCTGAAGTCAGGGAGTCTGATTCCTCCAGCTCTGTTTTTTTCCATCACGACTGCTTTTGCTATTTGGGCTTTTTTGTGTCTCCATACAAATTTTAAGATGATTTGTTCTAGTTCTGTAAAAAATGCCATTGGTAATTTGATAGAGATTGCATTGAATCTGTAGATTGTTTTGGGTAGTATAGTCATTTTCACAATACTAATTCTTCCAATGCAAGAACATGGTATATCTCTCCGTCTGTTGGTATCATCTTTAATTTCTTTCAACAGTGTTTTATCACTTTCTGCATACAGGTCTTTTGTCTACCTAGGTAGATTTATTCTTAGATATTTTATTCTTTTGTTGCAATGGTAAAAGGGAGTATTTTCTTAATTTCTCTTTCAGATTTTTCATCATTAGTGTACAGGAATGCAAGAGATTTCTGTGCATTAATTTCATATCCTGCAACTTTACCAAATTCATTGATTAGCTCTAGGAGATTTCTGGTGGCATTTTTAGAATTCTCTATGTATAGTATCATGTCATCTGCAAACAGTGACAGCTTTACTTCTTCTTTTCCAATCTGTATTCCTTTTACTTATTTTTCTTCTCTGATTGTCATGGCCAGGACTTCCAAAACTGTGTTGAATAATAGTGGTGAGAGTGGACATCCTTGTCTGGTTCCTGATCTTAGAGGAAATGCTTTCAGTTTTTCACGATTGAAAATGATGTTTGCTGTAGGTTTGTCATATATTGTCTTTATTATGTTGAGGTAGGTTCCCCTTATGCTCACTTTCTGGAGAGTTTTTATCATAAATTGGTGTTGAGTTTTGTCAAAAGAGTTTTCTGCATCTACTGAGATGATCTTATGATTTTTCTTCTTCAATTTGTTAATATGGTGTATCACAGTGATTGATTTGCATATATTGAAGATTCCTTGCATCCCTGGGGTAAACCCCACATGATCATGGTGTATGATCCTCTTAAAGTGTTGTTGGATTCTGTTTGCTAGTATTTTGTTGAGGATTTCTGCATGTATATTCATCAGTGATATTGGTCTGTAATTTTCTTTTTTTGTAGTATCTTTGTCTGGTTTTGGTATCAGGGTGATGTTGGCCTCATAGAATGAGTTTGGGAGTGTTCCTTCCTCTGCAATTTTTTGGAAGCGTTTGAGAAAGATGGGTGTTAGCTCTTCACTAAATGTTTCAGAGAATTCACCTGTGAAGCCATCTGGTCTTGGACTTTTCTTTGTTGGAAGATTTTTAATCACAGTTTCAATTTCATTACTTGTGATTGGTCTGTTCATATTTTCTATTTCTTCCTGGTTCAGTCTTAGAAGGTTATACCTTTCTAAGAATTTGTCCCTTTTTTCCAGGTTGTCCATTTCATTGTCATAGAGTTGCTTGTAGTAGTCTCTTAGGATGCTTTGTATTTCTGCTGTGTCTGTTGTAACTTCTTGCTCATTTCTAATTTTATTGATTTAAGTCCTCTCCCTCTCTTTCTTAATGAGTCGGGCTAATGATTTATCAATTTTGTTTATCTTCTCAAAGAACCAGCTTTTAGTTTTATTGATGTTTGCTATTGTTTTCTTTGTTTCTATTTCATTTATTTCTGCTCTGGTCTTTATGATTTCTTTCCTTCTGCTAACTTTGGGTTTTGTTTGTTCTTCTTTCTCTAGTTCCTTTGGGTGTAAGGTTAGATTGTTTATTTGAGATTTTTATTGTTTCTTGAGGTAGGCTTGTATAGCTATAAACTTCCTTCCTAGAATTCTTTTTGCTGCATCCCATAGGTTTTGGATCCTCGTGTTTTCATTGTCATTTGTCTCTAGGTATTTTTCGATTTCCTCTTTGATTTCTTCAGTGATCTCTTCATTATTTAGTAACGTATTGTTTAGCCTCCATATGTTTGTGCTTTTTACTTTTTTTTCCCTGTAATTCATTTCTAATCTCATAACATTGTGGTCAGAAAATATTTTGGATATGATTTCAATTTTCTTAAATTTACTGAGGCTTGATTTGTGACCCAAGATGTGATCTAACTGGGAAAATGTTCTGTGAACACTTGAGAAGAAAGTGTAATCTGGTGTTTTTGGATAGAATGTCCTATAAATATCAGTTAAATCTATCTGATCTATTGTGTCACTTAAAGCTTCTGTTTCCTTATTTATTTTCATTTTGGATGATCTGTCCATTGGTGTAAGTGAGGTGTTAAAGTTCCCGACTATTATTGTGTTACTGTTGATTTCCTCTTTTATAGCTGTTAGCAGTTGCCTTATGCATTCATGTGCTCTTATGTTGGGTGCATACATATTTATAATTGTTATATCTTCTTCTCTGATTGATCCCTTGATCATTATGTAGTGTCCTTCCTTGTCTCTTGTAACATTCTTTATTTTAAAGTCTATTTTATCTGATATGAGTATTGCTACTCCAGCTTTCTTTTGATTTCCATTTGCATGGAATATCTTTTTCCATCCCCTCACTTTCAGTCTGTATGTGTCCCTAGGTCTGAAGTGGGTCTCTTGTAGACAGCATATATATATACATCTTGTTTTTGTATCCATTCAGCAAGCCTGTGTCTTTTAGTTGGAGCATTTAATCTATTCATGTTTAAGGTAATTATCGATATTATGTTCCTATGACCATTTTCTTTATTGTTTTGGATTCGTTTTTGTAGGTCCTTTTCCTCTCTTGTGTTTCCCACTTAGAGAAGTTCCTTTAGCATTTGTTGTAGAGCTGGTTTGGTGGTGCTGAATTCTCTTAGCTTTTACTTGTCTGTAAAGCTTTTGATTTCTCCTTTGAATCTTAATGAGATCCTTGCCAGGTAGAGTAATCTTGGTTGTAGGTTGTTCCCTTTCATCACTTTAAGTATATCATACCACTCCCTTCTGGCTTGTAGAGTTTCTGCTGAGAAATCAGCTGTTAACTTTATTGGTGTTCCCTTGTATGCCATTTGTCATTTTTCCCTTGCTGCTTTCAATAACTTTTCTTTGTCTTTAATTTTTGTCAATTTGATTACTATGTGTCTCAGCATGTTTCTCATTGGGTTTATCCTGTATGGGACTTGCTGAGCTTCCTGTACTTGGGTGGCTATTTCCTTTCCCATGTTAGGGAAGTTTTTGACTATAGTCTCTCCAAATATTTTCTCTGGTCTTTTCTTTCTCTCTTTTCCTTCTGGGACCCTTATAATGTGAATGTTGTTGCATTTAATGTTGTCCCAGAGGTCTCTTCAGCTGTCTTCATTTATTTTCATTATTTTTTCTTTATTCTCTTGCACAGCAGTGAATTCCACCATTCTGTCTTCCAGGTCAGTTATCCATTATTCTACCTCAGTTATTCTGCTATTGATTCCTTCTGGTGCAGTTTTCATTTCAGTTATTGTATTGTTCATCTCTGTTCATTTCTTCTTTAATTCTTCTAGGTCTTTGTTAAACATTTGTTGCACCTTCTTGATCTTTGCCTCCATTCTTTTTCCGAGGTCCTGGATCATCTTCACTATCATTATTCTGAATTATTTTTCTGGAAGGTTGCCTATCTCTAGTTCATTTAGTTGTTTTCCTGGGGTTTTATCTTGTTCCTTCATCTTGTACATAGCCCTCTGCCTTTTCATGTTTTCTATCTTTCTGTGAATTGGGTTTTTCTTCCACAGGCTGCAGGATTATAGTTCTTCTTGCTTCTGCTGTCTGTCCTCTGATGGATGAGGCTAGCATTTTCATAATCTTAATGTTGCCTTTTGATAATTACAAATTCTAACATTTTAACATTTTATAATTCAGGATTATTTTCCTCTGTGTCTCTTTTATAAAATCTTTGTTAATTTTAAAATCAGAAAGATTCCCTTATTTTGATTTACTCTGTAAGATTTCATTTTGATTTTACTTATTTGTTTTTACTTTTTTCATTCAAATTCAAAATGCACATGGAGTTATTGTTTTATATATGATGTGATGAGATCAAGTGAGAGATCAAGTTCTTTTTCTTCACATAGGTATTCAGTGAACTCAGAACAAATTACTGTGATGATCTGAATATTACCTTTTTCATCAATCAAATGTCCATATATGTGTGAGTCTGTTTTCATACTCACTTCTGCTTCACTAGCCTACCTTTCTATCTTTTAACCAATGCCATGCTCTCCTAATAGCTGGAACAGTAAAATACATCATTATATCAGGTAGACTCTGTCCTCTTTGCACACTTCTTCAGTACTGTATTGACTATTTGTGGCCATATTCATTCCCACGTACATCTGTATATTTTTTCCTTTGAGTTTCAGATGCCTGTAGGTCATCCATCTACTATGATAGGTAGGGTGGTCAAGACTATTACTCAAGATAAAACCTAGATGTTTTTAGAATAGGAAACATCAGCGTACATATATTGGTTGAATCCTGAGACTAGAAAGATGAGGTACATAGAAAGGGAAAAGAAACAGAAAGGTATATTTGTAGCAATATGGATGGACCTAGATATCGTCATACTGAGTGAAGTAAGTCAGACAGTGAAAGACAAATATCATATGATATTGCTTATATGTGGAATCTAAAAAAGGAGTGTAAATGAACTTATTTACAAAGCAGAAATAGAGTTACAGATATAGAAAACAATCTTATGGTTACCAGGGTGTAAGTGGGGTAGGGATAAATTGGAAAATTGGGATTGACATATACACACTTCTATATATAAAATAGATAACTAATAAGGATCTACTATATAACACAGGGAACTCTACTCAATACTCTGTAATGACCTATATGGGAAAAGAATCTAAAAGAGAGTGGATATATGTATGTGTATAACTGATTCACTTTGCTGTACACCTGAAACTAACATAACATTGTAAATCAACTATACTTGAAAAAAAATTAAAAAAAAAAAAGAAAGAACCTGTTGATTACTAACATTTAAGGTCGGGAAAAAAATACCCAGTGTGAATCCAGGGAGGTAGGAGGAAAAGGCAGAAGTCTGAATTGTCACTGAAAATGAAGACAGGGAGCATTTCAAAGAGGTAATTGCAGCAGTCACACGTGATAAATATCATGTTAGATAAATAGTGAAAGTTTAATTGGTGTCCTTAACAAGAGTAATGCCTAGAACTGCTGGATTCCAAGGACAGTTAGTGGGAGAGGATGGGGCTGGAGTTGGTGAATGTGAACAAATGTAACAAAATAAGAGGCAGTTCAATGAGACTCACTGTTAAATAGATAGATGTATTTGCAATATATATTTTCAGGATATGTGAAAGGCTTATCTTTTAAAACATTTGTCTGTATAGCTTTTTAAAAGTCTCTTAAATTTTAGAGATTAACAGCCTTGTCCAAAAGATTCTCGAATTTCAGTAAAAAATTATTATCTGATATTTTTGAAGCAGTAGCTAGTCAGTTAAAAAAATCAATTAAGGCAGTAATATATAAAAATGGTACATATACAAATATGTTGCTCTAATTTAAAACATGTAAATGTGAATTGATTTGTCAATCTTTTGATATAAAGCCAGTCTTTTCTTTTAGTATAGTTCCACTTATTCTCATTTCTGAGCTGTTGCTCTTGCATAAACTACCAATAATATACCAACTTTCAGTATCAGTATCAGTTTCTTTAAAGTAGAACAAGAATTTAGTCACCTATAAAGCAATTTTAGAACTTTACAATATTTTCAGTCTTTTATATTTTTTTTTGTCCACATCTAATTTGCCAGCAATGATTTTTCAGTTACCAAACTTTGTTGAATTATTTCAAACCATTCAACTTAAGTTTCAAATATACACCTCTAATTTCATATTTATGTAGCATCAGTCTATTAAGCATTCAATTAAATTCTGTAATTAGCTAACCAATAAAACTACCATAAGAAAGATAAAAAATACAACCAACTTTTTTCTAAGCATTAAGCTTCAGTTTGCCCAGGCAGTTAAGAAAGTAGCCAGCATGTTGTGAACATGAAACACACCAAGACCATAAATCATTATGCACCAAGAGGAAGCATAGAATGTTCGATGATCCAGTGAGTCTGTCTGAAGGAAGTTTGTTGAAAGACCATTCACAAAAAGTAATTAATATACATCTTTATTGTATGAAAGTATATTTATTTTTATTCTATTTATTAGAAAAAATGACAACCTCAGTGTATTTCAGTGTAAGACCATAAGATAAGTGAGTTTAAAGAAAAACAAACAAAAATCAAACCAAAACAAACAACAAAATGAAAAATAGGAAGAGAATACTTCAGAGCTCTGGACACTCTCTGCACAATGTTTGATGACTAAGTAGTAAGGCCAAGCCCAGAACAGATTCAAGAAATAATCACGGTTATACCAATGACACCCAAGTCTTTATCTTTTAGTCCTAACCTGTGTCTGGAACACCCAATTCATATATTCACCTATGTTACTGACACTCTCTACATGATCTCTAACACATATACGGTCAAAACTAATGAGATCAAAACAGAACTTCTGATTTATCTTCTATCCCAAACCTACTGTCTCAAGGGGAGTCTTACTGATTCATCTCTTTCCATGCTTTTCCTACATCCACTCTTCCACAAACCTCAATAACTCTATCTTCAAAATGGTTGTAAACCTACTTACTCCTATTTTCATTATTACCACACTAGTTAACGATACCATCCTCTCTTGCCTAATTCAATACAGTGGCTTCTGGTAATCTTCTCATCCTCTACATCTATTTTTCTGAGAAATAATTTTAAAATGTAAATGAGAATGTGTTATTCCCCTAAGCCTTCTAATGGATTCTTATCACAATAAAACCGAACTCCTTACTAGACTTAAAGAGCCTACATGATTTGGCTCTTGACTCTGATCTCCTCTTCTTTTCCTCCCTCCTTTGACCATGATGCTTCAGTCACTCTAACCTTATATTATGCAGATAATTTGTTTATTCCTACCGGTTAACTAACAAACGAAGTCACTTTCTAAAGTCAAACATCAACTTCCTATTTATTATGTAAGAGAAGTTGGAACTGAACAGACAAGATATTACAATTTCCAGAGTCTAAATTGTTCTCTTAGTCTTGATTTCAAATGGAATATAACTCCATAAGAGTCCATATTCCATGAGTCATGGAAATAAAATTGTTTTTCTACATAAGATTCTACTGGGAAATATAAAATGAAAAACTTCTGGGAGATATAAAATAAAAGGTGTATTCCAAGTCATACATAGATAGAGAAACCATATAATTGATCATCTCATCAAGGACATTGGAGGTTGAAAGGAAGGACCATCAATAATTACACTGATATTAACTGGAATTATTAAAGGCCAAACTGTCTTAGATGGCAACCGATGAGAGAGCTCTACATTCTAATATTTATAACATCAAAAATAATCCAAGTTGTAATCTGGGTTTTCCATGATAATTTTTTCCTTTATATTTTGTCTTTTATAAAATTTGTGCTTAGCCAATTCCTTGGAAGAAGAAGCTGTGGATTCATGGCATTTGGTTTCTGATGGTGACAATAATCCAAGCAAGAAAACCCCAAGGGCAAGCTAAATTTCCAAAGAAACAGAGCAAAAGCTGACAGGGAAATTGGTTTCTCCCCATATGGACACTGCATTTCCAATGTTAAATATTTGAAAGTGTATTTATTTTTATAAACAAGGGTGATAATTCCTTCACAACCAGGAATTGGGGGTAATCGCTGAAAACAAATTCATTACCAAAATTTAAGTATCTGGAAATTAAATGCTAAGACTTAAGTTGTAGTGCAATTCCTATAACACCAGGCTGCGTCTATAAAAATATTACTGTACAAATAGGAGACAGTCATGTTATTTCTATACAGGTATACAAAACAATATATATGTAAAAATTTTCTGTATCATCTACATAGGCAAAACATAAATTATATACTGACTTACTTTTTAAGATTATTGCCTTATGATTTAATGATATTACTGATGCTTGATGTACACAAGAAGAAAACAAGGAAAAGAAGAAAATTCATTTGGGATCTCGGATATAAAGAATACTACCTATATGAAAATATGAACTTGACAGCGTGTCCTTCTATCTCAGTGTTTCTCAAAATGTAGTTCAAGTGACAACCAACTTTTACTAAGCATTAAGCTTCAGGTTGCCCAGGAAATTAAGAAAGCAACCAACATGTGAACATGAAACTTTCCAAGACCATAAAAATACATGTTCTCTGGTTCCATTCAGTTCTATTGAATCAGAATCTTTAGGGAATAGATCTAGAAATTTGCAGTTTTAACAGTATGATTTTTATGCAAAGGAAGTTTTAAAATTTTGACCCAATCAGCCAGGTCCAAGGACTCGAATACACTTTTATAACACAGAAGACATTTTGAAAAAAAGCATAAAAAGAGGTGACTTTCTCTGTTAATGCAACTTGAAATGAATAATATCTTCTACCAATTATTCTGAATCTCTTTTTTTATTATGAGAAAAGCTAGAAAAACTCTTCATCCAACATGGGAGAGATATGGCTTACCAGAGGCTTGCATGGGAGGATGGCAAAGGACAACTAACCAGTTGAAAAGAAGGTTAAGAATTTAAAACAAACAAAGTTTGATGGAATGGAAAGATTTTAATTAAATATGCTAATGTATAAATAATGGAAGCGATTTTAATGAATGAAACAATAGAGATTTAGTTTTAACCACACTGTTATAGAGAACATAACAAAATTAGAAAAATAAAGAGACAAAATATTAACACATTAGATTTTTTAATTTACATCTTAGGTTTTGGCTTATACATTTTTTTCTAATATGTATTTGAGAGAAAACTATTATTTAGATTATAAAATGAAAAATATAAAAAAGAAATTGTCTTGAAAATGTGAAAGAAGACTAATGGTAGGCTATGAGTATTCTTGGAGAAGAGATTTCAAAGTCATGGCAATGTACTAAAAATAGTCAAGGAAAAGAATATATCAACTAAAATGTGAGAGTTAATTTATATACACATGAGGCTTTCCATGGGAAAAAAAAAAAGAATAGTAGAAAGACATATATTCATGAAAAAAAAAGGAAATTTTATACTTTGCATCGTTTCTAACTATGCCATTCTGTATTAAGTTCTTAAATTATTGCCTTGAACTCTTTTAATACTAAAGAATAAAAGCATACATTAGAGATTTTTACATCTCCATATCAAACTCCAAAAGTATTTGTTCAAGAAATATTTTTTAAAAGCATCGAAGTGATGAAAATGAATTCCATATGGTATGCTTACATATGCTAAAAGCAAACTTTATTTTTCTAATCTAAGGGAACATCTGTACTTTATAACACATTTTTGGGTGTGTGTGATAGTCTGTTTTTCATACAAAATGGTTAGGCCACCATTATGCTCTTTTTTTCCTTCAGTTGCAGGAATGCATTTCTAACTATTTTGTTTTAATCAATCTAAAATTGATAGCTTTGTTTTTTGTTCTTTTCATGTTTGTCTATTTTTTTTCCCAATAATACTTAAAGATCAGCATGCATTAATAGCTGCTGGGTGGAAGGAGGCTAGAGTAAATTAGCTGTCACCCCCGGCCGAGGATCTTATGTTCTTATAAGCAAAAAGTTCTTTTACGCTGATCTTGCATGCAGCTCATGTCATTTCTATTAAAAATTAGACATCTTATATATTTTTCCACGTTGATAAAGAAATCCAAATTAATATGTTTTTTAACATTTCAAAAAACTCCCATTTTGTGCTATTTAAATAAGCAAATTATGTTGAACTGTGAGGGAATCAAAACATTCTCTTAACTAATTAAGCATTTATTTATTTATTAATTTATTTATTTTTAGTGATACGCAGGCCTCTCACTATTGTGGCCTCTCCCATTGGGGAGCACAGGCTCCGTATGCGCAGACTCAGTGGCCATGGCTCATGGGCCCAGCCGCTCCGTGGCATGTGGGATCTTCCCGGACCGGGGCATGAACCCATGTCTCTGGTTTCAGCAGGTGGACTCTCAACCACTGTGCCACCAGGGAAGCCCAAATTAAGCATATTTTTACCTAATTTTATTTTAGATAATGGATTTTGGTAAACCTTTTGGTAAATTTTTTAAACAATCCATATTTGCCAAAATATGGATTAATTTCCATAACAAGTCTTGTAGAGCTATTTGACTTTGTAAATCAAGAGAATGTATAGCTTTGATTAAAAATTAAAACCAACAAAAAAATAATGTTGGAGAATCAGGTGCTTAGAATAGTACATTTCCTAATCCCCTTTCCACCACCTCCTTTCCCCAGCACACATAAACACACACTGTGAGTTTCCCATTATTGAACTAGTGACTCTTTTTAAATATTTCATGAAAGAATTGTGCTGAAAGCCAAGTTTTCTTCCATGTGTTGAAGTTCAAAATAGACTAGATAGAAAGCATATATGTATCAACACAAGGTTGATAGAAGCAGTTGCTTAAAAAAATTACACAGTTTGGGCATTTGTAAATTTTGGTAAATCTTTTCTAATTAAAAATATTATACATTTTGTTGTGCTAATGAAAAGATACTTGTTTTAAACAACATTTTCTTTAATTGCTGTTGGTCTTGGTACCAATATGATGGTTTTTAGAGAGAGATTATATCATAACATGGTTACTTAAAAAACTATACTTTTAATTTTCATTTTAATGTCAAGAATGTCCTTAAATTTCAGTAAGCACAGTAAGGCTTTCAAATTTGAGTCTAGTGTGTTACAAAAATATGATCTATGCTTCACCAAATAGAATGGATGAATACAAGATGACTTAAGGCTTATCCTGTCCTTTATGGATATGGTTTGTTGCTTTGCTTTTGGTCTTCACTGGTGCCCAGAGTTATCTCTGGAAGGCAGCCAATTACATTGTTAGTAGTTGGTTCTTAAGAAAATATATTTTTCAAATTTTAATTTGGCTTTATATATATCTGTTTAAAAAATTGTGGGCTTCCCTGGTGGCACAGTGGTTGAGAGTCCGCCTGCCAATGCAGGGGACACGGGTTCATGCCCCGGTCCAGGAAGATCCCACATGCCGCGGAGAGGCTGGGCCCATGAGCCATGGCCACTGAGCCTGCGCGTCCGGAGTCTGTGCTCCGCAACGGGAGAGGCCACAACAGGCCTGTGTACCGCAAATTAAAAAAAAAAAAAAAAAAAAAATTGTGTTTCTAGGCATTAAAGCTTTCAACCATTGATCCAAAATTGTAAAGAAAAAGACAACCAGAGTTTGGAGATTGTGTGTGTGCATGTGTACGTGTGAAATAAAGTTCATTGCCACCAATGTCTGTCTGTCTGTCACACACACACATTTAAATCTCACAGATTATTCTAGGGGATAGGAGCCAATATGACCAGGTGTCCTAAGTGATTAAGTCTTTCCACTATATAGCAAGCCTCAATCACGTTATTACATTCTACCTTGAGGTTGTGGCACTCACTTTAGTTGTGATGGAAATATGCAGTTGTACTTAGCTAATTTTTGCAAGAGGAGAGAAAGGCAACATTTTACATGAAAAATAAAAAAAAGCAAAAAGCAAGTTGTTTCCATGATACATTCACTCCTAGGCTATGAGTCATGGCACTGCATTTAATTGTTTTATTGACTTTGACGATAGAATACTGACA
Source organism: Phocoena phocoena (assembly GCF_963924675.1). Lineage (NCBI taxonomy): Eukaryota > Metazoa > Chordata > Mammalia > Artiodactyla > Phocoenidae > Phocoena > Phocoena phocoena. The sequence continues at coordinate 21,629,297 of NC_089235.1, forward strand.
TTTTTTTGCTGCTTATCACTTTAGTAGATTGCTAGATTGCTTTCCACTGATTAAAAATGGCTGTCTCTTCACAACTTGCTTCCTATGGTGTCAGTTGATATTTAAAAGCAATAGGTAATTCATCTCCCTTTGATAGTTAACATAATGTTTGAACATTTTGCATGATTTTTTCCTAAGGAAAAGTATTCTCTTTACCATACCTTCTTGTTTCCAGGTTTTCATGTAGTACTCATCAGCTTTGAAACAATAATGTGAATTCTTCAGTAGCACTTCTTCACCACTCCACCAAAGAAACTACTGCCTGGTATCTACACTTTTCTCTTCACTTTTGTTTTTTTTAGGTTTTAAGGTGACTTAATTGGACTCAGAACCATGACCAAGACAGCACAATAATACTACCTAGGACTATGGTAAATTTAGAATTAAATACAATAACTATCAGTATTCCTTATACCCATGATTTTTAAAATATTTTTCCCTAAATCCTGGATGTTAAAAGTTTAATTGATTTATAAAATATTATTTGAATTACAAATTTCATAGCATACACATGAAAAATAATGCAAAGTCATAATTACATTTCATGAAAAAATACTTTCACTTTTGAGTATTTTACTCCAAGAGGGGTGCATTTCAAATCAATATTAAATATGACAGTCAACTTTTCATATAAAAACACATTTTGAGAATTTTGATGCCATAGTTACATATAATTACACATGGATTCATGTAGTTAACACCTAGACACAAGCAACAAACTCAAGACCCCAAGACACTGAAGGTTCAGAGCGTAACCTATAAAAATCCCAATGAATCATTATTTTAATTTTTTTAAATCATAATTCTTTATAAGACCATTACACTGAAAATTAATGTACTTGAGAGGATACGAGAATTAAGAAACATTTGAAAACACACACCAAGTATGTACATTGATATATGTGAATGCAATATGATGAAGGGAAAAATTAAAAAAAAAAACTGTGCATAGGAAAAAACAATGCAATATTTAGCATCTGATAATAAGACAGCATGTAATACTCTTCCAAGTCTATGAGAAAACAAGATTCACAGAGGAAACCTGAAGAGCAAGATAAGAAGTCATTGAGGGCTTCCCTGGTGGCACAGTGGTTGAGAATCAGCCTGCCGATGCAGGGCACACGGGTTCGTGCCCTGGTCCGGGAAGATCCCACATGCCGCGCAGCGGCTAGGCCTGTGAGCCATGGCCACTGAGTCTGCGTGTCCAGAGCCTGTGCTCCACAATGGGAGAGGCCACAACAGTGAGAAGCCCGCATACCACAAAACAAACAAACAAACAAACAAAAAACAAGAAGTCATTGAGCATAGAACACATATGATTAGGGAACCTCCTGGGAATTTCAAACCAAGAAATTCTAGAAATGTATTAAAACTGCCACAGTGACTTGTTAATTTGGGAAACTTTGAAAGTGGGGTAGATGAGTTTCCATTAAGTCATGCAGGGAAATACAAAGGATGAACTACCTAATTGGTAATGATCTTTAAGGATGAGATACCAACAGAGATGAACAATTCCCTAATACAGATAAAAGCATTCCACGATGGCCCTCTTGAACAAAATAAGTGGTTCAGGAATGGCTGAGTGATCCAAGAGAACTTCCCTGGGCTGGAGAAAAAAACACTACAACCTACCACCACTCTAATTTTATAAAATGGCTTATTTGCCTTTGACAAAAGCACAGATTATCTTGATATATTTAACAGAATCCCATTAAAATGAAATGATCATTGTTTTCGTTGTTGATATGCCATATTTACTGCACACTGAGTACTGTGTACATTTACTGTGTACATTACTATAAGTGTATAGTACATGATAAGCACTAATATTTATTATTTTAATTAATTCTCACAATAATCCTAAAATTAATTGGAGTAATGAATTGTGTTGATAAAAAAGATGCGGACAGGTCCTCTGAGGCTTATGAATGGAGAACAAAACGTGTCCTGAGACAGAGAGTAAGTTACAACAGGGTATATTCAAAAAATTCTGAGAAATTCAGAATTGCTGGGTCATAAAATAATGAGGAAGTTAGTGGAGGAGAGGATGGCAGGAGCAAAGGGCAAAGCTTTTGTCCAAGGGTTAAATCAGGAAGAACATTGTAGCTATGCCATTGATGTTAATCACTATCCTATACTTAATATTAACCTATTGAATAATACCGAACAAAACAGAAGTAGGATAATATTTAGCTTTTATAATGTTAACTCTAATAGAAGATGAGAAGAAATGGAATGGGAATAGAAGTAGTTAGGACAGTTAAAATATTATTAAAGTAGTCCTATATTATGTCAGTGTTGATGAAGAGAGATAGAAGAGAAAAAATAAAGCATATTTTAAGAAATGAAATCTATAAGGTTTAGCACGTGATTAAATGTGATAGGACAGGGAAAGGATGAGGTCTAGGATGGCTTCTAGATACAAAGTCATTTGTGCAGAGCACAAGCTGGTAAATATTATTTAGGCTGAATCTGAAACTCTAGATAGACTTCTGAGGTTATGTAATATACCCTCTTATAGAAAATGAAATAAAACAAACAAAAAATGTCCTTCTTTTTCTATGTTTGATGTATAGCAGATATGGATAATCCTGAAACTCAAGTATTTTTTTTAGGATCAGGGTATATTTACTTCTATCCTGCCTCCTCTGTTTCTTTTCTAGCAAGAGTAGTAGCCCTTAGCATTGAAAGGCTAAAGAATACCATTTGTAAATTATGTTAGCTCAGAAGCATTGAAAAAGATTATATCTCAGAAAATAGTAAACTTTGCAGCTTACATCACACAGTCATTTTCCTCCCACAGGCCATCATTTTAGTTTAGTAATTCCTTAGTGGAGAGTGGAGAGCTGGAAAGGGAGTTGAAGAGATTCTCACTTTGGACTAGAAATCTGTTTTTGTAAAACTGGACACAGAAGCAGCTAGACTCACAGAACTGAGACATCTTACTGCAACTAACATCTCCTAAGAACCCTTCCAAGGAGAATGGAGCTAAACAGAGCTAAACAGTGTCCCATTACAGAAGTCCTGCTCAGACATTAACAGAGAGAACTAAATTATATATTGCAGCCTTCACCATGGATGACTGTAGAAGTGTGTGTGTGTGTGTGATTATTAATGACCAAAATTGACTGTGTGTGTGTATATACATTTTGTGTGCTTTGTATAAAGATCAAATAGGAAGGTTGCAGGTATTATTTTATAGTGGTATGTATAATATTGAAAGTACACTATTATCCACGGTCTCTTAGATGTTGTTATTCCTACCCTAGAGGAGCGCCCTTTCAGTTTAACAACAAGCCAGGTTGTTCAACATTTAAATGATGACATATCAGGTAGAACACAGTCATATTTTGTTTTAAAAACTATTGGTGTTCTTTCTTGAAGACAGATTCTAAAAATAATAACATCTAAGGTTAAAATGCATAAATTTAGAAAATATTCCAGACAATTAGATTCTTTAGGCCTGGGTTAAAAATAATGAGCAGTATACAGATAAGAATGCAAATCAGCTCAGAGAATTGAAATAAGTCTAAAATTGAAAGACTTGAATTATGTATATACTACTCTTAAATGTGTATGTGTTTAGAAGTGTTTTGCTCAAACATAAGCATGAATTGAATTAGAATTTAACTGTCACTTTTGGAATATGAGTATCAATGATGGTACTATATATTTTAGTGAAATGTTGGAAAGATTCAACAAATCTGGGAATGATTAAACTTTCTTCAGGAACTCACATTTCAAGTTTTTATGGACTGAGAGAAAACAAGCCTTTTAAGGGCAGGAACTGTGTCTTACTCATATTTAAATTTCCAAATCTGAACACAAGGTCTTTTAACAAAAAACAGATGAATTAAAGACTAAATGAGGAATATACATCCCTCATTTATTGAGTTCCTACTGTGTTCTATGCATTTTGCTAGACATTTTCATGAAATAATTTATTACTTACTATGCATAGAGGTTGTCCATCGCCGTGTTTGTATGAGGTGCTATAGGAGATATGGGTCTTTTTATAAGAGAAGATCAAAGATATGGTTCTTGATATCTTACAGCTTACAAATATGTTAAATGAATGAAATACACAATTATGGAAAGGCTAGGGGACAAAATAGTTTGTTGGAAAGCATTAACAGAGAGAACTAAATTATATATTGCAGCTAACTGTCCACCACAGATCTGTCATTGGTGAGCAGCTACAGACACAAGGAATTATATTTGATAGCAACTAATTCTTTGAATTCTATATGAATTGAAGTGAATGCATGTTCATTCTAGGCCAAAAAGTTTAAATGTGGAAGTGTTTTGCTGATGCTCTTTTCCACATCTGGCTTATTGAAATGTATTGATAGATGATCACCAGAGCCACATTTTAAGTCCCAAGCTGAAGATGTTAGACATTCCATCAGCATGGATCACTGATTGATTCTGTGGATATGGGCTGACTTGCAAACCTGGCCATTTATTCAGTATAGCTATCTGAGTAAGATATAAGCTTCTATTGACTGTGATCCTTTGCACCATGCTGGGCTATTTGTTACAGCAGTTAGACTGCCCTAATATTTGACATTTGCATCATAAGTAGGTTGTTGGTGATAGTAGACAGAGAGATGGATGAACTCATGAAGAAAGCCTTTTGAGATGAAGTGATTAAAAAGATATTAAAGGACAGGAGGACATATTCTGTTAGAGAAAAAGAGAAGGTATGGTATCAAAATGGGAATAAGATGTGTGTGTGTGTGTGCAACCTTAGTTGGAGGAGGAAGGAGTTGTGTAGGTCCACCATAGATTACTAGGAAAGGACTCTGGAAGAACTTGAACATCAGTCTGGATGGTATGCATGCTATAGAGTAGAAAGCCATCATAGGCACTTGAACAAAAGAATTATGTAAAGAAAACAATGTTTTAAGAGGGTTAACTTACCAATACTGTGAAAGAAGGCAATATATGACAGAGATAATTAAATGGAGAGATAAACCCCAATCATAATGTAAACTGTAACAAGAGCACCTTTAATCCGAGGGTGGCAGAAATTGAAAATTATTTTAGCGCCAAGGCAAGTAATGGTTTTGTATGGAACAGGACAACAGAAGCTGAATAGGAAATAGTGGGAATTATCGTCAACTTGGAGAGTATTTGTATTGCCTAAAAATAGTCTAATAAAATTAAGAAAAATGGGTCTGCAGGGGCCATAATCCATCAGTTTTGCTACCTGCTTTAATAAATGTAATAATTACATTTATACATAATTATGAGATGGAGAAAGAGAAAGGAGAATCTACTTGTGCCAAGACCTGGGAAAAGTATGAAAAATATTATACATATATATGATATATGTATAATATATGATATGCATACATACATTATATATTTTGAAGTATTGATTTTCCATGACTTCCCATGAATTTCTAAGATTTGAAAGTCTAAAAGTCTTTGCTAAAGTTATGCAATAAATAAAGAGCAGATACAGAAGTAAAATGTGCATCTCTTTTCTGAGGTCTACTACCATTTTCCCTGATATTATGATGATGCTGTGATTTATGCCACACACATGTCATTGGCTCTAGCAAAATATATAACTGAACTTAACACCAGCAGGTAGGGAGGTAGACTGCACTCATGATGAGTACATAGTAAAGGGGTAGATGCAGGGAAGGGTGAATCACTGAGTCCCATTATGAAATCTATCACTCCATTTATTCAAAATTATTATTTAGAAAGTCAGTAATATTTTATATTAAATGATCGAGAAAATGAATAGGAAAATTACTTTATTTCCTATAGGATTACTTATACAACATATATATTTAAGAGAGATAAACCTTTTATGTTTTAATTTATGAAAATTCTGTTACATCAAATAGAAATTTTCTCACTGGACTCCATTATCCTCCCTTCATTCCCTTTTTTTTTTTGCACTCCTCATTCTTCTTTTCCTCTCTCCTTTCCCAGAAAGGTTTCGAGCAGTTATTTCATGGACAGTAGTTAAGAATATAGGCTATGGGATCAGATTATCCAGGTAAAATTTTTACTCAAGTAAAAACTGGTTTAGGGCACATCATTTATTATATCTAAACCATATTTCCCTTGGCTATGTTATAGGGATAAATGCCACCTCACAAAGTTGCTGCAAGGAACAAATGAGATAAAGCAGGTAAATCATTTAACAAAGTAACTGGCCTATAGTAAGTGCTCAATAAAGGTTAATGATTATTGATTGTGGAAAGAAAAAAATTCAGTCTTCAAAAATAAATGTAGAAAGAGTAGGCTTAGACTGTTTTCCCAGAAACAACATTTCCTTTGGTAAAGAATCAAATAATTGTCTGTTTCTTTAAGAGGGGTTTTGTCCAGGCATAAAAAATTTAATTGAATATGACTTTTTCCTCTTGTGATGTGAAACTACATCTAGGCCAATAAAGTTTCTAGTTTTTCTACATAGCCAACTAAAATTGTTTTATATTTATCACGAAAACTAACATCCCTGCAATGATTACACAAGAAGGAATTGTGTCCATAATGCTCTTCTCTGTTCAAAGATCAGTTTTGCTATCACTTGAAATGATCCTCAACTTAAATGAGGTCAAGTGTGATGTACATAGTGCTTGAAATACTCTAATTTGAGTATTTATAATATACTTGTACATATTTGTGGTTAAAAATAAAACTGTGCCTTTTAATCAAAGCAAAACATCTTAAAGATTATGTTCTACTTTCAACTGTTTAAAAGCTATGCAAAGTAACAAAGATTCCATTGTCTATGCATAATATTTTATAAGGTGATAGGCTAAAAGCATGAGAAATATTGGCTAGAAAGCTCAGTTCACAAATGTTCTTATTTTGTATTAAAAAAAAACAACTGTAAGTAATTTATTTTTCAGGTTCTTACTAGAAAAGATAAAAACCAGCACTTTAGCAAATTATTGCAAAGGGAAGATTTTGGTAATATGGTAGAAGATAACTCCAAAGGAAAAAATAGAAGGACTTATTGTATTGACGTACTTAAATATTTCCTCTAAAATTCAATAGAGTACTAAAAAATATATTAAAAATCTTAAATTGGACAAATATGACAAATATAGAACTTACATATTTTAATACATTAAATCCCATATTTTAAAGTGAAAACTAGCATTTTCTCAAAGCTAAATGAAAATGGCTACTGTGTAATAAAAGCTATGGAAAGAGAAAATTCTTTGTAAAGAAAACATCACAGTTTAATCATTGATTATTAACCTTAGAATTCCCCCCCCAAAGGGAAAATACAGAAAGAAAGACTTGTTATATTAAAAACTTTAAAAATTTTTGTATATAATTATTTTATTACCTGTAGTCATTTCCTTAACCCATTTACAGTTTTGCTTCCACCCACCTCTTTTGTACTGTTATTGGCAAATATATTACAATTATATTACCTTTCTCTGTTATTGGCCCAAGAATACGTTTTATATATGTATTTTATAAAATGTATTGTTTCATATATATAGTTATTTATATAAAATGTATGTGTATATATATATCAATATAAAATGTATTATTGGGTCTAGAACATATAGAAACATTTGGTTAATTTTTATAATTTATATTTTTTCTTTTTTTTTTATTTGTTTTTTGGCTGCGTTGGGTCTTCGTTGCTGCATGCGGGCTATCTCTAGTTGTGGCAAGTGGGGGCTACTCTTCGTTGCAGTGCGTGGGCTTCTTACTGCAGTGGCTTCTCTTATTGTGGAGCAAGGACTCTAGGAGTGCGGGTTTCAGTAGTTGTGGTGCTTGGGCTCAGTAGTTGTAGCTCGTGGGCTCTAGAGCGCAGACTCAGTAGTTGTGGTTCACGGGCTGAGTTGCTCTGCAGCATGTGGGATCTTTCCGGAGCAGGGCTTGAACCCATGTCCCCTGCATTGGCAGGCAGATTCTTAACCACTGTGCCACCAGGAAAGTCCCTACAATTTATATATTTTTATTGATATTATCTATGTGATATTACATTACTATCACACCTTCCTTTATTTATTTATTTTTTAATTTTTAAATTTGCTTACCTTTTTTTTTTTTTTGTGGTACACGGGCCTCTCACTGTTGTGGCCTCTCCTGTTGCAGAGCACAGGCTCCGGACGCGCAGGCTCAGCGGCCATGGCTCACGGGCCCAGCTGTTCCATGGCATGTGGGATCTTCCCGGACCGGGGCACGAACCTGTGTCCTCTGCATTGGCAGGCGGACTCTCAACCACTGCGCTACCAGGGAAGCCCCCAAATTTGCTTACCTTTTAACCCCCTTCACTTATTTCTCCTATAAATAAGGGAGCAAAAAGACTTTATTGGTACCTATCACAGAATTCTCTCAAAATATATATAATTCAACATGTCAATGGCCATTTAATACTTGAGCTCAAGCAGAGTTAAGTTGTCAGGCTGAGCTGATCCTCAAAATGCCATAACACTGTTCTCCACCACCTTACCAATCTCTCCCTGGTCACAAATACCTCTGCTTCTTGCCCTACTGCTACTCCTTTTTCTCCTTCTCCTTTTCACCAAGGTTAGACTGTACAGACATAGACCCACAAGGGAATAAAAATAAATTATTCAGTTGTTATGAAGATCCTACTTTATTTAGGACTGAATAGAAATTCAGAGACAACCAAAATTCAGTTTCCAATCTAACAGGGGAGACTGACTCTTTCAAGACAGAGAGATAAATGCGAAATCAGAGCTGAGAGGAGAAATCTTGGGGATCAGGAAAGAAATAGAGGGGATGGGGGATGTGGCATATTATTTAGCCCTTGAAGAATGAATATATGACTGCCAAGAAGAGAAAGTGTCATGAGAGCATCTTAGGAAGGAACAACAGTGTATGTAAACAGATGCTGGCCTTGAAACCATGAAATGCCTCAGGTGTGTGATAATTCAAGCCAGAGAGAAGAGGAAGGCAGGTAGCCCAGGAACCTCTGTAAGGCCCTCCCTCCTGAACTGTCTTAGACCTTGAGTCAATCCTATCTTCAGATTTGCCCAGTATCAGGGCTCATAGATTTTAAATAGGTTCAACTTCTATCATGATGGTGCCTTTTTCTGTTCCCCTTCACAGCTTGCTACTGAAACCCACGAAGTTTGAGACACACTTGGTCCTGTGGCCTGAAACAAATGATCCTGCTGAAAATGCCTGTCCCCTTTCCACCACCCCAGGTCCTGGTTTTAGTGTAGACACCTACATATATAAATACATACATTTAGTATATAGAATGATAATTTGTCTGAAATGAGTGGTTCTGCCTATGTGTGTGTTAAAATAAGGTGACATGAAAATGTAAATATTTACCAAATTATTCCTAGTTGGAAAAAAAGAGGGAGGGGATTTCTAGAAAGGGTGAAAGTAAAACTTTATTATATTTACCAGATATATACATCTCACAGGCACACAAAGAGGGGAAATAGTTCCTTTTTTAAAGTTACTCTGATCCTGTCATTTTGTTTTAATCTTTCTTCTTAGGGTCCATTTGTTTTAAATATACCTCAATCACTGGTCTGTATTGACCTTATTTAGCCTTTTGCTGAGTAAATATCAGTAGTCTATAAAATATTTAGAATAAATTATTATGTAATAATTAGTAAATCTCTGTTTTCCCTTTTCTTATTTTCCAAATTAATTTGACATTTATAATTTTAGCAACACATACCTTCATTTCAGAACAGGTACAATGAACAAGAGAAATGCCTTTAAAATATTCTAGTCTCTATCCTTTGAATTGTTCATAAATCAAAGAAATACAAATTGAAGGTGAAGAGGAAATTTATTGTAGATGTTTATGGGGTGCCAAGTTCCCCTCAGGGTTTCTGTGTTCTTCAGCCCTGCATTCATAATTGTGCCAGAGACAGAAGATGGAGCCATTGAGGGGCACCAGAGTAGGCTTATCAGGGGAAAGGTGAGTATTTAGATTTAGGGAGCAAAGACAATAGGGGTTTATGTGGGGTAAGGGTGGGAAAGAACACCCACAACTTTGGAGAATTTAACGTGGGGCTTGGACAGTGAACACTGTTGACAAGTGCAGAGCCTTAAAAAAGATGCCTGAAAGTTGGAAACAATAAGGATAAAGGGTCAAAGATGGGGATACATAGGTGTCCTGAGAGAAGGTAATTTCTACTTGATCCCCTTCCCCCTTTTGCAGGTATGTGCATTAAAATGAAGGTTTGAAAGAAATGTGTCCTAATGGAACCTTTCCTTCCCACTGCCTCTCCTTGCTAGGCTTACCTTCATGCCTTTGCCTATGAATGTCTTTTATTTGTTTATTTTCACCTTGGTAAACTCTACCTTTTTAAAGAATTTGGTCTCTGCTAAGAATAGAAATGACTGGCACAGCTGTAATATATGCTCTTCATCTCTTGGAAATGCTGTGATATATAAAAAGCAATTCTCTTATTTTTCTAAGTTGTAAGCAAATGGTAGTGATTTTCTCATTTTACCAATCAGCATTATTTTGGAACACAGTAACCTGCATATTGTAGTGTGAATTTCTTGAACTTTTTTCTACTAGCCAGTCAACTCTTGGCCAATGTGTTAAATTAAAAAACCTTGCCATATATTACTTCCAACACTTTTTCCATAAGCAAATTTCAGTAGAGCAAAATAAAAGCTGGAGTGAGGATACAGAAGCAGGAACAACAAAAAAAGAATAATCAGAATAGAGTTCCTTATATAATCAAAAAGGAGATAAGCCTTCACTCCACAACTTGTTGCAAAGTCATAACATCACTCTACCATTTTAACACTGTGTACTCAGCAGTATTTATTATATAAAGAATCCATTTTATCCCAAACCACTGTGAGGATGCCTGTGATTTAGGGACCTTTGAAATTATGAATTATTAGAAACCAAATATTGAAATTTTATTTTAAAAGCTAAACAACAACAACAAAAATCTTTTTCCCTACAATGTTATTTCTCTCTGCCTCATTATTCACTACCATAGAGAGGCTGGTTTGTTATTGCAACACATTGGACTGCATAGTCCGGGATAGGTTTTATGTTCTCTACACTCTTAGCCTTTGTGGAACTGCACTTTCCAATTTATGACAGGAAATCCAATTCTATAAAAATCTAATTATTTCATATGGTGGACTCAGCATGACTCTCCCCTCCACTTCTTCCCCCTTTATTTGGCTGGGTGAGGAGTGTATTTCCTCTAGGGTTTACATTTTTTCAACCCAGCTACATTTTGAGAACACACACACAAAAAGGGATTTGGCATACATCTTTTCCCATCTCCTTTCAGTAATTATAGTTAATGAAACTACGTGTGTTTTTTCACTTGTGTGGTCTTCTGGAAAATAAGAGTTTATTTTATTCCAAAAAATGTCATTTCAGTATTTTGGTTGGTTCATTGTTATTATCTTTTTCAAGGGTAACAAGCAGATTCTTTCCAAAAATATGTTAATAATTATGGTATTAACCAAGAAAGAAATTGCTGCACTTCAAAATTAAAATTCATCTTCTGCTGCTCTGTTCTGTAATAACTAGGTCATCAGTTTGGGTGTGCCTGCTTAACATGCATTTACTATCCATATGTATTCCCTCACCTAGAGGCCTGATATTTTTAATGAGATTATATCAAAGGATGGGAAGGCTGGAGAGTAGTAACATCATTTTATTGAGTAATTCCCAGAACTCTGATCCATTTCAGTGAGGCAATTAAGACTGCTAACTACAATAAATGATACTAAGAGATTACAGAGGTTTTTCTACATGACTGCATAGTTTAAAAAATAATTTAGGTTTACTTAACATTGAAAACACTTCCAGAGGGGAAAAATAGTGGTTTTTTTTTCTTTCCATTTTTCAATTTAGCTGAATGCAAAGAAGCAATTTTCTCTTACTGTGCCTGTGCGGCACTTATGTGCACTCTGATGATAAATGATTTCTTTGAGTTGTACTGCTCAAAGAAGTAGATTTTAATTGTATGCTTTTCCTACATGTCACTAATACCTATAATGTTCATTAGCATCGTATCCACTGTGGTGTTTAGCCAGGGAAGACTAATAAGCCTAAATATTCTCATGAAAAGCTGTGTGCATTTAGCTTCTTTCTCCCACTTCAGCTTATTACTGCTATTGCCTCCAAAGACAATAGGAGAGTTCTTAAAAACAAACAGAGGAAAATCAAAGTTTGTTGTCTTGAAGAGTTAATTCTGACAGAGAGGTGACCTTTATCCCTACGTACTCACTCTTTTTTATTTTATTTTATTTTTTTATCAAGCCTCTCCAAAGGGACTCATCATATGCAGGGCTCTATGAAGAGAAAAAGAAGAGCATTGTCCTTATCACCTCCTTCCAGAAAGTGGCAGAGTAATAGGACTTTGTAAGGCGAAATGAAGCCCAGTCTGATGGCTGCTGATTAAAAATTGACTCTGCCACATCAAAGAAGAGTTGAAGGTGAAAATGATGATCACTTCCCTCTCCCAGGGACCCTGCACCATTTCTTTTATTCAACCTTGAAAGGTTCTTTCTGAATAAGATAATATCCCTCGAGTCCATTCTGCCTTGGCAGCATGGAAAAATGTAGATCAGTATGCCTATTCTTTATGAAAAAAAATGGGATTTTGTTAATGACATAGCACTTTAAAGTAATGGCTTGTATGTGGCAAATGCTGAGAAATTAATTATAAAATGCTTCTTAGACTGTGGATGAAATTAATTGCTGGTACGTAGCTACTAAAAGACCACTGTAAACCTGAACAGCCTTGACTGCTTTTTCCTGATTATTTTCATTTTTAGATTTAATATAGCCGCCTATGCCCCTTTTTATTTTCACCACATTTTAGAAACACTGAATTCTCAGAAATGTTGTCATCTGTAATGTAATATTCTTATACATAAAAGGAAAAGTATCTCGTTTTTTTGTCAAAATACATAACACATCTGTATTTCCTGAATGTCTTATGCTACCCATTTGGAGATACAGTCCCCAGAGTATCTAAATATATAAATATACATGTATATATAACATAGATATACACAGAGATGTAGTCTAACTGGACAAACACATGCACACTTATATGGAGAGTTAAAATATCTGTAAAGGAAGCATTACAATGTTTTTATATATTTATAAACAAATACAGAATATGAATCTATACAAAAACATCAAAGACATATGAAGAAACCATTTTAGACTAATTGAAAAAATAAACAATATTATGTACATAATTCATAAAGATTTGACACTTAAGAAAGGTTTTCATACATTCATTTCAGATTTTCCTATTAACCCTCATTTGCCATTAGAGCAGACACAACATTTCCAAGCAGGCCATCCCTAGCTTCCTCAATCTGTCTACAGTTGTATAATTAAGAAATTTCTCATGGATTATGATAGAAATCTAAAACACACTATAAAAATTGAAGAGTAAAGTTCTTCATAATCACTTGAAATTATTAATATATGCATTGAAAGTGAATAAATGGAAGCCACAAATTTGGTAAATGAAATATTCTGAAGCATTAACTTTCTAACTAATTTTCCTTCTGAAAAAATGAATCATCACTTAGGTAACAGACTATGTAGTTTATAGGTCCACAGCTATGCATTGCACAGTGTTTAAACACAGGAGATATTTTTAAATCTCAGAATAAATTCAGATATGTAAGATGATATACTTTTTAAACCCAGTATATATAATCAAAAGTCTATTATACTATTTCTGATATCATTTTTTTGTAACATTTAAATGAAGTGTTACAGTCTTGCTAATAACTGAAGAAAATGTCCACTTTATGAAGAATTTGTGATATATAAATATACCAGAAAACAACAAGTTAACTGCTAATGGCATTAAAATTTAAGAATAGGTATATTATTCTCATTGCTTCAATGCCAAGTTTAATTCAGTTATTTGAGTCAATATTTACCTAGAATATCTGTTTATTTGTTTGCTTTTTAATACCCAGTTTCCAAAACTATCTCGGTTTATTTTTTTATTTTATTTTATTTTTAAACATCTTTATTGGGGTATAATTGCTTTACAATGGTGTGTTAGTTTCTGCTTTACAACAAAGTGAATCAGCCATACATATACATATGTTCCCATATGTCTTCCCTCTTGCGTCTCCCTCCCTCCCACTCTCCCCATCCCGCCCTTCCAGGCTGTCACAAAGCACTGAGCTAATATCCCTGTGCCTTGCGGCTGCTTCCCCCCAGCTATCTACCTTACTACGTTTGTTAGTGTGTATATGTCCATGACTCTCTCTCGCCCTGTCAAAACTCACCCTTCCCCCTCCCCATATCCTCAAGTCCGTTCTCCAGTAGGTCTGCGTCTTTATTCCTATCTTACCCCTAGGTTCTTCATGACATTTTTTTCCCTTAAATTCCATATATATGTGTTAGCATACGGTATTTGTCTTTTTCTTTCTGACTTACTTCACTCTGTATGACAGACTCTAGGTCTATCCATCTCATTACAAATAGCTCAATTTCATTTCTTTTTAAGGCTGAGTAATATTCCATTGTGTATATGTGCCACATCTTCTTTATCCATTCATCCGATGATGGGCGCTTAGGTTGTTTCCATGTCCTGGCTATTGTAAATAGAGCTGCAATGAACATTTTGGTACATGACTCTTTTTGAAATTTGGTTTTCTCAGGGTATATGCCAAGTAGTGGGATTGCTGGGTCATATGGTAATTCTATTTGTAGTTTTTTAAGGAACCTCCATACTGTTCTCCACAGTGGCTGAACCAATTCACATTCCCACCAGCAGTGCAAGAGTGTCCCCTTTTCTCCACACCCTCTCCAGCACTTATTGTTTCTAGATTTTTTGATGATGGCCATTCTGACTGGTGTGAGATGATATCTCATTGTAGTTTTGATTTGCATTTCTCTAATGATGTTGAGCATTCTTTCATGTGTTTGTTGGCATTCTGTATATCTTCTTTGGAGAAATGTCTATTTAGGTCTTCTGCCCATTTTTGGATGGGGTTGTTTGTTTTTTTGTTATTGAGCTGCATGAGCTGCTTGTAAATTTTGGAGATTAATCCTTTGTCAGTTGCTTCATTTGCAAATGTTTTCTCCCATTCTGAGGGTTGTCTTTTGGTCTTGGTTATGGTTTCCTTTGCTGTGCAAAAGATTTGAAGTTTCATTAGGTCCCATTTGTTTATTTTTGTTTTTATTTCCATTACTCTAGGAGGTGGGTCAGAAAGGATCTTGCTGTGATTTATGTCATAGAGTGTTCTTCCTATGTTTTCTTCTAAGAGTTTGATAGTTTCTGGCTTTACATTTAGGTCTTTAATCCATTTTGAGCTTATTTTTGTGTATGGTGTTAGGGAGTGATCTAATCTCATACTTTTACATGTACCTGTCCAGTTTTCCCAGCACCATTTATTGAAGAGGCTGTCCTTTCTCCACTGTACATTCCTGCCTCCTTTATCAAAGATAAGGTGTCCATATGTGCGTGGGTTTATCTCTGGGCTTTCTATCCTGTCCCACTGATCTATCTTTCTGTTTTTGTGCCAGTACCATACTGTCTTGATTACTGTTGCTTTGTAATATAGTCTGAAGTCAGGGAGCCTTATTCCTCCAGCTCCTTTTTTCGTTCTCAAGATTGCTTTGGCTATTCGGGGTCTTTTGTGTTTCCATACAAATTGCGAAATTTTTTGTTCTAGTTCTGTGAAAAATGCCAGTGGTAGTTTGATAGGGATTGCATTGAATCTGTAGATTGCTTTGGGTAGTAGAGTCATTTTCACAATGTTGATTCTTCCCATCCAAGAACATGGTATATATCTCCATCTATTTGTATCATCTTTAATTTCTTTCATCAGTGTCTTATAATTTTCTGCATACAGGTCTTTCGTATCCTTAGGTAGGTTTATTCCTAGATATTTTATTCTTTTGTTGCAATGGTAAATGGGAGTGTTTTCTTGATTTCACTTTCAGATTTTTCATCATTAGTATATAGGAATGCCAGAGATTTCTGTGCATTAATTTTGTATCCTGCTACTTTACCAAATTCATTGATTAGCTCTAGTATTTTTCTGGTAGCATCTTTAGGGTTCTCTATGTATAGTATCATGTCATCTGCAAACAGTGACAGCTTTACTTCTTCTTTTCCGATTTGGATTCCTTTTATTTCCTTTTCTTCTCTGATTGCTGTGGCTAAAACTTCCAAAACTATGTTGAATAAGAGTGGTGAGAGTGGGCAACCTTGTCTTGTTCCTGATCTTAGTGGAAATGCTTTCAGTTTTTCACCATTGAGGATGATGTTTGCTGTGGGCTTGTCATATATGGCTTTTATTATGTTTAGGAAAGTTCCCTCTATGCCTACTTTCTGGGGTTTTTATCATAAATGGGTGTTGAATTTTGTCGAAAGCTTTCTCTGCATCTATTGAGATGATCATATGGTTTTTCTCCTTCAATTTGTTAATATGGTTTATCACATTGATAGATTTGCGTATATTGAAGAATCCTTGCATTCCTGGAATAAACCCCACTTGATCATGGTGTATGATCCTTTAAATGTGCTGTTGGATTCTGTTTGCTAGTATTTTGTTGAGGATTTTTGCATCTATGTTCATCAGTGATATTGGCCTGTAGTTTTCTTTCTTTGTGACATCCTTGTCTGGTTTTGGTATCAAGGTGATGGGGGCCTCGTAGAAGGAATTTGGGAGTGTTCCTCCCTCTGCTATATTTTGGAAGAGTTTGAGAAGGATAGGTGTTAGCTCTTCTCTAAACGTTCGATAGAATTCACCTGTGAAGCCATCTGGTCCTGGGCTTTTGTTTGTTGGAAGGTTTTTAATCACAGTTTCAATTTCAGTGCTTGTGATTGGTCTGTTCATATTTTCTATTTCTTCCTGATTCAGTCTTGGCAGGTTGTGCATTTCTAAGAATTTGTCCATTTCTTCCAGATTGTCCATTTTATTGGCATAGAGTTGCTTGTAGTAATCTCTCATGATTTTTTTTATTTCTGCAGTGTCAGTTGTTACTTCTCCTTTTTCATTTCTAATTCTATTGATTTGAGTCTTCTCCCTTTTTTTCTTGATGAGTCTGGCTAGTGGTTTATCTATTTTGTTTATCTTCTCAAAGAACCAGCTTTTAGTTTTATTGATCTTTGCTATTGTTTCCTTCATTTCTTTTTCATTTATTTCTGATCTGATTTTTATGATTTCTTTCCTTCTGCTAGCTTTGGGGTTTTTTTGTTCTTCTTTCTCTAATTGCTTGAGGTGCAAGGTTAGGTTGTTTATTCGACATGTTTCCTGCTTCTTAAGGTGGGCTTGTATTGCTATAAACTTCCCCCTTAGAACTGCTTTTGCTGCATCCCATAGGTTTTGGGTCGTTGTGTCTCCATTGTCATTTGTTTCTAGGTATTTTTTTATTTCCTCTTTGATTTCTTCAGTGATCACTTCATTATTAAGTAGTGTATTGTTTAGCCTCCATGTGTTTGTATTTTTTACAGATCTTTTCCTGTAATTGATATCTAGTCTCATGGCGTTGTGGTCGGAAAAGATACTTGAAACAATTTCAGTTTTCTTAAATTTACCAAGGCTTGATTTGTGACCCAAGATATGATCTATCCTGGAGAATGTTCCATGAGCACTTGAGAAAAATGTGTATTCTGTTGTTTTTGGATGGAGTGTCCTATAAATATCAATTAAGTCCATCTTGTTTAATGTATCATTTAAAGCTTGTGTTTCCTTATTTATTTTCATTTTGGATGATCTGTCCATGGGTGAAAGTGGGGTGTTAAAGTCCCCTACTATGAATGTGTTACTGTTGATCTCCCCTTTTATGGTTGTTAGTATTTGCCTTATGTATTGAGGTGCTCCTATGTTGGGTGCATAAATATTTACAATTGTTATATCTTCTTCTTGGATCGATCCCTTGATCATTATGTAGTGTCCTTCTTTGTCCCTTTTAATAGTCCTTATTTTAAAGTCTATTTTGTCTGATATGAGAATTGCTACTCCAGCTTTCTTTTGGTTTCCATTTGCATGGAATATCTTTTTCCATCCCCTTACTTTCAGTCTGTATGTGTCTCTAGTTCTGAAGTGGGTCTCTTATAGACAGCATATATAAGGGTCTTGTTTTTGTATCCATTCAGCCAATCTGTGTCTTTTGGTGGGAGCATTTAGTCCATTTACATTTAAGGTAATTATCGATATGTATGTTCCTATTTCCATTTTATATATTGTTTTGGGTTCGCTACTATAGGTCATTTCCTTCTCTTGTGTTTCGTGTCTAGAGAAGTTCCTTTAGCATTTGTTGTAAAGCTGGTTTGGTGGTGCTGAACTCTCTCAGCTTTTGCTTGTCTGTAAAGGTTTTAATTTCTCCATCAAATGTGAATGAGATCCTTGCTGGGTAGAGTAGTCTTGGTTGCAGGCTATTCTCCTTCATCACTTTCAGTATGTCCTGCCACTCCCTTCTGGCTTGTAGGGTTTCTGCTGAGAGATCAGCTGTTAACCTTATGGGGATTCCCTTGTGTGTTATTTGTTGTTTTTCCCTTGCTGCTTTTAATATGCTTTCTTTGTATTTAATTTTTGACAGTTTGATTAATATGTGTCTTGGCGTGTTTCTCCTTGTATTTATCCTGTATGGGACCCTCTGTGCTTCCTGGACTTGATTAACTATTTCCTTTCCCATATTAGGGAAGTTTTCAACTATAATCTCTTCAAATATTTTCTCAGTCCCTTTCTTTCTTTCTTCTTCTTCTGGAACCCCTATAATTCGAATGTTGGTGCGTTTCATGTTGTCCCAGAGGTCTCTGAGACTGTCCTCAGTTCTTTTCATTCTTTTTTCTTTATTCTGCTCTGCAGTAGTTATTTCCACTACTTTATCTTCCAGGTCACTTATCCGTTCTTCTGCCTCAGTTATTCTGCTATTGATCCTATCTAGAGTGGTTTTAATTTCATTTATTGCATTGTTCATCATTGCTTGTTTCGTCTTTAGTTCTTGTAGGTCCTTGTTAACTGTTTCTTGCATTTTGTCCATTCTACTTCCAAGATTTCGGATCATCCTTACTATCATTATTCTGAATTCTTTTTCAGGTAGATTGCCTATTTCCTCTTCATTTGTTAGGTCTGGTGGGTTTTTATCTTGCTCCTTCATCTGCTGTGTGTTTTTCTGTCTTCTCATTTTGCTTATCTTACTGTGTTTGGGGTCTCCTTTTTGCAGGCTGCACTTTCGTAGTTCCCGTTGTTTTTGATGTCTGTCTCCAGTGGCTAAGGTTGTTTCAGTGGGTTGTGTAGGCTTCCTGGTGGAGGGGACTAGTGCCTGTGTTGTGCTGGATGAGGCTAGATCTTGTCTCTCTAGTGGGCAGGTTCACGTCTGGTGGTGTGTTTTGGGGTGTCTGTGGCCTTATTATGATTTTAGGCAGCCTCTCTGCTAATGGGTGGGGTTGTGTTCCTGTTTTGCTAGTTGTTTGGCATAGGTTGTCCAGCACTGTGGCTTGCTGGTCGTTGAGTGAAGCTGGGTGCTGGTGTTAAGATGGAGGTCTCTGGGATATTTCCACCGTTTAATATTATGTGGAGCTGGGAGGTCTCTTGTTGACCAGTGTCCTGAAGTTGGCTCTCCTACCTCAGAGGCAGAGCCCTGACTCCTGGCTGGAGCACCAAGAGCCTTTCATCCACACAGCTCAGAATAAAAGGGAGAAAAAGTAGGGAGAATTAGTAGAAGTATGAGTAAAGAAAGAAGGAAAGGAGGAAAGGAAGGAAGGA
The DNA here is from genome assembly GCF_963924675.1 of Phocoena phocoena. Taxonomy (NCBI): domain Eukaryota; kingdom Metazoa; phylum Chordata; class Mammalia; order Artiodactyla; family Phocoenidae; genus Phocoena; species Phocoena phocoena. Next base: position 21,649,013 of record NC_089235.1, read on the forward strand.
AGAAAGAAGCAAAGAAGGAAAGAAAGGAGGGAGGGAGGGAGGGAGGGAGGGAGGAAGGAAGGAAGGAGGGAAAGAAGGAAAAAAAGACAGAAAGAAAGATGATACAGTAAAAATAAAATAAAGTATAATATAGTTATTGAATTAAAAAATATTTAGAAAAAAAAAAGGGACGGATAGAACCTTAGGACAAATGTTGGAAGCAAAGCTATACAGAGAGAATCTTACACAGAAGCATACACTTACACCTTCACAAAAAGAGGTAAAGGGGGAAAAATCATAAATCCTGCTCCCTGAGACCACCTCCTCAATTTGGGGTGATTCGTTGTCTAAAGGAGGGAAGGAAGGAAGGAAAGAAAGAAAGAACGAAGGTAAAGTATAATAAAGTTATTACAATTAAACTTAATTATTAAGAAAAAGAATTTTTAAAAAAAAGTCATGGACGGATAGAGCCCTAGGACAAATGGTGGAAGCTAGAGTATACAGACAAGATCTCACACAGAAGCATACACGTACACATTCACAAAAAGAGGAAAAGGGAAAAAAATCATAGATCTCGCTCCTAAATTCCACCTCTTCAATTTGGGATCATTCCTTGTCTATTCAGGTATTCCACAGATGCAGGGTATATCAAGTTGATTGTGGAGCTTTAATCCGCTGCTTCTGTGGCTGCTGGGAGAGATTTCCCTTTCTCTTCTTTGTTCTCACAGCTCACAGGAGCTCAGCTTTGGATTTGGCCCTGCCTCTGCGTGTAGGTCGCTGGAGGGCGTCTGTTTTTTCGCTCAGACAGGACGGGGTTAAAGGAGCCGCTGATTCGGGGCCTCCGGCTCACTCAGGCCGGGGGTTGGGGGATGGGGGAAGGAGGGGCACTGCGTGCGGGGCGGGCCGGCGGCGGCAGAGGCAGCGTGACGTTGCGGCAGAGGCCGGCGTGACGTTGCACCAGCCTGAGGCCCGCCGTGCGTTGTCCTGGGGAAGTTGTCCCTGGATCCCGGGAACCTGGCAGTGGCGGGCTGCACAGGCTCCGCGGAAGAGGGGTGTGGAGAGTGACCTGTGCTCGCACACAGGCCCCTTGGTGGCGGCAGCAGCAGCCTTAGCGTCTCCCGCCCGTCTCTGGGGTCCGCGGTTTTAGCCGCGGCTCACGCCCGTCTCTGGGGTTTGCGCTTTCAGCCGCGGCTCGCGCCCGTCTCGGGGGCTCGCGCCCTCAGCCACGGCTCGCGCCCGTCTCTGGGGTTCGCGCTTTTAGCCGCGGCTCGCGCCCGTCTCTGGAGTTCCTTTAAGCAGCGCTCTTAAACCCCTCTCCTCGTGCACCAGGAAACAAAGAGGGAAGAAAAAGTCTCTTGCCTCTTCGGCCGGTGCAGGCTTTTCCCCGAACTCCCTCCCGGCTAGTCGTGGTGCACTAACCCCTTCAGGCTATGTTCAAGCCGCCAACCCCAGTCCTCTCCCTGAGCTCCGTCCAAAACCAAAACCCGAGCCTCAGCTCGCAGCCCCGCCCGCCCCGGTGGGTGAGCAGCAAGCCTCTCGGGTTGGTGAGTGCTGGTCGGCACCGATCGTCTGTGCAGGAATCTCCCCGCTTTGCCCTCCGCACCCGTCGCTGTGCACTACTCCGCGGTCCCGAAACTCCCCCCTCTGCCTCCCGCAGTCTCCGCCCACGGAGGGGCTTCCTAGTGTGTGGAAACTTTTCCTCCTTCACAGCTCCCTCCCACTGGTGCAGGTGCCGTCCTTATTCTTTTGTCTCTGTTTTTTCTTTTGCCCTACCCAGTTACGTGGGGAGTTTCTTGCCTTTTGGGAGGTCTGAGGTCTTCTGCCAGCCTTCAGTAGGAGTTCTGTAGGAGTTGTTCCACGTGTGGATGTATTTCTGGTGTATCCGTGGGGAGGAAGGCGATCTCCGCGTCTTACTCTTCCGCCATCTTCAAGGTCCCCGACCTAGGTTTATTTTTAATGTAGATCTCTGAAGACAACCCCTCCAAATTACAAAGTATATTATACGAAAATAACCTTCAGAGAAAAATAAAGTTTAATATCATTTTATCACTGGTTTTCATTACACAGTAATATATTTCATATTAAAATGTGACAATAAGTGCAGTCAAGATATTTAAAGTTGAATTTATTCCTATTTGTAAACTATTACATTAATTATATTTTTATGGAAGTTATAGAATTATTAATGTAAAAATATGGACTTTTAAATGTGTTTCTACTCTCCTACAAAATTTTTTAATGTTCCCATTCAAGATAAAATAAATTTTTTGTCTAGTACTTATAGCGACAATCTAGTTTCACCTAAGGCATGTATTCTTTTTCAACAAAACAAGTCATTAAAAGCGAAAGCTAAATTAATCTTGTTTTTTGTAGTTTATTTTTTTCAAATAATCCTTATTTTTCAATTCCATTGGTCTATAAATCATTTGAAATTAGGGGAAATGTTTTGTTTGTTTTTGTTTACCTGAAACTTTGCTTAGTGCCTAGTACATAAACAGTTTTCAAAAATATTTTTATAAATACTTCTAATAAGTAAAATCTTAAAAAATAATAGACTCATAAAGAATTAAGTAAAAACTTAGGTCAGAATGATCAGACCAATTTTTGTGTTGTTAGTCATTCTCTAGTGCTATTATAAACCTAACTGAATTAAATTAATTTATCAAAGATCTTGTCAACATCTTCAGGAAAGAGATACAATGATTTATTTTGGTTATTAGAGTTCAGATACAACATATCAACAATTTTATTCTAATTAGAATGTCTATTTTGAGATTGCAACGAAATTACTCCCCAAGCATACCTAACTCATATTGCTCCTGGACCCGTATTGCTGGTGTATCACTGTTATGGACGTGAGTAAGTTTATAAATTGTTGCTTTAAACCAGAATTTTTGCACTTTGGCACTATTGACGTTGAGTCAGATCATTGTTTTTTTGTTTTTTTGTTTTTTTTTTTTTGCGGTACGGGGGCCTCTTACTGTTGTGGCCTCTCCCGTTGCGGAGCACAGGCTCTGGACACGCAGGCTCAGCAGCCATGGAGCATGGGCCCAGCCGCTCCGTGGCATGTGAGATCTTCCTGGACCGGGGCACGAATCCGTGTCCCCTAAATCGGCAGGCAGACTCTCAACCACTGCGCCACCAGGGAAGCCCCCAGATCATTGTTTTCTTGTGAGGGGCTGTCCTGTGCCTTGGAGGATATTTAGGTGCATCTGGAGCTTCTACCTTTTTTATGTGAGTAGCACTCCTCCCCCAATGTCTGGCCAATTGTGAGAACCATTAATGTCTCCAGACGTTACTAGATATCCCCTAAAGAACACAACTTTCCCCCAACCCACACATCTGGCCACTGAAAACCACTGCTCTCATCCTACAGGGCAGGTGGGGCAGGTGGGGCAGCTGGTGCAGCTCTTTGAGCAAAAGGAAACCCTAAGATGATTCTGTGATTTGAATTTGGTAGGTTTCTGGAATTTTTCATTGGGATTTGTATATTATAAGCATGGAAAATCTTGTTGTATATCCTATTCACATTCCTTTTTATTCTGCCTGATAATTTTCAGAAGTATCTTCTAAGTTATACATAATTTTTTTTGTCACCTGTCTTGTCAACTAAATTGCGAGTATTATAACATAATAGACAGTATCAATTTTCTTTGCCACTTTACTACAATCTCTACTTTCAACTATACTGGATCCTATTTTTCCTCTGGATCTGGGTGTGATTGCAATGTTTTCACAATTGTTAAGTGACTAACACAATCTCATTTCATTGGTTGAAATTAACTCTGGTTTGTTTTAAAGTTTCATCAGTTAAACTCAATTCAAAATTGCCCTCCTCTGAACTACTATTGCTTGAATTAGAGGAGGACTGGTGTTCTGGCTCTAAGACCTCTCCCCCGACCCCTCACTTTTTTTCCAGGTGCATTCTTTTCAGGGGTTAGGGATAAGAAAAAAGAATAAAACAAGCATGGGTAGCCTTATCTGAATGCCTGTGTGACACTGGTAGGGTGGATTATTGACCTTGTTCTGGTTCTGGTTCAGTCTATTTTCCTTTTCTTGAGTCTGTGGGTCTCTGCTAATTTGGTGGTTCCAAGTAACTTTGTGTGTGTGTGTGTGTGTGTGTGTGTGTGTGTGTGTGTTACTAAATCTTACTGCTTACTGCACAACAGGCCAGTAAATCTAGAGAAGATTTGTTGGGGCAAGGAATAGTGACTTTATTCAGAAAGCCAGCAGTCTGAGAAGATAGTGGACTAGTGTCCCAAAGAACCATCTTATCCAAGTTAGAATTCAGGCTTCTTTTATATTAAAAGTGGAAGGGGAGTGGTTGGTTGTTGCAAACTTCTTGGTGTCAGAATCCATTGTTCTGTAGGTCAGGTCACGGTGTTCCTGTAAATCTCCAACAAGACAAATGCTATTCTCTGTTCTGCAACTTTTTATCTCTATATGAATAGAAAAGTATTATACATTTAAAGATCAGAGCCTTGAGAATGGGTTATCTTGTATATTTTAGGCTATAGGAAACATTCTTAACTTGTAGCAAAAGCAATAGAATACAAATGTAAAAGTAAAAGAAACAGATCCATTATGAAGTCAGATTTGTTCTTCCCTAGTACATGTGTGTGTTTGATAGACTGTATTCAGTACTCTCCGGCTTGCACAAAAGAAACTTAAGAGTCAATATCTACTGCCTTCACCCTGCTAGGAGTAAATGACCCCAACCCTTTCTAGGTGTTCCATGCCCCTCACTTGACTCAGCAGCTATTTGCAGAACAACATTAATCCTGCCTTCTTTCTAGCCTACACTTTTGAAACTGTAACCACTAGAACCCATGTGGTCCTCTTCTGCTTACTTGTGGGGCTGCAAATTTGTAGACTGAAAGGGGAATAACTCGCATCATGTTCCCAGGTATATTGCAACACAGTCTCTTTAGGCCCTACTGGGATTGGCTACTCTGTAGATTTCTTATCTTCAGCTACCAGAGACGAGTTCTAATATATATTTAGGAATTTCCTCAAATCTCAGAGAAAAATGTTAAATATGCCTTTTATCTTCCATCTTTGGGAAGTAGGACTAAAAATAAACTCATGCTAATGATTTATGTTCCCAGAACAATCTCCAGAGAAATTCCTTCTTATATACTCTGTTGTTCTGGAGGTACAAGAGGGGTTTGATAGTGTTACATTTCAGATGGGAGTGGAGTGTCTTGTCTCCTTTTTACAAACTCCTCTATTAGGACTAACTCCAGAGTCTCTACTCACTTGGATTCAGGGAGAGAACAATTCTCACCTGGAAAAAAATAGTCTATAATAGACTGACTTCTCTTTCACTCATAGCTCTCTGCAAGCCTTGTGGGGAAGTGGCTTGCCTCATCTGATGATTGTCTTCTTTGATGTCTATTTTCCTCAATTTAAGACCTTGACTACATTTTTAGGACAAAGGGAAAGAATTCAACATGATGTCCTGTTTTCTGTGCATGACTGTTGAGTGTTCGTTCTTCTCCTTTAGGATCTATATTAATGGAGGATTGATTTGTTTCTTAATTTGATGCAGGCAAGGAAGAAAAACTTGACCCTGTGTCCTACATAATTGGGATGGTTAATTTTGTGTGTCAACTTGAAGGGTGTTTTTGAATGAGATTAGCACTTAAATATGTGTGCTTTGAATAAAGCAGATTGCCCTCTATAAAAGGAATGGTCCTTATCTAATCAGTTGAAAGTCTGAATAGAGCAAAGTGACCAGTCTCCATGAGCACGAGGAATTTCTCCAGCAGACTGCCTTGGGACTTCACCTGGACTATCAGGATCTCCTGGGTCTCCACCAGGCAACATTTGGACTGTAAGTGCACCATCAGCTCTTCTGGGTCTCTATTGCAGAGACCCACAGTACTGGCCCACAATGAAGATTTTGGACTTCCCAGCCTCTGTAATCACATATGCCAATCCCTTATAATATATATATATATATATATATATATATATATATATATATATATATATATATATATATATAATCTTATTGGTTCTATTTCTCTAGAGAACCCTGACTAATACAATAATTAAGAAAAAAGGGACTCAACTATATTGCATTTTATATTCATTAAAATATACAAAGAATCTAAATTAAATTTTCAGATTAAAATTACTTTCCATTTCTAAACTATTCTATAATAGAGTGCTGAAATTCTAATTAGTGCTCCTCTTTAATTGGCAAGGGTGTCAGGGTGTAAGTTCAATTTCTATCTATGCTTTTGACACATGGTAACCTTGGACACCAATTGTATAAAATATTTTATAAGGAGTATATTGTATTTCTCTTTGTGGAATATATATGTATGTATATATATATATATATATATATATATATATACACACATGTTTATTTTATATATAGTATACTTTATAAATATATATACATATGTGTATATATATGCATATATATGGGGCAGTTGGGAGGAAATCAGAAGTGACTGGTGCTGTGTATAAGATTTTATTTTAGTATAAAGCAAGTGTTCTACAATTGATTGTGGTGGTGGTTATACAACTCTGTGAATATAAGAAAAATAATTGAACTGTAAACTTTAAATGTCTGATTTGTATGTTATGTAATTTATATGTGAATAAAGTTCTATATAAAATAATGAGAGAAAAATGTAGTTTTCATAAACATTTTGAGTGCAGAACCTAAAGGAACATATTCTCAATTAAACTGAAGAATGTGGTTATAGAAAAGTCTAGTATACCTCTTTATAGAGACATTGTCACAAAATGGAGTAGAAAAATTCATAAGCATAAATTAGGAGTTTTATTACAAGATTCACCTTAGACAAATTGAGCTGGAGGGAGCATAAGAGAGTGGGGGGAGGGTGAAGGAATGTAAAATTGGCTGAAGAAAGAATTAAGAGAGATCCAGAAGCTTAAAGAATTCTGGTGCATCCAGAATGTGGAAATTAGATGGTGGGAAGAAGTTTAACATGAAAATAAAGTGGTAATGTGGTGTCCTGGAGACCACATTAAAGACATGGATGAAATCTAAGAACAGGACTGATGAAATCAGAATTGCATTTAAGATCATTTTGGCTTCAAGTAAAGGATGGATTAGATCATGAAACTGAAGGTATGTCAATTGGAAGGCTGCAGTACTAATACATGAGAAATTATGGTGGCCTGAATTAGGATATTGCAGTGGAACTGGAAAGGATAATAAGTGGTCAAGAAATGTTAGTGAGATTGAATCAGAGCTTGGTGTTAAGTTGCATATAACAGGTGAGAAATAGGAAGAAATCTCACATGACTCATGGGATTTAGCCTTGTCACCAAATGAATAGTAGATCAAATAAACTTGACAAAGAACTCCAAAGAGGAACAAAGTTAGGGTTAAGGTTAAAAGTTTCATTCAGATATCTACCTTTTGAGTTTAAAATACTTGTCAGAAATTTAAGTGGGGATTATCTAGGACCGTGGACCAAAGTATGTTCCAAAAGCAACCGAATAACCTGGGGGTGTTTTAGAAAAGTGGAGTCTCAGACCACATTCCAGAACAACTGAGTCAGATTCTGTATTTTTAGAAAGAGCTCCAGTGATTTTTATTCACATTATTGTTTGAGAGGTATTGCTCTAATAGACTACTGGTTGTATAGGTCCAGAGTTAGGTAGGGAAGTTTGAGTTGAGGTTAAGGACATTAACATAAATAAATCCATAAGTAATGATGAAATTGTATTATCTTCAAGAATGAAAATTAGACCGTTTTTTCCATTATGATATTATGAAAGATTGCATTTTATACAGAACATTTTCATTTTCAATATTTATAACTCCAAATTGCCTATTAAAAATATAGTTTTAAAAAGTCAATTTCATCAGAAGTATAATTCTATTTTTTGATTATTGTATTTCTGTCCCTATAATATATAACATGCTATATATAAGCATGTTTTGCTACTGTAACTGCAAAATGGTAGCTCTATAGTATTTTTTATTAGAAGTGAAAAAGAAGATGTACAGATACAGATTTTTTTTTTTAGATTTCTGAAATCTTTATCAACTTTAAAAAGCCGGAGCATTTAAAAACTTTCATTTCCTATGAATCTGATTTAGAACAAATTTATATCTGACAGATAATTTACACAGAAACTTAATGTTTGGAAAATCTGTAAATTTTATAAGCATAACTTTTCTACAGGCATAAATTATTCTCTTCTATAAATAGTTTACTCCAGTGTGGTTTCACCCTTATATAGCCAATTTGTCAAGCAAGACCCCATACCAGGCAGATAGAGTCAAAAAGCTGTGTCTAAACTTGTCTGCGTTGTGTTTTTCAGCTTGGTTCCAACATTTCAACCCAGGATGCTCACTCTGCCCTGAACAGTGAGAGTGCCTTTAATTACAATCTGACGTGTATTCGTGAGAAACAAAAGGCTATGAACTGAGGGTGATGATTAACTGTTCTACTGGATAATTGCTTAAACTACTACTTATATTATGCTTCATTATCTCTTTTGAACAAAGTGATTATTGGCCTTTTGTGTAGCGATTATACAGTGTAAGTGCAATCTTGCTGTTTTAACTCTCATCAGAGTTTATGTTTAATATACTTCCATTACAATGAAGGGTGCAATTTTAGGTGTTCTTTCTTCAGCTGAGAACCCTCCTGGAATCAATCTCTTATGGCTTTATTTCTAGATTTGGAATATGCAACATCTTCTGGTCTTCCAGGGAAAGGGAATTCAAAACATAATGATACAGTATTCAGGAGTAATATAAATATGCTCATACCTTTTGTATGCATAGCCACACATGCAAGCAGCTCCAATATTATGATTTATACCAAAAAATCAGCAAACTGGTAGGTTCTGAAAATCTCAGAGGACAAAACTAAAGTTAAAAAAATGTAGTTTACTTTTTACATAGACAGTACTTAAAAGCCACAAACTTGATTCCCTTTTGTAAATATAGAATAACTATCCACAGGTAGTTATGATGAACCCATGTCTTTGTTATTAGAAAAAAAATTCAAAATCCCAAACTTTCAAAACTTTAATTTATGTTTAAGTAATTATCAGGCTCACAGAACTTTACCCCTCTCCAAAGACTTCTCATCTTTCAAACTCATGTTTTCTCAGGAGAAAACTTTCACGATGCCATTGCATTTGGTTGATTTTGGTCTACTCAAATATCTGGCATAATTGCCATGAGAACAGCCTTTAGTGAAATCAAAGCACATGTTATTTTAATGTTTTCCTTGAGGTGTAGTTGATAGACAATAAACTGCACATATATTAAATGTATTTTTTTATATATAAATTTATTTATTTTCTTTATCTTTGGCTGCTTTGGGTCTTTGTTGCTGCACGCGGGCTTTCTCTAGTTGCGGTGAGTGGGGACTACTCTTCGTTGCGGTGTACAGACTTCTAATTGTGGTGGCTTCTCTTGTTGCAGAGCACGGGTTCCAGGCGCGCGGGCTTCAGTAGTTGTGGCAGGCAGGCTCTGAAGTTGTGACTCGTGGGCTTAGGTGCTCCGCGGCATATGGGATCTTCTGGAACCAGGGCTTGAACCCATTTCCCCTGCATTGGCAGGCGGATTCTTAACCACTGCACCACCAGGGAAGCCCTAAATGTAAAATTTAGATAAGTTTTTAAATAAGTATATATTCCTGAAACATCACCACAATTAAGATGAGTACAGCCCTTATCCCCCAAAGATTCCATGTGTCTCTTAGTAATTCCTCCCTTTTACTTTTCCCTGAAATCCTGCACTCCAGCTCCAGACAACCACTGCTCTGTTTTCTGATATAAATTAATTTGTATTTTCTATATGGTTAAGTATAAATGGAATGGTAAAATGTGTACCTGGCTTCTCTCATTCAACATAATTATTTGGGAATCCATACACATTGTGTATGTCCACGGTTCATTCCTTTTATTGTGCATTAGTGTTCCATTGTGCAGATAAACCACATTTGTGTCTATATTACCTGTTAGTGGGACATTTCCTGTTATTTGCAGTTTCAATTGATTACAAATAAAGCTGTTATGAACATTTGTTTACAAGCTTGCATTGGCACATAATTTCATTTATATTAGGTAACATCTAAGACTGAGCTGGTTGAATCATATGATAGATACACATTCAAGTTTTTTAAAACCGGGTAAATGCTTTTCCAACATGTTTGAACAATTTTACAATCCCAGTAGTAGTATGTGAGCGTCCCAGTTCTTTCATATCCTTGCCAATGCTTGGCTTGGTCAGTCTTTTCAACAATAGTCACTCAAATAGATGTGCCCTAGTATTTCATTGCAGTTTTAATTTGAATTTTTCTAATGACTAAAAATGTTGAGCATATTTTCATGTGCTACTTGCCATTTGGTTATCTTTTTGGTGAAGTGTCTATTAAAATATCTTAATGTTATCCAGGCTTTTCTTTATAGATGCCCATTATTAGGTTGAGGAAGTGCCATCTACTCATAGTATTTTTGAAGAATGAATGTTGGAATTTAACAAATGTTTTTTCTGCATATATTATGAAAGATGATGTTTTTTCTTTTTTATTTATGAATATGGTAGATTATATTAAGCTGATCTTTGAATGTTAAATCAACCTTGCATTACTGAGATATACTTTATTTGGTCATAGTGTATCATCATTTTCATACATTGCTGGATTGAATTTAGTAAATTTTGTTAGAAGCTTTGTATCTATTTTTACAAAGCATATCATTCTGTATTTTCTTTTTTGCAGTGTCTTTGGTTTTGGTATCATTGTAACTCTGGCCTATAGAATGAGTTAGGAAGTATTTTCTACTCTTCATATTACGGAAGAGGTTGTTTATAACTGATATTATTTGTAGAATTCACCAATAAAGTCATCTGGGCCAGAGATTTTTTGTGGGAAGTTTTGTTTTGGTTTGGCTTTCTACAGACCCAATGTATTTAATAGATACAAAGCCATTTGACTTATTAATTTACTCTTGAATGATCTCTCACACTTTGTGTCCTTAAAAAACTTATTCATTTTACTTAAGTATATAAAATTTATATGGCAAAAAATATTTTATAATATTTCTTTATTATCCTTTCAAAATGTTTAAAATCTGTAGTGAAATCTTTTCTGGTATTGCTATTAGTATAATACCAGCTTTATAGAATGATTTGGGATTTGTTCCATTCTTTTTTTATTTTAATAAAACTTTATTATTAAGATTTAGTATTAATTCTTTTTTAAATGTTCTATAGGAATCATCAATGAAATTATCAAGGCTGGTGTTTTCACTGTAGGAAATACAGGCATAATTTGTTTTATTGTGCTTTGCAGATACTGCGTTTTTGGTAAGTTGAAGGTTTCTGGTAACCCCGCATTGAGCAAGTCTATAGGCAGCATTTTTCAACAACATTCACTCACTTTGTGTCTCTGTGTTACATCTTTGTAATTTTCATAATATCTTAAACTTTTTCATTACTATTATATTTGTTAGGGTGATTTGTGAGCAGGGACCTTTGATGTTCCTATTGCAAAAAGATCAGGACTCAAAGGCTCAAATGAAGATTTGCATTTTTTAGCAATAAAATATTTTAAAATTAAGATATAGACATAGTTTTATCAGCCATATGCTATTGCACAATTAGTAAACTAAAATATAGTGTAAACATAACTTTTACATGCACTAGGAAACCAAGAAATCTATGTGACTTGCTTTATTGTGATACTTTATTGGAGCGGTGTAGAACTGAACCCATGATTTCTCTGAGGTATTAGTATTGAATACTAATTCAATCTCTCCAATGTTGCAGGGCTCTAAGATTATATTTCTTCTTAAATCAGTGTCTGTGGCTTACTTCTGTAGAAACGTTAATTTTATCTAGGTTATCTAATATTTTGACATACAACTTTTCAGAGTATCTCCTGTAATCTTTTTCATTTCTGTAAGAGTACTAGTGAAGTTTCCTCTTACATTCTTGATTTAAGTAATTTGAATATTCTCTCCTTTTTTTGGACAGTCTAGCTGAAGCTTTTAAAAATTTTGTTTATTCTTTTAAATAATTAATTTTTGTATTTTAAATATATTATCTATTGATTTTTAATGTTTCATTTATTTCCACTCTAATATTTTTTACCTATTGCATACCTCTTGTTTCCTTTGTGTTTAGCTTCTCCTCTTTTTCTAAGTTCCTCAGGTGGAAGGTTAGATTACTGATTTGAGATATTTCCTTTTTTTCTTTTTCTGATTTAGGTATTTACATGTAGAAATGTCCTGCTGATAATTGCTTTCACAGTATACCACTTGTTTTGGTATGTTGCGTTTTTCCTTCATTCATCACAAAGTATTTACTAATTTCCCTTGTGATTTATTCTTTGGCCTATTGGTCAAAAAGGAATGCATTCTTATTTTGGACATTTTAGAGAATTTCCCAAATTTACTTCTATTATTGCTTTCTAATTTAATTCCATTGTAATCAGAGAACATATTTTGGATGATTTCAATCATATTTTATTGATTGTGTCTTTTTATGGGTTAGCATATCTAGTAAATGATCTCTACTAGAAAATGGTCCTGTGTACTTCAGAAAAAAATGTATATCCTGCTGTTGGGTGGAGTGTTATACAGATGTTTGTCTGGATTACTTAGTTTATAGTGTTGTTCAAATCTTCTATTTAATTGTTGATCTCCTGCATTATTATTCTATCCATTATTAAAGATTTTGATTATAATGTGTCTAGGTATGAAGCTCTGTGTTTATTCTACTTGTAATTTGTTGAGCTTCTTAGATGTGTGTACTAACATTTCGTATCAAATATGGGAAATTTGGTCACTATTTCTTCATATATTCTCTCTTCCCCTTTCCCTCCCCTATTTCTAGGATTGATATCACACATACATTGGCATTCCTGATGGTGCCCCACAGATCTCTGAGAATCTGTTAATATTTCTGAATTTTTCATGTTGGATAATCTCAAGAGTCTGTTCTTCAAGTTTGAAGATTCTGCCTTCTGCTAGCTCAAATCTTCTGTTAGACAGTCTACTGAATTTTTCATTGCAGTTACATTTCAACATCTGAATTTGTGTTAGGTTCTTTTTTTTTTGGTTAAGCTTTTTTTTTTCTTTTCTAACATCTTTATTGGAGTATAATTGCTTTACAATGGTGTGCTAGTTTCTGCTTCATAACAAAGTGAATCAGTTATACATATGTTCCCATATCTCTTCCCTCTTGCATCTCCCTCCCTCCCACCCTCCCTATCTCACTCCCCCAGGCGATCACAAGGCACCGAGCTGTTCTCCCTGTGCTATGCAACTGCTTCCCTCTAGCTATCTATTTCACATTTGGTAGTGTATATATGTCCATGCCTCTCTCTCGCTTTGTCACAACTTACCCTTCCCACTCCCCATATCCTCAAGTCCATTCTCTAGTAGGTCTCTGTCTTTATTCCTGTCTTACACCTAGGTTCTTCATGACATTTTTTTTCTTAAATTCCATATATATATGTGTTAGCATATGGTATTTCTCTTTCTCTTTCTGACTTACTTCACTCTGTATGACAGACTCTAGGTATATCCACCTCATTACAAATAGGTCAATTTCATATCTTTTTATGGCTGAGTAATATTCCATTGTATATATGTGCCACATCTTCTTAATCCATTCATCCGATGATGGACACTTAGGTTGTTTCCATCTCCGGGCTATTGTAAATACAGCTGCAATGAACATTTTGGTACATGACTCTTTTTGAATTATGATTTTCTCAGGGTATATGCCCAGTAAGGGATTGCTGAGTCATATGGTAGTTCTATTTGTAGTTTTTTAAGGAACCTCCATACTGTTCTCCATAGTGGCTGTAACAATTCACATTCCCACCAGCAGTGCAAGAATGTTCCTTTTTCTCCACACCCTCTCCAGCATTTATTGTTTGTAGATTTTTTGATGATAGCCATTCTGACTGGTGTGAGGTGATACCTCATTGTAGTTTTGATTTGCATTTCTCTAATGATTAATGACGCTGAACATTCTTTCATGTGTTTGTTGGCAATCTGTATATCTTCTTTGGAGAAATGTCTATTTAAGTCTCCTGCCCATTTTTAGATTGGGTTATTTGTTGTTTTGATACTGAGCTACATGAGCTGCTTGTAAATTTTGGAGATTAGTCCTTTGTCAGTTGCTTCATAAGCAAATATTTTCTCCCATACTGAGGGTTGTCTTTTCATCTTGTTTATGTTTCCTTTGCTGTGCAAAAGCTTTGAAGTTTCATTAGTTCCCATTTTTTATTTTTGTTTTTATTTCCATTTTCTAGGGCGTGGGTCAAAAAAGATCTTGCTGTGATTCATGTCATAGAGTGTTCTACCTGTGTTTTCCTCTAAGAGTTTGATAGCTTCTGGCCTTACATTTAGGTCTTTAATCCATTTTGAGCTTATTTTTGTGTATGGTGTTAGGGAGTGATCTAATCTCATACTTTGACATGTACCTGTCCAGTTTTCCCAGCACCACTTATTGAAGAGGGTGTCCTTTCTCTACTGTACATTTCTGCCTCCTTTATCAAAGATAAGGTGACCATATGTGCATGCGTTTATCTCTGGGCTTTCTATCCTGTTCCATTGATCTATCTTTCTGTTTTTGTGCCAGTACCATACTGTCTTGATTATGGTAGCTTTGTAGTATAATCTGAAGTCAGGGAGCCTGATTCCTCCAGCTCTGTGTTTCATTCTCAAGATTGCTTTGGCTATTCGGGTTCTTTTGTGTTTCCATACAAATTGTGAAATATTTTGTTCTAGTTCTGTGAAAAATGCCAGTGGTAATTTGATAGGGATTGCACTGAATCTGTAGATTGCTTTGGGTAGTAGAGCCGTTTTCACAATGTTGATTCTTCCCATCCAAGAACATGGTATATCTCTCTGTCTATTTGTATCATCTTTAATTTCTTTCATCAGTGTCTTATAATTTTCTGCATACAGGTCTTTTGTCTCCCTAGGTAGGTTTATTCCTAGATATTTTATTCTTTTTGTTGCAATTTTAACAAAATTCAACACCCATTTACGATAAAATCCCTGCAGAAGTAGGCATAGAGGGAACTTTCCTCAACATAATAAAGACCATATATGACAAACCCACAGCCAACATCATCCTCAATGGTGAAAAACTGAAAGCATTTCCACTAAGATCAGGAACAAGACAAGGTTGCCTACTCTCACAACTCTTATTCAATATAGTTTTGGAAGTTTTAGTCACAGCAATCAGAGAAGAAAAGGAAATAAAATGAATCCAAATTGGAAAAGAAGAAGTAAAGCTGTCACTGTTTGCAGATGACGATACTATACTTAGAGAATCCTAAAGATGCCCGCAGAAAACTACTAGAGCTAATCAATGAATTTGGTAAAGTAGCAGGATACAAAATTAATGCACAGAAATCTCTGGCATTCCTATACACTAATTGTGTTATATTCTTTAAAAATATAATTTCTGTGTCCTTACTTGATGTTCTAGATTTGCTGAAATATCATTCTAATATATATTTTTAATATAAATTTACTTATTTATTTATTTTTGGCTCCATTGGTTCTTCATTGCTGTGCACGGGCTTTCTTTATTTCCAGAAATTGGGGTCTACTCTTCAATCGGGCTTCTTGTTGCAGTAGCTTCTCTTTTTGTGGAGCATGGGCTTTAGGTGAGAGGGCTTCAGTCGTTGTGATGTGTGGGCTTCAAGAGCTGTGGCTCACAGGCTCTAGAGCACAGGCTCAGTACTTGTGGTGCATGGACTTAGTTACTCTGCAGTATGTGGGATCTTCCCAGACCAGGGCTTGAACCCATGTCCCCTGCATTGGCAGGAGGATTCTTAACCACTATGCCACAGGGTAGCCCAGTATTATATTTAAACATAGTTCCTAAACATATTTATAATAACTGATTTAAAGCCTTATAGAGTAAATTCAACATCTGTGCTTTCTTAGGAAGATTTTTACTTGATTTTCTTAATGTGTATTTGTCATACTTTTATGTTTATTTACATGGCTTGATTCATTTTTGTATTGGTACATAGATCATATAATGTTCCTATTCTGGAACGTAGATTCCCCCCAAGGGTTTTGTGTTGTTATTTATCTTGTTGTTATTGTGGTTGTTGCTGCTGTTTTCTTTTTTTTTCTTTTTTTTTAACTTTCCCGACCAATAAGATTTTACTATACTGATTATTTAAAGTCTTTGTTCTTCACCACATGAGGTCCACTAAAGAAAAGTAGCTTAGTGGTCACTGACTCTTTGGACAGAAATTTGGTTAACTGCCTTAAATCAATAATTCTCTCAAATCTCTTGAATTCCTACACACTAATGATGAAAAATCTGAAAGTGAAATTAAGAAAACACTTCCATTTAACATTGCAACAAAAAGAATAAAATATCTAGGAATAAACCTACCTAAGGAAACAAAAGACCAGTATGCAGAAAATTATAAGACACTAATGAAAGAAATTAAAGGCGATACAAGGCTTCCCTGGTGGCACAGTGGTTGAGAGTCCACCTGCCAATGCAGGGGACACGGGTTCATGCCCCACTCAGGGAAGTTCCCACATGCCACAGAGCGGCTGGGCCCATGAGCCATGGCCACTGAACCTGCGCATCTGGAGCCTGTGCTCCACAACGGGAGAGGCCACAACAGTGAGAGGCCTGCGTACCAAAAAAAAAAAAAAAATGATACAAATAGATGGAGAGATATACCATGTTTTTGGACTGGAAGAATCAGTATTGTGAAAATGACTATACTACCCAAAGCAATCTACAGATTCAATGCAATCTCAATCAAACTACCAATGGCATTTTTCACAGAATTAGAACCAAAAAAATCACAATTTGTATGGAAACACAAAAGACACCGAATAGCCAAAGCAATCTTGAGAAAGAAAAACAGAGCTGGAGGAATCAGGATCCCTGACTTCATACTACACTACAAAGCTACAGTAATCAAGACAGTATGGTACTGGCACAAAATCAGAAATATAGATCAATGGAACAGGATAGAAAGCCCAGAGATAAACCCACGCACATATTGTCACCTTATCTTTGATAAAGAAGGCAAGAATATACAGTGGAGAAAAGACAGCATCTTCAATAAGTGGTGTTGGGAAAACTGGACAGCTACATGTAAAAGAATGAAATTAGAACACTCCCTAACACCATACACAAAAGTAAACTCAAAATGGATCAAAGACCTAAATGTAAGGCCAGACATTATCAAACTCTTAGAGGAAAACATAGACAGAACACTCCATGACATAAATCACAGCAAGATCCTTTTTGACCCACGTCCTAGAGAAATGGAAATAAAAACAAAAATAAACAAATGGGAACTAATGAAACTTCAAAGCTTTTGCACAGCAAAGGAAACCATAAACAAGATGAAAAGACAACCCTCAGAATGGGAGAAAATATTTGAAAATGAAGCAACTGACAAAGGATTAATCTCCAAAACATACAAGCAACTCATGCAGCTCAATATCAAAATAAAAAAAAAAAAACCAATCCAAAAATGGGCAGAAGACCTAAATAGACATTTCTCCTAATAAGATATACAGATTGCCAACAAACACATGAAAGAATGCTCAGCGTCACTAATCATTAGAGAAATGCAAATCAAAATTACAATGAGGTATCACCTCACACCAGTCAGAATGGCTATCATCAAAAAGTCTGGAAACAATAAATGCTGGAGAGGGTGTGGAGAAAAGGGAACCCTCTTGCAGTGTTGGTGGGAATGTAAATTGATACAGCCACTATGGAAAACATTATGAAGGTTCTTTAAAAAACTAAAAATAGAACTACCATATGACCCAGCAATCCCTTACTGGGCATATACCCTGAGAAAATCATAATTCAAAAAGAGTCATGTACCACAGTATTCACTGTAGCACTATTTACAGTAGCTAGGACATGGACGCAACCTAAATGTCCATCAACAGATGAATGGGTAAAGAAGATGTGGCACATATATACAGTGGAATATTACTCAGCCATAAAATTGAGTTATATGTAGTGAGGTGGATGGACCTATAGTCTGTCATACAGAGTGTCATATAGAGAAAAACAAATACTGTACGCTAACACATATATATAGAATCTAAAAAATATAAAAGAAATAATTTGGTCCTGAAGAACCTAGGGGCAGGAGAGGAATAAAGACACAGACTTAGAGAATGGACATGAGGACATGGGGAGGGGGAAGGATAAGCTGGGACAAAGTGAGATAGTGGCATGGACTTATATATCCTACCAAATATAAAATAGATAGCTAGTGGGAAGCAGCAGCATAGTATAGGGAGATCAGCTCAGTGCTTTGTGACCACATATTAGGGTGGGATAGGGAGGGTGGGAGGGAGATGCAAGATGGAGGAGATATGGGTATATATGTATATATATGTATAGCTGATTCATTTTGTTATAGAGTAGAAACTAACATACCATTGTAAAGCAATTATACTCCATTAAAGATGTTAAAAAAAATTTTGATAATCATTGAGCACTAAGAACATCCCAGACTTGTTCTGATTGATTAACCCAGTGAAATAAATGTGGAGAATTGGTAGCACCCATTGATTTTTATCCAAAATTTCAAAGTTATTTGTTCCTTCACAAATTCCACAAGTTACAAATCTTTGCATAATCAGTTAAAATGCTGATGTCCATACAGCACTAACTGTTCTTTCCAACTTAACTTGGAAGACCATTAAATTATAGCTTCTTGCATCACAAAGGTTAAGAAAAATCCCTTTTTGATAGACACAATTTTTTTCTGTCAAATATAAATTTAAGAAGAATTTTCTCTGGAGAATACTTCCTGTGGTATGCTCTCTTCTGTGTTGGTGAGTGCACATCAGTAGGGGAGCAGATTTTAATTGGCACTTGTAAAAATGCCAGAGAGGGAAGGACACTTTCTTAGGTGTAGGTTACAATTACCTGATATTTGTTTGTTTTCAGTAAATGTTCTGCAATGGACATAATGCCTTCAATTCAACCTGTTTGAAAACCCCTGTCTTGATATATACTCAATGCACTGGCAGAGTTTACATGAATTATTTACAGTTTTTAAGAAATCTGATAGTTTTCTGCTGAGTCAATCTTAAGGACATGGACTTATGGGAGAATCAAAGAGCAATTGCTTATTAGCATGTCACTTAGAAAATAATTTTTATGGGCAGGGACTTTGTAAATAGTCATATATATATTTATGTTCTGATTTCAAAATTCATCATTTACTTATCTCTAGGAAGGGCAGTATATATCCCTTACCTTAGATTATTCATCTGTATAATTTGAGCAATAAAATATTATTTTTGCAAGGTTTTTATTTTTATAAATTTTATAAAAATGTGAATGTTTATTTTCACAAGTTTGTTGGAAGTAGTAAATTAAATATTGAGTACAAAGTGCTTGAGACACAATGCTTGGTGAGAAGTAAGAATTCAAAAAAATGGTATATGACCTACTGTGTCAGAAAACAATAAAGAGGGGCAATAACGGAGAAAGGGTAGAGGAGAAAGCAAATAAAAGTCAGTATCAGGCAAAAGATGGCTCAGTCTTCTCTATGGTTGTCCAGCCTCTCCACAAGGTGGATAGAAGAAGGGTCATGAGGCATTCGGTAAGGCATTAAAATAAAAGAAATTAAAAAAACTGATGAGGGGGCATAACTAAAATTCAAGATGACATAGGCAGGCAGGATTCTTATATGCTCTCTAACTACTTCCCTATGCTAAATTTCCCATTATCACTGGCATTCCTCTCATCTTCTCCCCTTAACAAAGCATCGATCTTTCAGTCATATTTGATATATAGTAATCCTTTACAACTTATTTGCAATCAATCAGCCAAACCTACTTTTTCTGTTTTCTAATATTGCATATCTGCACGTGGTCTTTGTCCACTTCTTAGAATCACCACTAGGCAGGGAGTTGTGACACCTGGATTCTAACCTCAACCAGTAGCGACTTGGAATGGAACGTGTCTGCTTCATAGCTATTAAATAGGAGTAGTAAACAAGAGAGCTCAATCTCCTGGAAGAACATAAGTATTAGGTATAATTACAGATTGGAAAGCCTTATATATGTCAGTTGTTACCATTATCATGATCCATTGGTGACTCTTTCTTCATGGTATCTTTGCCTTCATTTCTTCAGACTTTGATGTCTTCATCTGAAAAAAAAGTTTTAAAATATGCCCTTTTCATTATTCTAAGTTTCAAATACAGTAAAACATGAAGAAAGATTTCCTAAAATGTAAAGCATTTTAGGTAAGTGAACATTGCTAGTGGCAATATTTCAAGAACTTTAATGGAAACATGCCATTGATACTGAAAAAAATAAAGAACTCTTTCGAGTAATAATAATTTCTAATGCAGGAGGCTTAAATGGTAACCCTAGTTATGCACTCGTGTGTGTGTGCACATACACATGAATACATTTGCCCATCAAAAATCTGGTTAAGGCTATTTATGATAAATTTAAATTTTTTCTTGACACTGTAAATAAACCTGTAGAACGTTTTTTTAAATGAAAAATATATGGATATGTCATTGAAATCACTTTGGGAAACACTGTGTTGTACAGACTTAATCCTGACAGCTTATGTTTAGGTGTTCAATCTACTTTAATGGTCCTACTTTTAGACCAAACTATACCAACCAAGCAACATTTGCTGTTTCATATGGTAGAAGTTTTCCCTGACTTCACACATTACTAGAGTCTCCATAATCAGAGAGTTTGAGTGTAGAATTGGACTGTATCCCAAATTAACATCACTTGACAGACTAAAAATTAGTTCCTATAAGTCTGCACATGTGGATATTTAAATGTAACTTAGAATTAAAATGAAATTGAATATGTATTCTGTTCCTCGGTTATATAGGGCATATTTCATGTGCACAGTAGCCACATGAGGCTAGTGGTTACCACAGATATAGAAATTTCAATCAATGCCAAAAGTTTTACTAAAGATTGATGCTATAGACAGATATTTGAAATTGATGTTGAGCAGCAAGCATACAGAATGCATATTGAATTTGCATATCGCCACGAAACCTCAAGTTTAAGAAAAGAAAGAGAGGATTGTGTATAATTTTTAGTTCTACTGAGAATTTTTCAAATACAATTTGTGCAAGAAAGATATGACAATATCTGTCTCATTCTTTGTTCTCACATATATAATAATATAAAAAATTATAAAATATATTTTAAATAGCAAAATTGCATATTTCTATATATCTTCTTTTTAACATTTAATTCTATCTTGAAAAGGTAATTTTAAATTACTCCACATATTTCAATATTTAGATGCTGGTCAAATTATCTTCCATCAAATTATCTTCCATTTTGATATTAGACAGATCAGAAGAACATTGACTTATTCATTCTACAGACAAGACAACTAACAAAATTAAAGATAGTAACATGCTAAGTACTGCATTTTTATGATTAATATTTTATGAAAAAATACATCAAATGTCAATGAAATGCACCATTGGACATTTTAACCTATTTTTATATCCTTAGATACATTTAATTCATTGAGTTGTTCACCTGACATTTTTACAGATTGCTTTGATTGTAAAAACGTCATTTTAAAATGATGTTTTTACACTGCCTTGGTCTTAAAAACATCAAATGGAGGATAATTCTTCATTTGAAGTTATTAAACATGGCTATAATCATAAAACTGTCATTTTAAGATAATTCTTCATTTGACCTTTTTTACACTCAGCTGATCTTTTCTTGTCTTCTTTAAAAATTTGATATTAGAAATGAAAGTTAATAGATTTGAAGGCTGTACTTACAAATTCAAATCAGGATTTCACTGCTAATGTAGCCATGGTCCTAAGGGAATGGTTTACTACCAATCCCCTACCCATTACAATTCTGGGCATTACTGATGAGGTATGTACATGCATGCATGCATGTGTGTGTGTGTGTGTGTGTGTGTGTGTGTGTGTGAAGCAACAGTGATATCCAACCATGCTTACTTGTGTCTTCTCACAAAAAATCTATGACTCTTTACAACTTTCAGCTCCACTATTATACTTTTATAGCATATTACTCTCTATAGGCAAGTCACACAATAGCCATTTTCTTTCAGTTATGGTGATTATGAAGATGGCTTTGAAGTCATGTAATTGTGACAACTGCTGGGATATAAGATATTCCAACTCCATGCATGCCATGCATGCCAACTCCATGCATTGCTGCAATTTCAATAATTTTTATTTTGTGTATATATCAATATACATATATATATATATATATATATGCTTGTACAGAAAACACAGAAATAATGTTGTTCAATACTTGCGCTTATTCGATGCCTTTCAAGTGTGTAATAAATACATTCATATTCTGGGTAAATAGAATAATAATGATAATAACACTTTGAGCACATATTTTATGACAGGTACTGATGTGAGAATTTTTTGTGCATTAATTAATTATTATAACAATCCTTTGAGGGATATATTATAGACTTACACCTAAGGACAATAGATCCCAAAAGGAGGGAACCAAAATTTGAAGCCAAGAAAGCAGAAACACAAAAATAAATGAATTTTCAGGGTTTTCCTCAAATTCTACTTGCATTTGTACCATGGGGCATGAAGAGTTTTTGGAGTTATTATGACAGGTGGCTGGCTCCAGTGCTGGAGATTCTAAGAAGACATCTGAAAGCTTCTTTATTCTCCCTCTCCTATTTCAACTACAAGCTATTTCCCTCTTGTAAACCAAGCAGTCACTGGAACAGACAGGTAGCTGGGTCATAAAGAGTACATAGAGAAAATAATTTCTGGTTTTCTCTGCTCTGAAATCTTTGAATCTTTGGAAGCTAATTAAAGGGAACCCAGTGGCAAGGATCTTCTTGAGGTAAATTTTGGTGAGACTTTGACCAATGGACACCATTGGATTTTCCAAAGAAATGCAGATATAGGACATCTTAACTGTTCTCCTCACTGTCCAGGGAATCAAGGACAGTCAGAATAGATGATCTCAGTCTTTTAATCTAAAAGAAGACCAGAAGATTCTTCCTGGTGTCTGAAGAGGGGGCAAATGACCAGTCTGCTATCATATCCCAGTATACAATAGTGTAGGTCATCTTGGTTCCCCCAACCTTGACAGAGATTTTACTTAGTGTTCCCTAACAGCTAGATCAGACATCAATGAACCAATGATAAAAATAAGAACTCAAAAAAAAAAAAAAAAAAAAAAAAGGGCCATAAGCTAGAGAGGAAGAACAAGTAAAAATCAGGACAGTTCCATAAAAAGGAGACCTACTAGAAGAGGCAAATGTAAACCTAAATAACAAAAGTGATACTAGTATTTAAGAGATTTAAGTCTAGTACACATAAGGAAAAAAAATCTTTGTGGAACTTAAAAAAGTATTTTCAAGTTAAAAATTTAGTAAGAAATTGAAAGAAATGACCATCATTAAGATCCTTAGTGTTTTGGAAGATCAATTTAAAAAGGGAAGCAATGAAAAAAATATTACTCTAAAGAAAGTACTCAACTTCAGACTGAATAATCTTAACAAGCTGCATAGGTTTTGATGAGAAAACACACTCTTAGGCATTTAGTAGTAAAGTTCTCAAACCCCAGAACCAAGAAAAAAACTCACAAGCTTTCAAAATAAAATGAAAATTACTTGTTTAAGAAAAATAATTAGATCAGCATAGAAGTTCCATCTGCAACTCTTAGGCCTGAAGATGGTGGGGATGACATCTATAAACTATGGAGAGAATAACTGTCAAGCTGAAAATAATGATACCTTTCAACTATCATGAAATTATAAGTAGAAATGCAGTATATAAGAATATATATTAACTACTGAGAAAAATATACTTACCAAAGTGTGCTATCCAAACAAACAAAAAAATGGATCACAGAACAGACCACAAGATACAGAAAGCAGAAAAAAGGAATAGGGGTGAGCCTTGAAGCATTTTCTTATTCAAAATGTCCTTCTGTTGCAGTTCCTCTATTGTTTTCTCTTATTCTTTTCCAACCAGATATCTATACAGTTAAACAAATATAACTATAAGCTGAATTTAATGTGTAAAATGTGTTAATACAGATTCTTGAAATCAAAGGGCCAAGTTGCAGAGAAAACTGTAGGGGTCAGTAATGAGAGTACTAAACTAAATCAGTTAATATAAAAAAGAAAGAAAAAGGTGAGAAGCAAGATGGGGGAAAATGCAAGTGAGATGACAAAGGTAAGCACTGGGGAACAGAAAGTTTTGATGGGGAAATTAGTATTTTAATTTCATATACTATTCAAGACAAGTGCTTGATTATGACCACTAAACTAATACAGTAGGAAAATACAGTCGAATTTACAAATTATAAAATGGAAAGCAAATAACAGATGCTATCATGTTCAATAAAATAATATAATAAGAATGAAAAGGAAAAGAAATTTTTAAAATAAAAATTAGATATAAAATCAAGCTGAATGCTCCCATTAAAAGAAATATATTGTCATATTTAAGTAAGATACAAAATCCTACTGTATGTTTACTCTAGATTGTAAAAATCATTTGAGTTATTTACTTTTTTCTATGTCCATACCAAAAAGGCATGTTTATTTCCCCCTTGTGTGAATCTGTAACTTCATTTACATATACCAGTGTACAAGTATCTGAGGCTAGGTCACAAAAGGTGTTGCATGCTGCCCCTTGATTGCTATCACATATCAGCTACAGACAAGACAACATGCTGGGACAGCCTGTTGGAGGATGAAACACATAAGACAAGCTGAGTTGCTCCAGGTAGTTCCAGGAGAGACAATCCTAGATCAGCCAACAGAGCAGATCCCTAGGTATATGAGGAAAAAAAAAACAGAAAAAATCTGAAGAACTCCCACTCATGTGCAGTTGACTACAGACACATAAACAAATTCAGCTGAGATCAGCCAACCATAGGTCAGAATAGCTGAATTCTGCTACAAAATTAGTGAGTTATAAATAAGCGATTATTGTTGTAAAAAGCTCTAAGGTTTTGTGGTTCTTATTATGACACATTATTCTGCAAATAGAAAGCATAAAGGTGTTTAAAAGACACTAAAATTACACACACACACACACACACACATTTAAAGAAAGTTAGAAATAAAGGCTTGGGCAGGGAGACACAAAGTAAATGCAATCATAAAGAAACCAGGGAGGCCAATATAACATTAAAAAGTGGAATTGTGGCTTCCCTGGTGGTGCAGTGGTTAAGAATCTGCCTGCCAATGCAAGGGACACGGGTTCAAGCCCTGGTCTGGGAAGATCCCACATGCTGCGGAGCAGCTAAGTCCGTACAACACAACTACTGAACCTGTGCTCTAGAGCCCATGTGCCACAACAAGAGAAGCCATCACAATGAGAAGCCTGTGCACTGCAACGAAGAGTAGCCCCCATTCACCGTAACTAGAGAAAGCCCGTGCACAGCAACAAAAGACCCAACACAGCCTAAATAAATAAATAATAAAATAAATAAATTTATTTAAAAAAAAAAGGAATATAAGGGTAAAACTATTTGTCAAGACAGACAGGGATATTGTATAAAAGTAGTATAAATATACTGTATAAAAGGCATAATGTATGAAGAAATCATTAACTTGTATGCACTAAAGTATCTGATATATTACTATTAGAATTGCAAAGAACACTTAATTTAATATATATAATATTAATAGAATATTTCCATATGTCTCTTTCAAAACATAACATATGTTTCTGAAAGAAAAACATAGTAAGAATACAGAACATTTTATTCAATCAACAGAGTCCTGAACATTAAAAAAAAAAAAAAAATAGAAATTAGAATACTGCTGCTTCTGGTTTCTGGTTCCACATATAAGGATTTTGGAAGTAGAAACTCTGTCCGTAAAACAGATAAAAAGCTGAGCAGAGTAAAAATTCAACTCTTCTCAGATCCATAAGAGAGTTGAGGACACGTGGCAGACCACTGCACCCAAGATTGGAGAGTCAGGTGAATACAGGGAATCATGTCTTACCAGAGCACAGATTCAGGAGCAGAAACTACCACAGGAATCAACGTCAGTGTATGAAAACTTGCCTATAATTGATGAATTCCTGAAGGCTCAATGCGTACAACTCTGAGAGTAAAATACTTCAGGACCCAGCCAAAAGGGGGCACACATAATTTTGTGAGTTTAGTTCCAAATTACTATTAGGTGCTCCCCATAAGTATCAGAGAAAAAAAAACCACCTCATCCTTCCAATATGTGGAGGAAAAGTAAGTATTTTTAATTATGACAGGGTAACTCAGTTTCTCTTAAGAAGACCTGCCCACAGAGTAAACTAGGTAACCAGAGTTTAAACTGCTGGGATATTATCACATTCTGATTGACTAGAAGAAAGGAAAATACCCAACTCCAGTCAGCTATAGTCACCTATTTGTGAGAAGGAAAATATCTACCTCCAGCTCACCCTACCCATCCTGTTCCACCTAAGAGGGGTGATAAAAATGGAAAACACATGTGAAGTTCACAGTCCAGAGGCAAAATTTCACTGAAAGTCTGACAATCATAAGGCTATTGAAAACTTCCCCTCCCCCTATACCTCACCACCACATTTCTAAAGGCCTACTTACAAGAGTCTATTTTACACAGTACATCATGTCTGGCTACCCAGAGAAAAAAATTACAAGGTATACCAAAAGGGTAAAGACAGAATGTGAAGAGACAACAAACCTCAAATCCAGACATGGCAGAGATGTTGGAATTATCAGAATGCAAATTTAGAACAGTGATTAATATGCTATGGGCTCTAATGGCTAAAGTAGACAGCATGCAAGAACAAACAGGCAATGTAAGCAGGGAGATAGAAATGATAAAGAAGAACCAAAGAAAATGCTAGAGATCAAAAACATCAAAATAGAAATGAAGCATACCTTTGATGGGTTTATTCATAGACTGGACCCAGGTGAGGAAAGAAACAGCTAAATGATATCTCAATAGAAACCACTAAAACTGAAAGGCAAAGAGAACAAAGACAAAAAATAACATATTTAATGACAGTGTGCCAACTCCAAAAGGTGTAACATATGTGTAATGAAAATACTAGAAGGAGAAGAAAGAGAGGAACAGAAGAAATATTTGAAAAAAAAAAAAAAATGACTGAGATTTTCCTCAAATTCATGTCAGACACCAAACAGCAGATCCAGGAAGATCAGCAAACATCGAACAGGACAAATAACCATAACACCCCCTCCCCCCGGCCACAAATTATACCTAGGTATATTATTTTCCGACTACAGAAAACCAAGATAAAGAAAAAGTTTTGAAAGAAGCTGGAGGGAAAAAAAATCTTACCTACAGAGGAACAAAGGTATGATTTACATAAAACGTCTCAAAAACTATGTAAGCTAAAAGAGAATGGAGTAAAATATTTAGTGTTGAGAGAATAAAAACACCAACTTAGAAAATGTTACCCTGGGAAATTATCCCTCAAAGGATACAATTTTAAGGAAAATTTATCCTTCAAAAGTGAAGGAGAAATTAAGACTTTCTCAAACAGAATTTGAGAGAATTTGTTGCCATGCAAGAAATGTTAACAGAAGTTCTTTAGAGAAAAGGAAAATAATATGGATCAGAAACTTTGATCTACATAAAGAAAGGCAGAAAATTACAAAGCAAGTAAAAATTAAAAAATCTTAATTTTTTTCTCATTCTTGATTGATCTAACAGATAAAAGTTGTTCAGAATGATAAAAACAATGTAGTCCATTTCATATTTACATGATTATATGTAAGTGAAATATATGACAGCAATGATATGATACAAGTTGTGTCAAAGGGGAAGGAATTACGATTATTTTGCATTATAAGGTGTTCACTCTATGTGTGAAGCATATAGTGTTATTTGAAGGTGGACTTGTATTAGTTATAAATATATACTTCAGACTTTAGGGCAACCACTAAAACATTGTTAAAAGAAATATAATTTAAATCCTAAGAAAGGAAAGAAAATGGAATCATATAAAAGGCTTAATTAAAAGTACAGGGGAGGAGCTTCAAGATGGCAGAAAAGTAAGACGTGGAGATCACCTTCCTCTCCAAAAATCATCAGAAATACATCTAAATGTGGAACAGCTTCTACAGAACACCAACTGAACGCTGGCAGAAGACCTCAGACCTCCCAAAAGTCAAGAAACTCCCCACGTACCTGGGTAGGGCAAAAGAAAAAAGAAAAAGCAGAGACAAAAGAATAGGGAAGGGACCTGCACCAGTGGGAGGGAGCTGTGAAGGAGGAAATGTTTCCACTCACTAGGAAGCCCCTTCGTGGGCGGAGACTGTGGGTGGCGGAGCGGGGTGCTTCGGAGCCACAGAGGAGAGCGCAGCCACAGGGGTTCGGAGGGCAAAGCGGAGAGCTTCCCGCACAGAGGATTGGTGCCGACCAGCACTCACCAGCCCAAGAGGCTTGTCTGCTCACCCGCCGGGACGGGTGCGGTCTGGGAAATGAGGCTTGGGCTTCGGTCAGATCCCAAAGAGTGCACTGGTGTTGGCGGCGTGATCATAGCCCGAAGGGGCTAGTGCGCCACGGCTAGCCAGGTGGGAGTCCGGGAACAAGTCTGGACCTGCCAAAGAAGCAAGAGGCTTTTTCTTGCCTCTTTTCTTCCTGGTGTGCCAGGAGAGGAGATTAACAAGGCTGCTTAAAAGAGCTCCAGAGACGGGTGTGAGTCACGGCTATCAGCGCAGAACACAGAGACGGGCATGGGATGCTAAGGCTGCTGTTGCAGCCACCAAGAAGCCTGTGTGCAAGCACAGGTTACTATCCACACCTCCTCTCATGGGAGCCTGTGCAGCCCGCCACTGCCAGGGTCCCGTGATCCAGGGACAACTTCCCCAGGAGAACGCAGGGGGTGCCTCACCCTGGTGCAACGTCACCCTGGCCTCTGCTGCTGCAGGCTCACCCCACATCTGTACCCCTTCCTCCCCCCGGCCTGAGTGAGCCAGAGTCCCTGAATTAGCTGCTCCTTTAACCCCGTCCTGTCTGAGCGAAGAAAAGACGCCCTCAGGCGATCTACATGCAGATGCAGATCCAAATCCAAAGCTGAAACCGGGGAATTGTGTGAAAAAAGAAGAGAAAGGGAAATTTCTCCCAGTAGCCTCAGGAGCAGAGGATTAAATCTCCACAATCAACTTGATGTACCCTGCATCTGTGGAATAACTGAATAGATAACGATTCATCCCAAATTGAGGAGGTGGACTTTGGGAACAAAGATATATATTTTTTCTCCCTTTTTCTCTTTTTGTGAGTGTGTATGTATATGCTTCTGTGTGTGATTTTGTCTGTATAGCTTTCTTTTACCATTTGTCATAGGGTTCTGTCTGTCCATTTTTTGATTTTTTTATTACTTTAAAAATATTTTTCTTAAAAATTATTTTAATAACTTAATTTTACTTACTTTATCTTCTTTCTTTCTTTCTTTCTTTCTTTCTCTCTTTCTTTCTATTCTTTCTCCCTTTTATTCTGAGTTGTGTGGATGAAAGGCTGCTCTTGATACTCCAGCCAGGCAACAGGGCTGTGCCTCTGAGGGGAGAGGGCCAAGCTGAGGACACTGGTCCACAAGAGACCTCCCAGCTCCACGTAATATCAAATGGCGAAAATCTCCCAGAGACCTCCATCTCAACGCCAAGACCCAGCTTCACTCAAAGACCAGCAAGCTACAGTGCTGGACACCCTATGCTAAACAACTAGCAAGACAGGAACATACACCCATCCATTAGCAGAAAGGCTGCCTAAAATTAAAATAAGACCACAGACACCCCAAAACACACCACCAGACATGGACCTGCCCACCAGAAAGACAAGAACCGGACTCATCCACCAGAACACAGGCATTAGTCCCCTCCACCAGGAAGCCTACACAACCCACTGAACAAATCTTAGCCACTGGGGACAGACACCATAAACAACGGGAAGTA
Organism: Phocoena phocoena; assembly: GCF_963924675.1. Classification (NCBI taxonomy): domain Eukaryota; kingdom Metazoa; phylum Chordata; class Mammalia; order Artiodactyla; family Phocoenidae; genus Phocoena; species Phocoena phocoena. The sequence continues at coordinate 21,678,926 of NC_089235.1, forward strand.
TGAACCAGCAGCCTGTGAAAAGGAGACCTGAAAAACAGTAAGTTAAGCAAAATGAGAAGACAAAAAAACACACAGCAGATGAAGGAGCAAGGCAGAAAACCACCAGACCTAACAAATGAAGAGGAAATAGGCAGTGTACCTGAAAAACAATTCAGAATAATGATAGTAAAGATGATCCAAAATCTTCAAAATAGAATAGAGAAAACACAAGAAACTTTTAACAAGGACCTAGAAGAACTAAAGAGCAAACAAACGGCGATGAACAACACAATAAATGAAATTAAAAATTCTCTAGAAGGAATCAATAGCAGAATAACTGAGGCAGAAGAAAGGATAAGTGACCTGGAAGATAAAACAGTAGAAGTAACTACCGCAGAGCAGAATAAAGAAAAAAGAATGAAAAGAATTGAGGACAGTCTCAGAGACATCTGGGACAAAATTAAAAGCACCAACATTCGAATTATAGGGGTCCCAGAATAAGAAGAGAAAAAGAAAGGGACTGAGAAAATATTTGAAGAGATTATAGTTGAAAACTTCCATAATATGGTAAAGGAAACATTTAATCAAAACCAGGAAGCATAGAGAGTCCCATACAGGATAAATCCAAGGGGAGACATGCCAAGACACATATTAATCAAACTATAAAAAATTAAATACAAAGAAAAAATGTTAAAAGCAGCAAGGGAAAAACAACAAATAACATAGAAGGAAATCCCCATAAGGTTAACAGTTGATATTTGAGCAGAAACTCTGCAAGTCAGAAGGGAGTGGCAGGACATATTTAAAGTGATGAAGGAGAAAAACCTACAACCAAGATTATTCTGCCCAGCAAGGATCTCATTCAGATTTGATGGAGAAATTAAAACCTTTACAGGCAAGCAAAATCTAAGAGAATTCAGCACCACCAAGCCAGCTTTACAACAAGTGCTAAAAGAACTTCTCTAGGCAGAAACGACAAGAGAAGGAAAAGACCTACAATAACAAACCCAAAAGAATTTAAAAAATGGAAATAGGAACATACATATCGATAATTACCTTAAATGTAAATGGATTCAATGCTCAAACCAAAAGACATAGACTGGCTGAATGGATACAATAACAAGACCTGTATATATGCTGTCTACAAGAGACCCACTTCAAACCTAGGGACACATACAGACTGAAAGTGAGGGGATGGAAAAAAGATAATCCATGCAAAAGGAAATAAAGAGAAAGCTGGAGTAGCAATTCTCGCACCAGACAAAATAGACTTTAAAATAAAGACTATTACAAGAGACAAAGAAGGGCACTACATAATTATCAAGGGATCAATCCAAGAAGAAGATATAACAGTTGTAAATACTTATGCATCCAACATAGGAGCAAATGCTCACAGCCATAAGAGGGGAAATCGACAGTAACACATCATAGTAGGGGACTTTAACACCACACTTTCACCAATGGACAGGTCATTGAAATGAAAATAAATAAGGAAACACAAGCTTTAAATGATACATTAAACAAGATGGATTTAATTGATATTTATAGGACATTCCATCTAAAAAAAAAACAGAACACACTTTTTTCTCAAGTGCTAATGGAACATCCTCCAGGATAGATCATATCTTGGTTCACAAATCAAGCCTTGGTAAATTTAAGAAAATTGAAATCATATCAAGTATCTTTTCTGATCACAATGCTATGAGACTAGATATCAATTACAGGAAAAAATCTGTAAAAATTCAAACACATGGAGGCTAAACAATACACTACTTACTAACCAAGAGATCACTGAAGAAATCAAAGAGAAAATCAAAAAACACCCAGAAACAAATACCAATGAAAACACAATGACCCAAAAGCTATCGGATGCAGCAAAAGCAGTTATAAGAGGGAAGTTTATAGCAATGCAATCTTACTTTAAGAAACGAGAAACATCTCAAATAAACAACCTAAACTTATACCTAAAGCAATTAGAGAAAGAAGAACAGGAAAACCCCAAAGTCACCAGAAGGAAAGAAATCATAAAGATCAGACAGAAATAAATGAAAAGGAAATGAAGGAAATGATAGCAAAGATCAATAAAACTAAAACCTGATTCTTTGAGAAGATAAACAAAATTGATAAACAATTAGCCAGACTCATCAAGAAAAAAAGGGAGAAGACTGAAATCAATAGAATTAGAAATGAAAAGGGAGAAGTAACAGCTGACACTGCAGAAATACAAAGGATCATGAGAGACTACTACAAGCAACTCTATGCCAATAAAATGGACAACCTTGAAGAAATGGACAAATTCTTAGAAACGTACAACCTTCCAAGTATGAACCAGGAAAAAATAGAAAATATGAACAGACCAATCACAAGCACTGAAATTTAAACTGTGATTAAATTCTTCCAAAAAACAAAAGGCCAGGACGAGAAGGCTTCACAGGTGAATTCTATGAAACATTTCTAGAAGAGCTAACACATATTTCTCAAACTCTTCCAGAATATAGCACAGGGAGGATCACTCCCAAAATCATTCTTGGAGGCCACCATCACCCTGATACCAAAACCAGACAAAGATGTCACAAAGAAAGAAAACTACAGGCCAATATCACTGATGAACATAGATGCAAACATCCTCAGCAAAATACTAGCAAACAGAAACTAACAGCACATTAAAACTATCATACACCATGATCAAGTGGGGTTCATCCCAGGAATGCAAGATTATCAATCAATGTGATACACCATATTAACAAATTGAAGGAGAAAAAACATATGATCATCACAATAGAGGCAGAGAAAGCATTTGACAAAGCTCTACACCCATTCAAAATAAAAGTGCTACGGAAACTAGGCATTGAGGGAAATTTCCTCAACATAATAAACACCATATATGACAAACCCACAGCCAACATCGTCCTCAATGGTGAGAAACAGAAATTATTTCCACTAAGATCAGGAACAAGACAAGGTTGCCCACTCTCACCACAATTATTCAACATAGTTTTGGAAGTTTTAACCACAGCAATCAGAGAAGAAAAAGGAAAAAAAAAAGGAATCCAAATTGGAAAGAAATACTTAAAGCTGTCACTGTTTGTAGATGACATGATACTAAACATAGAGAATCCTAAAAATGCTACCAGAAAACTACTGGAGCTAATCAATGAATTTGGTAAAGTAGCAGTATACAAAAAAATGTACAGAAATTTCTAGCATTCCTTTACACTAATGATGAAAATCCTGAAAGAGAATTTAAGAACACACTCCCATTTACCATTGCAACAGAAAGAATAAAATACCAAGGAAGAAACCTACCTAAGGAGACAAAAGAGCTATATGCAGAAAGTTATAAGACACTGACGAAAGAAATTAAATATGATACAATAGATGGAAAGATATACCATGTTGATGGATTGGAAGAATCAACATTGTGAAAATGACTATACTACCCATAGCAATCTACAGATTCAATGCAATCCCTATCAAACTACCACTGGCATTTTTCACCGAACTAGAACAAAAAATTTCACAATTTGTATGAAAACACAAAAGAACCCGAATAGCCAAAGCAATGTTGAGGAAGAAAAATGGAGCTGGAGGAATAAGGCTCCCTGACTTCAGACTATACTACAAAGCTACAGTAATCAAGACAGTATGGTACTGGCACAAAAACAGAAAGATAGATCAGTGGAACAGGATAGAAAGCCCAGAGATAAACCCACACATATATGGTCATCTTATTTTTGATAAAGGAGTCAACAATATACAGTGGAAAAAGACAGCCTCTTCAATAAGTGGTGCTGGGAAAACAAGACAGGTACATGAAAAAGTATGAAATTAGAACACTCCCTAACACCATACACCAAAATAAACTCAAAATGGATTAAAGAGCTAAATGTAAGGCCAGATGCTATCAAACTCTTAGAGGAAACCAGAGGCTGAACACTCTATGATATAAATCACAGCAAGATCCTTTTTGACCCACCTCCTAGAGAAATGGAAATAAAAACAAAAATAAACAAATGGGACCTAATGAAACTTCAAAGCTTTTGCACAGCAAAGGAAACCATAAACAAGATGAAAAGACAATCTTCAGAATGGGAGAAAATATTTGCTAATGAAGCAACTGACAAAGGATTAATTTCCAAAATTTACAAGCAGCTCATGTAGCTCAATATCAAATAAACAAACAACCCAATCCAGAAATGGGCAGAAGACTTAAATAGACATTTCTCCAAAGAAGATATACAGATTTCCAACAAACACATGAAAGAATGCTCAACATCATTAATCATTAGAGAAATACAAATGAAAACTACAATGAGATATCATCTCACACTGGTCAGAATGGCCATCATCAAAAAATCTACAAACAATAAATGCTGGAGAGGTTATGGAGAAAAGGGAACCCTCTTGCCCTGTTGGTGGGAATGTAACTTGATGCAGCCACTATGGAAAACACTATGGAAGTTCCTTAAAAAGCTAAAAATAGAACTCCCATATGACCCAGCTATCCCACTACTGCACATATACCCTGAGAAAACCATAATTGAAAAAGAGTCATGTACCAAAATATTCATTGCAGCTCTATTTACAATAGCTAGACATGGAAGGAACCTAGGTGTCCATCGACAGATGAATGGATAAAGAAGATGTGGTACATATATACAGTGGAATATTACCCAGCCATGAAAAGAAACAAAATTGAGTTATTTTTAGTGAGGTGGATGGACCTAGAGTCTGTCCTACAGAGTGAAGTAAGTCAGAAAGAGAAAAACAAATACTGCATGCTAACACATATATATGGAATATAAGAAAAAAAAAAAAAGGTCATGAAGTACCTAGGGGCAAGATGGGAATAAAGACACAGACCTACTAGAGAATGGACTTGAGGATATGAGGAGGGGGAATGGTGATCTGTGACAAAGTGAGAGAGTGGCATGGACATATATACACTACCAAATGTAAAATAGATAGTGGGAAGCAGCCGCATAGCACCAGGAGATCAGCTCGGTGCTTTGTGAACACCTAGAGGGGTGGCATAGGTAGGGTTGGAGAGAGGGAGACCCAAGAGGGAAGAGATATGGGAACATATGTATATGTATAACTGATTTACTTTGTTATAAAGCAGAAACTAACACACTGTTGTAAAGATGTTAAAAAAATAAAATAAATAAAATAAAAACACAAAAAGCAGAAAAAAGTGAAAGACAAAAACAGAAACAAAGAATGAGGATAACAAATAGAAAACAGTAACAAATATGGTAGATATTAGTCCAATTATATCAATCATCACTTTGAACATTAATAAAAGCAGCAATAAAAGACAAATTGTCAAGATGAAGCAAAACACAATAGCTACATGCTAAATACAAAAGACCTACTTTACATATAGAAATATGTGTAGATTAAAATAAATAGATGGAGAAAAATATACCACGCTAACACTAATCAAAAGAATGCAGAAATAGCGGGCTTCCCTGGTGGCGCAGTGGGTGAGAGTTCACTTGCCGATGCAGGGAACATGGGTTTGTGCCCCAGTCCAGGAAGATCCCACATGTCATGGAGTGGCTAGGCCCGTGAGCCATGGCTGCTGAGCCTGCATGTCTGGAGCCTGTGCTCTGCAATGGGAGAGGCCACAACAGTGAGAGGCCCGCATACCACAAAAAAAAAAAAAAAGAAAAAAATAAAGCAGAAATAGCTATATTAATTTCAATGAAAACAGACATCAAAACAATAAAGAAGGTCAATACTTCATTATTAAAGGCAGTTCTCCATGAAGACATAACAATTCTTTTTGTGTGTAAGCCTAATAACGGAATGTCAAACTACTCAAGGCAAAAAGTCATAGAATTTCAAGGAGAAATAGTTGAACCTCCTATCATATTTGGGGACTTCAACACTCCTCTATCAGAAATGGATATATCCAGCAGATAGAAAATCAGTAAGGACAAAGTTGAACTCAGCAACATCATTAGTCACCTGGATATAATGGACATCTAGCTACCTCATCTAGCAACAGCAGTATACGCATTCTTCTCAATCTCACGTGAAGCATTAACCAAGATATATCACATTCTGGGACATGAACCATACCTTAACAAAACTTAAGACTTAAAACTTTAAAAGACTTTAAAAGATTTTTAAAAGACTTTAAAACTTAAAACTTAAGAAAAGTTTAAAAAAATGTAAATCACTCAACATCTGCTTTCAGACAACAGTGGAATGAAAATCAATAAGAGAAAGATGATTGAAAAACTCCTAAAATACATGGAGATTAAACAAGAAATTTCTAAAAATCACATAAATCAAAGAAAAAAATCTCAAGAGATTAAAAAATTTTTTTGAACTAAATGAAAATTAAAACTATTTATCAAAATTTGTGAGATGCAGCAGAATCAGTGCCGTGGGAAATTTATAGCATCATAGGCATATATTAGAAGAGATAAAAAATCTAAAATCAACAATCTAAAATCAATAATTAGGAAACTAGAAAAAGAAGAGCAAATTAAACCCAATGTGTGTAGAAAAAAATAATCAAATTTAGAATAGAAACTAAAAAAATTTGAAAAAAAATCAGTGAAACCCAGAGCTGGTTCTTTGAAAGATGAATAGAATCAATAAGCATCTAGTCAGGGTAACAAAAATAAAAATAAAAGAGAGGAGGCACATATCACTATTAACAGTAATAAAAGAAGAGGCATCACTATACATCCCATGGACATTAAAAGGGTTATAATGGAATACTATGAGCAACTCTATGCCCACAAATTTGATTATGTGGATGAAATGAACCATTTCCATGAACAATACAACTTTCCAAAACTCACATGAGAAGAAATAGAAATTTTATAAGGCCAATATATATTAAAGAAATTTAATCAATTGTTAATAATTTTCCCAAACTGAAAGCACTAAGCCTAAATGTGTTCTCCCAGGTAGGCAAAGCTAATCCAACATTTGAAAATCAATTAGTATACTCATGACATCAACAGGTTAAAAAAACTCACATGATCATATCAATAAATGTAGAAAAGTTGACAAAATTCAGTATCTATGCACACTAAAATTTTTCAGTAAACTAGGAATAGAGGGGGAGTTCCTCAACTTGATTAAGAATATTGACAAAAAAACTGTAGCTAACATTATATTTATGGTGAGAAATTTGAAGTTTTCTCACTAAAATCAGGAGCAAGGCAAAAATATCCCCTCTCAGCACTGCTTTTCAACATAGTACTGAAAATCCTAGATATTGCAATATGAAAGGAAAAGGAAATAAAAGGTATACAAATTGGGAGGGAAGAAATAAAATAGTTTGTAGATAACACGATTGTACATGTAGAAAATCCAAAAGAATCAACAACAACAACAAAACACCTCCTGGAAGTAATAAACAAGTATAGAAAATTTGCAGTATGTAATGTTAATGTACAAAAATTAATCATTTTCCTATGTGTCAGTAACGAAAAAGTGGCATTGGAATAAAAAACACAATTCAAGTTTCTTTATCACCCCCAAGATTGAAATACTTTGGTTTAATTTTACAAAATAGGTGCAAGATCCATATGAGGAAAACTATAGAACTCTGGTGAACAAATCAAAGTTTAACTAAATAAATGGAGAGATATTCCTTATTCATGGATAGGAAGACTCAATATTGTCATGATGTCAGTTCTTTCCTACTTCATCTATATATTCAAAGTAATGACAATAAAAATCCCAAGAGTTGTTTTGTGGATTTAAGAAACTGGTTCTAAAGCTTATGTGGAGAGGCAAAAGACCCAAAATAGCCAACATAATATTGAAGGAAAAGAACAAAGTTGGAGGTCTGACACTACCCAACTTCAAGACTCACTGTATAGCTACAGTGATCAAGTCAGTGTCTTATTGTGTGAGGTAATGGATATGTTAATTATGTTGATCTTGGTAATCATTGCACAATATATATGTGTATCAAATAATCACATTATACATTTTGAATATATACAATTATATTTGTCTATTATTCCTCAATAAAGTTGGAAAAAGTGTGTTATTTGAAAAACTATACACATACAGCAATGAAAGAGATTAGAGAGCCCAGAAATAGACACATATAAATATAGTCAGTTGATCACTAACAAAGGAGCAAAGGTAATAAAATGGAACAAAGATAGTCTTTTCAACAATTGGGCTGGAACAACTGGTCCTATACATGCAAAAAGAAAAATAAAAAAAAAAATGAATCTTGACACACACTTTACACTTTTCTTAAAAATTAACTCATAATGGATCATAAACCTAAATGTATTAACATACAAAACTATAAAACTGCTAGAAAATAACATAGGAGAAAAACTAAATAACCTTGGTTATGTCAATGGATTAGTACATACAACACCAAAGGCACACTCCATGAAAGAAATAAAAGTTAGATTTCATTAAAATTTAAAACTCTTGTTTTGTGAAATGTAATGTCAAGAGTATTAGAAAAGAACTCACAAACTGGGAAAAAATATTTGCAGAAGATGCATCTGATAAATAACATTTAACCACAATATGCAAAGAACTTATAAAACTCAACAGTAAGAAAACAAATAACAATTAAAAATTGGGTCTAAGTCCTTAACAGACACCTAAGCAAAATATAATTCATGTGTTATGGCAAATAAACACATGAAAAGATGTTCCACATCATATGTCATGGAAGAAATTCAAATGTAAATAATGAGATAGCATTACACACCTATCAGAATGGCCAAAATCCAACATAATGACTACACCAAATGCTGATAAGAATGTGAAGCAATAAAAAGATCAGTAGTTCCCAAGGTGTGTGCGGGGGAGAGGAATGAATAGGTAGAGCACAGAACATTTTTAAGTCAGGGAATACACTCTGTATCGTACATGCCATGATGTATTTGTTCACCAGGAGTGACCCTTAATATAAACTGTGGACTTTGGGTGATTATGCTGTGTCACAATGTAGGTTCATTAACTGTAACACATGTTCCATTCAGGTTGGACATGTTGATAATACAGAGGCTATGAATGGGTAAGGGAAGGAAAGGGAGATTTTCATATATGGAAAATCTCTTTACTTTTCTCTTAATTTTACTGTGAATATAAAACTGCGCTTTAAAAAATACTCTTAAAACATACTAATCATGTACTTGCTTCCAAGAAAAACCTTAACAAATTTACTATGGGAGATTTTACCAACATTTTACATAATCTTAAACCAATCAATTTAGCTGTAGGTAATAGCAAGGTGATTTCCCCCACCAAATCTTAACTACCTAGAAATTAACATTTCTGGACAAACCTTGGATCATATGAAAATCAATACTGATGATATGAACTATGTAGAAAACAATACAAAGAAGAACTTTTTAAACCATAGTCTGTATGACACATTAGAAAAGCTATACTCTGAAGAGTTTCATAACTATAAATGGTTTAATTATAAAGAGAAGCAAACTTTTTTCAAAAAATTGAATTCATCTTAAGAACTTAAACCAAAAAAATTATGAAGTGGAAATTTTCAATATTTAAGCTGAAATAAAAATATAAATATTATAAAAATATAAATACATTTTTAATATCTACATAATCATCAAATGAGATAGAGTATAAAAATATTAAACTGCACAATATTTAGAATGAGATAGGAGACAAACCAATATAAAATATGATCAAATTAATTATAAGGAATGTATGCAACTATATGGAAATAAATAGAAACACTAGAGGAAATAGACACTTTCCTACTCAATGTCAACATCAAAATTAACCAAAAATGAAGCCCAAAGCACACATATACCAATTACCATAAGAGAGAGATGTGATTATGTATCTACCAATGAAAACGTAATCAGGACCCAATCATTTCACAGTTGGAGTCTACTCCTTTTTAAATAATGCCTTTCAGTTTGTTAAAGATACAGAGCTCTCAAATTCATTTTTCTGAATTCAACATAACTTTACAACCAAATCTCAAACATCATACACAATGGTGAAAGATTGAAAACTTTTCCTTATTAAAGATCAGGAATAAGTCAAAGATGCCTAGTTTCACCACTTCTATTTAACATATATACTGGAAGTCCTAGCCGGAGCAATCCGGCAATGAAAACAAAATGGCATTCAAATTGGGAAGGAAGAAGTAAAATTATCTCTGTTATAGAAAAAGCTAGGTAATAGCCAGACCATTCGATTCAGTGTCCAAAGAGAAATAAGTAATTCATGACCTGCAAATTTAACAACTACATGAAAATATGTTCAAACTCATCAGATAGGGTAAGAAAAATTAAAAAGCAAGGAAGTATTGCTTTATATCTATTAGGTTTCTAAAGGAAAAATGTGATAACATTTTATGCTGGCAGGAATTTAGGAAACATGATATTCTCATACATGGCTGGCAGACATATAAATTGTTACAGTCACTGTGCATCTATTAAATTAAAATATGCATACACCACTGGTTCAGAATTTTCAATCCCATGGCAATTTGTTCCATAATATTTTTTAAATAAATAAATAAACATTAATTATATAAGTGTATGCATTGTAGAATTGTACATAGTGGTAAAAAAAATGGAAACAATGTTCATTAAGAGGAGAATGGTTAAATAATTTATGATACACCCATATTGTGGGTAATTGTACAGCCATTAAAAAGAGTGTGGTATTTTTGGATGAGAATGTTAAAATGCAAAAACAATATAAGATATTCTCATTTTTAAAACTAACACAAGTAAATTCCTTTGTGTGTATAATTGCATTTTAATATGAATTATATTCATGGTGAAGAGTATGGAAGGACACACAGGATGTTGTTAACCAGGTCTGGAGTGTCAGTATGTGTGAAGAAAATGTGGCAGAAAGCGAAGAGGAAAAGAAAAGAAGTAAGTAATAAGTAAATGGAATAAGAGGAGGTGAATTACCTAAAGGCCTTGAGGAATCAAAATACCTTTACAATAGCCCAAGCGTGAAGTCATGGCAGTGCAAATTAGGGCATTAGTGATAAGAATGGAAAGGCAGTGACTGGGAATGTCTGTGGCAACCAGGTGTTCTCGAGTCATGTTATTAACTAAGTCTTTAAGGGAATTCAAGAAATAGTAGTTCTTTTTTCCCATCTAGGTCCTGAACTAATTGAGAAGGAATAAAACAGAAAGTCAAGTGCTGAACCTCTATTTGATGTTTATTAACAGAAAAAGGGAGGTAAGAGCAAATGATAGTATCAGAAGCCAAAGAAAAATATTTACAAAGAGTGTGTGTATGTGCGTGCTGTATGTATGTAATATAAATGTACTACAGATAGTATATGTATGAGTGATGGAAAAAATAGAGTGAAATGCTACAAAGATACTAAGGAAAATGACAATAGATTTTTAAAATCTAGGTTTGGTATAAAGCTGGTCACTAGATAGCTTTCTGAACATGGTCGTAGTTGAGTGATGGGAGACATAGAAGAGCTCATTAGGCTTAAAGTGAATGAAAGAAGTGACTGCAGATTACACCTTTGGGAAGAATGTCAATAATATAAAAGAAAAATGGCAGTAGAAAGAGGTCACAGTTGGTTCTTGGCTGTGGGTGTCAGAAAACAATGTATAAAAAGGCAAACCAAAAAACTAGGATTTGGAATAGAAGTTTTAAAAGAAACATTAATCAATTGTTAATATGAATCATAGACTATATTCTGCATACCTGGCCAACGAAATTTAACTAAGACCTTAACTTTCACCATGAGGAGCCCAAGTAGTCTTCATGATTGCTATAATACTTTTGGGAGGATAAAACAAACATGGAGAAGATAAATGCAATGTGACATTAGATTAGGTGTTTGGACTGAGTATACATGTATACATACATACAGAGAAAAAAAAGAAAGGAAGACACACACATACAGATGCTTACATGCACCTTGGAACAAGAGAAGTGTCAGGCTGACAGACAAAGAAAAGACTAGTAGGCTGTAGTCTGGACAAATTAGTCTAAGGTCATAGATTTTAGCTGGATGACTTAGCTGATAGGTCTCTAAAGAGATCATCTGATGCAGCCCCCTTCTCACAGGTAGAAATGATATGATCCCCAGTGAGAAACACAGTGAGTTTAATTAAGTTGACCAGGTTTATATAGCCATAACCAGCAGATGGGTAAGTCAGGTCCACAGCCATCTTTTGCACCCCTGCAACACCATGCTGAACTCAATAAAACTTAACATCCGGAACTAGACACTGTCTTTTTTATGTAGTTGTAACTTTATATGTCAGTACTAGTTATATGACCCTACAATATTTACCTGGGTGCATGCAAAACATTGACTGCTATCCTCAAGACATCTCCCTATAGGTGGAATATTACAAAGGTGGCTCTTTCCCTGAGGTATTTAAAATACAGAGGAGCTTTGAATGTTGGTAAGGCAAGGGCCTTCTGATGAGATGAACTTCCTGAAATTAGCATTAATTTTGACGATCCTAAGTTTAAGATTCTCCAACAACCTACTGGGTATAAGAGATGTGAGTTGATTAGTTGGGCCACCTCCTATACGTGGCAGCTCTTTCACATACCTAAAAAATACTAGTGATCATACTAGAAAGTGGTATCATTCGGAGCTTTAAATTCATGGCTTTCCTTGCTTCATTTCTGTATGTATCTTACCTGTTCATATTTGCATAGTAGTACTAATTAATGCTCTGGCAAATTACAATAGGATTCCTGTGGAATTACAATTTATATCCACATGTATACTGAAACAATTCAGTATGACTCATATGCTAACAATGAGTGCCATAGGAATTAATAGTGATTGTGTCACTTACTATAGCATGTTGCCAAACAATTATTATGTGCAGCTGATGAACATTTGAATAAATGCCATCATACCCTGTACTCAATTAAAACAACAGCACTAATAATTAATAGCACCGTTATTCATACCAAGTTATGGCTGTGGCATTGTGTGTTCTAGGAAATGACTGTAGGAATAAATGTTCGTTTCAATTTCATTTATATCTTGCTCTGAAGTATTAAAATGTAATTTGTGTGAAATACATGCATCATTCTCAATATAAGAAAGCAACTGTCTCATCTGCTGGGTGATTGAGAAAGAAATGTTTTTTCTTAAAGAAAATCTAAAAATGCATAGATGAAGACAAATCCCTCATTTTTCATAGTTTGTTTTGTCAAGAAAACATTTAGTATTTGTTTACTGAGAGAGAAATGCAGTTTGTAGCCAGTTAGGATGAGTAATCTACAAACCCCCCCCCAAAAAAAAACAGGTTATTGGATAAAATAGACCTATCCTCCACAGTCTAAATAAAAATTTTATTAAATTACTCAGGTTAAGTAATCTAACATTCTAGATGTTGTTATCTGGGAGATGTAAACATTAAGCTGCTTCTGTCATTACATATTAATAAACCAAATTACTTTGTTATGGGAGTTCCTGACTAAGGGTTGTGGCACAAAAGAGGCATGTTTTGATGGTCGGGCAGGAAGAAACAGTATATTTATTAACAAATTTGACACACACTTTACAATCCAGAGATATATTTAGTTTTTTTCTAGTCTTACCACCAAAAGCATGCCAATTCTGAAAGCTTCAAAGATAGTCAGACCCCTGACTCTGCTGCCTTTAGCGTTTGTGAGAAATCTAAATATATTGCACCAGTTCACCACCTTCAAACTCAGAAGGACAGCAACTAGTTGCTCTTTTGGAAATATCTCAACTTCCTTTCAATATCCTACCTAAATTAGAGTCTTCTGAGTTTTCCAGTGTAATAGTATATAACATGCCACAATATAAAACAAGTTTAGTAGCACAGTAATTGGCACTACTTATATATTAGAAAATGCTAACATATCAATTACTCTGTGATTAAAGCCAAAAATTAATTCAGTGGAAATGTAACCTACTGGGAGGAAAGAATTAAAAATAGCTGTCCTATGAAATATTCCTCTCTTGATTACTGGTGAGGTGTTTCTGGAGAAAGAAAGAGGCAAATAACTTAACTCCTTGTAAACATGCTGGTAACTGACCTCCTAGTTTGTAAACCAATGGTATTTGCTAGGAGAATAAATGAACTGCTTTGTGCAACTTGACCCTGGTGTGGGATTGCTTACAATAAACAACTCTATACTCTATGGATTTATGAGGCATGACTCTCTGGAGAATGTCATGTAAGCTATACAAATCTCTGGTGTATGAAATGGAGGCACTTCATAACCCAAATTCATTCTAACTTCCTTGTGAGCTAAACTGGAAACCTCTTTAGCAATGCAATCTACATCCAGTCAGAAAGTATGAGACCCTAACAGGAAAGAAGGACCCAAAGAGCCATGTGGGGTACCCCACACATCCTCCTGCTTTGTCTGTATCTCATGATTGCATGTGTCCTTAGTGAAATTTAATGCTGTGTAAGCTATGTGGTTTATGTGAAGACTAACTCTTTTGTACCCCCCTACATCTACCCACCAAAGGTCAAGGATTGGGTAAGAGGGCAAGAGTGGCATTGACATGTTTTTCAAACTGCCCACATAAGTCTCATGGAAGTCTTCCTAGCACAAGACTATGAGCCCAAATTCTCCTAAGGTTGTTTTTCTCAATGTCTAGTGTCAATATCACTAATCATTGGTAGACAGTTATAAATTCCTTAAGATTTTTGTTTTTGGTTTGCTTGTGTGTTTTCTTTCTCAAGTGTATACATCTTATTTTTTTCTCCTGGAGAAAGTTATTGATAGGCCAAAGGAAATCAAGTACCAAAGAGTTTAAACTAACAGAGTCTATTTTTTCTTAACTTTAAAATGTATTTTATCTGTTTCTTTCTCTGTATCCCATCAAAGAATGATTTCCAGTCTTTACTTTTTCTCCACACAAAACAAATTAGTCACTCTCCACTCAAAAGTCTATCAGTTTATGTTCCATTCGAAAAGTATCTTTTCATTTTATGGATTCTCTTCAGTAGTAGAGTTGTATGAAAGTATAATCAGTGCTTGGAGTTTTACTTGGATGCTTCTTTGCTACCAGCTGTTCTCAAATCTGGCTTACAAGAATTCTGCAGGAAAGTCTCAACCTACAGTGATCATTGTCAGTTCATATTCTATGTCCAAAAGAGACTCTGTAATGCACAAAAATTTCACAGGTGTTTGGGATAAGCATACTGTTCTATACACACACACATACACAAACACACACTCATTAGGAACGTTTATCCTGAGATAATTCATCTTCACTTTGTAGTATTTGTGATATTGCCAGCTTAAGGCCAGGACTCTATTTCATGGCCAAGAAATCTAATAATAAGAAAAGCTGTGATCCATAAACAGGTCACATTATCACTTTGCTTTAATCAGTTGAGCTGATTGACTCTTTAAAAGAGCAGGGTAGCTATTAGAATATAATAAAATGGTAAATGTATAAATCCATTTATAACCATGTTTTATTTCATACACAGAGGTCCTGAATTTAGTATGTTTATTAGTGGGATGAAAAATGTGCCTTGCACTGGATATACAATATATTTGACGCCTCCATTTATTCCTTAACAATATATTTGGTACACCATTATCTTTGGGGGAGTCTTTAGTTATTCAGTATGAAGGCTCATCTTCTCAGCCAAAGGTTAGAGTAATAGTATTTATTTGAAATGTAAATGAAGACTTCCACCAAGGAATGCATATTTCATTTTGCATTTGTCTCTAATCAGAATGTCTTATGAATAATGTAGTTTGGCACCAATGTCCTCATTAAGCAAGTTTCCTATTATTGCATTTTCTGATTATAATCTCCTCATTTAACTTCCTTTACTATTCCTGCTGATGATCATTCATATGCTTAGGTCTTCAATATTAGTCTGAACATACACACACACACACACACACACACACACACACACACACACAGAGCTAGCCTTCTGTAGATGAAAATCAAACTATATTTATGACCAGATGTCCTTTAAATAAAGGGTTGTTATCCATTGTATGTCCAAGAAATGGCATGGAGTTGGATTGTCAGACTGGACTAAAAGAGAAAATGAGTTTCAAACTAGTCTCCATTTATATCCATCTACAACGCAATTTCACAATTATACTTGATTGACAGAAATGGCCAAGAAAGAAATAGAATGGCAAAAGAAGTTGAACTAACTAAAATAGTTTATTGTTGTTGTTTTCTTAATTTTTCATTTGCTTTCAGTTAACCACAGTATTATACATTAGTAGAATTTGAAAAGGACTTTGAGAGATCCATATTTTAAACATATGAGAACTCAAAAGAAGTCCTTTCCATAGCCAGGATACAGATTTCAACTGTATAACTCTAGAAAAAATATATATCTTCAGACTTTTTAGAAGGAAAATTCACATTTTATCTCCTTGAAACCTTGACAAGATTAAAGAAAAGGTGGTCAACTTAAGGAGTGATGATAATGAAGTGTCAAAACCAAGCTAGAAAGAGAGTTCTCACTCCTAGATACATGTCTTCCGTCCTGCAATTCCTACAAACCATATTTTAAACATATTCAAAGTCCTAGGAAACAATTTATTAAGTAGGGAACATTTTCCTCTATACTTTAATTTGTTTATTTAACTATTCCTCAATGGAAATAAAGATGCTCATCATTGTCCTGTATAAAAATGAATCAAATACAGTTAACATGGATATGTTAAAAGCATGGGAAAGATATAAAATATATACACAAACTGTAAACAGTGGTTACTTCTGGGGAGGGGATTGTAAAAATGATAAAGGACTTTTATAATTTAGTGTGAATACTTCTGTATTATTTAACTGTTTTATAATGACTGTATATTTGTAATTATAAAAGCAACACATTATTTTCTTCAAACTTTCATATGTTTAAAAGTTCTGAGCTGGCTTTTTATCTAAATTAGCACAGATTTCCAAAATTTCCTAGAAGATACAGTTTTCCACATAAAACATATTAAATCTTTTGTATGTTCTTCTTGAAACCTATCCAGTATATATATATATATATATATATATATATATATATATATATATATATATTTATGGTGTGGTTTATTATCACTGTCCAGAATTAGACACAGTCCTTTTGTAAGCATTGTACTAATATTGAATTCATAAGAAGATTATGTGTATCTCTGTGGACTTTCTTCTTTTATATAAAGAAAATGATATATATTGGTGGCAGATTTTCAAAGAAATTAAGTTGAGGAGATAGTTTTTCCATAGTACTTGTTTGGATTAATATAAATTTTAAAATCACCTGCCAACATTAAGCAGGATTAGGTTTGGGTAATGTAAGTACTATCCCATGATTATTGTATAGAGAGCCCTATATTTCCAGATTTTATATTTCTACAGCAGTTGCTCCAGAAAATCACTAGGGGCATACCCAGTATTTGCCTTGCTGTTATCCTTTTCATCAGGGGTTTAAAATTCAATACCATTGTAGAAACCTATTATTAATATCCTGACTGTTTTCTTTATGAAAAATATTACAGAATATTCTTTAAAAGTCATGTCAAAAGCATGCACTACCTTATTCAAAGATCAAGCTTAGGGATCTAAGGAGATAAAAAAGTGTTCCTTCATTAATAAAACTACTCATCACTTACTGAACCCATGTGTTTGGAACAATGCTAAGCTCTTTCAGTGAATTATTTAATCTTTATAATGCTATTCTAAAATAAGGTGTTGTGTTTATAGATGAGAGAGGAAATTTGGGCTTGGTGAGATTAAATAACGTGCTCACATAAAGTGGGAGAGTTGTGATTTGCAATTAGATTTTTCTGACTCCAAAACACACTTTTAACTTATATCCAACATATATTATATATTTCATGGCTCCATTAATTTGGATGTAGGAAATTGCATTTTAGGACTATTTCCTCAAGTTCTTAATCCACAGAGCACTGTTCCCTTAGCCCTATATGTAGACAAAACAGAAATAATATAAAATAGAATATGTTAATGGTCATATTTATGATGCAAGTATTTTTAAAAGCATAGAGAGGGAGCATTGCTTGGAAAATGAAAGTGTTCATTACAGAGAGTTAAGACTAAAATAATTCTTTGAAGTAAAATGAATACCTGTACAGGTAGGAAAGAAAGGAAGACTTTACAGGGAAAGGAAATGCTATGAACAATTAATTGAGGGCAGGAAATAGATGAGAGCTATCTAAATAGTAGATATTTCTGAGTGGTGGTGGGTGATATCTTGGAATTGGCTGTATGTGATATTCTGATGATAGGTGGAAAATTTGCCTAGAGTGTAGGAAAAAGTAAAATACTACTGAAGCAAGAAGTTGATTTCCCCAGAAACAGATTTTGTCTCAGTCCATGTAGGCTGCTATAAAAAAATGCCACAAACTAGGTAGCTGGTAAACAACAGAGATTTCTTTCTCACAGTTCTAGAGGCTGGGAATTCCAAAATCATGGCAACAGCAGATTCAATGTGGTGGCTCCTGGGGGCCCACTTCCTGATTCATACACAAGTGCCTTCTCTTTATATCCTCACAGGGAGAAGGAGGTGAAAGATCTCTGTGCAGCCTTTTATTATAAGAGCACTAATATCATTCATGAGGGCTCTACCCTCATAACTGAATTACCTCCCAAAGGCCCCACTTCATAATAATCACATTGTGCATTGGGATTTTCATCCATGAATTTTCAGAATATACAAGCATTCAGACCATAGCAGATTCCAAGACAAACGTTGCATGCAGGAGGTTTATTTGGAAGGATGTACTTTGCAAAGACACCACTAAAGCCCTAAGGATAAGAGGATTGGGCAGAGTGGGAAATTGAACTGTTATGCAGTTACAACAGATCAATACCCCAACCAAAACCACATATTGCAATGAAGCTGGGATGGCCCTTTAAAGTTGTCCCAAATTGACCCAGGCCTTGAACACTATCATTGACTAGTCATTTGATGCAAACTGTCCCTGAGGAAGAGGAATAACCCTGGTGAGGCAGATTTTTAGGCTGAGGGTAATCCCAGGAGAAGAGCCCAGCTGTGAGCTATCAGCAGTCAACACTTCCAGTTGTTGGAAGAATGAGTACCTTGGTACTAAAGGAGGATCTCAGTGGTGTACCATCACATTCACTATAGTCTAGCTCATGTGTCACTTGGATACAAGTGCTTTGTGTGAGTTTGCCCTATCTGGGAAAACTCCTCCAGTATTGTGGTCAGCTTTTTCTTGGGGAAAATTATAAAATTAAGTTTAGTAGAGAAAAGTAAGCCCCTGATCATCATGCTCTTTTCAAGCTATAATTGCTGAACTTGTATATTAAATTAAGCAGGGGATTGCCAAGTGATATACCGGTAGATCACCTGGGTATCAAATGTGTTCTTCCTTGACATATCCAAGATATTCATGAACCCATGTACATGCTTACTTCAGGCCACTTTTCTTTCCATGCAGCTGGAAGTTCAGGGCCATGCAATGTGGATTGCCCATTAGAAGGATATCCCCACACCAGTGTCTTTCAAATCACCCTTGAGTTTAGCTGCAGTGCAGCAGCAGTCCATTTTCAGTTTCAACCCCAAAACCGAGCCAGTGCACACATGTACCAAGATTGGTCTGTTTCCTTCTCTGTCTGTTGGTCATAAGGTACACAATCCTATGATGACATAGGGATGATCTGAGAGAGAGGCACCAGTGTATTGATAGTGGTGGATCACATGGGGGACTAGGCTACCTACTTATGAAACTTACCCGTGCTCATTGGCCCTGCTCTTCTCCAGTCCAGGAGACACCACTTCAATCATATGATGGATTTCTGCTAGGCCTATTTAAACTTATGACTTGGTTGCTGTGAAAAAAAAAACAGCTTATAGTGGGCAGCTCTTGCCACATGAGCATACTTATATTATCTATATCAAGCAAAGTTTAGTAGTACTTCAGAATCCATTTTTTAAATGGAATAAAAAGTTTTGATGCAAGTAGCAAGGCTTTATGCCAGATTTTTAAGATCTATGGTATATGTTATAATTTTCTCACAGGGGTGTGCCCTAAACACCATGTGGTATTTTTTCTACTGTGAAACATCTAATTCCATAGGTCCTGTTGAGTTATATGTCAAAGCAACAGCACTGCTCACAACAGTCTACACGTGCTAAGAGTTCTTTTTGCACTGGGCTGCACTCCCAGCTAGCAGCCTTCATTGTTATTCAACAGAGAATCAGAGCTCTAGTCCCACTTTTGGAATATGCTGCCTTTAGTAACTGAAGAAGCCTTCTAGATATTGAGCTCCTTTGATAGTGGTGGACTATGAAAGATGCACTCATTTATCATTTTTTGGAGAGCAAATCCTGTCATGCATCAGATCACTGAATTTATGACAAAACTACATTGATGTGGCAAGACCCTGAATCCTCATATAGTTTTTCTTCCACTGTCTAGAACATATGTGTCTTATCAAGGCTTCAAATGTGGTTCCCATATCTTGTCATCTAGTTGGATTAACATAATAGCTTTGATATAGTGGACCAAAGTGATATTCTGCAGAATATCCAGATGGCCCAAATCTTTTTAAACTATATTATGACAGAAGGGGAGAAGGTTAATCTAGCTTTGGGACAAAACCATAAAACCATTGTATGGCACATTGCATATGAATGGGAACTACTTCTTGTGCTCCAGCCTGATAAGCATAGAAAATTAAGCTTCTACCAGCTCAAAAGCCACATGCCATGTACTGAAAATCATGTTAATTTTCTCTAGCAAAGCTACCTCATTAACGCAACACCTGAAAATGAGGCTTTTCATTTGTAGTAGCCAGCTGACACCGTCTAGGTGAATTTGTGGTAGCTAGCTGACATCTTCTAGGATTCATATGGCTTTGCCTTCCCTACTATAATGATCCCTCTCCATAGGCTGAGTGACTGATGTGGATGTTCTTCCAATTACCAAGTATAAGTATTTCATTTATACTGAAAATGATAGCTGGTATGTCGGTGAACCCAATGTACTCACTGTGAGTCACACTTGGGCCTGGACTCTATTTATTACTTGATTCATGCATTTTTTTCTCTAATAGGAATTCCATGATAACACTTTGGGTCCCTGTGTACTAATGTAAATATAGCCCTAGTGTATAGCTACTGGAGCCTTTGAGTGAGGTTCGGGGGAATCATTGCTGTATATACTTATTGGGGTATTGCACAGTCCTTCCTTCTCATGATCCAGTTTTACCTCCAGTTAATGGGTTCTGGATTGGAAAGAAACTCAAGTTCTGAAACCAGTCAAGGGTCCATGAATCTTTGTTGAAGTAATTTCTACCCTTGATTTCTTTTGATTGAATAAATTTTGCAATACACTCAATGGCTTTCCATTTATTTTGTCCTTATGGATTATGTGTTCTAATCACCAGCTGTATAAAAGAGCATTAGGGGATAACATCTTTCCCCAGAAATATCACCTTTATGTCTGGATGGAGCAGTGGATGACACAAAAAGAGGCAAAAAAAATAGATTGTCCTTAACAAGGCTAGACAGAGTGCTTCACCAATTCTTTTAGGAAATAATAATTATAAACTAACAGAAAAATCTCATTGCAGTTGTGTTTTTGTAGTTCTTTAGCATACAGAAATGCACATAAATTACTATAATATACATAACACACTCTATATGTTCAATTTTCTTTTCTTTAAATTTTTATGAGAGTATAGTTGATTTACAATGTTGTGTTAGTTTCAGGTGTACAGCAAAGTGAATCAGTTATACATATATCATATATCCATCCTTTTTTAGATTCTTTCCCCATATAGGCCACTGCAGAGTATTGAATAGAGTTCCCTGTGCTATACAGCAGGTCCTTATTAGTTATCAATTTTATATATAGTAGTATGTATATGCCAATCCCAACCTCCCAATTTATCTTTCCCCTCCCTTTCTCCCTGGTATATATTGTCAATTTTCTAAAATAAGGCCCTCTGTCATGATCATTAAAATATAAAATTATCATAATTCCTTTAGAATTATTGGGTCACTACCCAATTGATCACTATAGTAGTAAAATTTAGCTGTGCAGGGAAGGTAGAAAAGGTAAAATTTCACCCTCAAAGAGTGACATCTATATTAAGGTACATAGTCAAATGTACATAGTTATTGCAGAGGTTACCTAAGGACAGATAAAAAAGTGTAGTATAAGGCCATAAGGGAAATAGGACTGATTTTTTTGTACATATCTCTGGCCTCTTCACAATTGCTAAACTCTTCTTCCCTCTTAAGGATCTATTGCTGCCTTCTTTTCTATCTTCCTTTTCAAAAGAGAAAAACATCTGTTATTGATTTCATATGACTTACCTCTCAGTAGTATTTGCATTTTACACTTGTGTCTGAAATGGTAGAATGAAAGCATCTGTGTCTTGTTTTAGGAATTTCATGCCTCAGCAAAGTATGTATGGTATGATTGGACTTAAGTAATTGATACAATGCTGCAAGAATCTTGTGGAGACTCAGAAATTAAACTTACCTTAGAAGTTGTAGAGCACCTAGAAGTGAGATGAGCTCAGAAGGAATAGTGTTCGGTTGCAACTTCTAGAGACAAAACAGGATCATAAATTGCTGCTATTAAGGTTACTGCTGTTGCCACTTCTGCTTTTCCTATTTCCTTTTGCCTCCTTGCTCTAACCTCAAAGCCTGGGAGAGTGTCTAGTGCAAACACAACCTGGCTTCTGTAGGTCATATTAACATGTGTTCCTTTGTGCTCTTATTGTTTCTTCCACTTAAACGTCTATGCTCTAAAACCTACTTTCTTAAAGGCAGAGTAACCCAGTGAAATTTCAATGGCTTTGGCAGAGACTTGAATTTGTATCTTGATGGAACAATGTGAATAATATGCAAGTAAACTTGAGCAGTAACTTGTTTCTAAAGTTTGATATACTCATCTATAAAATTTTTTAAAAATGGTGTCTTGAAAAATGGTTGCAAAGATTACAAATAAGAAAAATAAAAACTATAACACATAGTAGGTTTTCAATAAATGGTAGCTATTTAGAGCTATTTCAAGTTCTAACTTTTACAACAAAGTAGTTACTTCAATCTTCTATTTTTTATTAACTTACTTTGAACTAATAATCAGTGTGACACACTTTAGAATTAATTGCCTCATATAGATTACATTTGTCTTGCCAATTTATATGTAATGAAACCAATTTGATTGTGTGCCACAACCTACTGATATGTTTTCTGTTGATTCCTGCTAACTACAGGGATTGATTGATCCCCAAGTTTAAGACCAAGTTAAGTATACCTGAATTGGCTGAATAGCTTGAACTGTGCAGTTAACAAGAGGTGAATACAGGAAACCAGGCAGACTAAAAAGTAAGAGAGGCATAGGCATACGTTTCTGAAACCAGTAGATTTCTATAAAGACATTACCTTCTAATAGTAATGGTCACTATATATTAAAAAGGGTTTAATGGGCTTCCCTGGTGGCGCAGTGGTTGAGAATCTGCCTGCCAATGCAGGGGACACGGGTTCGAGCCCTGGTCTGGGAAGATCCCACATGCTGCGGAGCAACTAGGCCCGTGAGCCACAACTACTGAGCCTGGGCATCTGGAGCCTGTGCTCTGAAACAAGAGAGGCCACGATAATGAGAGACCCGCACACCGTGATGAAGAGTGGCCCCCACTTGCCGCAACTAGAGAAAGCCCTCGCACAGAAACGAAGACCCAACACAGCTAAAAATAAATAAATAAATAAATAATAAAAATTAATTAAAATAAAGGAATTAAAAAAGGTTTAATGAATGATATCAGGAAACAAGATAAGCATTTGGAAATAGATGAACTTCGAGCAGTGATAAGCATAAAGGAGAAAGTAAAAGGAACATTTAGAGAGGAACATTTTATGTAATTAGGGATTTATAAGCAGGATGGAAGGGGCCATGATGGTTTGATGAGTGAAGACCTTTAAGTAAGACCTGGGCTGTAGCAAGGAGTGGGTTCACATTCTGGAAAAAGGATAAAGGAAAAATACCTAAAGATTCCATAGATGGAAAAGAAAAAAAGTGTCACTTTAAAAAAAAATCAAAATTTGACTGCCAATGTACTTATCAGCTCACTGAAGAAGATTTAGTTTCAATCTATCTAATATATTAATCAAAATAAGGCAAAAGAAAGACATTTTCAATGATGCAAGGATGTAGAAAAACACAATTTATTATAAAGTAGCTTAAGGATATACTCTGGTTAAAGGTGACATTCATCAAGAAATACAAAGACATTGGATTCAGAAGGCAGTAGAACAAAACTAAAAACCTGAGACGCGATATTCCTGGATAACACCTACATAGTAGCGTTAGAGACAAAGTAGTCTAGACTGGGACAAGAGGAATAAGGACTACAGAATGTGGAAGAAAGACTCCAGAATAGGGATTATCAGTGAATGGAAAATGCCACAGAATATAGTACAATGAAATTAATGGAAATACTTCAGGATAAAATAAACACACATAATAGATTAAATTTACAAAAGCAATTTTATTTCCTGGGAAAACAATAAAAACAAACAAACAAAACAACAATAACAACAAAAAACCTTTACCACAGTCATGGCTCAGATGTCATATATATATATATCACATATATACTCAGGACAATATCTGGGGACAATGTTTTCAACTCTAAAATCACCCATTCCTAGATGATCCTTGGCTTTCCTCTACCATTATATAATTTGCACTCATTGCACTCAGGAAAAAGATGGATACAGTTGAGATTGTAGGATTTGTTGCACTAGATTGTGTTTCAAATTAGACCTTTATTTTAGAAAATCATTTTGAAAATCAATATTTTTCAAGGCAGAAGAACACTTTCAAAATTCAAAATATTCAGGGAGACATATTTTTGGAATGGTATCATGAAGAGTTCTAGGATCCTCTCCCTAATAAAATAACCACAATTGTTTAAAATTATTTTAAAAACTAACCAGTCAACATTTCTTGAAATAGTCCTAGGGTCGTATAGCAATTGAGAAACAATTGTTCAAGAAAG
Source organism: Phocoena phocoena (assembly GCF_963924675.1). NCBI lineage: Eukaryota > Metazoa > Chordata > Mammalia > Artiodactyla > Phocoenidae > Phocoena > Phocoena phocoena. The sequence goes on from NC_089235.1 coordinate 21,703,869, forward strand.
TCTACTAATTCTTGAAAAGTACAAGAATCTGTGGTATTTGAGCCATAATGCATTCCCTTCCCTGCTCCCCACACAAGGAGACAGTATCTCTACCCATTTAGGGTGCATCCAAGAAAGCAAGTCTCCTTTCAGATCTCAGTGTAGGGCTATGGAACCTTTCTTAATAGGTGCAGGCTGCTACCACATCTCAACCCCTCCATCTCTATCTTGGAAAAACTCTATTACAAGAAAAAGAGGTTGAGAGGTCTTGAATCCTCATCCTTAACCTATGGCAGGAGCTCTACCAAGAATACTGGGTCCCAATCTCCCTTGCTTCAGGTTATTCATAAGGTGGAAGTTCCATAGCAGGAGAGGCAATCCAAATAAAACCAGAGGCTATTTCCCCTGACCAACACCGCACTTAAAAGCAGGAGGGTTATTCCAAGAAAAGTAGGATGAGATCTCCATCCCCAACTATGGTTAGTAAGCACATGAAAAGGTATTCAACATTATTAGTCATTAAGGAAATTAAAAGCACAATGATACTATTTCCTATTCAGTTGATTGGATATAATCACAAAGATAATTACAAACTTGGTGAGAACATGGAGAAATTGGAAGCCACATAAATTGCTGGTTAGCTACTTTAGAAAACAGTCTGACAGTTAATCAAGTGTTAAACCTGCAATAACTATATGATCCAGCAATTTTACATCTAGATTTATTAAAGAAAAATGAAGACATATGTCCATGTAAAAACTTGAACATAAAAGTTTATGTTGACATTATCCATCAAGAATTGAAAATGACTGAAATGTTCATCAACCTCTGAATGAACAAATAAAATGTGATGTATTCAAACCCTGGAATATTATTCTCCAAAAAAAGGAATAAGGTATTGACACATACTGCAACATGTATGAGCCTTGAAGACATGATGCTGAATGTAAGAAGCTAATCAGAAAACACCACAAGTTGCATGCTTTGATTTATATATTTCCAGAGTGGGCAAATCTTTAAAGACAGAATGTACATTAATGGTTGTCTAAGGGGCTTGTGGAGTGTAGGGAAGGAGAGTGACTGCTAATCAGAATGGAGTTTCTTTTTGAGCTAATGAAAATATTCCCAAATTGATTCTGGTGATGGTAATACAACTCTGTAAATATAGTAAAAGTCATTAAACTTTACCATTTAAATGGATGAAATACATGGAATGTGAAGAATATCTCAATAAAGCTGCTAAAAAATTCAAAATTTTCTCTACTTATCAAAAGCAAAGTTTCAAGTTCTACATACATATTATAGCTTTAAGCTTGGATATGTGAACATACATTTCATTAGGACTTGAGGATGGAGGAGGGCACAGATGGTGTAGTACAGGATGTTGATCTCACCTCTCCCACAAACACATCAAAAATACATCTACATGTGGTACAATTCTCACAGAAAACCAACTGGAAACTGGCAGAAGATCTCCTATATCCACCAAAGCTGAGAGAAAGATCTCCACATAACTGGGTGGGACAGGGAAAAAGGAGTCATCAGGATGGGACTGTCTACTCTTGGAGGGATATGTGAAGGAGGAAAGGTCCACACTGGCAGACCATTATCTTGTGGGGGGCAGACCTGCTGGGAGGTCCCCTGGAATAATAGAGGGGCTCGAGGGGCTTGGACTCTGCTCAAGAGGACTGTGCATGTGCTGGTTTGCTATCAGTCAGGAAGGAGAGAGATCTGTGTTGGTGTCTGCCGCATCACCACACTCGCCAGTTAAAAAGGCACAGTGGGTGGACCTGCTAGTGCACACAGCAGCTAGACATTGAATCTCGGGAGTACAGGCCCTGGGAGAGGACTCAGTCTAGCTGCCCTGTGACAGCCCAGGTAAGGTCCAAGTCAAATGGCAGTGCCCATTGTGAACACTTGCAGGATGGGGCGGGTCTGGCCTTGGAGAATTTTGTCAGTGTGCACACCAGGGAGCACACCACAGAAATGCATGTCTTTCTGGGGAGGAGTATGCAGAGGCTCATTTCCCAGTGGGAGCACTCTGGCTCCATCCAACACACACCACAGCTTGGAGCTGAATCTGGGGCAACAACAGGTCCTGAGAGAGGTCTGCCACAGAGGCAGACCAGGTCCCAAGCTGCAACACAACCTTCTTGTAGGAACAGTGCCCCAGCCCCCAGCACCAGCCCATTCTACACCACAGCCTAGCACTAGGTCTGGGATGAGCAAAACAGAGAAAGTGTTGCAACTTTCAGCTGCTTCTGGGAAGAAACATGGATGCCTGCACAGGTGGTGCATACATTTCACTGTGACCACACGGGTCTCACATGCTTCAGTGGTAACCTCCTTTGGGACAGGGCACACACTCAAGGGCAGTGGAGTTTTATCAAACCCTCAAGGCATCTAATCAAACAACTGGAGAGTAGACCCCACCTCCGACAGCCACAGAGCAAAGAGGAGGCCCCAACTAAATCCAGTGTAGTCTCTGGATACCATAACATCAATCATACTCCCTATCAAGGGAATAGCAGCCAGCACATTCTGAAGAAAGACATGGCTGGCCTTCATACAAAAACCAGCACTCACACCAAAAATAATGGATTCATATAATCTACACACAATGCTCCCACATAAAAACACCCCTTCAAGATCACAGTAGATAATTGTTTCTCTTAAATTCATAGAGACAGAGAAAGTTAAGTAAAAGAAGAAAGCAGAGGAACTGCTCCCAATTAAAATAACATGAGAAATCCCCTGAAAGAACAAATAATGAAACAGATCTCATCAATCTAGTGGACTCCAAGTTCAAAAAATAAGTTATAAAAATGTAAAAGTAATTAAGATTGCAAATAGAAGTGCAAATTACTGTAAAAAGGAACTAGAAAGTATAAAGACGAACCATTTTAAAATTGACAACTCAATGGCTGAGATAAAAACTAATCTAGAAGCAATGAATAGCAGATTAAATAATGCAGAAGAATGAATAAGTGATCTGGAAGATAGAATAATGGAAATCATCTGATCAGTACAGCAAACAGAAAGACAAATTTAAAAAACTGAAAACAACATATAAGATCTATGGGATAATACAAATCATGTGAATATACACATAATATGGGTTCCAGAAAGCAAAGAGAGAGAGAAGGGGATGGAAAATGTATTTGAAGAAATTGTGGCTGAAAAACTCCCAAACCTAAAGAAGGAAATGGATATCCAGGTACAGGGAGCACAGAGGGTATCAACAAGATGAACTCAAACAGACTCACACCAAATTATATCATAATTAAAATGGCTAATGTTAAAAGACAAAGAGAGGATTCTAAAGGCAGCAAGAGAAAAACAAAGAGTCAGTTACAAGGGAACCCCCTTAAGGCTATCAGCTGACTTCAATGCAGGCCAGAAGCGAGTGGCAACATATATTCAAAGTCCTGATGGGGAAAAACCTGTGACCTAGGATACTCTGACCAGCAAGGTTATCATTTAAAATAGAAGGAGAGATAAATAATTTCTCAGACAAGCAAAAACTAAAGAATGCAATAATATTAACCTAACCTCAAAGAAATATTGAAAGGTCTTATCTAAATAGAAGAGAAGCAAGAATATATAGGAAAGGGAAAATCACACTAGGAAGGGCAAATATATAAAAGGATTGAAGATAACTTAAATAAGTCAGTACATAGATTAAAAAACAATCAAACATTTTGTAAAACCTATTATAAGTACAATTAGTAGCAAAAGAATAAACATGAAGATGTAAAATAGAACATCAAAATCACAAAATGTGGAGGAGAAGAGAAAAAATTGTATATATTTTAAAATGTGTTTGAACTTATATGACTATCAGTCTAAAGAAAGTAGATACAATTATGGGTCAACATGCTTGAAAACCAAAGTAAGCAGAATTCAAAACCATACAATAGATTCACAAAAATCAAAAAGAAAGGAACTCAAGCATAATAAAATACAAAATCATCAAACCAAAAAAGGAAAAACAAAGAGAAAATATGAACAAAGAAGAACTACAAAATCAAATGGAAAACAGGGTTTAAAATGACAATAAGTACATACCTATTAATAATTACTTTAAATATCAATGAAATAAATACTCTGATCAAAAGACATAGAGAGGAAAGACTGGATTTAAAAACAAGAACCTACAATGTGATGCTTACAAGAGACTCACTTCAAGGCAAAGGACATGCAGAGTGAAAATGAAAGGGTGGAAAAGATATTTCATGCAAATGGAGATGACAGTAAAATGGGGATAGCAATATGTATATCAGACAAAATTAACTTTAAAACAAAGTCCATGAACAAATACAAAGAAATATATTATATAATGCTAAAGGGGTCAATACAAGAAGAAATATTATACTTGTTAACATATATGCACCCAAATAGTGACACATAAATATATATATATAATACTAACAGACATAAAGGGAGAAACTGACAGGAAAACAATAATGGTAGAAGACTTAACACCCCACTAACATCAGTGGACAGGTCTTCAAGACATAAAGTCAATAAGGCAACAGAGGTCCTAAATGATGCAACAGACCAGTTGGACTTAATTAACGTTTACAGGACACTACATTGAAAAAAAAAAAAGAAAGAAAAAAGAAAAAGAAAAACTATAATACACATTTTTTTCAAGCACACATGAAACATTCTCTAGGATAAACCAAAAACTGTTTGGTATTAATAAACAAACTTCAAAAAATTTAAGAGGATAGAAATTATTTCAAGCATCTTTTCTGACCACAATGGTATAAAATCAGAAATCAACCACAGATAGAAAAATGGGGAAAAGATGAACACATGGTGGCTGAAAAACATGCTACTAAAAAAACAGTGGGTCAATGATGAAATCAAAGAAGAAATCAGAAAATACTTTGAGACAAATAAAAATAAAAACACAACTTTTCAAAATCTATGGGATGCAGCAAAAGCTGTTCTAAGAGAGAAGTTTAAAGCACTACAGGCCTTCCTCAAGAAAGAAGAAAAATCTCAAACGACCTAAATTACCACCTAAAATAATTTGAAAAAAAGAACAAAACACAAAGTCAGTAGAAGGAAGGAAATGATAGAGATCAGAGAGAAAATAAATAAAATAGAGATCAGAAAACAATAGAAAAGATCAAAAAAACCAAGGTAAACAGAAAATATAAACAAAATCAACAAACCTCTAGCCAGGCTCACCAAGAAAAGAGAGGACCCAAATAAATGAAATAAGAAATGAAAGAGGAGGAACACCAAATGATACTGCAAAAATACAAAAATATCATAAGAGAATACTATAACCAGTTATATGTCAACAAATTGGACAATCTAGAAGAAATGGACAAGTTTCTAGAAACAAATAGCCTGCCAAAAGTGAGTCAAGAAGAAACAGATCATGGGACTTCCCTGGTGGTCCAGTGGTTGAGAATCCACCTTCCAGTGCAGGGAACACAGTTTTGATCCCTGGTTGGGGGACTAAGATTCCACATGCCACAGGGGAACTAAGCCCACGTGCTGCAACTACTGAGCCCACATGCCACAACTAAAGAGAAGCCCACGCACCACAATGAAAGATCCTGCATGATGTAATGAAGATCCCGCATGTGGCAACAAAGACCCAACACAGCCAAATAAATATTTAAAAAAAAAAAAGGAGTACTGGGAAGTCTCTGTTGGTGCAGTGGTTAGGATTCCGCACTTCCACTGTCAGGGGCCAGATTCAATCCCTTGTCAGAGTCTCACAGGCTGCATAGCCAATTTAAAAAATTAAAAAAAAAAAAAAAAAGAAACACATCATTTGAATGAACTGATCACTAGAAGTGAAATACACTCTGTAACAACAACAACAACAAAAAAATTCCCACCAAATAAAAGTCCAGGAACAAATGACTTCATTGGAGAATTCTACTAAAAATACAAAGAAGAACTTATAACAATCTTTCTCAAATTATTCCAAAAGACTGAAGAGGAGGGAACACTCCCAAATTCATTCTATGAAGTCACCATCACCCTAATACCAAAAGCAGACAAAACACTACCAAAAAAGAAAATTACAGGCAATTTTTTCAATAAGTATAGATGCAAAAATCCTCAAAAAAGTATTAGTCAACTGAACCCAACAATGCATAAAAAGGATCATATACCATGACCAAGTTGGTTTCTTTCCAGAGTGGTAAGGATTGTTCAACATACACAAATCAAACAATGTGATACACCACATTAAGAAGAGGAAACACAAAAACTGCATGATCATTTTAATAGATTCAGGAAAAATTTTGATAAAATTCAACATCCATTCATGATAAAAACTCTCACCAACGTGGGTATAGAGGGAACATATCTCACCATAATAAAAGCCATTTATAACAAACAGCCAACATAATACTCAACTGTGAAAAGGTGAAAACCTTCCTGCTGAATTCAGGAGCAAGACAATGATGCCCACTCTAACCATTTCTATTCAGCATAGTACTGGAAATCCTATTCATAGCATTCAGACAAGAAAAAGAAATAAGAGGTATCTAAATTGGAAGGGAAGAGGTAAAAACGTCACTATTTGCAGATGATATGATACTCTATAGAGAGAACACTAAAACGACTTCACACAAAAACTATTAGAACTAATAAATGAATTCAGAAATGTAGCAGGATACAAGAGTAATATACAGAAATCTGTTGCATTTATTTACATGAATAATGAAATATCAGAAAGAGAAAGCAAAAAACAAATACCATTTAAAGTTGCATAAAATAAATAAATAAATAAAATATCTAGGAATAAACTTAACCGAGGAGGTGAAAGACCTATACATGGAAAAATATAAAACATTGGTAAAGGAAATTGAAGATGGAAAAGAAATGGAAAAATATCACATGCTCTTGGATTGGAAGAATTAATATTGTACAATGACCATACTACCCAAAGCAACCTACAGATTTAATGCAGTCCCTATCAAAATATCCATGACATTTTTCACAGAACTAGAACAAATAATCCACAAAAGACCCATAATTGCCAAAACAATCCTGAGGAAAAATAACAAAGCTGGAGGCATAACCCTTTCATGTGTCAAACAATACTACAAAGCTACAATAATTGGAACAGCATGATATTGGCACAAAAACAGACATATAGATCAGTGGAACAGAATAGGGAACCTAGAAATAAACCCACACACCTATGGTCAATCAATCTACTAAAAAAGAGGCAAGAACATACAAAGGAGAAAAGGCAGTCTTTTCAACAAGTGGTGTTGGGATAATGAGACAGCTACTTATAAATCAATGAAGTTAGAACACTCACTCACACCGTATACAGAAATAAACTCAAAATTGTTTAAAGACCTAAGTATAAGACATGACACCATAGAACTCCTAGTAGAGAACAAAGGAAAAACATTTTTGTACATAGATTGTAGCAATATTTTCTAACATCGGTCTCCCAAGGCAAAAGAAATAAAAATGAACAAATTGGAACTAATTAAACTTAAAAGTTTTTGTACAGCAAAGGAAACCACCGACAAAATGACAAGACAACCTACAGAATGGGAGAAAACATTTGCAAATAATACAACCAACAAGGGCCTGATATCCAAAATATGTAAATAGCTCATACAACTCAATATCAAAAAAATAAACAACCAAATCAAAAAATGGGCAAAAGACCTATATAGACATTTCTCCAAAGAAGACATACAGTTGGTCAACAGGCATTTGAAAGATGCTCAACATTGCTAGTTATTAGAGAAATGCAACTCAAAACCACAATGAAGTATCACCTCACACCAGTCAGAATGGCTATCATCAAATAGTCTACAAATAATAAATGCTGGAGAGGGTATGGAGAAAAGGGAGCCCTCCTACACTGTTGATGGGAATGTAAATTGGTGCAGCCACTACGGAAAACAGTATGGAGGTTCCTTAAAAAACTAAAAATTGACCTACCATATGATGCAGCAATCCTACTACTGGGCATATATGTGGAAAAGATGAAAACTCTAATTCGAAAAGATACTTGAACCCCAATGTTCATAGCAGCACTATTCATAATAGCCAAGAAATTGAAAGAACCCAAGTTCCCATCAACAGATGAATGGATAAAGGTATGGTACATATATAAAATGGAATATTACTCAGCCATTAAAAGAACAAAATATTGTCATTTACAGCAACATAGATGGACCTAGAGATTATCATACTAAGTGAAGTAAGTCAGAGAAAGAAAATATTTCACTTATATGTGGAATCTAAAAAAATGATACAAATCAGAAATAGATTCACAGATATGGAAAGCAAACTTACGGTTTCCAAAAGAGTAAGGAGGAGGATAAATTAAGAGTATGGGATTAATAGATATTTATGAACTTCTATACATAAAATAGATGAGCAACAAGGATTTACTGTACAGCACAGGGAACTAGATTCAATATCTCATAATAACTTATAATGGAAAATAATCTGAAATATGTATACATATAAATATAAAACTGAATCACTTTGCTGTACATCTGACACTAATACAACTTTGTAAAGCAACTGTACTTTAATAAAAAAGCAAAAAAGTCTTGAGGAGGAAGTCAAAATACTCACATCTGAATTGTACCCTTCTCCTAAACCATCTCCTTAGCTCAAACCCCTATCATCTCTTAGTAATTGTCTTTCTTTCTATTTGGTTTGATTTTGTTTCCTTGTAGATTGATATCACCCAGTATATTATGCCACCAGAAACAATGGATTTAGGTTCCAAGGAAATTTACATAACACCAAAATTTTTCTATGCATATATTTTTATATATAAACATATTTACAGAGCAGAAAATCTCTTTGTCATACCATATGTCTTGATATGAAAGATATCCTATATCCATATCCAATTTTGCTGCCAACTTGACTATTCTTACTACCAAGTTTTAACAATAGTTTATTTTATATTTCTAATATCCTACCCCACTTTCAGGTTGATAGAAATATCAAAGCCAAAGAAATAATTTTAAATATCCATTTTCATAGTTTGATTTGATATGGACCTACCTAAACTTTCACCTCAGAGAATTCAAATCAAAGTGTAGTTTAAAATATGTTCACATGTATTTCCTTTAGAACTTCCCATCTGCTGAAGAAATTAAAAAACATATCATATCATATATTTCCAACAGTTTATATTCAAAAGTTTACATTTACATATATTTATGTGACTGGAGTCTATGAAACTATATTTATCAGATAAATATAGTTTATAAATACAAATATAGTTTATAAATATGTATCATATATACATATTTACCTAAAGAGGTAAGAATTGTAGGTCTTGTTTGCTTGTTCATTTGTGTTTTTGCAAGACCACCATGATTCTACAAAAGGAACCTAATTGAAAGGCAAGAACTAGGAATCCAAGAATTATAAAAGAGAATTACACATTAGCTAAAATAGAGCTTGAACAAAGCTGGCTCTTTTTGACTATTAAATTTTTTTCAATTTATTTATATATGCTAATTCTGTTAAAATGTAGATTATTATTAAACTGCCATCTCCAGAAGCTTATTCAGTAGGCATCCTCTTATTTATCTTTGTCTACTAATGACCCAATGTTTGGTCCCACCCCTCCACCTCTTGCTTTTCTTCCTCCATTGCCTACCCTGCTCTTCTCTCTTATTGCTATTCCTTGAGGAAATTCTTTTACTGTGAAATTTGCTTAAAAGTATTAATTAAATAATTAGTTATAAAATCCACAATAGAGAACAATTATGTTTCTAAATTTCTAGTTAAACCTTTTAGACAAATTACAATACATTCAATGCCGTCTTTGAAAATATATTGACACCTAGATGAAGACTTTCTCCTTTTACTATCCAACCTCCAACAACATCAAATCTTCCTACTCTAAAACACTAACCAGATGTTTGCAATTTGCCCTCAAGCGAAGACTAGAAGACACAAGCTAAACTGCAGCAAAAGGGCATTAAGTTTAAATATGTCAAACAATAGAGTGGTTGATCAAGTCCCTTGGAGCAAGTTCTTCCTTTTTAGCATAAGTAAACTGGGAAAGTTTCTGCTAGGTCTATGCTCTTAAGGGATGTTGTTCCAGCATTTTAACCCCTATCCTAAATGGCATGAACAGTTTTAAGGTGGAAAGGACTCTGAAATCTGAAGGGGAAAAATAGGGCAAGGTTGATCTTGCCTGCAGTTATGTGTGACTGTGCAAGACAAATAAACTAGTGTCCTACATTAGTTTTAAAGGCAAAGAAAAGTTGAGACCTGTGTGTGTGTGCATGCACTCACATATGTTTTAGAGAAAGTTTGAAAATTATTGGTGCTAATTCGTGTGCAGTGTAAGCAAAGAATGTTGCCTGTCATTATCATTCTACAAGGATTAAGTCATTAGCCACTGCAGTTGCTCACCTACAAGTACACCCCTAAAGGAATTCAGGATGAAGTATTCTGTGTTTTGGATATACAGAACCCTAGATAGTTAAAATGCATATATAAGAAAGAATTTCAATGACCCCAAATTCTTGCATCTTCCCATACATAGAAAAGCACTAAAATCATGAGTTGAGATATCTGATCCTTGTGACTAGCAGTAATCTTTCACCAAAACCTTGAAGGCATATATACATATATATATATTAGCACCTCCCCTATCTCTTTGAAACAGTTTTTTAGAGCAGGGATCTCCAACCCCTGGGCCATGTACTGGTACTGGCTTGTGGCCTGTCAGGAACTGGGCCACACAGCAGGAGGTGAGAGGCAAGTGAGTGAGCAAAGCTTCATCTGTATTTACAGCCGCTCCCCATCACTCACAGTACCACCTGAGTTCCGATTCCTGTCAGATCAGAGGCAGCATTAGATTCTCATAGGAGCGCAAGACCTACTGTGAACTGTGTATGTGAGGGATATATGTTGCATGCTCCTTATGAGAATCTAATGCCTGATGATCTGAGGTAGAGCTGAGGCAGTAATGCTAGCACTGGGGAGTGGCTGCAAATACAGATTATCATTAGCAGAGAGGTTTGACTGCACAGAGACCAAAATAAAGCAATTGCTTGCAGACTCATATCAAAACCCTATGTGGCAGTGGCAAGTGACAATTAACCTGCATCTTATGGAATAACTGGACATTAGCAACACACTTCGGGTGTCACTGTTTCCCATCACCCCCAGATGGGACCATCTGGTTGCAGGAAAACAAGCCCAGAGCTCTCACAGTTTCTGCATTATGGTGAGTTGTATAATTATTTCATTATATATTACAGTGTAATAATAATAGAAATAAAGTGCACAGTAAATGTAATGCACTCAAATCATCCTGAAACCATTCCCCCTACCCGGTCCGTGGAAAAATGTCTTCCACAAAACTGGTCCCTGGGGCCAAAAAGGTTGGAGATGCTGTTTTAGAGCTATCTGAGTGACTGTCTCCTGGGCTATAGTCCTCAGTAAGACACTGAATAAACTCAACTCAACTCATAGCTCTTACATTGTGCTTGTGTGTGTGTGTGTGTGTGTGTGTGTGTGTGTGTGTGTGTGTGTGTCTTCCAGTCTACAATTTTGGCAACCACAAAGGAACCAAGAGCAGACTTCTCTCCTTTGCCTGAACTCTACAAGGATTCAGAGCTTTGGTAACAACAGGGACCCCTTTTCTCCTCCTCCTCCCCAATGAGTCCAGATAAATTGGGTGAGTCTCTCCTGGTACCATATGTCTCACTCTTGGTTGAAGATCTTGAGTTTATTCAGAGGTCATTAAACTCTTCATTGTGAGGAGTAGGTTATCCTTGAACTTAGGTTGGAGATGAGGCATCTCTATTTGCTTAGTTGAGAGACATTGTAGTTACCTCCAGTTGAGAAACACTGGGAGGATTTTTCTTAGTTTAAAGATACTGAGGAGACTTTGACTGGGTGATTAGGTAGGAGGCTGATCTAACATCTTTCCTCAATTTGGCTACCTTAAAACAATTTGGCAGGATGAAAGTGAAGCTATCACATGAGCACTCTACTCTGAAACAAAAGGACAAGGCTCCTCCCAGGCAGTTATGGCTTTCTAAGAAATTTACAGGATTGGTAGAGACAAGAGTCCTCATACTGTGTAACAGTTCCATAGGGAAACACACTCATTACTTTAGAAATGTGTTCATCTGGGGACCACATATAAAAGTTGGTTACTCAGTTCTCTAAGCAACTAGGGTGGTTTTTGACTGTCAGAAGGAGAAACCAAGACATGTAAAAGAGCTGAAATGACTCTAGAATGACTCCTAAAGGAGTTAAGCTCACAAGCAACACATTGGTCCACCATGCAATTTCATTAGTAAAATGTATTCCAACAAATTCAACTTTAAAATAGAAATAGATTTCCTCAAACAAGGAAACAAGATATGAGCAATATCAGAAAGCCAGCCCCCAGATAATACCCCAGCTGGAGGTTATTTACATACAGAACTTATATTTGTAAGTACTTACTTAATGGACGTTTTTGGCTTAAATATTTACTGTGACCTTATTAATGTTATTAGCTATATTATTTATATCCTGTATATTGTATAATATTGTTTCTTATACTATCCAGTGTGCAACCCAGACTCTGACAAAAGTAATGATGGTTAAATGTCTTGAGGCAATTGATCACATATATAGTTCTATATAAAATCAATTGTAATAGTGCAACTCTAGATATAGGAAGAAGCAACAAGGGAAAACACTTCCTGAATCACGATAGACTAGTAGGACAGATGATCCAGAGAATGTTTAAGTATTAACAGGCCCTAATCCAGAAATAGCGAACGGAGAGTTCTATCAAGAGAATGGTCGCCTGATCTAGGAATAAGCCTTTCTAGCACAGTAGTACAAATTGGTTATGAAATACTTTCCAAACCTTGGTTAAATATATGACTAGCAGGGGGAATTGTAAACAAGGAATATTTTCACTGTTCCTGTTCTACAAGGATTGAGTTATTAGCCACTGCAGTTGCTGACCTACAAGTATACCCTGAAAGAAATTCAGGATGAAGCAGTCTGTGTTTTTGATATATGGGCCACAAGAGAGTTAAAATGCATATATAAGAAAGAATTTCAATGACTCCAGATTCTTGCATCTTCCTATACATAGGAAAGCATTAAAATCATTAGTTGAGATATGTGACAATCTTTACTAGTGGTAACCTTTCACCAAAGTCTTGACTGCACATATATAGTATATATACTAGCTCCTCCCTACCTCTTTGGAAGAGATTCTCAGGGCTATCTGAGAGCCTGGGTCCCAGGCTATAGTCATCAGTAAGATACTGAAAAACTTGACTCACAGCTCTTACATTATGTGTTTTAATTTTATTTTTTTAATTTTTTTTCCAGTAGATAGCAGAAATTCCAGTATGGAATTCTGAAACCCTAACAGGAAATTGTGGTCTCACCCTCTACTTTCCACCCTAGTCCCCACAGAAGCAATGCAGATTCAGATATAAGTATTAGAAGCCCAGAGAAAAATACTTCCTAGAGGCAAAATGCCCAATCCTTTTGCAAGCAAACATAGAAATACTTCCATAAATTGAAGAGCTAAGTTAGACAATTAGGCAAGTTAACTAGCTAACTTTAGTCACAGGTTCAAGTAATTTTCAATGAACTTGAGAAATCTACAGGTTATTGAAGAAGAAATAAGAATAGCTGTGCTCAAATCCTGGGGACACGTAGGTCACCCTTTCATCAAACCTCAGACAACTTCTTTAATCTTTTTATGAATACTTTTCTCTTTCTGTTGGAGAACCATTGACCAAAACCACGGGCACAATGATAACCACTTGCATGAGCTCTCTCACAAGTGGAGGTCCTGTCGACTTAAGAAAAAGGAAGCACAACATGAGAGTTATGAGTTAAGTTTTATTTGGGGCAAAATGAGGACTGCAGCCCGGGAGATAGCATCCCAGATAGATCTGAGAAACTGCTCCAAAGAGGCAGGAAGGAAGGTCAGTATATATGTGATTTTGGTGAAGGGAGAATACATGCAATGAAACATATTTTTGGTAGAAGTTTTCTGCTATTCTTGTGAAGGTTACTGCTAGTCACGAGGAGCAGTCGTCACCATGAAGGATTTTAGTGCTTTTGTAGATACGAGGAGATACAAGAATTGGGCTCATAAAATCGGCTCCTGAAAATATCTAACTATCTAAAGACCTGTTCTGCCAGTTTTCCCCAGAGCATAGAGTGCCTCATTTCTGCTCTCTGCCTGAACTCCTTTCGGGGGGTGTTGAAAGTCAGCAGTTGCAGCAGCACATGATTTAAACCTTGTAGAGGTAGATGGCAAGTGTCAATGGAAAATGCCAATTTGAAGTTGACAAGGCCCTCTCATGGCCATAAATTCGACCATGCTTTGGGAGGCATTTCATGACCATTTCGTCCCATGGTGCTAAGAAGGCTCATTCCTAGGTCTGGCAAAGATTTCGCTGATAGGCCACTCAGTGTCCTATTACTGGGCTGGGTCTTATCAACAAAGGTCTCTGGACCACCTGTATTCCTAGCTTGTTATACTCCAGGAAAAACTTCCCTCTTGTTGCATCTTCCCATATCTAGAATTACACAATTGTAATCATTGATCTCGTACAGAATTATATATTTGATCAACTGCTTCAAGTCACTTAGTCATCATTATTTTGATCGGCGGCTCAGCCACACATTTGGCAATACAAGAAATGATAATCTTGTAAAACAGGCAAAATACAAATAATAAAGCTAATAACATTAATAGAGCTATAAGTAAATATTTAAGCCAAGAAATTCCATTAGGTGTAGTCCAGTATATCCTCAGGTCATCTGACTTAGTCTGTTCTGTACCAGTCCTTATCTTTCAGGGAAATGATATATTGGCTTTGTCCATAAGGCTCCCAGACTAATTTCCTAGTTACTAGGCTGGTTATCTTTAGTGTAATTTAATTGTTCCCAAGATAAAGGGGTACCTTAAAGCTTAAATGACCATAGCCTGATGTTAACCAAATAAATCCATCCCATAATTGTGGGGGGTTTTATTCCTTGGCTGAAATTTTGCTTGTTGCTCTGATTGAGCTTGAGTAACTTTAGAGGAAAATTCAGTTTTTATGGCCAGGATTAGAGCAGGTATTATTAATTGTCTAGGTGAGGGGATCCCCTGAACAGGACTATAATTTCGTTCTTCTAAAATAAATTTCCTAAGGGCCATCCAATTAAAACCTTGGAGAGGAGAAGTCCACCAAGGTAATCCAGAAGTACTAGACACAGGTAATTGGCCACATACCCAACAATTGGATTGATTTTTAAAACTAGCATAGGATCGTGTCCATGATAGAAAAACATTTGATTTATATGCAGAAGTCCAAGAAGTCAAGTAAACATAAATGACCATACGAGTCAGGTCCAGCATCTTGGTAAGCTGTCTACTTCTGATGTCATCTTCTTCTCATCCTGGTGTGAGTGTAGTTTCCTCTGCTTGGGCGTAGTTTTTTGTTTTTCATTTTTTTTTTTTTTTGCGGTATGCGGGCCTCTCACTGCTGTGGCCTCTCCCGTTGCGGAGCACAGGCTCTGGATACGTAGGCTCAGCGGCCATGACTCACGGGCTCAGCTGCTCCACAGCATGTGGGAGCTTCTCAGACCGGGGCACGAACCTGTGTCCCCTGCATTGGCAGGCGGACTCTCAACCACTGTGCCACCAGGGAAGCCCATGAGCGTAGTTTTAAGGTGAGTTTGAGGTCAGCAGTCCTCTCCACAGACCAGTCTAGTGCAGGGACCCTTTTAAATGGAAAATATGAATCTAGGAGTGAATTCCCTTTAATTTTGCTACACATGAGCAAGTTAAGATACCTGGTGAGGGCCTTTCCATCTAGGTTGTAGTGAATCCTTTAAATGATGTCTTTTCCAATATACATAGTCCCCTGCTTGCAGGTTGTGAAGCATCTAATCTTCATCCAAAGATAGATTGCTGAGATAAGCTTTAGGAATAAATTTAGATTGTCCTTTTAATAATTCAATTTAACTTTGCATTAATATAATGTAATAGCAAGGAACTAGCTGGGAAGTTAGTAAATACAGACCTCCATTAACAAAACTGGGATTTAACATTCATTGAAACATCTTTTTCTCTAAAATTACCCTCACTTCTACCAAATATAACCAAATTAAGACTAATTTATTTGCAAAATAAATCTGGTGTCAGTAAACTTGGCCTGGTGATTGATATAATTATAATTGATCATATAGGCTTTTTGCTTGCTGAAACTTTTATAAGGAGTCTCAGACAGGACTTTTAAAAGACCTCTCAGGGCCAGGAAAATCATGCCAAGGGCTTACCGCAGATTTTACCTAACAGATGTAGGTGAATTCCGCCCTTTTCAAGGTTCCCAAAATACCTTGAGATTCCTGTACCTGTTAGTGAGTGGCCTTCCTAATTTATCTATTAAAGCTGCTGAGAACCTAAGAGTTTCAAATCTCTAGAGGGAGCAGATCGAGAGAAAAGATAAATGTTTCAATCCTGCTTATAAAGGTATAATTTACCAAATTACTGTAAGTCATAATTAGTTTGAGGGGAAGGTTTTATTTACACCTCAAAAACACAGATTTAAACTAGTAATTTTTTCAGATAGAAACCATAAAAAGTGTAACCATATTCACCAGTTCACTCAGTCTTATATACCTAACTCTTTTTTGTTAACAGTTTATGAAGCCATCAGTTTTCTCATTAGGATTCTTTAATTCTTACCCAGTTCGGCATTACGGTCTGAAAGTCAGAAACTTGCATTTATCCAAAAGTCCTTTTTATAAATCTTCTTGAAGAGGAAGCATTTTTACAAAGGCATTAGGATGAAACCATAAGTGTCTATAATGACAAAAGACTTAAGAAGGCACATTCAAAATCTGATTACAATGCAATCGACGAAGAAACTTGGTTACTGCTCTGACATACAACACTTTAAGAAAATACCTAGAATTATGACTGATAACATTTTACCAGGACACATCAGAATTTTAGGAACTCCATGTAACTTCTAGAATATCTGTATTAATAACATTTACCATACACTAAAACCTAAGAAGATTTATTACTCAATTGACAATATTCCTCATGTAACTTACCGTACCAAATGAACCTAGTTTATATCTCTCTTTGGGATATTTCAGTGGCCCTTTGAAGCATCCCAAACCTAGCTAGAGGTCAAAAGGACTTCATTAGAATTTGATTTAGCAAGTTTGGTTTAAAAATATCAAAAGGGTTTAAAACACTGAGTCAGATAGGATCATAGGTCACTGTGAAACAATTGTTATTCACTTAGCCAAGGTAACAATAAAAGATTTCAACAGCAAATACAGAAGAGATCACTTAAAAGGTAAAGAAACTTGAAATCTGTTATCACAGGCAGTTCAACATTTTAAGAAATCTTGTCCTCTTAAGAGAGAGAGAAGCCAAATTCAAGTTTTGCACCCTCTTACTTTTAAAATTCATTTATTCAATTAAATTTATTTTAAACTTAGTCAGTCCTGACCATGCACAAAACTCTTTTCTTGGTGTCCACTTTCCACAACCCTTTTCTCCCGTTGCGGAGCACAGGCTCCGGACGCGCAGGCTCAGCGGCGATGGCTCACGGGCCCAGCCGCTCCACGGCATGTGGGATCTTCCCGGACCGGGGCACGAACCCGTATCCCCTGCATCGGCAGGCGGACTCTCAACCACTGCGCCACCAGGGAAGCCCTCCACAACCCTTTTGTCACTTTCTGTATCCAACACTTTATTTTCCGATTCAGAAACAACCAGCTATAGTCAGACCTACTTCCTTTTCCCTTAATAAAATGCAATTCTGTTCCTCATCCCTTCTTTACTGAAAACATACATCCTACTTTCCTACTATAGACTGAAATGTTTCCTTTATTATTTCCATTAGCTTTAGTTACATGTTTGAATTAGAATCCTCAGCTCTTAAAACCTTAATTCTTTGTAAAAACAAAGAAGCAATTATGAACTGTCCTTTACGTTAGCATTCTGTATATTGGTGACCATAAATACCAGTGATATTTAAAAAAAAAAAAACATTTGCTTTCTTTAGAGAATGTGGCACCAAAAATATTCATTAATAGTCCTAAATACCTTTTGTTTCTCTGTAAAAAGCAAGCCAAAGTTCAGTAATTAATGTTTCAGTATCTTATTTTATTTGGGAATGAACTAGCTATTCAATAAGCTTCCATCACTTAACTATTTAGCACAACTTTAGAATTTCAAGTTACCAGAATCTGGAGAGATTATCTTAGATGGACATTCCTAAAGCATAATTATTCTTATAGAGTTTATCCGAACGCTCTTATCTCATTTACATTTTCTTTCCTTAAAAGTTTCTACACGTCAAGTTACTTTCCTTGCTGACAAATTTGTAACCGATATAAAAAGATTGTATTTAGCTTATATTATACCTAGACACAATAAAAGTATTATACCTAATGTTGATGACTCTAAAAACATGTCTACATTAATTAGATCAAGAAACTTAAACATTATTACCAGATATTAATTTAATACTGAATATTTCCCAGTTCATGTGAAACTGAAATTTATTTAGCTTAACTTCTCTTGTATTTAGAATTGTTTAATTTGTAAGCACTTACTTTTCTTTAAGCCAATTAAATAGAGCTCATTTACAAATTAACCACAGCAATATTATCCAAAGACAAAGACACATACTGAAACATACTTATATCCAGACAGACACAACAAAAGATCTAGCTGCATTTTCTAAACTTAGTCACAAATCAGATATCATAATACAAATTCATTAGTTTATAAATGACAGTTGGAATAAGAAACTATTTTAAAAGGCTTGTTCCAGTTGTTTTTTTTTTTTTTTTTTTTCCTTCTCAATATCAAGAATTAGAGATGGTCTAAATAAGATAAGTGTTCCTGAGAGCTCTGGTCTCAAGGCACAGGGAAAGAAAATCAGGTTCTCCTAGTAGAACTTATTCCCTTAAGGTCAGATTTCTAAAGAGATTGTTTGCTTTTTTCAAGCTAGGTTTCTCTACTGGTTGGGAATTAAATGGGCATTTGTTAACCTTCGACTGGCATTGTGTACTTAATTGGTACAAATGAAGGTTCATAATTTTCGTAGATATCCCCTTTTCTTTCTTTTCAATGGTTTTGAAAAGTTTGTCTAATATAGTTTCAAGTAATTAATTACTGGTTTCCTGCAAAGAATTTACTCTATCATTTCCTGTTTTAGAAGCTTCTAGATACCAATCAAAGTAAGCATTCCATTCAGTCTGTTTGATATTACGGTCAGATTTTTTTTTTTAACTGTGTGTGCAAAAATATTAATTTTGGAATATAAAAAGAACCCCAATTTGGTCATTTTAGGTTGAGATCTCCTTTAGTATAATTTCCCCGATTAGGTACTTGCTGGTATGAGTTTTTGTACGTACGTGAACCTGACTGGAATTTTAGACAGAGGCTGGCTTTCTGATGCCCCTTGTTTCTGTGTTTGAGAGGCTCTATTTCCCATTTTAAAGTTGAATTTGTCAGGGATAAAATTTACTAGTGAAATTGTGTGGTGGGCCAGTGTGCTGCTTGTGAGCTTAACTCTTCTAGGCATCACACTAGAGTCATTTCAGCCCTCTTATGTGTCAGTTTCTCCCTTCGGTAGTCTAAGACCACCACAGGTGCTCGGATCACTGAATGGCCAATTCTTATCCGCGACCCCTGGACGAGCAAGTGTTTTAATTAATGAATGGGTTTCCCTACGGGACCACTGCACAATATGAGGACTCTGCCTCCATCACTCACGTAAATTTATCAGTCACCTGAGAAAGCTGGGAGGAGTCTTGTCCCTTTTCTTCGGAGCAAAGCTCTCATGTAATCTCTTCACTTTCATCCTGACAAATTCTATTAAGGCAGCCAAATTGAGGAAAAGCATCAGATCAGCCTCTTACTTTAACCACTCAGTGCAGACCACTCAGTATCCTACAACTGAGCAAACCCTGGTGTCTTTCAACCAGGACCTCTCAGTATCTTTCACCTGGGTGGGTATTCCCCGGTATCTTTCAACCAAGCCTCACTCAGTATCTTTCCACTGGGTGAGTACTTCCCTGGTATCTTTCAACCAGGCCCCTCCTGAGTATCTTTCAACTGGAAGGAGGCAGGTACCTGCTATACCACCAAATAAAACTCAGGATCATCAACTAATATGGGAGATCCGAGAACCAGGAGAAACTTACCCAAATTTGTCTGGACTCTCTGAGGAGGCAGTTGGGTGAAAGGGGCCTCTGCTAGTACCAAGGTTCTGGTTCTTTGTAGAGTTCAGGTGAAGGAGAGAAGTCCACTCTAGGTCCCTTCGTGGTCGCCATAACTGTTGACAAAAAAAAAAAAAAAAAGCACAATGTGAGAGCTGTGAGTTAAGTTTTATTTTGGACAAAATGAGGACTGCAGCCCCAGAGACAGTATCCCAGATACCTCTGAGAACTGCTCCAGAGAGGCAGGGTGGAAGGTCAGTATATGTGTGATCTTGGTGTAGGGGGAATATATGCAGTCAAGCACATATTTTTTTGTAGAAGGTTTTTTCTAGTCATGTGAAGGTTACTGCTAGTCACAAGAAACATGTATCTTATTTAATGGTTTTAGTGTTTACTAAGTATGGAATGATGTAAAAACTGAGTTCATAAAATTTATCCTGAAAGTATCTAACTACTGGAGGACCAATGCAAATTTGTAGTTGAGAGTCCCAATAAGGAACATGGTGCTGCCACTGAAAACTAACTGGGAGAATTTGGGAGAGGCCAGAAGGAGAAAGGAGATGACTACCCTCCCAGAATCCTTCACACTGGAATCCATCTTGGCTAAGAGATGTGTGCACCACCAGGAAGAACCCTGAGTCAGACCAAATATAGGCCAAACAAGATGATTGGCCAGAAACAACCAGGAAACTAACCTCCATTACCATAAAACCTGAGACTTTGAGCCACATTGCAGAGCAGTTCTCCAGGGTTTCCTTACCCTACCGCTCTCTGCTCCCACACACCTTCACAATAAAGTCCTTTGCTTTGTTAGTACATGTGTCTCCTTGGACAGTTCATTTCAGAGTGTTAGACAAGAGCCCTCCCTCGGACCCTGGAAAGGATCCCCATTCCTGCAAAATTTCAAGGTTCTGAAGTTTAACCTGTTTGCTTCCTTGCTTAAAGCCATATAACTAGTTATTCATTTTGCCCCCTGATTTCTTCCTCCTGCAAGAATGGTTCTATCATTGGCTATAATCTCCCTAGGTATTTTGTTTGTTTGTTTGTTTTTTAACTTGGTTTTGTTTTAACTTTTTAAGCTGTCTTCAAAAACTTTAAAACTTAAAGTTTTGCTAAATTATTTGAAAACAAAGAAAGAATCATAAAAATAACAAACACAAGAAGTCAAAAAGACCCATGAATAGTGGAAAACAGATGGAAAAATATCTTTGATTTCCAAGTTTAGGGCTCTTTCCCAGGACTGTTGGTTAATTAGCTATTATAAACATCTACATATTAAGAAATAAGGATCTGGTGCAACTTATGACAGACAGAAAATGCAGAAATGCATGGACGAGATATTACAAAGTACATTAATGAAAATACTGTCTTCTAATAAAAAGTTTGTCAACAATATATTAGTTCTCAGATGAATAGGTAGAAATTGACTAGCAAAACTTAAGCATATTTATATGTGTGAGAAACTGTGATATTGTGATTTATAATTGTTAACAAAAATTAAATCAAGTAAATTTGAAAATCTAATTGGCTTTATTTAATGATTCACAAGTCAAGCAGCATCCTGTCTAATAAACAGAATAAGGCTCCACAGGGGTTGTACAAAAATGGAAGATTTTCATAGGCAGAAGGAGGGTGGGATAAGGAAGTTATTAGAAAAAGAAAGAATTGTTTCAGGCCTGGTCAGCTTCTTTGGGGGGGAAGGGAAGACAAGGGTCTTATTATGCAGATTACCTCACTAGTACTGATCAGGAAATTTCAGATTGTCTGTTTAAAGGTCATATTTCTGGGAGAGGTTGAAAGTGCAAATTAAGTCTTTGTTTGCTACCATGGGGACAAATTACTCCATTTTGAGCTTGTTGTTTCCTTTTACATATATATATATATATATATATATATATATATATATATATATATATACACATGTCTTTGTCCTGGTTTCTGGCATAGAGCTCCTAATCCCTTTAAATTTCCTTAGTGATGACAGCCACAAAGTGTCTTTTGTTATGTTAATGAGGTTACTTTGGGACCACACCTAAGAATTCTGGCTGTTGCCAGAAGAACCTGACATGTCATTAGAGGGTTGGACCTTCAACATCACCATCCTGACCCACAGAGGAGGGGAGAGGAGCTGTAGGTTTAATCAATTGCCAATGGCCAATAATTTAAGCAAGTATACCTATTTAATGAAGCCTCCATAAAATCTCAAAAGGTGTGGGTTCAGAGAGCTTCCTGGGTTGGTGAAAACATGGAGATTTGGGAAGAGTGACACACTCCTAGAAGGTAAACCCTGCACCCATCCCACATACTTACCTTATCCATCTCTCCCATCTGGCTCTTCCTAAATTATACTGTTTTACAATAAACCAGTAATCTAGTAAGTAAAATGTTTCTCTGAGTTCTGTGAGCCTACTGTCAATGAAAAAATTAATCAATAGTCAATCGAAGAAAGAAATGGAAATTTTTATTTGAGCCAACCTGAGGATTATAATCTGAGAGATAGTCTTACAGAAAGCTCTGAGGACAGTTCCAGAGAGGTAAGGGGAGAGGCTAGTATGTATGTGATTTTGATGAAGGGGTATATGCAATCAAGCACACACCTTAGTAGAAGGTTACTTCTACACAAGAAACGTGTATCTTAGTTAATTGTTTTAGTGTTTACTAAGTATGGAATGATATAAAAACTGAGTTCATAAAGTTTATCCTGAAAATATCTAACTACTGGAAGGCCAGTTCTGACAGATTTTCCACCGTCCAAAGTGCCTCATCTTGATCCTCCTCACCCTGAATTTCTTTCAGGGTGTATTGTGGGTCAGCAAATGCAGTGGCTAATGACTTGATTCTTATAGAACTGGATGATGGACAACATTCTTTATTTTAAAATATTTTTCCTTTTAGTCATAATTTTGACCAAGGATAGTGAGGCATTTCATGACCATTTTCTCCCACAGTGTGAGGAATGCTCATAACAAGGTTAGGAGAAGGATTTCATTGATAAGCAACTCAATGTGCTATTACTGGACTAGGCCCTGTTAACAGTAGCTCAAAGCCTGTGGTCTTTCTAGTCTGTTATGGTCCTGGAAATGGTTTCCTCTTGTTGCTTCTTCCCATATCTAGAACTACACTATTACAAGAATTCATGTTACAGTTCTATATATTTGATCAATCATTTCAAGTTGCCTAGCCATCTTTATTTTTACTGGAGGCTCAGTCACACATTTGGTAATGCAAGGAACAATAATCTTGTAAAATAGGCAGAATACAAGTAATATAGCTAGACATCAATAAGATCATAAAAGAACTTAAGCTAAGAATGTCCATTAAGTGTTGCCAGTATCTCTCCTGGTTGTCTGACCCAGCATGTTCTACACCAATTGCTGTCTTAAAGAAAAATTATATGTTGATATTGTACATAAAGTTCACCAATGACACCTGCATGTACAGGGTGAGTGATGGGTCATCGTGACCCCTTACAGGATTAAGAAAGGAATGTAATCTTCTAAGGAGTTACAAGGCTGGCATCAGAAGAAAAAAGTTTGATCTTTATGGTTAAGCAGGCATTTCTGCCAGTAGAGATGTCTGGTTAATGCTCAATGCAGATGTACAATGCACACTAGAGAGGAGGGAGAAGGCCCAAATAGGCAGACCAAAATTTTTGTTTATATTTTTCTTGTCTTGCCTTAAAATACAAATTTTATTTCATCACTCTCTAGCAAATTAATGGAACCCAAAGAGGAGGTCATGGGAACCTTTGATTTATAGCCGTTTGGTCAGAAACACTTTTATTTTTTTGCCTTTATCATAACATTTTTTAGGAACATCTTAGTAGTTATCTTATTGAGAATTTTAAAATGTATTGTTTTTCTCTTTGATTATAATAGAAACATGTTGATGGTAGAAGAAAATTTAAATAACATACAATTCTGAGAGGTAATTGACATTTTAGTTGATTTCCATTATTTTTAAAACATATTTGGGATCATAGAATAAATAAGATTTTCTATTCAAGTTAGTTTACAAATTAAAGTTAATGCATTGTTTTCAAACACTGACAATTACATAGTTTATTTACAACATAATTTTATTATAAATGTCACTATAGTAAGCATCTTTCTTTTCAAATCTTTGTTCCATTATCGTTCAGTTTCCTAAAATTTACTAATAGAAATTGAGTTATTGACAATGTACTTTTTGTTATTTTGGGCAAATGCTGGGAAATTGCTTGCTGAAAATGGCACACCACTAAAACTACCTATATGGTAAATGAGAAATAATTCTAGAAAAGCCTGTCTTACAAAGAACTGGAAAAGCAAACACACACACACACAAACACACATGCACATATACATTTTACACATATTTTACCTTCCTTTAACTCATACTTGAACCAACAAATATATAAATATATAAATGAATAAATAAATACTTAAACAAAAATTAATAAATAGAGTTAGTAAGATAAATTCTAGGCACTACAAATCAAGAGGGAGCTAAATAACTGAACAGTAATTTTACAAGTTGATATTGAGACAGCTGAGAGTTAGTGGGAAAGCAAGAGAATGTATTTACCTTTTTAATATTTAGATTTAAAAATTTAATTTGCATATTGTTAGGGTGAGCATGGAGCCATGAGCCTGTGGGGCTTTGTAAAATCAGAAATCTGAGTAAAAATATGAACTAGAAGAATTGTAGACCTACTAGCACAGGAAAGGTAACTTTCTTGTCTTCACCTGAACTCAGGACAGATAATTACAAAACACACATGAATGGAGCTACTGGTAAAACTGAGAAGTATTGAACACATTTAACAATAAAATTAGTTATCTTGATTGATATAATTGATCAGTAAAATACACACCATGAGATAAATGTTAACAATGATTAACTATACCAAAGTAAGGGATTAAAATATAAAACACAAGACTATACTGTGAAAAAAGAACACATTTTAAAATATATAATTATATAAGTTAAAATTTTCACACAAACACTTAAGAATAGTAAACTGGAAAATAGGTATGATAAAATAATCTGTAATTCTACATAGAGTTACATTTGGAAACAGATAAGAAGATACAATAAGAAGGACTAACATAAAATTAATACACATTCCAAATGGAGACAATTGAGGGAATGGAAGAACAGCAATATTCAAAGAGATGGCTGACATAACTAATAGTTTTACATATTTGTGAAAGATATGACTCAGATTTAGGAAACACAACATGTCTTGAGAAAAGTAAGCATAAATATATTTCCAAGAAGATACATTTGTGAAATGCAGAATAATAAGAAGAGACTATACTAAAAGTAGACAAAGAAAACAAATTCACCATCCAAATAATGATGCTTAAATTAACAGATGACTTTAAATAACAGCAATATATGCCAAGAATAAGGAATGCTAATAAAATAACTTCCACATGCTGAATATGAATGCCAAATTAGAATTTTCTATCCAAGTACTATCAATCAAGAGCAAAAAATATTAGATGTATACATGTAAGGTTTTAAAAGATCTCTAACTGGGCTTCCCTGGTGGCACAGTGGTTGAGAGTCCACCTGCCAATGCAGGGGACATGGATTCGTGCCCCAGTCTGGGAAGATCTCACATGCTGCGGAGTGGCTAGGCCTATGAGCCATGGATGCTGAGCTTGTGCATTGGAAGCCTGTGTTCTGCAATGGGAGAGGCCACAACAGTGAGAGGCCCGCGTACCGCAAAAAAAAAAAAAAAAAAAAAAAAAACTCTAACTAACAGATCTTGTTGAACAAATTTTAAGAGAATTTAGGGGAAAAAAAAATTAACCCCAAGGGAGGAATAAAATAAAGAAGCAATAGTGAACAAAAGAACGAATTCATATATGGTTAAATTTAAACAAATACTGACCACAATAAAGATAATAACACAAAAAGTTTTTTAAATACACAAACAAGGGGGATGCAAAATTAGGAGAAAAAAGTGTAAAAAGAAAGGCTTTTTATATAGAGAAGTTTACAATATTGAATGCATACAATAGAAAAATCTAAAATCAATAATCAATGCTTCTACCTTAAGAAACTAGAATAAGAGAAAATTAAAATCCAAAGTCAGTAGAAGTAAATAAATAATAATAATTAGAGCAGAAATCAATAAAATTGAAAACAGGAAATCAATAGGGAAAATCAACAAACAAAAAGCTGTTTTGTTTGAAAACATCAATTAAATCGATAGGCCTTTATCTAGGCAAACTAGGAAAAAGAGAAGACACAAACTACTGATACAGAAATGAAAGAAGGACATCACTCAAGATCCCATGAATATTAAAAGGATGTTAAAGGAATATCATGAACATGCCTATGTGCACAAATTTCACAATGTAGGTGAAATAGACCAATTCCTTCAAACACACAATCTGCCAAACTCATATAATTATACCAATATATGCAGAAAAAATATTTGGCAAAACCTAACACTAATTAAAAAAAAAACAAAACAACTGTAGGTAAACTAAGAATACAGGGGAGCATCGTCTACTTTATGGACAGTATCTACATAAATCCTACAATTAACATCATATTTAATGGTGAGAAAGTAGAAACCTTCCCACTTATATCAAAAATAAGGCAAGCATGTGTCCTCTCACTACTGCTTTTTAAAATCGTACTGGAAGTAATAATGCAATAAGATAAGAAAAGGAAAATAAAAGGTAGACAGTTTGGAAAGGAAGAAATAAAACTGCTTTTGTTTATAGATGACATGATTGTCCATGTACTAAATGTGACATAATCAACAGAAAAACTATTTAAATTATTAAGCTATTATAGCAAGATTATAGGACACAAGGTTAATATATAAAATTCAATCATATTCCTATATACCAGCAACTTAGAAATAAAATTTGAAATAAAAAACACACCACAGAAAAATGAAATATGTAGATATAAACCTAACAAAATATGCACAAGATTTATATAAAGAACACTATAAAACTCATAAACATATCAAAGAAAAACCAAGTAATTGGAGAAAATTTCATGTTTCTATTTTTCTTTTTTGTTGTTGTTGCTGTATGCGGGCCTCTCACTGTTGTGGCCTCTCCCATTGTGGAGCACAGACTCCGGACGCACAGGCTCAGAGGTCATGGCTCATGGGCCTAGCCACTCTGCAGCATGTGGGATCTTCCCGGACCGGGGCACCAACCCGTATCCCCTGCATCAGCAGGCAGACTCTCAACCACTATTTCATGTTTCTAGATAGCAAGACTCAATATTGTCAAGATGTTAGTTATTCCAAATTGATCTGTAGGTTCAATGCAATTCTAATCAAAATTCCATCAAGTTATTTTGTGGATATTGACAAACTGATTGTAAAGTTTATATGAAGAGATAAAAGACCTAGAATAGCCAAGATTATCTTTAAGGAAACGAACAAAGGCAGAGAACTGACACTAACCAACATCAAAACTTCCTAAACAGCTACAGTAAATAAGACAATGTGACATAAACAAAATAATAGACAAATATATCAATGAGACAGAGTAGAGAGCTTGGTAAGAGATCCAAATGGATACAGTTGATTCATCTTTGAAACAGAGCAAAGCTAGTTAAAGAGAGCAAAGATATTCTTTTCAGCAAATGATACTGGAACATTTGGACAGTCATATAAAAAAGAAAAGAATCTAAACATAGAGCACACACCCTTCACAAAAATTAATTAAAAATGAATCATAGGCCTAAATGTAATATACAAAAGTATTAAAAGTTCTAGAATATAACATATAAAGAAATCTAAATGACTTTGGTTTTGGTAATAACTTTTTAGATAGAACACTAATAGCATGATACATGAAAAAATTAATATGTTTGATTTCATTAAAATTAATAATATTTTTGTGCAAAGGACATTGTCAAGAAAATGAGAAGTCAAATCACAGATTCTAAGAAAATGTTTGCAAAAAATATGTCTGATTAAGGACTGTTATCCATAACATATAAGGAGCTTAAAACTCAACAATAACAAAATGAACCATCTGATTAAAAATTGAGCACAAAATCTGGGCAGACAGCCCAACAAATATTTCTGCATATGAGCATATAAAAAGACACTTAACATCATATTCCATTAGAGGATTGCAAATTAAAGCAACACACCACTACCTATTTGATTGGGAAAAATCCAAAACACTGACAACACCTAATGCTTACAAGGATGCAAAGCAACAGAAACCTTTGTTCGTTGCTGGTGAGGATGCAAAATGTTATTACTATTTTTGAAGACTTTGGTGGTTTCTTGCAGAACTAAACATATTCTTACCATGGATCCAGCAACTGTGCCCCTGGTATTTACTCAAATGAACTGAAATCTTATGTCCACAGAAAAATCCATTCAGAAGTCTTTATACCAGCTTTATCCATACTTGAAAAAACATCAAAATAGCAAAGATGTTCTTCAGTAAGTAAATGGTAAATAAACTGGGATATATCCATGTGATGGAATATTATTCAGCACTAAAAAGAAATCATCTAACAAGCCGTGAAAAGAATGAATATTACTAAGTGAAAGAAGCCAATTTGAAAAGGCTCCATTTGCACCATTCCAACTCCATGACATTCTGGAAAAGGGACAATTGTGGAGACAGTTAAAAGATCACTGGTTGCCAGGGGTTAGGGGGGAAGGAGGGATGAATAGCTAGAGCACAGAGGGTTTTTAGAGCAAAATTCTGTATGATACTACTATGGTGGTTGCATGCCATTATAAATTTTTCCAAACGCATAGAATGCACAACACCAAAAGTGAACTGTAATGTAAACTATGGATTTTGGATGATGACAATGTCAATATAGGTCCATAAATTGTAACAAATGTAGTACTGTGGTACAGGATGTCCATAGTGAAGGAAAGTGTGCCCTGTGGGGGCAGGGGTATATAGAAACTTTCTGTACTCAATTTTGCTATGAATCTAAAACTGCTCTAAAAAATAGTCTATTAAAAAAACTGAGAGAGGTAGTTGAATATCGTCAAGTCATGCTAAGGTGTTTGTATTTTTTCAAAGAAGGTAGAGAAATGATAAATATCATACTTTGTAAAGTCAAGCAGGCATTCTAAAGAAGTCCAGTGTATGATTTCTAAGATACTGTTAATAGAAGAAAATGGAGAAATATAGTTTAATGCAGTTTTATTTATTTGTACTTTAAAATTTCTGAACTTTATTGAAGTAAAACTGATAAATAAAATTGTAAGATATTTAAAGTATACAATGTGATAATTTTATATTATATATATATACATATATGTGTGTATATATACTTATATATATACATACATATATACATTTGTAGTGAAAAGATTCCCTCCATCAGGTTAATGGAAACACATCCATCATCTCACATATTTAACTTTTTGTGTGTGTGTGAGAACATTTAAATTCTATTCTCTTAGCAAATTTCAATTATACAATACAGAGTTTTTCACTGTAATCACAATATCAAATGTTAGATCCTCAGATCTTATTCACTTTATAATTGAAAACTTTTATCATTTTACCAACCTCTCCTCACTTCCTCCACCCGCCACCCTTGGCAACTACTTTTTTACTCTATTCAAATTAAAGAATTTTTTTTTTTTTTATTCTACATATAAGTGATAACATTCAGTATTTGTCTTTACCTGTCTGGCTTAATGCCCTCCAGGTTCATTCGTATTGTAAATGACAAGATTTCCTTTTTTATTTTAAGGTTAAATAATATTTTTTTATGTATATAAATATTTGATACAGATCACATTTCTATACATATATAATCACATATATCACATTTTCTTTATCCATTCATCCATTGATAGGCCCTTAGATTACTTCCATACTTTGGCTACTGTGACTAATATTGCTATGGACATAGTGATACAGATATCTCTTCAAGATAATGATTTCATTTCCTTTGGATATGTACTCAAGGTGGGATTTCTGGGTCATATGGTAGTTTTATTTTTAGTTTCTTGAGAAACCTCTTTACTGTTTTCCATAGTGGCTTTACAGGTTTACATTCCCATCAACAGAGTACAAGTGTTTTCTCTTCTCTTCATTGTCACCACCACTTGTTATCTCTTGTCTTTTTCATAATAGACGTCTTAACAGGTGTGAGATGATATTTTCTTGTGGTTTTAATTTGCATTTCCCTGATGATTAGTGATGTTGAGCACCTTTTCATGTACCTGTTGGTTGGCCATCTGTGTATCTTCTTTGGAAAACTATCTCTTCAGATCATTGCCAATTTTTTAATTCATTGATTGATTGATTCACTATTGAGTTGTATAAGTTCCTTGTATATATTTTTTTTTTTTTGGCGCTATGCGGGCCTCTCACTGCTGTGGCCTCTCCCGTTGCGGAGCACAGGCTCCGGACGCGCAGGCTCAGCAGCCATGGGTCACGGGCCAGCCACTCCGCGGCATGTGGGATCTTCCCAGACTGGGGCACGAACCCGCGTCCCCTGCATCGGCAGGCGGACTCTCAACCACTGCGCCACCAGGGAAGCCCTCTTGTATATTTTTGATATTAAGCCCTTTTCAGATACGTGATTTACGAATATTTTCTCCCATTCCACAGGTTGCCTTTTCATTTTTTTAAGGACTTCCTTTACTATGCTGAATCTTTTTAATGTGATGTAGCCCAACTTGTTTATTTTTGTATTTGTTGCCTTTGCTTTCAGTGTGAGATACAAAAATTCATCCAAGACCAATGTCAAGGAATTTACCCCCAATGCTTTCTTCTAGAATTTTATGGTTTCAGGTCTTATGTTCATACATTATGTTAATCCACTTTGAGTTCATTTTTGTGTATGGTGTAAAATAAGGTCCAGTTTCATTCTTTTGCATGTGACTACCAGTTTCCCCAATATCATTTATTTAAGAGACCATTTTTCCCCATTGTATATCCTTGGCTTCTTTATTCCTAAAAATTTGCAATACATGATTTCTAAATTAGTGTTAAAAGAAGGATATGGAGAAATATAGTTTAACCCAGTTTTAAATGCAAGAGATAACCAGGTTGGCTTTATTTTTTTTTAATTAAGGTAATTGAGGTAAATTATGTATAAGCTCCATTACTGGAAATACCCAAAAATGTTTAAAAGGAGGAAAAATGCTACACTCAAATAATAAAGAGAACTATTGCAATTTATTTTGACTCATGTTAACATAACTTTAAAGTAAAAATAATTTACAAGGCAAAAAGGTATAATACATAATAATAATTTTGAATTTCTTTGTCATTAATAATATAGATTAAAATATGTAAAGCAAAATTGACATGATTACAAGCAGACATTTTCAACTCTTTAGTCATAGTGAGATATCTTAGTATACTTACTTTAGTAATTGATAGATAAAGCAAACTAAATATTAGTAAGGTTATAAAAAAATTAATTGGCCATATGAAGATTAACTTGGGAGGGGAGAGCTAGATGTATATGTTGAAATTTCTCATGCTAAAATTGACCCTAACTCCCTGAATTCAGACTATAATACAAGCTATAGTACTCAAAACAGTATGGTACTGGAACAAAAATAGAAATATAGATCAATGAAATAGGATAGAAATTTCAGAATAAACTCATGAACCTATGGTCACTGGTCATCTAATCTATGACAAAGGAGGCAAGAATATACAATGGAGAAAAGACAGCCTCTTCAATAAGTGGTGCTGGGAAAACTGGACAGCTACATGTAAAAGAATGAAATGCACACTCCCTAACATCATACACAAAAATAAACTCAAAATAGATTAAAGACCTAAATGTAAGACTGGATACTATAAAACTCTTAGAGGAAAACATAGGTATAACACTCTCTGACATAAATTGCAGCAAGATATTTTTGATCCACCTCCTAGAGTAATGAAAATAAACCAAAAATAAACACATATGACCTAATTAAACTTAAAAGCTTTTGCACAGCAAAGGAGACCATAAACAAGACAAAAAGACAACCCTCAAAATGGGAGAAAGTATTTGCAAATGAAACAGCTGACAAAGGATTAATCCCCAAAATACACAAACAGCTCATGCAGCTCAATATCAAAAAAACAAACAACCCAATCAAAAAATGGGCTGAAGATCTAAATAAACATTTCTCCAAAAAAGACATACAGATGGCCGAAAAGCTCCTCAACATCACTAATTATTAGAGAAATGCAAATCAAAACTACAATGAGGTATCACCTCACACCAGTCAGAATGGCTATCATCAAAAATTCCACAAACGGTAAATGCTGGAGAGGGTGTGGAGAAAAAGGAACTAATACTGTTAGTAGGAATGTAAATTGATACAATCACTATGGAGAACAGTATGGAGGTTCCTTAAAAACTAAAAATAAAGTTATCATATAATCCAGCCATTCCACTCCTGGGAATATATCTGGAGAAAACCATAATTTGAAGAGATACATACATCCCAATGTTCACTGTAGCCCTATTTACAATAGCCAGGACATGGAAGCAACCTAAATGTCCATCAACAGATGAATGGATAAATATGTGGTACACATATACAATGGAATATTACTCAGCCATAAAAAGAGTGAAATAATGTCATTTGCAGCAACGTGGAAGGACCTAGAGATTGCCACACTGAGTGAACTAAGTCAGACAGAGAAAGGCAAATATAATATGATATCACTTATAAATGGAATCTAAAAAAATGGTACAAATGATCTTATTTACAAAAGAGAAATAGAGTCACAGATGTAGAAAAATAACCTATGGTTACCAGGGGGGAAAGGAGCGGGAGGGATAAATTAGGAGATTTGGATTGACATATACATACTACTTTATATAAAATAGATAACTAATAAGGACCTACTGTATAGCACAGGGAACTCTACTCAATACTCTGTAATGACCTATATGGGAAAAGAATCCAAAAAATAGTGACTATATATGTATGAGTAACAGATTCACTTTGCTGTACAGCAGAAACCAGCACAACATTGTAAATGAAGTATACTCCAATAAAAATTAAAAACATAATAATAATAAAATTGTGCCCTGGGGCTCCCCTGGTGGTGCAGTGGTTGAGAGTCCGCCTGCCGATGCAGGGGACACGGGTTCGTGCTGCGGTCCGGGAAGATCCCACATGCCACGGAGCGGCTGGGGCCGTGAGCCATGGCCTCTGGGCCTGCGCGTCTGGAGCCTGTGCTCCGCAACAGGAGAGGCCACAACAGTGAGGCCCACGTACCACAAAAAAAAAAAAAAAAAAAAAAAAAAAATTGTGCCCTAAACAGAACATATATATTATTGAACAAAAACTTCTGTAATTCACCACTCCAATGAAAATATTTATGGTATCAATGAAAAACAATTATTTTTTTTCTTAATCAGAGGACATCTCCATCTAACTATTCATGAACATTTAATTGAAATATATGATAAAATGCTTGGTTTATTATAGTAAAATATTATGAGGTAATTGTCTTTAATAGCTTTCTATAAAATAATAGTTCACCATTTATAACTAACACTTAGCAATAATTTTAAATATGGACTAATTAAAAATGCATTCCTATGATGCATAATAGATTCATTATAATTAAAAATATACCTACTTATATAAGTATCTATGGAAAATATCTAACAACCTACTCAAAACTATCCTTTTGAATCAAATATCTGAAAAAATCAGAGACATTGTTTCTTTGTGTAATTGTGGAAAGTCTTTTTTATACTCTAATATAAGTGGAAACATGGTTATCACAAAGTTTAATATAATGATACCTACTATTTTTGGAAAAGGAGAAAACAGTTGATATATGTATCATGTAATACTTGTATAATATACTTAATCTGAGATTATTATTTGAGTTTTCATGCTTATACTGTATCTTATAGAGAATATTTAAATTCAAATATAGTAAGGCATATTTTTTAAAAATCTGTTTGGTGGTAGACTTAAATCAAAAGTCTTCTTACCAGAGAATTATGTGTTTTAAAAGTCCTTTAAATGATTATGCAACATTTGTCCCCAAATAACTGTATTGTATTATTTCAATTTCTTTTTTCATTTAAAGTTTTGATCCTATAGCAATGATACTACAAAATATTAAAAATCAAAGAGATTTCTATTCAAATAATTTATGGACAACAAATATTGTATTCTTTTCTGGTATTAAAGTCTTAGAATTATTTGATTTGCAGTAAAATCTGAAGTAAGTCAAAACAATACCCAAAATATTTTGAAACTTAAAAGGGCAAAAAATCTTTTAAGAGTATACTCCTGAAATTTGGTGATCCTACTTTTATAAAGCATTGATGAATAAACAAAATTAAGTAGTAGCCCAGGATTTTCAGAGTAAAACATGTGACACTTCCTTTATTAAAAGGAGGAATTTTCTTGTTAACATTCAGCATTCTGAGAAAAATAATAGCATATTTGTTCATTTTGCAAGAAACTAAACAATATAAAATAATAGAATATTTGTTCATTTTGCAAGAAACTAAACAATGTAAAATAATCATCACTTGTATATTTTCCAAATTAATATCCTCTCTTAAAGGATGTTTTATTATTTATTTGAAGACTCATGTATGCACATTCCACATATTTTCAAAGTGACATCAATACACTTCTACATAAAACTTAAATTGTCAGAAAAAATATTTGTTTATTTAAATTTGAAAATTATTTATAATGCAAATATACAGACATTTCCTTAACATTTATCATGTGGAAAAACTAGTGTAGGAATCAAGTATAACTTAATCTCAAAGCAAGAAGCCATTAATAAGAATACTCCACATTATTGTAGAAGTCACAAGGAACATAACCACTAAAAAGATGTGCTTCTTATATTTGAGGATTATACAATCTACTTAAGAAGAAAAAGCATATGAAACAGTGAGAGGAAAAGTTATGTGTCATTTTATTTACACATTTCAGGTTACAGTAAGAAGTTAGATGCTAGTTCTGAGCTGGGACTACTAAAGATTAGCTCTCAATAATAGCCTACCACTTTGCTCCTCTGTATAACTAGGCTGGATAATTCCAAATTTACAGGTTTTATAGCCCACCAAGAAGATTTGTACATTCTTTATCTTTCATAGCCCAGGACTAAGAGTTCTTGTCAACTCATGCTTAGACTTTTCTTAGGTAAAACAGATTAGCTGACAGCACTAACCTTACTTAATACCAAATTCAAGATCAGTGTACAATTAAGTACAGAGGACAACAATTAGATATGAGTAACAATATTAGCAGGAAAAAACCCTAAGTATAGAAGTTTAAACATCTGCATTCTGAAGTGAAGAGAGCTGTCTTTGGGTAAGAGCAAAACTACGACACACTGAAGAAAAATTATTTTTAGGGAGCAAACAGTGGGAGAAGATATCAATAAAAAATTATTACCCTTCATTATTTGTTTAGATCTTATCTATTTCATGAGCTTAAATAAAAGCCTAAGGATATCTTAAGACCAAGAAAAGTGTCAATTTCTTTCTAATTCAGTCTACCTACCGCTTTAGAGTCAATGTGGAATATTCCCAGTTTCTAAAGTTACAGTGATTGTCATTCATAGCTTGTTGTAAGCTTCTACCATTATCTTTGCCTCATTGGTATTTTATTGAGAGGTGGTAGTGAAAAGTGGTAATAATAACTACTGGTCAAACACGATTGCAATCATATTTTCAATCATAATGATACTTCAAAAGACTCATTAGATCCTAAAATATTTGTGTAGACAAATAAAAAGATGAAATTTAGATGAATTGATTTGAGTACTAATGCTCATTATAACTTCCTTCACTGTTATAACACTATGCCAGTGAGGTAAGAGTAAACATACACATGAAAAAGAAATTTCTACTTCAGAAGGTCTTCAGTTTCTTAGCCACTAAAGTATATATTTTATTTTATACTTTATCTTCTGAAAATTATATAATGACTGTTTGCTTTTGAAGCATTGATAAAATCTTCTAGCAAATCATTAAAAATGTTCTATGAATACCTATTATTACCCATTGGTGCACTGACTTATTGCTTACCTAGTATGTAGCAATCATTGTCATAGCTATTGAGAACCCAACATTGAAGAAGAAAAAGAGAGATTATTCTTGCTTTTATCAAATTTAAGGTCCACCCAGAATCTATATAAATAATTGCACAATATTTTGTTTATTTACTCTTGTAAGACAAAGAATATACACATTCTGTCTCCAGGAAACACATATTTTAATTAGATGGATAAAACATACATACACAAATATTAACTAACCATGTAAATCAGCATTATAAGTGGAAAGCTATGGTGGACACAGAGATGTACAAAGAATGCCCAAATCCTCCTTTCCCAAGCAAGGTCTTGCTGTCCCAGCCATCAATCAAGACTTCTTTTATCAGTATTTATATGGTTTGGTGCAGCTACTGAAAGTCATGCTATGCAAGGGAATGTTCTTTCTGTAATGACTCAAATCTAATGACTGATCAAGGCAGAGGTAAGAAAGCCCAGCCCTCACCAGAACTGAGGGACAATTCTAGTGGTTCATATATGCTTCATAACTCCATACGATGATGGTTAAAGCTTTGTTGATTTTTCTTTGCAATTTGACTTCTTCCTATGACCAATGCTTTATCTTTCCACCTCTCTTTTCTACAGTTGTTAACCCCTAATAAATATCCCTAACAAATCTCCTCCTCAGTGTCTGGTCTGCTTCTGAAGAAAGAAACCTTCCTTTGTTTTATGGTAGTGGGAGTCATCCTAGAAAGCAGGTGATAAGGTGTAATTTTGGGGGTTGTATCACACACTACCCAGCTGGAAATGAGGACCCTCATACTGGCAGTATGCAGAGCAGAGATAACTCCTGGCACAAAATGTTGATCCAATAATTAAAACCCTCACTCACAGTGAATTGAGATGGTTTATTCATAGAAGAGAATGCACCAACTGTTGTGATTTGTAAGGCAGTTGAGGAGTTTGTAAGGAAACAGTAAGTCTACTGATAATGGAATTGGAAGTCTATAATTAAGTGCCATTGAGATTCCTTACAGAAATACAAGTACAAGATGTCAGTGGTTAACAGGCATTTGAAAACCAGATGACTTCCCTAGAAATTTACAAAGAAGTTCTCATCTCATTCATCAGGAATACAGAAGACAGGGAAAGGTGAAGATCAGGACTAGACCATAATCATCAGAGCCTTCCAGAGATTTCCAGAGAAGGATAAATGCCCAGCCAAGGCAGATCTCTTATGCCAAGTCCAGGGCCCTGGTTGGAAATAAACAGGACACTGTCAGTTGAGATGGGGACATCTGGTTGAATGTGAATGAAAACGTTCAACCCACAGAATTTTCTGAAAACTTTGAGTGTGTAAAAAGGGTATATTTCTTCCTCTTAAGAGTTAATACTCCACACTTGAACAAAATTGTAGATGATTTTTTGTGCAAGACATCATCTGCTGATGTCTTTCTCTAGACTTATAAATAGGGTTCAGTCATGGCATAAATTAGTTGGAGGTATGCTAGGTCTATATATATATATATATATATATATATATATATATATATATATATAGTCTCCCCAAAGTAGTAAGATTTAGCCAACACACACCAGCCATACCAGCAGGAGCCAGGAGAGAGTGTATGGAACTAGATTCTTAGGACACTTAATCTAAGAAACTGAAACATAAAATTGGATCAAAGATTATTTATTTATTTGGAAGAATTTTCCCAAGACATAGATATAAATGCTTTAGCAATGACCGTATGAGATGTTGGGAACTTACTACTAGCAGAACTTCTAGGAACAAGGAAAAAGCAATGACCCATGATAATTGAAATTAAAATGCCAGAACTGTATGGCAGACTATGGAAAATAGGATTAAAAGACTCAGGAACATGAACATGCTGGAGTGAATAAACGATGTAAGGTAGGAATACTCACCATGGAGGACACAGTGGATATGCCATTACCAAGGCCTTAAGGAATGCACTAGTGAGCAGTATTTAAAATTTGGTGGTGGTTCCCCTCTATAAGGAGAACTGGCAGTAGGAGAGACTCACTAATAGCAAGGACAATGATAGGACCTTGAAACAGTAGAGGCCAGGCAGCTGAATTTAAACACTAGCAGCTAAGAGGATGCAATTTTCATAATGAGCTGCAGGGTCAGAGTGATAGCCAAGGGTTTTTGACCCACACATTCATGGAGATTGTTAATAGAACGTGGCACTCCTGGGAACAAACTAGATGGGCAGGTCAAAACGGTAATATTCAACTTGTTCCATCAGAAGAAACCAAGGGTAGGTGGCATGATGTAGGCACTCATTCCAATAAAAGTCACAGTCCTTTCCTCAGATTCCAGAATTAAGTGAGTTTTCAGATCTAGAAGCTAGAGTCTTAAGAGGAGGCCAGGTCTACAAGAGGAAAGACTCTATGACAATTATACACAATAATGATCTCCTAGTCCTTCTTCAAAGGGACTTAAAGTCATTTTCTTGGGTAATTGTACACTGGGTAAAGGGAAACATTTTGAGGAACATTTTTGGATATAGGGACAGAGACAACTTTGATAGCTGTAGTTTAATGTTTTTGTTAGAGTGGGGCATATATATGTCAGGTAATAAATTGATTCTAGTCTTCTGTATGTATGTCTATTGGGTCTTCTCCCTGAATGTTTAATTGAGATTGGCACACTTTGTAGTTAAGTGCATTGAGGAGTCCTTGGCTTTTGGAAAAGGGAAATTATAATTACTCAGGGTTCTCCAGACAAACAGAACCAACAAGTTCATATATATATATATATATATATATATATATATATATACACACACACACATATATATATATGCATATATGTATAAAAGTTATCAGTGTATAAGTTGTATATACATATAAAGATATATATTTACATATATACATATATGGAATAGTATATTATATATACATGAGATTTATTATAAAGGGTGCTCTTGGTGTGAATCTGATCTGACTCTGAAGTCCTGACAATCAGGTATAAGTTCGAGAACAAAAGCTGGCAGGCTTGGGCCCCAGGAAGAGTTGATGTTTCAGTTTGAGTCTGAACGTAAGAAAAAAAAAAAAAAAAAAAATATATATATATATATATATATATATATATATATATATATATATATATCCCAGCTCAGGCAAGAGGAGGTCCCTCAGTCAGGGAAGCTCATCCTTTTTGTTCTATGCTGACTTTCATCTGACTGGATGAAGTCCACCATCTTAGGGAGGGAAATCTACTCAGTCTGCTAATTTAAATGTTAATCTCATTTAAAAACACCCTCACAGATATACCCAGAGTAATGTTTGACCAACTATCTGGGTACACTGTGCCCAGAAAAATTGACACATAAAATTAACCATTACAGTGGAGAAGGCCAGTGGAATCTTTTAAAATTGATCCTCCTCCGAAATAGTAAGAAAAAAAAAAGGAAAAAAACAATATTGCATTCTAGGAATGGCCAAAAATTAGTGCTGTCCTTAAAGGTCTAAAGGATGCAGAGATAGCAGTCTCCATGATATTTTCATTTATCAATCTGGCCTTGTAGAAACCAGATGAATTCTAGAAGATGAGAGTAGATGATCACAAACTCATAAATGTGGTAACCTCAATTTTAGCCACTGTGACAGATGTAGTAGTTTTACCAGAGTGAATTAATATGGACCCAGCTACATGAAGTGCACCCACTGATTTGGTAAATATTTTATAAATTAATCATAAAAGAGAATCAGAACAGTCTGCATTCAAATAAAATGGACAACTTTACAACAAAGAAGGTGTGGTTGCAAACCCATGTCCATAAACCCACTGGCCATATTCCACATCATACCATATAAAATCCAGTTTAGATGGAGAATTGGAATGGCCTGCTGAAGTGCAGTTGAAGCATTAGGGGGAGGTAATAAGAGAACTGAGCATTATCTTCTAGGTTGCAGGACACACATTGTGTCAAGCACCTTTACATGTCACTGTGCTTCTATAAGGAAGAATATATAGGTATGGAAACAAAGGATTAAAACAGAAAAATCTTACCGACCATCATTCCAAATGACCCACTAGAACCCTTTGTCTTCCCATCTGCACAGCTCTGCAAGATTAGAGGTCTTCACACCTCTATTAGTCAACATTCTCCAGAGAAATGCAACAAACACAGAGATTTATTTAAAGTAATTAGTACATGTGACTATGGAGGCTGGTGAGTACAATATCTTCAGTGTAGGCCCACAGGCTGGAGATCCAGGAGAACAGATGTTATAGTTCCAGTCCCAAGACTGGTAGATAAACACCCAAGAGAGCCAATGGTGGAGGTGGAGTCCAAGGCAGGATTTGATATACCCCGAGGTAAGACATTGAAGATGTATGCTGGTCTTGCCAACTGAAAGCAAACTTCTTCTGGTAGTCTTCATTAACAGGTATGGAGAAAAATGTGTTTGCTAGGTCAATAGATGCATACAAGGTACCAGGGGATGGGTTCATTTGCTCAATCAATGAAACCACACCTGGTACAGCAGCTACAATTTGAGTCACTACCTGGTTAGGCTTGTGATAATCCAATGTCATTCTTCAAGATGCATCTGTTTTCTGCACAGGACAAATAGGTGAGTTGAATGTGATGTGTCTTTCAATTCCTTCATGCTAGCAATAATCTCTGAAATCCTTCCCTGAATGTGGTATAGTTTTGGGGTAACTATTTTTTTCTAGGTAGATGCAGTTTTAGTGTCTGCCATTTGGCTTTTCCCACAGGTCAGAGAACCAGTATGGTGATTCTGCCAGTTGCTGAGTATATCTATTCCAGTTATGTATTCTGGAATTAGACAAATAATCATAGGATGGGTTCAAGGATCCACTGAGTCACTTTGAGATGGACTAAGCTAAAACTCTCTTTCAGGGTTGACTCAGTTTCAGAAAGCTACCTTGTTCAAAGGTGACCCAAATCCTGACTCAGGTCTCCTGGCCCAATGTGCATAAGTTCTGAAAGGCCATATGTGTCCCAAAGCTTCCACTGGGCTTGGCCAAGGACTTATTAGGCTTACAATTTAGTTTAATTCTTCTTATGCACAATCCTTCAATTCTATCTCCCTTCTATAAAGGATGATTCCTAATAAATAACCTGTATGCCAAACTGTCTCAGTGTCTGCATCTGGATCAACCTGCAACAGATCCAAAAGGACAGTATTTAGGAGTAGAAAATGCACAATGCATACAATGACCATCAAATGTTTAATAGATTGAGAGAGTGATTGAGAAGTATATTTGTTTTGTCAGATTTTATTGAGGAGGGCAGCTTATAGTTTGTTCTTTGATTAGGCCAAGATAAAGGAAAAAAGGAATTTCAAATGTCACAATGACATAAACATATCAGGGTATCTGGAAATTTATATGCATAGAAAATATTTTTTTAATTTTTACATTATTGATATTTGGAACTGGATAATTTTTTGTGTGTATTGTGAGGGCTGTCCTGTGCATTGTAGGATGTTTACCAGCATCTCTGACCTCTGCTCATTAGATGTTAGTGGCACCCCTCCCCAGTGATGACAAAAAATGTTTCCAACATTGCCAAATATCCCTTGGCTAGGAAATCTCACAGAGTTGAAATTAAAAAACTGGTATAGGCAAAGCACTCTACGTGATTCAGAAGGCATGTGTAAGAAAGCTACTAATAAAGGCATTTGACGTTCTCCTTTCAATGATAAAATAAAAGCATTTCTTATTTGCAAAGCAGAAGTAGAGACATAGGCATAGAGAACAAATACATGGATACAAAGGGGGAAAATGGGGGTGGGAGGAATTGGTAGATTGGGATTGACATATATACACTATTGATACTATGTATAAAATAGGTAACTAATGAGAACATATTATATGGCACAGAGAACTCTACTTAATGCACTGTGGTGACCTAAATGGAAAGGAAATCCAAAAAGAGGGGATATATGTATAACTAATTCATTTTGCTGACAGTAGAAACTAACACAACATTGTAAAGCAACTATACTCCAAAAAAAATTAATTTAAAAAGATACTTAAAAATAAAAAATAAAAAAATAAAATGAGAGAAATAAAATAAAATGTGAAAGAAAGCAGTGATTTTAAATGATTTTAAAAAAGCAGTTCCAATTTGGGGGAATAAATTCATATTATGATTTTATATGATTTTATAATAAAATGTAAATGTAGGTGGGGGTGAGTTGGGAAGAATTGGTAGAAAGGCAAACTTTATAGGTTTGGTATGTGTCATTAATTTTGAGAAATTTTCAGTCATCAGTGCTTCAAAGATTTCTTGG
The DNA here is from genome assembly GCF_963924675.1 of Phocoena phocoena. Taxonomy (NCBI): domain Eukaryota; kingdom Metazoa; phylum Chordata; class Mammalia; order Artiodactyla; family Phocoenidae; genus Phocoena; species Phocoena phocoena. The sequence goes on from NC_089235.1 coordinate 21,746,327, forward strand.
TTTTTTATCTTTTTCTTTCTCCTTCTGGTATACCATTACTCATCTGTTACACCTTTTATAATTGTCCCACATTTCTTAAATATTCTATTCAGTCTTTTGCTTCTTCTTTCGATTTTTTTTTTTTTCTATTTGTATTTGAGTTTTGAAAGTTTCTACTGACATCTCTTCAGGATCATTTGTTAGTTCCTCCTCTGTGTCTGGTCTTATGATGAGTTACAATGTTTTTGATTTCTAACATTTCCTTTTGATTCTTTCTCAGAGTTTCCATCTCTCTGCTTATATTACCCATCTGTTCTTACATGTTGTTCACTTTTTCCATTAAAACCCATGGTATATTTATCTTAGTTTTTAATGCCCCATTTGATAATTCCAACATCTCTGCCATATCTGTGTCTGGTTCTGATTGTTTACTCTGTCTCTTCAAATTGTGATTTTTTGTCTTTTAGTGTGCCTTGTAATATTTGGTTGAAAGCAGGTTGTAATGTACTAGGGAAAAGGAACCGAGGTAAATAGTCATTTAGTGTGAGGATTTACGGTTATCTGACTAGGAGCTAGGCTGTATCTATTACTTGATGTAGCTGTAACTGTCAGAAACTAAAATTTCTTCCTGTACCCTTGTTTTGGTCTTCCTTGTTGCTTTTGGATTTCTCTAGAGATTTCTTCTTAAATAAGGTCTGAAGCTTGCAGATTTCTTTTTTTTTTTTTCCTTGTAATCCCCTGCTTTTATATAGGCACTCTATTCATGTTGTTGTAAGGTATGGGGGAAGAAAGAGAAGCATTCTCTAATCTTATGATTAGGTCTCAGTCTTTTAGTGAGCCTGTGCCCTGGGCTGTGACCTTCTCAAGTGCTTCTCAGGCTATTTCCTCATCCACCTTAGGTGTGAAGGAAAGGCCGGAGAAGACTGGAGTTGTCTATTTCTCTTCCCTCAGTTTACATAGAGTCTGGTTAAACCCAGCTCAGCTAGACTCTGGTAAAACAGTTTCTCTTAAAAGTAGGCATTGTTAAGAAGAACAGACTTCTCTGGATATATTTTTAAATGCCTATTTTACTCCTCCTCCTGTGAGAAGCTTCAGGGTTTTTTCTCCAATCTATAATGTGAGAACCTAGTAGGGTTCTTAGAGGCAAACAATTCCCAAAAGTTTGGGAGCCCCTTTATGACTGGGACCGATAGGATTTTTATCTCTCAAATTTGTCCACTCTGAGTCTCCAGCAATTTATCAATTATGGTATAGATTTTCCTACTCCAGTACTGGTTCCCATGGAAGTTCTACTCCTGGGCTCTGCCCTGGTAAGTTGTGATTATCTGTCTGAGACCTGTCTGTCTCTCCAATTTTGGGGTGGAAGGCAACAGTTTGCCCTGTGACCTTAAATTCTGTGATGTATCTAAGAAGAGATATTAAATTTCAGATTTGTCAGCATTTATTTTACTGTGAGGTTGGGAGCAGTGGCTTCTATGCTCCATTTACAGGATTTTTGGAGATCAAACAACTGGATTTGTGTTCGAGGCAGTTCTTAAAATGCTGGTGCCATCAACACAGCTTAATCAGATAATATTCTCATTTCTCTTCTCCCCCAAAATATGTCAGTAATTACCTATAATTGTTACTGTCTCTGTAGATGCTAAAAATTTATTTCATTGAATTCAGTCTTCACTTATGAAGACAACTATTAGAATAGGAATAGGATAATTTCCTAATATAGTAAGGGATATCTATATAAAAATATTAACAAACATTATGTACAATACTAAAACTGTGAGTAATTCCACTATAATGGGTTCCAAAACAATGATATCTACTCTTGTATCCATAATTCAATTCTGTTTTGCAAGTTTATCCAAAGAAATCAGAAGATAAAATATGAGTTATAAATATTGGAAGGGAGGAAAATGAATTTTCATTAGTTGAATGCTCTCTTGGGGGAGAAAACAAGAGAAGCAACTTTAAAAAATATTAAAACCCTCATGAGAATTCAGAAAACATGTCTTTTATTAAATAAATATGCAGAATTAAATTGCATTACAGAGTATCTGCAGAAAATCAGTCTGAAAGCAATTTAAAGGATAAAATTTATAATAAAAATAATAATAAAACACCATAGTACAAACTTAATAAGACCTGTTTTATTAAAATAGACAAAAAAATTATAGGAGAGTAGAAAATGAAACAAGAATAAATGAAGATCCATAGCATTAGTCTAGATGCAGACTCTAATATTGTAAAGGTTTTCATTCTCTCCCAGGTAATCTGTAAAATTAATCTAGTTTTAATAAAAATTTTAGTGTTCACACATTGGATAATTAAAGCCATCTAAATATTAATCTTCTTACACATTCCCCCCAAAGCCATTTAATCCAACAAGGAAAACATATAAAATCACTCAAATCCCAAAGGAACAAGAACCCTAAAAATGTCAATGACATACATGTAAGGAGATAAACTTTCCAAAACCATTTTAACCAGTTCTAGAATACATAACAGAACTGAGTATCTGAGCAAATAAAAAGGGAGAAAGCAGTGGCATAGTACCAGTAGCTAAAGACAGGCAAAATGGCAGCCTCACTGGCTGATTTGCAAGTATTTTTAAATTTCTGGTTCTTCACAGTACCTATGTTCTTCACTCACTCTCCATGGCAATAGGGAAGTTTTAAGCTAAGAATATATTTCTTGATAATGCTGGTCCTGAAAGATTGAGACATTTGAATAAAAACTGAAATAGGAAGGAAAAGTTCATAAAAGCTTCTGTAAGAATATATTTTATCAGAAAATCTGAGTTAAATATATTATCAATGAGCAACCACTAATCAAGAGAACTTTGTAAAGTAAAACTCCTTCTGATAAAAGGCACCATCAGAAATTTAAAGCTCATGATGTAAACAGACAAAAAAAAAGAAATAGATGGAATTTAGAAAATGAAGAAAAATACAAAATTATTGCCAAACAAAACTTAAATGTAAAGTGCTCACAAGATAGTAAATTTGTCTGAAAACTTAAAAAAGAATTGACAAAAGTAATGAAAATTGTTAAGTAAATTGTCAAGGGAGAGTTCTTAAATAATTAGAGAGATAATTATGTACATATATAAGATAATCAACCCTGAATTTTAAAGAGCTGAGTAAAATAAAGTGATATCCTATAGTTGACTTAGCTTTAGCTAAACATTTTCTATTCAATAAAAAAAGTACAATATTTGAATTAACTTAATCAATTTCCTTCACAGGTTGTGTTTACCACACTCTGAGAATTTAGACCTATTTGCATGTGTGAGTTTACTAGGGAATGTCTTTTGTAACAGCACCTGTGGAAGGGAGTGGAGGCTCTTGGATTGGAAATGGCCAGTCAGAATTGTCCCAGTTTGGGCCAAAATGGCTAGAACATTATATTCTCCACTTCCATCAGTCACTGGATTGCCTGGGGAGGGTATGAGTTTGGGTGAGGAAGCGCTATGGAGCTGAGGTGATTCTTAAGGGGCTAACAGCTGAAGGCTGTGCCTTTGAAGCAATTACATTCCAGACAAGTGAGAAAGCAAACCCTTCACTGAAGAGAGATATGGGTCATGCATCACTATGTCTACAAATCAACAGATGTTTATTTTCTGAATAAAAGGTTTTTTTCCAATATTTTTAATAAAATTTTTCAAATATAGAGAAAAAGTGAAAGAATTTTATAGTTGTTCATATATCCACTACACAAATTTTACCATTAATATTTTTATTATACTGCTTTATCATATACATATTTGTTCATCTCTTTATCCATCTATCACCAGTATGCTTCCACCAAAATAATGCAGATACATATCATTAACTATGATATCATTACTTATTTAAAGTTTTATGTAAAATTTACATAAATTAAATATACAAACCTTGAGTGTATATTTGCTGAGTTTTGACAAATGTATACATTTATGAAACCCAAACCTCTATCAAAACATAGAGGATTACTATCAACCATGAAAGTTCCTTCATTTCCCTTCCTAGTTAATAATTGCACCCACCAAGAAGAAACCACTGCCCTGATATTTTTCAACCATAGTGAAGTTTTTCCTGTTCTAAAATTTTATTTGTTTTTTCTTTAATTTCTCTCAGCAAGGTTTTGTTTCAGTGTAGAAGTCTTATGTTACTATTTATTTTTGACAAATAGAAATGACATATTTTGAAGGTGTACAGAATGATGTTTTGATATATGTATACACTGTGAAATAATTACCACAGTCAAACTAATTAGCATAACTGCCACGTCCCATAGTTACTTTTTTTTTCTTTCCTTAATCCATCTATCTCACTCTGGGTATATATGCAAAGGAATTAAAATCACTATCTTGAAGAGATATCTTCACTCCCAAGTTCATTGCAGCATTATTCATAGTAGCCAAGATATGTTAAAAACCTGAGTCTAGACTGAGATCAAGATTGTGGGGTAGGAAGACCCTTAGGTCACCTCCCCCCATGAATACATCAAAACTACAACTCTATATAGAATGACTTGCTGAAAATGACCAGAAGACTACCAGAATGTCTCTTCTACAACTAAGACTATAAAGAAAGAACAGCACAGAGTCTGGTAGAAGGGCAGGAAAAACCATCTAGTTGGGACCCACAGCCCTAGCAAGTGACCCAGAGAGGAGGAGAATATCACAGGGTTGGAGACACTCACTAAGGAGCAAAGGGCTTGAGCCCTATATTAGACACTTCAGCACTGTGGGCTGAGACTGGGTAGATAAGCCCCCTTAGGTGGTTTGAAAAGCAGTGACGCTCTCTGAAGAGCAGTAAGAAACAGAGACTTCCCTTTTGAAGAACACAAGCGCAGACTTGCTTGCTCTCAGTCCCAGCACAGAGGTAACCTAGTACTCTGGCCAGCCTGCCAGGACCATTACAGGGTACCCCCAGCCTGCACGAGGCTCCTGCTCCTGCTCCTGCTCCTGCACCTTCTGCTCTGGCACTTCTCCCTACTAATGCAGAGACTGCTGTCACCAATGCATGCACAAGCAATGACAAAGGAGTGGAGCCAGCTGGAGTCCTATCCGTACATTTAGCCAGGGCAGAGACTGTACACCTGGGAAAATATAGTCAGCTCACAAGTGCAGCTACTACATCTCAGATCCAACTCTTACACCAATGTCACTGAGTACCCCCAGATTGTATATGGACACCCCCACACAAGGACATAGCTTCAAGACTGCGACAGGTAACTGTTTCACCCAACTTTATAGAGACAAACAGAGAAAGTTAAAGAGAAGACAGAGGAATATGTTTCAAGTGAAAGAACAAGATAAAACCCCATAAACAACCCTACTGAAACAGAGACAAATAATTTACCTGATAAAGAGTTCAAAGCAATAGCAATAAAAATGCTTACTGAACTGGGGAAAGAAATAGATGAACACAGTGAGAACTTTAACACAGAATGAGATAATATAAAAAAAGAATCAGTCAGAGCTGAAGAATACAATAACTAAAATGAAAAATATACTAGAAGGAATTAACAGCAAATTAGGTGATATAGAAGAACACATATGACCTGGAAGATAGAATAGAGGAAAATCACCTAATCAGAATAGCAAAAAGAAAAAAAAAGTAAAATTTTAAATGAAGATTAGTTAAAGAACCACTGGGACAACATCAAACACACTAACATTCACAATATAGGGGTCCCAGAAGGAAAAGAAAAAGAGAAAAAAGCAGGAAAATTACTTTATAAAATTATGGTTGAAAACTTCCCTAACCTGGAGAAGGAAACAGATATCTAGGTACAGGAAGCACAGAAAGTCCCAAATAAGATGACTCCAAAGAGATCCACACAAAGACATATTAAAACTAAAATAGCAAAATTTCAAGACAAAAAAGGCAATATTAAAGGCAACAAATGAAAAACAAAGAGTCACATACAAGGGAACTCTTAGACTATCAGCTGATTTTTCAGCAAAAACTTTGCAGGCATGAGATATATATATATAATATATAATATATATGAGATATGAGATATAATATATTTTATATATATTATATCTCATATATAATATATTATTATAAACTATATATATATATATATATATATATATATATATATATATATATATATGGGAAAAATCTACAACTTGGATACTCTATCCAGCAAAATTATCATTCAGAATTGAAGGAGAGATAGAGTTTCCCAGACAAGCAAAAACTAAAGGAGTTTATCACCACTAAATCAACCTTACAAGAAATGTTAAAGAATCTTCTCTGAGTGAAAAAGAAAAGGCTATAACAAGAAATAAAAAATATAGGAAGGAGGGCTTCCCTGGTAGTGCAGTGGTTGAGAGTCCGCCTGCTGATTCAGGGGACGTGTGTTTATGCCCCCGTCCTGGAAGATCCCGCCTGTCGCGGAGCAGTTAGGCCCATGAGCCATGGCCGCTGAGCCTGCGCGTCCGGAGCCTGTGCTCTGCAACAGGAGAGGACACAGCAGTGAGAGGCCCGCGTACTGCAAAAAAAAAAAAAAAAAAAAAAAAATTATATATATATATGAAGGAAAAAATCCCATTGGTAAAGGCAAATATATAGTAAAGACAAGTGGATCAACCACTTGAATAAACCAATACAAAGGTTGAAAGACAAAAATTGTAAAATTAACTATAAACTCCAATAAACACTGAAGGTATAGACATGAAGATGTAAAATATAACATTAAAAAAGCAAAACTTGGGAGGGGAATAAAAAATGAAGGGCTTTTAGAATGAGTTTAAAACTAAATTAATATCAGTTTTAAACAAGCAGATATATTTAAATGTCAACAAATATGAACTTAATGCTAACCTAAATCAAAAACCTATAATAGATATATTAAAAACTAAGCAAAAGGAACACAAATATAACACTAAAGTCATCAGACAACAAGGGAAGAGACTAAAAGATAGAAAAAAACAGAAAAGAACTACAAAAACAACACCAAAACAAGTAACAAAATGGCAATAAGCATGTACCTATCAGTAATCATGTTAAAGGTCAATGGACTAACTGTACCAATCAGAAGACATAGGATGGATGATTGGTTAAAAAATCAAGCCCATATAAAAGCTGCCTACTAAAGACTCACTTCAGAACTAAGGACAGACATAGACTGAAAGTAAGGGATGGAAAAAGTTATTCCATGCAAATGGAAACAGAAAGAAAGCTGGGGTAGAAATACTCATATCAAACAAAGTAAACTTCAAAAATTCTATAACAAAATATATCAAGATATAATGTATCATGATATAATATGTATATATATATTAAATATATTATATCATGATATAATGCATGATAAATGGGTCAACCAAAGAAGACGATATAACATTCATAAATATTTGTGTACCTAATGTAGGAACATGTAAATATATAAAGCAAATATTAATAGACATAAAGGGAGAAATTCACAGTAACACAATAAGAATAGGGCACTAACACCCTACTTACAATAATGTATAGATCATGAAAAAAGAAAATCAATAAGAAAAGAGCAGTGTTAAATGACACTATAGATCAGATAGACTTAATAGTTATGTACAGGACATTCCATTCTAAAAAAGCATCATATACACTCATTTCAAGTGCATATGGAACATTCTCCAGGATAGATCACATGCTAGGTCCCAAAACAAGTCTCAATAAATTTAAGAAAATTGAAATTATATCAAGCATATTTTCTGACCATAAAGGTATGAGACTAGAAATCAAGTAAAGGAAGAAAAATGGAGAAAACACAAACATTTGGAGACTAAATAACTTGCAACTAAAAAACCAGTAGGTCAACAAAGGAAATCAAAAAATACTCTCAGACCAATGAAAATATGATAAAAACACAAATTTTCAAAATCTATGGACACAGCAAAATTAGTTCTAAGAGGGAAATTTATGGTGATACAGGCATACATGATGAAACAAAAAATTTTAAAATAAACAACCAAATCTACTATCTAAAGGAATTAGAAAAAGAAGAACAAAGAAAGTCCAAGGTCAGCACAAGGAATGATATAATAAAGATCAGACCAGCAATATATAAACTAGAGAAAAATATAGAAAAGATTAATAAAACCAAGAAGAAATTTTAAGAAGTAGGAAGTAACACTGTCACTATTTGCAGATGATAATTCTGGATGAAAAAAACCCTAAAGACTCCACTAAAACACTTAGAGAACTAGTACATGAATTGAGTAAAACTGAAGGATAGAAGATTAAATACTCTGGAATCTGTTATATTTCTATACAGTAATAATGAACTACCAGAAAGAAATCAGAGATTTACTATTGCATAAAAAAAGAATAAAATACCTAGGAAAACACTTAACCAAGTAGGTGAATGACATATACTCTGAAACTATAAGACATTGATGTAGGAAATTGAAGACAATACAAATAAACAGAAATATCCAGTGTTCATTGATTGCAAGAATTAATATTGTTAAAATGTCCATACAATGCAATCTACATATTTAATGTAATTCCTATCAAAATACCAATGGCATTTTTCACAGAACTAGAAAAAATAACACTAAAATTTGTGTGGAATCACAAAAGACCTGGAATAGCCAAAGCAATCTTGAGAAAAATGAACAAACTTGGAGTTATCACACTCCCTGACTTCAGGCTATACTACAAAGCTACAGAAATGAAAACAGTATGATACTGGCACAAAAACATGTACATATATCAATAAAACAAAATAGAGAGCCAAGAAGTAAACCCATGCACCCATATGGTCAATTAATCTATCCAAAGGAAGCATGAATATACAATAAGGAAAAGACGTTATCTTCAATAAGTGGTGTTATGAATCCTGGACAACTACATGTAAAAGAATAAATTTAGAACATATTTTCACACCATATACAAAAATAAACACAAAATGGATTAAAGATCTAAATGTAAGATCAAAAATCATAAAAGTCCTAGAAAAAAACAGACAGTATGACCTTTGGCAATGTTTTTTATTGTATCTGTCTCATCAGGCAAGGAAAACAAAAACAAAAATAACAAATAGGACATAATACAACTTTAGCATAGCAAATGAATCCATCAACGAAACAAAAAGGCAACCTACAGAATGTGAGAAGTCATTTGCAACTGATATGTCTGATAAGGGGTTAATATCCAAAATATGTTAAAAACTCATACAACTCAATATCAAAAAAACCCAAACAACCTAATTGAAAAATGGGCGGAAGACCTGAATAGGGCTTTTTGCAAAGGAAACCTACAGAGTGCCATTAGACACATGGAAAGATGTTCAATATTACTAATCATGAAGAATATAACATAATCTCATTTATATGTGTAGTGAAAACAAATTGAACCCATAGTAACAGAGAATAAGTGGTAGTTAGCAGAGTCTGGGAGTCAAGAAAAAAGGAAGATATCAAATAGTATAAACTTTCAGCTCTAAGATGAATAAGTTCTGGAGACCTAATGTGCAGCGTGATGACTGCAGTTAATAGCAATGTACTGTATAATTGAAAGTTGCTAAAAGAGTAGATATCAAATGTTCTTACCCCCCAAAAATAAATACTTTTAATGTATTGCTAAATATTTTATGTTTTTGATGTCATGATAAATATACTTGTACCTTTATTTCTAATTTTTTCCTGCCAGTAGACAATAATATAATTGATTCTCATACATTAACTGTGTATTACACAAACTTACTAAATTCAATTTTTAGCTTTTGTCTACTTGTTTTTTTTTTTGTTAATAGATTCTTTAAACTAGTTTTTTAAAGAGTCTTTAGGATTTTAATGTACCTAGTATATTAAAATGTTCCTTACAATATCTTCTTTCATTCATGAATTATTTAGAAGTATATTGTTACTTTCCAAATATTTATGTTTTCCCTATATGCCTTATCATTATTGATTTCTGTTTAAATTTAATTTTGCTCAGATAATATACTAAGATTTCAATACTTTTTAAATTTATTAAGGACTTTTATGGCTAGTATATGGCATGTCTTGGTAATCATACAATGTACACATGAAAAAACATGAGTATACTATTTGGTTGTTTCAAATTAAAATTTGGTCAAAATGTTTATAGTGTTGATTATGTATTTTACATCTTTAGTAATCTGTGTTATTTGTTAGTTGCCAAGGGCAGGGTGTTAAAGTTTCTATTTTTAATTATGCAATTTTCTATGTTAATAGAAATTTTCTGTTTCTGTTTGATATTCTATCAACTATTGGTTCATCTGTTTTGCTACTCTAATATAATGTTCATAAAGATTTGTAAATATTGTCTTTCTGATGAATTTTTTTTTGAATTCTGAAATGCCCTCTTTATCATTGACGATACTCTTTTTTAAACTATACTTCTATCTACTATATCACATCTAGGCAGTAAACAGCTGTGTATCTTTTTCTTGAAATCCATTATAGCTGTCTCTGCATTTTTATAGAATGGTTTAGCACACAAAAATTTACCATATTTATGAATATGGTTGTATTTAGGATCATTATGTTAATAATCTTTGTTTTTCTGTTCCTTGTCTGTTGTTTATTTGTTTTAGCTTTTCTTCCTTCATTTGGACCATTTGTGATATATTTTTGAGGAATGGAATTATACTTCTTCACATTTTTGATTGTTATGGAGTTCACATTATGCTTTTTATTTACTTATTTTAAAGATTGATTGATTGATTGGGCTGCATTGGGTCTTCATTGTTGTGCATGGGCTTTCTCTAGTGGTGGCGAGCAGGGGCTGCTCTTCGTTGCAGTGTACGGGTTTCTCATTGCAGTGGCTTCTCATTGCACAGTACGGGCTCTAGGCACATGGGCTTCAGTCGTTGCAGCATGCAGGCTCAGTAGTTGTGGCACATGGGCTTAGCTGCTCTGCTACATGTGGGATCTTCCTAGAGCAGGGATTGAATCCATGTCTCCTGCATTGGCAGGCAGATTTTTTACCACTACACCACCAGGGAAGTCCCCACATTATGCATTTTTAATGTTCACACTCTATTTTGAGTTAATATTGTACCACTTAACTTTATTTATTTTTTGCACCACTTAACTTTAAAAAGAACACATTATTCTCCTTCATTATGGTCTGAAGAGATAGAACATAGACAATTGAGGAGAGGTCATCTTTCAAACTTTGTGTGTGTGTGTGTTGGAAACATTCTTTCAAATCAAATCTTATAATGTTCACTTTAAAAAACAGGTTAACTTGACATCTCACTGAAGTGGGAACAGATGTGGGGTTACCTCAGGCACTTCTGGAGAACCACCTCTGGGCTCCATTGAATCATTTGAGATCCACTAATGTAGAGATAGGATTTAGTAGGCTATAAGAACCCCTTTCAATTCTGAAGTTATTTTACATTGTCATTTGTATATGTAGAGTATGACATGGTGTTATGCAAGTTTTAGGAACAAGAGTGTGGGCATTTGGAGGTCATGGTTGAGTGGTCATGTAATCCTGCTATCAGTCCCTTCAGAATTATTGCTCTTATCAGTGCCTGTGGGTTATCAGGCCCCACAAAAGTACAAACCATGATTAAGATACTCATGGCTCTCAATTTATTAATTTTCAGTAAGGCATCATTTCCATGGAAACTGTAAAACTTGATGTTTAAGTGATAAAAGACATTCTCTCTTATAAGAGAGATGAACAAGGAGCCAAATTGTAGTCTGACAATTTACTACTCTGGTGAGTGTAGAATTAAAGTAGAAGAGCCATTGTAAAGCAATTATACCCCAATAAAAATGTTTAAAAAATAAATAAATAAATAAAAGTAGAAGAGATATAAGCATTCTAACAAAAAGTCCTCAGGCTAAGATTGCTTGAGACTCTGTTTCCTAACACAGTGAAAATCTTTTCAAGAGAATGATTTTTTGAAATCTGATTCAGTCTCCTACTCAGTCAGTGTTAAGTGCACCCTAACCAATTTCTGTCTTTAATCTAAAAGGTTGTGTCATCTTTAGGTGGTAAGTTCATTTATTTTTTTCTGTATCTTCATATGTGCTGTATTAATTTCCTAGGGGTTCTGGAACAAATTATCATAAACTTGGTTACTTAAAACAACAGAAATTCTCCACAGTACTGGAGGCTAGAAGTCCCAGATCAAAGTGTTGGTTGGGTTGTCCTCTCTCTGAAGGCCATAAGAAAGTCTTCATTCTTCCTCTTCCTAGGTTGTGGAGATTGCTGGCAATCTTTGCCATTCCTTTGTTTGAAACTGCATCACTCCAATTTCTGCCTCCATCTTCACATGGTGTTCTACCCCATGTGTGTCTCTGTGTCTTCAAACAGGCTTTTCCTCTCTATGTATGTGTCTCCAGCTCTAAATTGCCCTCATATTATAAAGACACCAATCATACTGTATTTAAGGTCCACCTTAATCCAGTATGACCTCATCTTAACTTGATTATATTTGAAATACCCTATTGCCAAATAAGGTCACATTTAGAGGTTTCAAGTGAACATGAACTTGAGGGTGACACAATTCAAGCCAGTGCATATACCTATCATATTGTTTAGTTAAGCTTTAATGCATTATAAATAATCTTAGTTTGCCTTATTCTCAGGCAACTTTTCAGCTACCAATTTACAAGTTATTTTGAGTGTGTATATCTTCCATTTTAAATTCTTTCTTTTCTATGTTCTACCTTATACTTGGCATTCCTCCTCACTCAAATCCTGTGCCCTCATGCTTCTTATTAGCTGTCTTGTTTCTCAAATGCTTATAAATTTCTAAAGTTTCTCATTCTGCCTGAGACATATCTCTCTCCTCTTTCTTCCCTCAACTTCTTTCTAAATTGGGGCTAATTTATTTTAAATGTTTTATTTTAATTTTAACTGGTTTTACATACTCAAATGGAGAAGATGAATAGCAGCCATGAAACAAGGAGATGGTCCCATGAAATGTCAAGTACATATTTCCAGAAGTTCAGATAATTTGAACAAACGTGGTATGAAATAATTATTGTTTTGAGTTTGCTTTTTAGTAGCCATGTGGTATAATTTATTAGAAGGCTCCAAATTAATATAAAGATGGATATGAAAAACATCTAACAAAAGTAAGTGCATATTTAAAAAGATTGAGAAGCACAGTATATTTTTCCTTTCAGATATATTTTCCCCTGAAATGGCTGTTGAACTTTTTTCTTAAAGTATAAAGTTAACCAACTTTAAGAGATGACTGAAATAAAAACAGTGACTACAAAACCTATCATACTCTTACAAAAATGTGCGACTTACCCAAATCAAATATGTAAACTTAAATATAGCTATTTTCAAGTTAACAATTGTTTTTTGATGTTTGTACATATCAACTAATCTGCTCATATTCTTAATAAATAAATTCAGTAGCTTTTGTAAAGTGGTGATATGATAGCTGAGATTTCCAGCAATTTATAGCCCATGATGCACTTCATATACTACTCTATATATTCAGTCATAGGAACTCTTTTTGTGATTCACTGAGACTGAGCAGTAGTGGCCTGAGACTTTAATTTTTCTGCTGGTCTTCAACTGATCTCTGACAGAGTCAAAAAACTCTTGGTGTGGCTTCCCTGGTGGTGCAGTGGTTGAGAGTCTGCCTGCCAATACAGGGGACATGGGTTCATGCCCCGGTCCGGGAAGATCCCACATGCTGCAGAGCGGCTAATCCCGTGAGCCATGTCCGCTGAGCCTGCAAATCCGGAGCCTGTGCTCTGCAACGGGAGAGGCCACAACAGTGAGAGGCCTGTGTACTGCAAACAAAACAAAACAAAACAAAAAAAAACAACTCTTGGCATTTACATTTTGATATCAGTGATTTCAACTCTTTGATGGTGTAGCATAAATTTTAATTTTGCTCTCCTTAGCCTGGGCTGTCTCTTCAATAACAAAGAGAACTAGAGAGCTACCAAGTATTCACATATGAACATACCTTTGTTTTTCTCTACTCATCATCTTAAAGGCATCATTGTCATCAAATATTGACAGTTATAGAACATGTTTCCATTACTCTTTAAATGAATAATATACTTTTATAGCGTTCATGATATGGAGAATTGATAAACATCTCAAAAGTATCTCTTGAGAAGGTCAAATATCTATGGTCTTTGCCTATGTTTACTCCACATTAAAAAAAATAGACTCTCATGAGCAATAAGGAGTTAATATCCAAAATATATAAACAGCTTATACAACTCAATATTAAAAAAATAAAAATGGGCAGAAGAACTGAATTGATATTTTCTCAAAGAAAATACACAGATGGCCAACAGGCACATGAAAAGATGCTCAACATTGCTAATCATTAGAGAAATGCAAATCAAAACTATAGTGAGATATCACCTCACACCTGTCAGAATAGGTATTATCAAAAAGACCACAAATAACAAATGTTGGCAAGGATGTGGAGAAAAAAGAACCCTAGTACACTCTTGGTGGGGATGTATTGATAAATTAGTGCAGCCACTGTGGAAAACAGTATGGAGGGTCCTCAAAAACTAAAAATGCAACTACCATATGATCCAGGAATTCCACTCCTGGCTATGTATCCAAAAAAAACAAAAGCACTAACTCAAAAAGATACATGCACCCCAATGTTCATAGCAGCATTTTTTACAATAGCCAAGATACAGAAGCAACCTAAATATCCATCAACAAATAAATGGATAAATAAGAAGTGGTATATATATATATATATATATATATATATATATATATACACACACACACACACACACACACACACACACACACACACACACACACATATACATATATATAATGGAATATTACTCAATCATAAAAAAATAATGAAAATTTTGCCATTTGCCACAACATGGATGGACCTGGAGAATATTATTCTTAGTGAAATAAGTCAGAGAGAGAAAAGTAAATACTGTATGTTATCACTTGTATGTGGAATCTAAAAAAAATGAAATGAATGAATATAACAAAACAGAAACAGACTTGGAGATATAAAGAACAAACTAGTTGTTACTGGTGGGAAGAGAGAAGAGGGAAAGGCAAGATGAAGTGAGTGGTTAAGATGTACAAAATTTATATATAAAATAAATAAGCTACAAGCGTACACTGCACAGCACAGGGAATTATAAGAAATATTTTATAATAACTTTAAGTGGAGTATAATCTATAAAAATTTTGAACCACTATGTTAAACACTAATATAACAAAGAATTGTTTTCAGAAAATAATGAAACAATTTGGAAGTTGCAAAAAAAAAGAAAGAAAGAGAAAGAAAATAGACTCTTTCGGTGGACTAATACAGATTACTCCTCAAGAAACATACCTCACATGAGACTCTGAAGGCAAAGGGGGCTCTGTTTATCATCTCTGCTCTCCTCACTTCCCCTTTGTCAAACCTCACCAGATTCTAGATGAAAACAATCCAGAACAGGAAAGTGTGTGGTATTGTGGTAAAGATTAATCAATGTTGCATCAGTGTTGGCAGGCTGCTTGCTAGGCTACCTTGGGCAATTTCCCTGGCTTTTTTTTTTTTTCGGTACGGTGGGCCTCTCACTGTTGTGGCCTCTCCCGCTGCAGAGCACAGGCTCCGGATGTGCAGGCTCAGCGTCCATGGCTCACGGGCCCAGCCGCTCCGCGGCATGTGGGACCTTTCTGGACCGGCGCGCGAACCCGTGTCCCCTGCATCGGCAGGCGGACTCTCAACCACTGCACCACCAGGGAAGCCCTTTCCTGGCTTTTTGAAGCTTCAGTTTTGGTAGCTGTATATCAGTAATAATGACAGTACCATCTCATAGGTTTATATTAAAAATGAAAATGAAATATTGCATTCATATCTTTCAGTCCCCTCAAGAAAAGTTAGATATCACTTAAAATTTCCCTCTTTTTCTAAAAAAACATATTCTTCTGATATGTAAAATTCAAAAGGTTCATTAGTAAAGATTGGAGAAAAAGTAATTCTACTTACACTTGTGCTGTTATGTTATGATTCTTGCAAAAATGTAAGCATAGTCAAAGACAACATGTAGCAATCACAGCCCAAATGGATCCACAAAGAATTAAGCAACTCTTTGATGACATAAAAGTTGTTTATGGTAGATGACAGTAGTGGTGGTAGTGGTGGTTGGTGGTAGGAATAATGATGTGGCATCTAAGAAGAACAAAGTATACAATTTATCTGAACAATATTGTATCTCCAAATAAAATCTTGAGAGATTTCAGTGAGACACAGCAAACATTTCTGGAACTTGCTGTGAGAAAATTCTCATGTTGAGAGTTTAGCTAAGTTATTCCATGGCATTGCTGCCTTGGCATTCATTTTGTTTGTCCAAGTGATGTGGGGACCTTAAACTGACACTAGTCCCCTCATGCAACTGTATGGCCTAGATAACAGCCCTCAGACTTACAAGCAAGTATAAATTCCTAATAAGACTTCCCCAACAGCCTGTGTGATCAACAATCTCCCCCACCTCCCAGGGTCTTCTCCTTGAGCTCCCCTTAGATAAAAAACCCTGTATAGCTAACCAAAGCCCCACTATTTTTGGTTTGAATTGACTAATCCAAGAACCTCAAAACATTTCACCCATGGACCCTAATAAAGACATGTGCCCCACCCCTAGTCCTACCTTTCTTTCTGCCTGCCCTCTGCCTTGAGCTCCCCATATGGCCCCTGGAGCCATGCCATGTACTTCCTCCAGGACTTGTGAATAATAAACATCTGGATTTCAGCTTCTCTTGTCTGTTGTTGACCTGTTCAATTGTGGCTCACCACCCACCACCCTATGCTCTAATTAACAAATGTTAACAAAGTCATAAACCTTAACAAAATTATGATACCAACTACATTTCAGTTCACTATGAAGGAGTGGGAAAAACAAAACCTTGAAGCAGAAAACCATCCAGCATCAGAGACAGCTTGAAAAAAATGGTGGATAAAGGTTTATAGATGAGAATTTGACAATTTTAAAATGTTACCTCCTGATTATATATGAATTATTTGGTTTTATGTAAATATCAACACATTTTCTAAATTGAGTGTTCCCATTTTAAAGAAAAGATAGCTGAGAGACACAAGGGATCCTGACTTAACTAAAAAAGTCATTTCTGTATTTGAGGCTGCGAGTGCTTTTCCTCTTACTTCTCTTGGGTGTTTTCTGTAATATTACAATATGAACCACAAAGAAGATTAAAATGAGGAAGAGCCAAATAACTGCTAGAAAACAACTAAAGGAGAAAATAATAGGGGAAAAAGACAAAGATTCTTCAGAAATGACACTGTATATATTAAAAACAAACAAAAATTCACAAGTCTCAGGGCTTCTCAGAGATAGTGGTTTGATTTTTAATGCTTTTGCCATAAAACTGTAACTTCCCCTAAGAAACTATTCTTATCCTATTGATATTAAAACAATATAATACTTAGCTTAAAATTATTCAGCTGGGTCCTGTACTCTATATCTTGAAAGGGATTGAATACTTCTTTTGTTGAACAGAAATAAAAATAGAGAATACAATTCAGACCACGGAGTACTGTCTAAAGAGTTTGCAGCATCTTTTTTTTTTTCAGTTATTCAATGAAGACACTTCTCTACACGTATGATTTGTGACATAGGTTATAATTATTTTTTTAATTATATTCAAAGGTGCTATTACGCCATTTACAATGACATGAGCTTGTTTTCAGCTTACCCCAATACTAGTAAACTATGGAGAGGGAAAGTGATTTATAGTCCTATGATTAAGTCTCAGCCTTTTGTTGAGCTTGGATCCCTGAACAGTGACCATCACCAAGTGCTTCGCAATGACTTCCCCCTCCTTATTAGATGAGACAGGATGGTTAGAGGAGTCTGAAGTTGGGTATTTCCCTCCCCTCAGGTAGGTTAGGTTCTGATACTACCTCAGCAATTTAGGCTCTGGTTAAATAACTTCGCCTGAGAGCAAATCTTGTTAAGAACAGAATGCTCATAAGTATTTCAAAATGGTTCCTTCTCCCATCCCACTGCCATAAATCTGTGGAAAATTTTTGTCTGATATTTACTGTGAGAACCTAGTAGAATTTCTGGATGTAAAATTCACAAAAGTGTGGGAGGTCCCACATAGATAACTGGGTCTCCCTGGAGTTTTTAACTTTCCAAGTTGTCCACACTGAGCCTTCAGCAATTAGGCAGTTATGGTGTAGGTTTTCCTACCCTGGCTCTTGTTGTTGTGGAGATTTCTGCTCATGGCCTCCTGCTCCAGTAAGTTGTGATTCTCTGAATTTGTCTGTCCCTCCAACTTTTTGGGTTGCATGTTGCTCTGTGACCAAATTTCTCCAATGATCTGAGAAGAGTTGTTGAATTTTTAGATTTGCTCAGGTTTTTTACTTGTTGTTAGGACAGAGAAGTGACCCCTAAAATCCTTATAGGCTAGACAGGAAAATTAAAGTAGAGGCTGGAAGAATTTTGAGAGGCATAAGAGAAAGTTTAAATTGCCTTAACCAGATCTAGCCTTTTTAGGCCACTGCTAGTGAGGGCTCAGAAGGACATGAGGAAAATGTTCTTGGAAAGTAGAAGAAAGGGGATGGTTGTCAGGTAGTAACAGATAGCTTAGCAAAATTGCCTCCTGCAGTCATGTGGAAAACAGAAAGCATAAGTGATGAACTTGGCAAAAGAGTGAAGGAGAATCTCAAGCAAGTATAAAAGTTCTGCCTGGTTTCTTCTTCCTGCTCTTAGGGATGCTTTTTGGAATCTATGGCAGGACTGTATAGGTAAATGAGAGCACATACCCTTAGAATGTTGGGGTAAAATTATAGGTTCTCTGGACAACCCTTCTCCCTTTAGAAAGAGATTTTGCCTTGTGATAGGACCTTAGCAGAAGTTGCTTGCTTGACTGTAGACCATGTTACCATGTAACCTGAACTCCCTGTCATGACCGGGATGTCTGACCCACCCTGGCAGAAGATTGGAAGTACACGGCAACACTCCATCATCAGATATAAGTGGTATATATGATATCAGACTCAAATAAACCCTGAATGCACAAGTAAGTTGCATGGAAGTAGCTATCCATGGCCCCTGCTCCTAATATATTGCCTTTTCTTTCTCTCAGTCAACATGTATGGTCCCATGAGACATTCCTTATGACCAGTTTACTGCAGAAATGAAAACTTGAGCCTGTTTAACCGATGGTCCTGGTACCACCTAAGAGTCAACAGTTTCAGTACTTCATTCCCACTCTGAGAGAACTCTGAATAGCTTTCTGAAAGGAAGTTATCAAAGTGGGCAGAACTTCAAACAGCTTATTAATTATTCATTTTGCCTGGGAAAAGAGATGGACCGTGATAGAAATCTACATCAATTCATAGGCTGTGGACAATTTTTTGACTGGATGGTTAGGGACTTAGAACATGATTGGAAAACTGATGGCAAGGAGATCTGGGATAGACCGCTCTGAATGAGTATAGAATGTCAGGATATTTGTGTCCCATGTGAATCCTCCCTAAAAATTGACCTAAAAAGTAAAAAATGTAAATAATCCCGCAAAAGGATAACTCAGTCTGTGGATGCCAGTCAGACTGTATCTCAAGCCTTTCCTGTCATTGCCCAATGGGTACATAAAAAAAGTGGCCATAGAGATTAGGCATAAGCTCATCAATATGGTCTTTCACTCACCACGGCTGACCTAGATATAGTCACACCTGGATGCCCAATCTGCCAGCATCAGAGGCAAACACTGACTACTCTTCCCCAGGATGATCAGCCAGCCACTTGGTACAGGCTGATTACATTGGACCACTTCCATCATGGAAGGGGGGTAGCACTGTGTTCTTACTGAAATAGACATGTACTCTGGGTATGGAGTTGTATTTCCTGCTTGCTATGATTCTGCCAAAACCACCATCCATGGACTAAGAGAATGCCATATTCACCACTATGGTACTCTATGAAGTATTGCTTATGACCAAGGAATCCATTTCACAGCAAATGAAGTGTAGCAATTGGCCCATGCTCAAGGAATTTACTGATCTTACCATGGTGTCCAAAATTCTGTAGCAGCTGGATTGATAGAAAGGTGTAATAGCTTTTTGAAGTCTCAATTACAGTACCAGAAACATGCCAATACCTTATAGTGCTGAACTGATGTCCTTCAGGATGTGGTATATGCTCTAAATATGTCTCACATATGGTGCTATTTCTTCCATAGTCAAGAAAAAAGGAGGGTAAGTAGGCATGGATGCTCTAACTATTCCTTCTTATTATCTACTGTAAAACATTTCTTCCTGTGCCCAAGACTTTAGGCTCTGCTGGCTTAGAGGTCTTAGTTTCAATGGGAGCAACTTCCACCAGGAGACACATTGATTCTATTAAACCGGAAATGTAGACTGCTACCTGGACACTTTTTTCTTCTTATGCCTCTGAATAAACAGGTAAAGAAAGGAGTTACTGTACTGCCTGGGTTGATTGATCCTGACTATGAAGGGGAAATTGAGTTTCTATTATACAAGGGGAGTAAAGAGAAGTTCATCTGGAATACAGGTGATATTTTCTTGTGACTAATGTAAGTGGAAAAACTAAAGTCCAATTTGCAAGAGTGTGGTCCATACTTTTCAAAAATGAAGGTGTGGATCAATCCACTGGGCAAAGAAACATGATCAACTGGAGTATTTACTAAGACCAAAGGGAATACAGAAAGGATAGTAGAAAAAGTAATTATACATACCAGCTCTACTCACATGACCAGTTGCAGAAACAAGGACTTTTGTAAGAATCGTAATTCTATGTTTTTTATTTGGATTTGCTCTGCATATATTGATATATTAGCCAGCTATTTTTATCTTTCTCATCTCTTCCCCTTAGCTTCTATCATAAAGTGCGTTAATAAAATAATATATTTATTTTTCAGTATTGAAGTTATAGAATATTAAAGAAAGGGAGAGTGTGAATCAGCTATGAAAAGAAAGTGAATATTTATGTTCAAGGACTTCTCATCTCTTCTGCAGATAAGTTTAGTGTGTTTTTGGTGTATGTGGGACAGTTGTGTTATGTTAAGTGAAAGTATTACTTTGTTATTGTCTTTATTTGAAGATGCAGTATGGTTTAAAGATATGTGTACATATACCAGATTGACAAAAGGTGGCTTCTGATGGCTTAGTGATGTGCTTAAATGGGCGGGCTCAACTGCCTTTCTGAGAATTCCCTTTCTGGTAGGTTTCCAGTTAGGGTAGAATATAAGAGAGTTTCTTTAGTGAGAATTGAAGAATGTAGGGAGAAAGTAGCCACTGACAGCTTACATGTACCTCTCAATGTTATTCCATCCAACATTAATCTACATGTTGCTGCAAGGGAATTTTGCCACTGTAATTACAGTTCCAAATTAGTTGACTTTGAACTGACCAAAAGGGAGATTATGTTTGGGCCTGAATAAACCAGGTGTGAGCCTTTTAAGATGGAATAGATCCTTCTTGAAAATTAGGTACTCAAAAAAACAGGAGGGACTGTAATTTCTGTCCCTTGGGTTCCCTGGATCTTCCCATCCAGACTGTTTACTTGTGGAATTGGGCTTCTTTAACTTGCAACTCTGTAATAAACACATACACACAGACACACACACACACACACACACACACAAACATAGGTATGTATATACACACACACATATATCTCCTACTGGTTCTGCTCCTCTGGTTAAACCCTTTATTAATATACTATATATTCATTTTTTAAGCTTCCTTGCAAATATTTCATATGGGCGTGATAAGAAGGACCAGCCATCCAAGGCATCAGAATCAGACCAGTGATGCAAAGAAACAGATGCAGTGGAGCTCCTTCTCTGACAAGGACACTATCAACACCCAATTTTAGCAGTACCAGAGCACAAACCCAGCATCCAGTTGCCGTTCAATTGATGACGTATGCTGAAGCTTCAAGGATCTGGAAGGGGTATCAGAGAGTCGTCAGTGGAATAGCTCTGTGGTATGATTATATCTGCATAGCTTTCTTTGTTCCTAACCATTTTCTACCCCAGTACTCTAGTGTTCCCAAGGCATCTATGAATTGCACAATATACTTTCAACACATTTCTTGTCTTATTTAATAAGCCACTTGTTTCTGTTGGTTACAACTAAGAACGTTGACAGGTGTTTTTGACACCTAGACTCAACTCCCCAAGATCAGGAACTGTTTATTCTGCTTCTTTTCTCCCTTTTCTAGTGTTACCTAAGAAATGCTTCTTGCATGCATCTATGAATATATGAATCTGGTTCCTACAATTGTGTCCATATTTCCAACTAATTTGGCTTAGTTGTTTGCTGATCTTTCTGTTTTGTTGTTTATTCTTCCTTCTTTCTTTTTTCTTTTTAGTAGACTGTTAAATGTGAAGTCTCTAAGTCAGAATAAATGGATTTGAATACTGATTTTAAATTATACTAGCTCTTGACCTTAGGCACAGCACTAAAACTCCACATGGCTAAGCTTTTTCACATTAAAATTGACATAATTGTGGTATCTAACACAAAGCATAACTAGTTATTAAATTTTAATCTGATAATACAAATAAATGAATTTTTTTATCTTTGTTGCTGTTCTTAGAATCATTTATTGAGCAGCTGCTGGTAATTGTATTTTTATATTTTCATAATAAAATTTTTCTTGAATATTTTATTTACATATATTCTCTCTCACATACATAAACGACATTAATATAAAATTTTCTCAGTGTTCCTCTAGACATTTTTTTTTAACATCTTTATTGTAGTATAATTGCTTTACAATGGTGTGTTAGTTTCTGCTTTATAATATACATATACATATATCCCCATATCTCCTCCCTCTTGCGTCTTGCTCCCACCCACCCAATCCCACCCCTCTAAGTGGTAACAAAGCACCAAGCTAATCTCCCTGTGTTACGTGGCTGCTTCCCACTAGCTGTCTATTTTACATTTGGTAGTATATATAAGTCCATGCCACTCTCTCACTTTGCCCCAGCTTACACTTCCCCCTCCCGTGTCCTCGAGTCCATTCTCTACCTCTGCATCTTTATTCCTCTCCTGCCCCTAGGTTCTTCATAACCATTATTTATTTCTTTTAGATTCCATATATATGTGTTAGCATATGGTATGTGTTTTTCTCTTTCTGACTTCCTTCACTCTGTATGACAGACTCTAGGTCCATCCACCTCACTACAAATAACTCAATTTCGTTTCTTTTTATGACTGAGTAATATTCCATTATATATGTGTGCCACATCTTCTTTATCCATTCATCTGTCAATGGAAACTTAGGTTGCTTCCATGTCCTGGCTGTTGTCAAAAGAGCTGCAATGAACATTGTGCTACATGACTCTTTTTGAAGAGGTGTGAGGTGATACCTCACTGTAGTTTTGATTTGCATTTCTCTAATGATTAGAGATGTTGAGCATTCTTTCATGTGTTTGCTGGCAATCTGTAGGTCTTCTTTGGAGAAATGTCTATTTAGGTCTTCTGCCCATTTTTGGATTGGGTTGTTTGTTTTTTTTGATATTGAGCTGCTTGTAAATTTTGGAGATTAATCCTTTGTCAGTTGCTTCATTTGCAAATATTCTCTCCCATTCTGAGTGTTTTCTTCTCCTCTTGTTTATGGTTTTCTTTGCTCTGCAAAAGCTTTTAATTTTTATTAGGTCCTATTTGTTTATTTTTGGTTTATTTCTATTTTTCTAGGAGGTGTGTCAAAAAGGATCTTGCTGTGATTTATGTCATAGAGTGTTCTACCTATGGTTTCCTCTAAGAGTTTAATAGTGTCTGGCCTTACATTTAGGTCTTTAATCCACTTTGAGCTTATTTTTGTGTATGGTGTTAGGGAGTGTTCTAATTTCATTCTTTTACATGTAGCTGTCCAGTTTTCCCAGCACCACTTATTGAAGAGGCTGTCTTTTCTCCATTGTATATTCTTGCCTCCTTTATCAAAAATAGGGTGACCATATGTGTGTGTGTTTATCACTGGGCTTTATATCCTGTTCCATTGATCTATATTTCTGTTTTTGTGCCAGTACCATAGTCTCTTGATTACTGTAGATTTGTGGTATAGTCTGAAGACAGGGAGCCTGATTCCTCCAGCACGCTTTTTCTTTCTGAAGATTTCTTTGGCTATTCGGGGTCTTTTGTCTTTCCATATAAATTGTGGAATTTTTTGTTCTAGTTCTGTGAAAAATGCCATTGGTAGTTTGATAGGGATTGCATTGAATCTGTAGATTGCATTGGTTAGTATAGTCATTTTCACAATGTTGATTCTTCCAATCCAAGAACATGGTATATCTCTCCATCTATTTGTATCATCTTTAATTCCTTTCATCAGTGTCTTCTAGTTTTCCACATACAGGTCTTTTGTCTCCTTAGGTAGGTTTATTCCTAGGTATTTTATTCTTTTTGTTGCAGTAGTAAATGGGAGTGTTTCCTTAATTTCTCTTTCAGATTTTTCACCATTAGTGTATAGGAATGCAAGAGATTACTGTGCACTAATTTTCTTTCCAGCTATGTTACTGAATTCATTGATTAGCTCTAGTAGTTTTCTGGTAGCATCTTTAGGATTCTCTATGTATAATATCATGTCATCTGCAAACAGTGACAGCTTTACTTCTTCTTTTCCAATTTGGATTCATTTTATTTCTTTTTTTTCCTCTGATTGCTGTGGCTAAAACTTCCAAAACTATGTTGAATAATAGTGGTGAGAGTGGGTAACTTTGTCTTGTGTCTGATCTTAGTGGAAATGGTTTCAGTTTTTCACCATTGAGAATGATGTTAGCTGTGGGTATTTCATATATGGACTTTATTATGTTGAGGTAAGTTACATCTATGCCTACTTTCTGGTGGGTTTTTATCATAAATGGCAGTTGAATTTTGTCAAAAGCTTTTTTGCATCTATTGAGATGATCATATCGTTTTACTCCTTCAACTTATTAATAATGTGCATCACATTGATTTATTTGCATATATTGAAGAATCCTTGCATTCCTAGGATAAACCCCACTTGATCATGGTGTATGATCCTTTTAATGTGCTATTGGATTCTGTTTGCTAGTATTTTGTGGAGCACTTTTCCATCTATGTTCATCAGTGATATTGGTCTGTAGTTTTCTTTCCTTCTGATATCTTTGTCTGGTTTTGCTATCAGGGTAATGGTGGTCTTGCAGTATGTGTTTGGGAGTGTTCCTCCCTCTGCTATATTTTGAAGAGTTTGAGAAAGATAGGTGTGAGCTCTTCTCTAAATGTTTGATAGAATTCACCTGTGAAACCATCTGGTCCTGGTCTTTTGTTTCTTGGAAGATTTTTAATCACAGTCTCAATTTCAGTGCTTGTGATTTGTCTGTTTATATTTTATATTTCTTCCTGGTTCAGTCTCAGAAGGTTGTGCTTTTCTAAGAATTTGTTCATTTCTTCCAGGTTGCCCATTTTACTGGCATATAGTTGCTTATAGTAATCTGTTATGATCCTTTGTATTTCTGCAGTGTCAGTTGTTACTTCTCCTTTTTTCATTTCTAATTCTATTGATTTGAATCTTCACCCTTTTTTTCTTGATGAGTTTAGCTAATAGATTATTAAATTTGTTTATTTTCTCAAAGAACCAGCTTTTAGTTTTATTGATCTCTGCTATAGTTTCCTTCATTTCTTTTTCCTTTATTTCTGATCCAATCTTTATGACTTCTTTCCTTCTGGTAAATTAGGTTTTTCTTGTTCTCTTTCTCTAATTACTTTAGGTGTAACATTAGGTTGCTTATTTGAGATGTTTCTTGTTTCTTGAGGTAGGAGGGTATTGCTATAAACTTCCCTCTAAGAACAGCTTTTGCTGCATCCCATAGGTTTTAGGACATCGTGTTTACATTGTCAATTGTTTCTAGGTATTTTTTTTATTTCCTTTTGATTTCTTCAGTTATCTCTTGATTATTAAATTGTGTACTGTTTAGCCTCCATGTGTTTGTATCTTTTACATATTTTTTCCTGTAATTGATATCTAGTCTCATAGCATTGTCCTCGGAAAAGATACTTGATATGATTTCAATATTCTTAAATTTACAAAGGCTTTGCTTGTGACCCAAGATATGATGTATCCTGGAGAATGTTCCATGAGCACTTGAGAAGAAAGTGTATTGTTTTTGGATGGAATGTCCTATAAATATCAATTAAGTCCATCTTGTTTAATGTATCATTTAAAGCTTGTGTTTCTGTATCTATTTTCATTTTGGATGATCTGTCTCTTGGTGAATGTGGGGTGTTAAAGTCCCTTACTAGGATTGTGTTACTGTCAATTTCCCCTTTTATGCCTGTGAGCATTTGCTTTATGTATTGATGTGCTCTTATATTGGGTGCATAAATACGTACAATTGTTATATTTTCTTGGATTGATCCCTTGATCATTATGTAGTGTCTTTCTTTGTCTCTTGAAATAGTCTTTACTTTAAAGTCTATTTTCTCTGATATGAGATTTGCTACTCCAACTTTCTTTTGATTTCCATTTGCATGGAATATCTTTTTCCATCCCCTCACTTTCAATCTGTATGTGTCCCTATGTCTGAAGTGGGTCTCTTGTAGACAGCATATACACAGGTCTTGCTTTTGTATCCATTCAGCTAGTCTATGTCCTTTGGAGCATTTAATCCATTTACATTTAGGGTAATTATAGATATGTATGTTCCTATTACCATTTTCTTAGTTGTTTTCAGTTTGCTATTGTAGGTGTTTTCCTTGTCTTGTGTATCCTGCCTAGAGAAGTTCCTTTAGGATTTGTTGTAAAGCTGGTTTGGTGGTGTTGAATTCTCTTAGCTTTTTCTTGTCTGTAAAGGTTTTAATTTCTCTGTCGAATCTGAATGAGATCCTTGCTGGGTAAGTAATCTTAGTTGTAGTTTTTTCCCCTTCATCCCTTTAAATATGTCCTGCCACTCCCTTCTGGCTTGCAGAGTTTCTGCTGAAAGGTCAGCTCTTAACCTTATGGGAATTCCCTTGTATATTATTTGTTCTTTTTCCTTTGCTGCTTTTAATGTTTTTTCTTTGTATTTAATTTTTGATAGTTTGATTAATATGTGTCTTGGTGTGTTTTTCTTTGGATTTTTCCTGCATGGGACTCTCTGCACTTCCTGGACTTGATTAACTGTTTCCATTCTCATATTAGGGAAGTTTTCAACTATATTCTCTTCAAATATTTTCTCAGTCCCTTTCATTTTCTCTTCTTCTTCTGGGACCCCTATAATTCGAATGTTGGAGCATTTATTGTCATCCTAGAAGTATCTGAGACTGTCCTCTATTCTTTTAACTCTTCTTTCTTTATTCTGCTCTGCAGTAGTTATTTCCACTATTTTATCTTCCAGATCACTTATCCATTTTTCTGCCTCAGTTATTCTGTTATTGATTCCTTCTAGAGAATTTTTAATTTCATTTATTGTGTTATTTATCATTGTTTGTTTGCTCGTAGTTCTTCTAAGTCCTTCTTCAATGTTTCTTGTATTTTCTCCATTCTATTTCCAAGATTTTGGATCATCTTTACTGTCATTGCTCTGAGTTCTTTTCATGTAGACTGCCTACTTCTTCTTCATTTGTTTGTTGTGATGGGTTTTTACCTGCTCCTTTATCTGCTGTGTGTTTCTCTGTCTTCTCATTCTTAATTTACTGTGCTTGGGGTCTCATTTTCACAGGCTGCAGGTTCATTGCTCCCGTTGTTTTTGGTATCTGCCCCCAGTGGCTAAGGTTGGTTCAGTGGGTTGTGTAGGCCCCCTGGTGGAGGGGACTAGTGCCTGTGTTCTGGTGGATGAGGCTGGATCTTGTCTTTCTGATAGGCCAGACCACATCCGGTGGTGTGTTTTGGAGTGCCTGTGACCTTATTATGATTTTAGGCAGCCTCTCTGCTAATGGATGTGGTTATATTCCTTTCTTGCTAGTTGTTTGGCATAGGGTGTCCAGTACTGTACCTTTCTCATCATTGAGTGGAGCTGGGTCTTAGCATTGAGATGGGGATCTCTAGGAGAGCTTTTGCCATTTGATATTACTTAGAGCAGAGAGGTCTCTGGTGGACCAATGTCCTGAACTCGGCCCTCCCACCTCAGAGGCACAGTCCTGACACCCAGCCAGAGCACCAAGACCCTGTCAGGCACACAACTCAGAAGAAAAGGGAGAAAAAAATAGTGCAAGCAAGAGAAAAATAAACAAATAAAGATATTCTAATAAAAAATAATTATTAAAAGTTAAAAAAAATTAAAAGTAATAAAAAAAGAAAAAAAAAGAAAGAAGAGAGTAACCAAACCAAAAAACAAATCCACCAATTATAACAAGCCCTAAAACTATACTAAAAAAAAATTAATTAATTAAAAATATAAATAAAAACGGACAGACAGAACCCTAGGAAAAATGGAAAAAGCAAAGCTATACAGACAAAATCACACAACAAAGCATACACATACACACTCACAAAAAGAGAAAAAGGAAAAAAAAAAAATATATATATATATATATATATATATCATTGCTCCCAAAGTCCACCTCCTCAATTTGGGATGATTTGTTGTCTATTCAGGTATTCCACAGATGCAGGTACATAAAGTTGATTGTGGAGATTTAATCCGCTGTTCTTGAGGCTGCAGGGAGAAATTTCCCTTTCTCTTTTTTGTTTGCACAGCTCCTGGAGTTCAGCTTCGGATTTGGCCCTGCCTCTGTGTGTAGGTCGCCTGACGGGGTCTCTTCTTCACTCAGACAAGAGGAGGTTAAAGTAGAAGCTGATAAGGGGGCTCTGGCTCACTCGGCCATGGGGAGGAGAGGTACAGAATGCTGGGCGAGCCTGTGGCAGCAGAGGCCAGCATAACGTTACACCAGCCTGAGGGGTACCGTGTGTTCTCCTGGGGAAGTTGTCCCTGGATCACGGGACCCTGGCAGTGGCGGGCTGCACAGGCTCCCAGGAGGGGAGGTGTGGAGAGTGACCTGTGCTTGCACACACATTTCTTGGTGGCGGCAGCATCAGTTTTAGCGTCTCATGCCCATCTCTGGCGTCCGAGCTGATAGCCATGGCTCACGCCTCTCTCTGGAGCTCATTTAGGTGGTGCTCTGAATCACCCTCCTCGTGCACCCTGAAACAATGGTCTCTTTCCTCTTAGACAGGTCCAGACTTTTTCCCGGACACCCTCCTGGCTAGCTGTGGTGCACTAGCCCCCTTCAGGCTGTGTTCACGCAGCCAACCCCAGTCCTCTCCATGGGATCCGACCTCCGAAGCCGTAGCCTCAGCTCCCAGCCCCCACCCGCCCTGGCGGGTGAGCAGACAAGCCTCTCGGGCTGGTGAGTGTTGGTCAGCACCGATCCTCTGTGTGGGAATCTCTCCACTTTGCCTTCTGCATCCCTGTGGCTGTGCTCTCCTCTGTGGCTCCAAAGCTTCCCCCCACCACCCCCGTCTCCACCAGTGAAGGGGATTCTTAGTGTGTGGAAAGTTTTCCTCTTTCACAGCTCCTTCCCCGAGGTGCAGGTCCCGTTCCTATTGTTTTGTCTCTGCTTTTTCTTTATCTTTTGCCCTACCCAGGTACATGGGGAGTTTCTTGCCTTTTGGTAAGTCTGAGGTTTTCTGCCAGCATTCAGTAGGTGTTCTATAGGAGTTGTTCCGCATGTAGATGTATTTCTGATGTATTTGTGGGGAGGAAGGTGATCTCCACGTCTTATTCTTCCACCACCTTGAAGCTATTCCCCATAATAAAATTTTATAAGAGAAGTTTTATCATGTAATTACACTAAACCTAATTGTCCAATATGCTATAATACAACCATAAAGTAAATTTTGTTTATATAGTATTTTTAAATCCTAAAAATAAACACATTTGTGTAAAATCTACAAATAAGGGATTATTTCCATTTCCTTTTTTGGGGTGAACTTTTTCTTATTTGGGGACAGTATGGTATAATTATATGGAGACACTTACTAGACGATTTAATGATATTATTATGTAAGTTTGTCTTCACCACTCTTTGCAGTAGTTGTTCACAGGTTTGAGTTTATCCACAAAGTATTTTGATGGGAAGCAATAAAATAATTCATGCAAACAAATATAACATTGCAGAAAGCCTAAAATTAAGTATGGCCACCACTTAAAAAATGTAATGCAGAAGCATAAAATATTTATGAAATTATGTAAACAGGCTGGATAAAGTATTACAACTAAACTTGACTACTAGTTTTCTGAAGGCTTGCCAAACTCCAAATAAAAGCTGCATTGAGTAGAATGTTTAGACATCTGGGTACTTTTT
Organism: Phocoena phocoena; assembly: GCF_963924675.1. NCBI lineage: Eukaryota > Metazoa > Chordata > Mammalia > Artiodactyla > Phocoenidae > Phocoena > Phocoena phocoena. Next base: position 21,776,474 of record NC_089235.1, read on the forward strand.
CTTTAAATTCCAGGAAAATATTCTGCATTTGGTTTGAAATGTGGCTACCTAAGTCACTATTTCCACTACAGTCAAAATAGTTATTCTTTGTAATTTCCTGTTTGTCATATTACTTCTTTTCAACCAGCTGATGATCAAAGATACTCACAATATTTTTTTAAACTGTTTTTCCTGCCCAATTTTCTAGTTAGTGTTTTAACAGGCTTGCATTGGCAAGACAACTTTTCCTTTGACCTATTCAGGCTTTCAATCTTTAGACTTCACTCTGCTGCCAGAGCTATGCAATTTATTAAAATTAAATTGAACACTGCAAAAAATATTAACAAAGTTCAGCAGTTCACCAGATTTAACGTTGAAAATTATTTTTCCAGTCATGTTCATGTTGCAGGAAATTCTTTGAATACTGAATTTATCTTAGGCAATTTCAATCTATAATAAAACCAGGAAGTAGGCCTTATACTGTTATGTGACTTTCCTCAAAATCCTGTAAGTTAACCTCTGGAAAACTGTGTTTAGTTTAGTTCTGTTACATAAACCGCATTTGGTGTCCTTATTATTTCACTAAGAATCTCCCCGTCTGAGCCCTAGCTCAGTCAACATTTACTAAATCACATATTAATAAAATGCAGACAGTTAGGGTGGTATTTGAGACATAGCTTTACACATTTAATCCAACTTCTGAATAAAGAAATTGGAATTCACACAAGTTAAACATATGTTCGGTGGAAAATAATGTCTTCAAAACATGTTCAATCTACTTTAATGTTATTTCTCACTTGCTTCTAAATAGCAATCATCATGTGCACAAAAACAACATGGTAGATATAGAATGATGCTCCACCTGGAAAGAGAAATACTTTTGTTCATCTTTAAAAACTATTCAAAACTTGGACTTACAAATTACCTATGTCTGGTGACACATAAAGTGTGTGTTTATCCTACATTACATCACATTGTGTTTTCTGAGTGTAGTCTCTGTGGGAAATATTAAGCCCCATATGTTGTTTTTTGTCACAATAACATGTCATCACATGTCATCATCAAAGAATTGAGCTATTTTCTTATTTTTTATGTATGGGTATTTAGAAACCGTAGTTATTTGAGGAGTTTGTTATAATAGCAGAGAACTAGTTCTACATTTAAGAAAAAACTAAGTATATCCATAAAGTAAATGACATAAACATTTTGGCCTGGTACTCAGATCATTTCTGTGGGTACACTTGCCATAGAAATGAGTTCCTTGTTCATTATAGGCTATGTCTGTTAATTTTATTTGAATTAATTTGTTTTCCATATATAGGAAAAAAATAATTAGAATAAAGATTTTTTTATAGAATGTTAAAAATCAAAGGATGGGGTTTAATATAGATAGATCATAGTATTAAAAAATTATTAAAACCCTTCAATGAACACTTCATCAGATAGCTTATTATGACCATAATCTATGAAAATTAAGCTTGCATAGGTAATCATTGACTATAAGAATTTCAAGATTGGAGACTTTCAAACTAATAATCTCTTATTTTGAGCTCTGAATGCTAATTAAAACTCTTAATACCTACTTAAATAGATACTTTCTTGTGAAAAAATATTGGTAGACTAGATTCTTTATAATGCTTTAGAGTGTTATTAAAATATAATTCTGAAGTCAACAGAATGATCCTTGGAGTCCAACTTAAATACATATCTCTGTCTTCTCTGTCTTACAATTACTCATGTATGTGATCATGTCCACTTTGGGGTATCTTTGTGTCCCACTTTGTCAAATAAAACCTGAATAAAATGAAAGTGGAATTTAAAAAGCAAAATGTTTTCTGTGCATAATGCCAATGCCAATGTATAGAGGGGACGTGTAAAGCAATTAAAAGACTGTGTCTAAGATATTTTATTTATAATAATAGCCAATAAAAATACTTCAGAGGAAGTATAAGAAAAGAAAGGCTTTAAAATGTAGGCCAGGAGTGTATTAGAACCCTTTATTCTCTAAAGAACAATTCTCCAAGATTTTTTATTTTAATAATGATTTAAGCATTAATTCCATGGACTGGGGATGAATATAGTTAAAGAAAGCAGAAAAATGGTTGTATGTTTGTTTGATGTTAGAATCTTGTAAGTTGGAGGTTGAGAAAGAGATAAGTATTATAAAACTAGACAAACTGCTCATCTAAACAAGAGGTCTTTTTTCAGTCTGTTTTTGTTCTGTAAATTTTTACCACCACAATAGAATTTAATAATTCTTTTTCAGAAACTAATTTTTTGGGGAAATTTTTGATTTGGGCTATGATTTATCTTGTAACAGACCAATGCTCCAGTCAAGAATACTTAGGAAATACAGGTACAGTTAAAAAATTATATATTTGAAGATATTGGTGAGATGCCAAGTAAATCAGGACATAAGGGACTAAGACTTTGGAAAGTAGGAAATGTAGACAGAGGAGAACTTATATTTCAGAAGTGAATTTTCTCTTGGGATAGTTGCTAATTATTGGCATTATGCTGAATTCCAAACAGTGAAACAGAAGAGTAGTTTTTAACAAAAGTAGAAATTTTGACAATTGTATAGGCACTGGAGAAGCATAAAACAAAGTCAAGGCTATCAAAGTGCTAAGACTTGGGGAACCAAGTGTTAATTGAAAAGTGAAGTTTAAAGCAGTGAACTTGATATTTAACAATTTTGTTTCTCAGTATTAGAAAAATTCTTAAATTGCACGGAAAAAGAGCCTCAAAATCTAAGTAAAAATCTTCTGAAATGCAGAGTAGAAGTTTATACAATCTCATGTTCCTGAAGACAAAAAAATAATAATTAGTTCAGAACCTGCTAAAAGAGAAAGTCCTCAGTAAACACCACAGCTCTCATTTGGGATCCCTGGAGAGCTGTGTTCTCAGAGCCAGAGTAAACCAGATATGAATGGAACATTATAAAAAGTCTGATCTGACTTTTAATCAGATGATTACCAAATGAAAGAAGGAAATTTCCCTTAACTCTATTAGCTCATCAGAGGAAAGAATAAATCCTCTCTAGAGGAAGACCACATCATCATATACCTCCATCATGTATTATACAGAAAGCATGACATTCAATCAGAAATTAATAGATAAACCAATAAACAGGTATACACACACATAGCACATACATATACAACATAAACACAAATAAACAACAGTAGTGGAAATGCCAGAAAATAGAAACAGGTTTAGAGATGGCAGTCAGTCATAAAATTTAAAATAGCTGTGATAAATATGTTCAAAACTTGATGAAAAATGTCACCAAAAACTATTTTTTGAAAAATAAATTATAAGACATTTGGTAGAAGATTGTACATAGCAGAAGAGAAAATTAGTGAACTGAAAGATAGATGGGGTGAAACTACCTGGGCCAATGCTCAGAGAGCACAAAGAAAAGAAAATACATGAAAAAGCATAAGAAGCAAAGTGTGTAATTGAAGCCTTAGAATAGAAGGAGAGAGAAACTAAGGCAAAACTATATTTGAATAAATACTGGCTGAGAATTTGAAAAATAATGAAAAATATAAAACCACATATTAAAAAAATCTGTGTGAACCTAAAAAAGAAAACCAAAAACATATTTAAAAAGCAGATAGAGGGCTTCCCTTGTGGCGCAGTTGTTGAGAGTCCGCCTGCCGATGCAGGGGACACGGGTTCATGCCCCGGTCCGGGAAGATCCCACATGCAACGGAGCGGCTGTGCCCGTGAGCCATGGCCACTGAGCCTGTGCATCCGGAGCCTGTTGCTCCGCAACGGGAGAGGCCACAACAGTGAGAGGCCCACGTACCTCAAAAGAAAAAAAAAAAGCAGATAGAGTGATAAAATTACATAACTTTGAAAGCAGCAGCAATAAATGTCTCACTTCTTAAGAGTAATAATACACAGATAGTAAACAGCATTATATTGCCTTTTAAGTGCTTTAAAAAAAAAAGACAACCGAGAATTATATGCTCAGCAAGAGTTTCTCTCAAAATTGAGGAAGAAATGAAAAAAAAATCCATAATAACAACAACAAACAACATCAAAAGGAAAAATAAAGGGTGTGCTTCAGGCAGAAGGAAAATGATCTTAGAAACATGAAATTGTTGAAAGGAATGAAGAGCAATAGAGATGGTAACTTCATGGATTGATCTAAATAAACACTGACTACATTATATAATAATAATAGTTATAATGTCTTTGGGGTATAAATTGTAGAATTAAAATTAATGACATAATAATATAAGAGGCAGAAAAGAGAAAACAAGCAATTAAAAGGGTCCAAATACTAGCATTACTTATGAACAATAGACTGTAATATGGTAAAGTTGCATTTTTGTAATCTCCAGAGGAGTATACAATAATGGTAAAAAAATATAATTTATAAGTTAATAGAAGTGGGAAATAGGCTAATACAAATATCTGAAAAAATATATAAAAGGTGAGACAAATAGAAAAACAAATGATAAGCTGATATATTTGTATAGACCCATACATGTCATTATCTATATTAAATATAAATAGAATAAATGTTCTATTTAAAACAGCAGCAGAATAGATAAAAAATAAAATTATAAATACTTCTTGCAAAAGATGCATCTTAAATATAGGGACACAGAAAGTGGAAAATAAAAAGACCTCCCAAAAAATAATGACATGTATGCAAACACAATGCAAATACATCTAGTGTAGTTTAACCCATATTAGACAATGTGGAGTTATGGGCACAATGTGTGATGCCTGATACCTGCCTAAACAAAGTTAAGCTATTGCATTTAGGAAAATAGAACTGGTCTTCAGATTATCAAATCAAGCTGGACAGAATTGAATAATACTGAAAGCAACTGGTTAAACTTTGACAGAATCTAATCAGCTTCTGAGCCAAGGTAGTGGTAGATGTCTAGAAGATAGTACTTAAGGACTGATATACCAGAAAAATTGAGAAATTTAGAATGATAATTTTATTTTTCTTAGTTCTTAAAATTATGACATAACTTTTCTAGATAACAGGACCATGTAAACTGTTAATTCTGCACAGAAAGTACATAAGAACACAAATTATAAAATTAGACCCAGATTTAGAGTCCAGACCACTACTTGTCTTTGTGGCCTTGGCAAATTAGCTATCCACTGGAAGCTACAGATAAATTCAGGGATCTGGGCTGTCTAGAAGAGGGTTCTGATGTCTGGGTGAACATGTCCCATTAGCTGGCTAAAGCTTTGTCCCCATAGGGAGAGGTGATGCTAGAAAACACAATAGAGGGTTTTACTAAAGCAAAATAATCAAGACAGGGTCTTCCCAGGTCTAAGGAAGTCCTATTCATTTAGAACATGTCAAGTTTTAGTATTAAATGTTTACCATGTTTATCATCCCCCTTTTATTTCTTATAGCCTGAGGACAACCCATGACCATTTATAAATTATTACACTGGCACTAACAAGGAGCAGATAAAGATATAGGTGAATTTCTGAAATGCTAAGAAAATACTTTTCATTTCTTTTATTTCATTTGCTTCAAGCACTGCTGTCATATCATCTCTCTAAAAATTTGATTTGATTGTTTAGTGCCCTATGGAAATAATTTCAATAGTAGTATTAATAAGGGCTTCCCTGGTGGCGCAGTGGTTGAGAATCCACCTTCCAATGCAGGGGACACAGGTTCGTGCCCCAGTCCAGGATAGATCCCACATGCTGTGGAGCGGCTGTGCCTGTGAGCCATGGCCGCTGAGCCTGCGCGTCCGGAGCCTGTGCTCCGCAACAGAAGAGGCCACAACAGTGAGAGGCCCGCGTACTGCAAAAAAAAAAAAAAAAAAAAAAAAAAGTAGTATTAATAACAAAGTTATATATAGCTGTTTTATCACTATATTATTATTTTCGGGCTCAGCACATTCATGCTCACATAGAGTTTCCCTTAAATTAATCCAGGACGATGACAAGTTTACAATTCTAGGAGCTTTTTAGGCTAAAACAATATGACTTTAACATAAGAATACATACAAAGAAATATTTTATTCAAACCTAAATGGAAATGGTAAGATTATTTTGTCAATGCCTTTATTTTGCCAGCATTTGATTATACGGTCAACACTTGATTATCTGCAGTCAACTTTTCATCATCTCAATTAATCTGAACTACATCTTGTTGTCACTTTCTTCTTTGTCATTGTTACTGAGTTTTATTGAAATCCCTAGTTACTTTTCTCCAGCTTTTACTCTCATGAGCACTTTTAGCCCTGCATTAAGGAAATACTATTGCACAATTTAAAAACTCAAGAAAAAAATTATTTTCCCCCTAAACTTTCTTCCTCTAACCCTACCAAGGATAAATGTAAAGGAGAAATAGGAATCTCAGTGAGAATTCACACTGAGGCTTACAACCATTTTGGGAAGTGACAACAAAGAAAGAAAGAGTTAAACAAATGAATAGTGTAAGGAAATTACAAAACTTTCCCATCTTTCTGATTCAATTCTTCAAAGTGTAGTTTATTACAATGCTTAGTGGAGGGCCAGTGCATAGTAGGAACTCAATATTTTTATGTATATCTATATCATCTATATTTAACTGTATCTATATCTATTACTGTATCTATATCTATATCTGAAATGAAACTCTCAGTAGTGGCAGTTTTTGCTAATTTTCATTGCTATTGTACCAGTTCTTTCCAATTTCAAAAATTTTTTTCCACTCAAGCAACTAGTGAACTAGACTGGAGAAACAAATCATCGGTGATATATAGAACATGAAAAGGTGTGTCTGATTGCAATGACAAGGTTGCCTTAGTAGTTTATCATTTAGTGAAGTGAAACTCCTGTCTCAAGAATACAGATTATATCTGTTTTATGACTACGTAACATTTGACCACTCTAAGCAATGGGGAATAACATCTACTTTAACTTTTAATTTTATTAACATTGTATAATAGTACAATATGAATGAGTCTTGTATATGTCTATCTGCCTTTCTATCTATCTATCTAACACTGTCTATCCACCTACCTCTATCTCTTTAGATGTATACATATATATGCAAATATATACATTTGTATATATGTATAGGCATACATGTATGTACACATGTGTGGATATGTGTGTGTGTGTGTGTGTGTGTATACCTATATATATTCATATTCAGGAGAGTAGTAAGCACATATAGAATTTAAAAGATGAGTCCAATTGAAAGGATCATAGGATATTTTACGTAAGCTATTCATTTTTTGAAGCTTATGAAACACTTTCTAGAAGACGTGGATTTATAATTATCAAAACATGACAAAGAAAGGCCTGGGTTTTGGTAAATAAATCCTGCTAAATTAAAAGATATCAAAAATAATATAATAAAAACAAGATAAAAATTCAGAAACCTCAAAAAGAATTTAAGATAAATTAAATTATGTAAAGTGTTCTCCTTCACTTAACTGAATATACTTTAGTTACTATGCCTTAAAATTTCAATTCTAAATAAAGAATACTAAACTGTTTTACATATTAAAAACTACTTTTTCTTTAAGTAAATCCAAAATTGAGCTAGAGACTGAACTATACTATAACTTACCTCTTAAAATGAAAACAAAGAAGTCTGTCATAGAAGCAGGTACTAAGTAAACAATGGGACAAAAATTTTCATTCCAGCAAACTATTTCCTTCACTTGCTTCTGGAAGCACTACTTTTTCTTCTCTGTGTGCAGGCATTTTTGTGTGCTTTAAATTTGGACTCTGTGATTGTACAAAAAAAACATGTTCTAGATATCAGTTGAAGCAAACGGAAATTATATTGTTTTCGTTATTATATTTGCAGTCTGATAAATTAACTTTACTTAGTCTCTAGGAAACCACTTAGCACCATAGAAGAGGTTACTTGTACATAAGACCCATTGTTCATAAAGAGTTAATCTAGTCTTTGTGATGAAGCACTTTACTCTCAGAAAGCTCTTTCTCTTCACTCCTGTTCACCATAGGAACAGGACAATTGATAGTAATATACACCTTTGGAACTGCTGTGATGAATAAACATCTCTCCAAATTACTTGAATTAATTTCAGCAGGTTGCAAAAGTTTCTACTATGGATTTGTTTTAGTTCATCTTTGTTCAAATGAGAGATTTTCACAGACAAAACAGTTTCCTTAGGCTTTCATGCCAAAACTTGGGCAAAAGCTGTGGCATTTAAACATCATGAAATGGGCCATTGAGCATGCACAAAAATTTTGGCTAGTAGCCTTCAGCTACAGTCTCCACTATTAAACATTCCTATTTCCATTTTAACCCTCTATTCACAATAAGTATCATAATTAAATGCCACTGATTTTCTTCCTGTTGATCTTTGATACATGTAAACAGGGTCCTGGTAAGAAAGATGTTTTTTTTATAATTCTGAGAACTGTCATTGTTATTATTACCTTTCCCCCCCATTTTTTCAATGTTCTAAAACTTTCTTAAAATATCCTGGATACGTAATAGTGAACAAGACATGATATTCTTGAAACTGGAGGTGCATTATATACTGCTACAGTATCAGAAACACAGATCTGCATAAAGAAAGGAAGAGCATAAGAGAAGAAATAAGTGAAGTTAAAATAAAAACTTTTATTTTTCTTATTCTTAATTGATCTAACAGATAATTGTTTGCTCAAAATAATAATAGAAACACTGTTGTTGACTACATATGCTTATTTATGTGTTTATATATATTCATACACACACACATATATATGCTTATGTATGCTAATGTAAAAAGTGAAATTAACAATAGCAGTGATATAAAGGACAGGAGGGATGAATTAGGTTTATTTTGTTATTATAAGGTACTCATATTACCCATGACTTGTATAGTGCTATTGAAGTGAATTTGGATTTATTGTAAATGTGCACTGCAAATGCTAGGGCAACTGCTAAAAAAGAGTCAAAAAAGGAGTATAACTGATATGTTAAGAAAGGAGAGACAATGGAATTGTATAACATGCTAAATTAAAATCACAAAAGGCAGAAAAAGTGGAAGAGATAAAGAAAAACAAAGAACAGGGGCAACAAATAGAAAAGAGTAACAAATATGGTAGATATTAATCCAAATATATCATTAATAACTTTGAACATCAATGTTTTAATGTGCCAATTAAAAGATAAAGATTGTCAGAGTAGATCAAAAAACAGGAACTAATTCTATGTTGTTTTCAAGAAACTCACTTTAAGTATAAAGACACATATAAACTAAAGTAAATGGATGAAGAAAGATATACCATACTAAAACTAACCAAAAGAAACACTATCAATCAACTTGATCTAATGGATATCTATAAACTACTTCATCCAACAAGAGCAGAATACATATTTTTTTCAAAGCTAACATGGAATATTCAATAAGATAAATCACATTCTTAACAAACTATGAAACTATTAAAATAATAAAAATCTTACAATGTTTGCTCTCAAAAATAAATAACAGAAAGATAACTGGAGATTAAAAACAAATTTCTAAATACCACATGGATCCAAATGAAATCTCAAGAAAAGATTTAAAATATATTGAACTAAATGAAAATTAAAACACAACTTATCCAACTTTGTGGGAATACAAGAGCAGTGCTTAGAAGAAAATTAATAGCATTGAATACATATATTTGAAAAGAAGAAAGATCCAAATCAATAACCTTAACTTCTACCATAGGAAACTAGAAAAAGGAGAGTAAATTAAATACAAAGTAAGCAGAAGAAAAGAAATAATAAAAATTAGAGCAGAAATCAATGAAATTGAAAACTAGAAATCAATAAAATCAACTAAAAAAAGCTTATTTGAAAAGGTGAATAAAATTGATCAGTCTCTAGTCAGGCTAACTAAGAAAAAAGAGGGAGAATACAAATTACTAATATCAGAAATGAAAGAGGGGACATCACTACAGATACCATGGACATTCAAAAAAAATAATGGAATACTATGGACAACTCTATGCTCACAAATTTCATAACCTAGCTAAAATGGCCCAATTCTTTGAAAGACACAGTCTGCTAAAACTCACATGAGAAGAAATAAACAATCTGAATAGGTCTGTATCTATTAAAGAAATTAAATGAAACATTAATAACTCTCTAAAATAGAAAGATCAGGCCCAGATGGATTCCCTGGGTTCTATCAAACACTTAGGGAAGAAATTATTCCCTACAATCTCTTTCAGGAAATAAAAGCAGAGGGAATACTTCCTAGCTCATTTTATTAGGCTAGTACTACCCTATACCAAAACCAGACAAAGATAATACAAGAAAAGAAAGCTACAGATCAATGTCTTTCCAGAACAAAGTAGCAAAGCTTCTCAATAAAATATAAGCAAATCCAGGGCTTCCCTGGTGGCACAGCGGTTGAGAGTCCACCTGCCGATACAGGGGACACGGGTTCGTGCCCCAGTCCGGGAAGATCCGACATGCCACGGAGCAGCTGGGCCCGTGAGCCATGGCTGCTGAGCCTGCGTGTCCGGAGCCTGTGCTCTACAACGGTAGAGGCCACAACAGTGAGAGGCCTGTGTACCGCAAAAAAAAAAAAAAAAAAGCAAATCCAATGCAACAATGTATAAAATAATTGCACACCATGACTAAGCGGGATTTATCCCAAATATTCATCCTGCTTCAACTTTTAAAAATCAATTAATGTAATCCATGACATTAACAGGCAAAAAAAAAAAAAAAAGATCATATCAATAAATGTAGAGAAAGCATTTTACAAACTCCAATTCCATTCATGATAAAAAAAAAAATCTCAATAGACTAGGAAAGAGGGGAACTTCCTCAACTTGATAAACAATATCTACACTTTACAGTGAATATCATACTTAATAGTGAAAAGTTCAAAGTTTTCTCTTTAAGATCAGAAATATGACAAGGTTATCCCTTCTTATCACTGTTTTCAGCATTGTAGTGGGAGTCTTGGCAAATGAATAAACAAGAAAAAGAAATAGAAGGTATATTGATTGGGAAGGAAGAAATAAAACTGCTTTTGTTCACAGATGACATTACTGTGTAGAAAATCTAAAAGAATTAACAACAACAACAACAAAACCCTCCTAGAACTAATAAGTGACTATAGCAATGTTGCAGGACACATTGTTAATATACAAAAGTCACTCACTTTCAACAATGAACACATAAATTTGAAGTAAAAAACTGTACCATTTACATTAGCACTACAAAAAATGAAATAATATACATCTAACAAATTATGTATAGATCTATAGAAAGAAAACTATAAAACTCTAATGAGAGATATCAAGCAGAACTAAATAAATGGAGAGATATGCCATGTTCAAGGATAGACTCATTATTGTCAAGATATTGATCCTCCCCAACTTGATCTATAGATTTATGCAATACCGATTCAAATTACAGAAAACAATCTTGTAAATATCAACAAACTGATTCTAAAGTTTATATAAAGAAATAAAAGACCCAGAATAATCAATCTCATGATGAAGGAGATCAAAGTTGTAAGACTGACATTACCTGACTCAAGACTTACAATAAAACTACACTAATCAAGTGGTATAGTTGAAAAAAATAGACAAATAGATCAATGTCACAGAGTAGGGAGCCCAGAAATAGACCCCACATAAATATATTCAACTGATCTTTGACAGAGGAGCAAAGGCAATGCAATGAAGCAAACTTTTCACCAATCGTGCTGGAACAATTAAATATCCACACACACAAAAATAAATCTAGACATAAACCTTACACTTTTCACAAAATTAATTCAAAATGAATCATATACCCAATATAACACAAGACTATACACTTTTAGAAAATAGCATAGGGGAAAATCAAGATGACTTTGTGTATTATGATGACTTTTCAGACAGAACTCTAAAGGCAAGATCCATGAAAGAAATAATTGACAAGCTGGGTTTCATTAAAATTAAAAACTTTTGCTCTGCAAAAGATAATGCCAAGAGAATGTTAAGACAAACAACAGACAAGGAAAACATACTTGCAGTATGCACATCTGACAAAGGACTGTTATCCAAAATATACAAAAACTTAAAATACAACAATAAGAAAACAAACAACCCAATTAGAAAATGGGCCAAAGACCTTAACAGACACCTCACAGAAAAGATATACAGATGACAAATAAGCACATGAAAAGAAAAGCCACATCATATGTCATCATAGAAATGCAAATTAAAACAACGAGATAGTATTTACTATACACTTATTAGAATGGCAAAAAATCCAGAACATTGACAATACCAAATGCTGGTGAGGAAGTGAAACAGCAGGAACTCTCAATAACTGCTGGTGAGAATGCAAAATAATATGGACAATTTGGAAAATAGTTTGACAGTTTCTTTACAAACTAAACATACTCTTACCATACAATACAACGTTCATATTCCTTGGTACTTACCCAAATAAATTGAAAATTTATGTCCACACAAAAAAACTGCACACAGATGTTTATAGCTTGATTCATAATCACCAAAACTTGGAATCAGCCAAGGTGTCCTTTGTTAGGTAAATGTATAAATAAACTGTAATACATCCAGACAATGATATACCATTCAGTGTAGACAGTCATGATGCTAAAAGGAGGAAGCCAATTGAAAAGAATGTAGTGGAAGACTCCAACTGTATGACATTCTGGAAAAGGAAAAAAATACAGAGAGACAGTAAAAAGATCAGAGGTCTTTTTAGGGCTTAAAAAGAAGGAAGGGATGAGTAGACAGCACAGAGGATTTTTGAGTGAAACTGCTCTGTATGAAACTATAATGACAGATACATGTCAAAACTCATGGAACTTACCACACCAAGAATTCATTCTAATGTAAACTATGGACTTTGAGCGATTACCATGGGTCAATATAGGTTCATCAATTGTAACAAATGTAACACTCTGGTGGGGGATGTTAATACTAAGGGAGACTATACATGTGTGGGGGCAGGAGGTATATGGGAAATCTCTTACTTTCTGCTCAATATTTTTTTTACAGCTTTAACACATTAATTTTACAGCTTAATATTGCTGTAAAACATTGCCTATTTAAAAATAGAAGATAAAGAAAGGAATTTATAGGTATAGAAAGAACAGAGACTCAACTTTAAATAATAAATAATACCCAAAATATTTGTAGGAGAAAATTTACAGTATGAAAGAGCTCACCCTTTTTCATGAAAATGGTACCCTGAGATCATGGAGTCACCATAAACTTAGCATCCTTCCAAAAGTGCTTACTTCACTGCAGACAAGCAGATATTTGCTACCTCGTAGACAAGTAGCAGTGATCTTATTGTAGAGTACCATTCTAGTGTTCATCAGCAACATCTCATGACAACAAAGAGCAGCGTCAGGAATAGCAGCTGAAGAATATTATAAACAAGAGCCTTACTCTTCTAACTATAGTCAGATAGTCCTTCTGGCTGGAATTTGTAAATGCCTCTCATTGCTTGGGGAAAAAGAAAAAAAAAGTTAAAACGATAAAGAAGAGAGAAAGGAAGAGAGTGAAACCACCTGTAAGGGAAGTAGGCACTTGAACAGATGTAAGTTTAATTTGAAGACTCCAAAAAAGACATAATCCTTCCTGAAACATGATTTTCATAGAACAGTCCATAATTGTCTATAATATTACATTGGTGTGGAATCAGATCATTGCTTTTTGTTTTGTTTTGTCATTGAGTTTTAGATATATGAGAATTTAAGTATGTCTTGAGTACATAGAAAAGTACTTGCCAGTAGGTAGAACTACTAATCACATATTTAACTTTAATGTACTACAAGAAGCAAAAATTAAATAAATCCAGAAAACAAAGGAAATATTAAGGAAGCACTTAAAATGAAAACATAGAACAAAAGCATGAAAAATGAAAGAGATATAGCACAATCCATAATGTATGGTAGAAAGTGTAACCAGTCAAAATCTAAACATATGCTGATTTAAGCAACACCTAAAATAAAATACAATGACTTACAAGGGTTAAAAAAGCAATAGTAAGAGATATGTCAAACAAATGTAAACAAAATAAAAATAAGGTTACCAGTGATAGTGAAATTTCAGGTCAAAAGGATTAATAGAACAAGATTATTTTCTATTGATAAGCAATTTAATCCATATAATTTATACAGAATATAAGAGTATTGAATTTATATGTGCTAAATACCACTGCATCGTTGTTATAAAATAGAGAAATACTAGGAGAAATTAGCATAAGTAAAAATTTTATGGGAGAATTTTAACATCATACACTCATGCTCTAGTAGACTTGCTGGATAAAATATAATTAAAGACGTAAAGATGAATCATGTAATTGTTAAGATACCATACATATTTATCAAACTTTGTATCTGCCAAACCTTGTTCTGAGTGTTCATAAAGTTTTGCAAAAGCAATCACATACTGTACCATAGGAAAAATTTCAATTACTTTCAAAAGTTATAAATGGCAAGGGTCACATTTTTTGCAAACAAAACAAAACAAAAATAGGATTTACTTAATCTCTAAATATTTTTAAGAAAGGAGTGCCCTTGGTATATATTAGCATATGCAACTTATTTGGGTGAATAGCTCAAAAATGTTTTAAATTGAGAAACATCATTGCTTACATGTATTTACTAAATATCTGAAAGTCAAATCCTTATGGTTAAATTCTACACTTTTGTTTTTATGTGTTTATCCCTATCAAATATAGTTGCTAGCACCTCTCCTTATTTATTTCCAATGCTTGTTTTCTAGCATAATATATATTCCCTTCCATCTTAGGTAATTAAACTTGTATTATCAGGACTATTTTATATCCGTTTTTCATATATCCCTGTCTAGATTTATTCACCAAATGTGTACTGAGTGCCCATTTCTGTCAGGCACAGGGCTAAATATTTTGTTAAAAAATAAATGAGGGCTTCCCTGGTGGCGCAGTGGTTGAGAGTCCGCCTGTCGATGCAGGGGACACGGATTCATGCCCCGGTCCAGGAAGGTCCCACATGCTGCGGAGCGGCTGGGCCCGTGAGTCATGGCCGCTGAGCCTGCGTGTCTGGAGCCTGTGTTCCGCAACGGGAGAGGCCACAACAGTGAGAGGCCCACGTGCCAGAAAAGTAAATAAATAAATAATATAATAAAATAAAATAAATGAAACATGGAGAAATTCAAGAGTTGCAGAGTGAAATGGACTGCTGCAATATCATCCTGAAAATATTATCACAAAAGCATAGACACTGAGTCTTGTGGGATTGGGGAGGTTGTCTAAGTACTGGGAACCAGTGATCAAGGGCTGGAGAGAGATAAGGAAAATGCCAACAAAGAGACAAGGGCAGGGACTGAATGTCAAAAGAAAGAAGAAATACAGCTTGGGAAAAGAAATTAGACACAGAGGGAACTTTATGTTTAAAAGCAGGGCTGCTGGATTGTGCCACACCATTAAGACACTCAACTATGGGGTGCCTTCAATGGAGGAAACTTGATTAATACTCTTTGGGAGCACTCTTGTTTACACTCCACCTAGCACACTTTTGGGTGTAAAGTAGACACCTAATAAGTCCTTTCTTTTTAAACTAACTATATGGTCAGATAATTATAGAATCTTTTGTTTTTAATAATAATAGCAATAATATTTTAATATCCTTCAATATTTATCATGAGTCTAAGTTCAATTTTAACTTTATTTTACTTTTTTGCCATTGCACATTCAAATTTCTAGGTTTCACCCATTTGTGTATTTATTAATTTCTTCGTTCATTTATTAAACAATGTATGAAGAATTTCCCATGAAAAAATAATTGAGTTAGACTTTGATTTTTCTAAAGGTGAATACAAAGTGACACTTCTCTAGCCTTCTCTTTACAATTTTCATCAGTCATTCATTGTCTGCATGATTCCAAAATAATTGCAAATACTGTAGAGTTAGTAACAAATAAAGTAACTGCTGTACAATTAGTGCAAAAAATAAATTCTATATAAAATATTATTAGGGCATGTGAGGAAAAAAAATACTAGCTGAGATTTTCCTATTTCTTGCTAGTTTAAGTATCACTAGACTAGGCCTAAATATCCATGTCAATAAAATGTCTTTCTTCTCTTCATATTGGTTTTTAGATATTATTATTCAATGACTCTGTTTACTTACATTATATAAGCAACAGAATGTATTTATGTTAAAAAAGACTTTTTGCTATTGCTTCTGAGACTATATATTCAAACATTGAACACTCCCCTCCTGACCCAATGTATTCATCCCTTATGGGATATAGGATAGCATCTAAGCAAAGCCTCCTTACATCTGGTGAAGCATAGAGGAAGCACTGTGGAGACTAATAGCTGCTTCTGTAGACAGACTTCAGCATATTGAGAAAACAAAGGACCAGAGCTCAGGAAAACTTTTATTCTCCCACCACAATAGTACATACAAGGAAGCTAATAGCAATATCATCATAAGCAAAACAATACATATTTAGAATTTGACTTTTTGCTCATAAACATTAGCTTGCATCCCCAAATTAACCTTGTTATTGGAACAGAGACTACCCCAATGCTTTTGCACAATCATTACTTTTGTATATGCATTTAGCTTTTACAAGGCAATCAGAATGATCTTTTTAATCTCCAAATATCCAGTGTCTTCTAACCTTCTAGGAAAAAAACAACAACACTTTTCTGTATCTTACGCAGAGAAGGTTTGCCCTGCGATTAATTGTGGGGCAGTATACTGAAATTGCTTCGCCGGATGACTAGGCACATCTTGCTTTTCATTTGGAGGGTACACATGCCAGACGCAGTTAAACTTTGTCCACAAAACACGGCATTGCAAATTACAAACCTACTCAAAAGAAAATATTGAAGCCCAATTTATAATTAAACCTTACAGAATACTCTTGTTTATTTCCTCTCTCCTTCCTCTATGTTTTTCATAAGTATTTTAAAGATTAAACTTCTCAATATTTTCCCAAAAGGCATAGGATTATTTGAGGTTATTATTTTATCATGGGTGATGTATCATGCAGGGTCCAAAGTGTGTACCTCTCCTGGGAAAGGATTTTTTTTTTTTTTTTTTTGTCTAAGATTTAGCCAGTGTGCTGCATACTTACAAATAACAGGGTCAAAAAGTCTCACTCTCAGTGGAAAGGTGGGGAGGGGGGAGGGAGAGAGAGGTTACTAAGTCATTCCCAATCAAACATTGCTAAATTTGTCTACCTAGGGATTGTCAAGACTATGTTACAATGGCCAGTTAGATACAAAAAGCATCTTTATCCTACTTCATGTATTAGAGTTTTATAGTTTTGAACTCATCATTTTTTATTGCTGTTGTTACACTGTCAAATATCCATTTTTGCTTAAGATGGCATTAACAATACTCTCAGAAGTTGAAGATAGTTAAATAAAATGTAAATTGAAAGTAGAAAATATTCAAACCAAGATCTTAGTCTGGGTATTGTGGAAATGGCTTTATCTGAGTATGTGCAGTCAATATTCACTGAACTGTAACATTAGTGTACAACTCTGATTAACATTTCCTAAAAACGTAATCCCATTAGAAATCTTGGGGTGGGGGACACTTAGTTGTCTACTGAAGGTCTGGTACCTTTCACCTGCATATAGGGCTGCCATGATAATTTTCTTTTAAAACAGCAAGAGGGAGAGAAAAAGAAAATCAGCCAGAAATATTTGTCTGCAAGATTCCTTAACGTCCATTTCAAGTCACAGATTACAGTTTAAAATGGAAGCCCTCTTTTGAACAAAGAAAGAAAGGTTAAGAGAAAATACAGTTTGCCATTATTGATGTACAAAGCCAGCTCTGATTGCATCTGTCCTGTAGCTCCCCCATATGCACCTCTTAGATATTGCCTCAATCTTGGAAATGGAATAAAGAGGAGCTTCAGTCATAGCTCTTCCTGCTGCTGCTATGAGAACCCAGTTTGACGAGCATCACATCCAACTTCTGTTTTTCTCATTTAACTTATTTTATGGACTGCTTGTCAGGTGGTCTCTGTGTGGTTTGCTCAGCTAATCCTAGAAACATGTAAAAGTCATACAAATTATTATTTAAGAAAAGGAAATAAAGTCAATTGACCATCGATTGTTCTTTCCTCTTATCCCAGTACCTGGCAAGAGCATCCAAGTGTAATGATTGTAAACTCAAAGAATTTCTGTTTCACTGCACTTTATTTTTACTGGTAATGAAGTTAGTGGTTTCAGCTTTAGTCTCTCTTTCGCTCTCTCTCCCCCCTCCCTTTTCAAAGGCCACTTCCATGACAGACAAATAGTCATTATACTGCTTTAGCACTATGGTCTGTCTTCAGTCCTGAACCCTTAATAATGATAGGAAGAATTAGATAAATAAAAGTAGACTTCTTACAGCACAAAATATATAATTTTATTTGAAATAGTGCCAGTATAAAAACAGAGTAGACCTGAGTTTTATAATCATTTTCTGACTAGCTATTGCCAATAACACAGTAGTGTTTATATTTTATATTCTAGATTTTCCCAGTTGGTGGCTTAAGCCCTTCCCACACCCACACCCTTCTCAGTTTGGGTAGCAGAAGAGTATTAACTTGTTTGAAATTCCTTGCTTTTAGATTAAGGGACGTGGCAAGCTTCCACTAATGTTCTGTGCTGGACAGTGGCAAAGGACTGAAAATCCTTTGTATTTATACAGACTTCTTCATCTCCTTTTTCTCTGTATGTCACTATTTATTCCTAAGCATATTTATCTACATTTTTTTAATTATAATTTAAAATTCCACCTTAAAAGATGTATTTTTATACTATAGAAATTTTGAAGGTGAGCCGTTATTTCATTGGGTTGTCACTCTTTCCAGAAATCAAACCCTCCCTGTCACATATAAATAGATTGCTTGATATACATGCAATATCCTGTCTGTGTCATGCACTCTTTTCTTTAATCTGGCTGACATAGCACATAATAAAATGCTCACTTCAATATATGTCTGATGCATTTTGCCTAATTCTGGGCTTAGTTTAATATTAGTCATGAATATTTCCTCCAACTAGACATGAATTTGAATATATTTAAGGCACAGTTTATGTTCACACTAAAGCACAAGCTTCAACCTTATTTTTTATTGCTTACCCTGTTTGTGATGAATTAAGTCATTTCAAGAAAAGAACTGAAAGCAACAGGGACCAGAACTGTTATCTTTATCCACAAGTCAGGTAGAGTGTGAGTGGGTGAAATTCAACTGCTGTGCTTTACTTTCCCTGAGCATCAGAGCCTAGAGTTAGAGAGGTCTGCTCAGTGGTAGAAAAATAACAATGGATGAAACCATATTACATTTCTGAATCTCTTTTAAGCTAAAAAGCCACAGAAGGTTTTAGTGCCTCACTAAATAATATTATATTTATTGTATATTCCTTTTTATCATAGGTACGGATGAGTTCATTATCATTGCTTATTTTTATTTTAAATATTTTCAAATTAAATTAACAAAAGAAGAAAAAGTTACTAGAGTATGTGAGGGCACATGTGAATGTACATTTGTACACAAACCCAAAGCATTCACATATACATGTTTATATACATATATACACCCACACCCACAGCCACACCCACACCCACACGCACATATATATATATATATATATATATATATATATAGGCACATGTATAATTTTGTAAATTCAAGTCCTAATGACTTGAGTACGTTTTTCTCCCAGATTAAAATAATAGCAAGGTACTTGGGAAATTTACATGACCCACTCAAATTTAACAAAGAATAATAATCCATGCTCCTTTTCTCTGTTACCTTCTATTATATTTCTTATGTGCATCACATTTTGAGAACTATAATAGTGGATTAACACTCCTTATTTTTAGGCATCTTATAATGTCTTCTATGTCAAGATGCCATTACCCCAATATCATATTTAAAATGAGAACCCACATGTTGGTTGGCTTGTGTATATTTCTATGATAATCTTATCTAGGATTCTAAACAGAAATATATGGAGCAAAATTCCAGTTACAAGATGGCTTTCCATCCTGTATGTTTAAAAATGTTACAGGGCAAGACATATTCCTCATGAACATTGTAATGTATGTGAAATATACCTCTGCAAATAAAAAAGAGAGATTAAGGTATTGCTATTCATAACTTTCTAAAATTATAATGGCTTTTTTTTTTGTGTAAATATGTCTGATATTTGTGTGTGTGTGTGTGTGTGTGTGTGCTTTGTCTTTGGATACCCCTCTTTCCTTAGAGATTTTTCTGTGGTACATTTATTTCATGTGAAATATTTTATTTCATATTTCATCTCTGAAACAAAATTTTATACCATTTCTACAAAGAAATAAGAGCATACATTGTTTATATGATGGGCAGCTTGGACTCCCAATGGTTGCAGACAATGGATAAAATGAACTACTGGCTAAAAGAGAATAGATGCCAAACTCAGTTATTCCTTGCCTAATTCTATAAGAGTATGTCAGTTAGGGACTTACTTGACCTAAGGAAAAAATAAATCTCGGAACAATATCCGAGCTGATTACTTATTCAAACTGATTATGCCCCAGCTACTGCTCTCTTGGAACAAAATACAGTAATGCAAACTTAGTCCATTCCCTTGGCCAGTCTTCATAGAGAAACTGCCATTACAAAGTATTTTCTTCAATGACACCTACAACATAGAACAGATTAATTATAAAACAGAATAGTGAAACAAATTATTTCCTAGTTACACATATTTCTATAGGAGTTTTACATTATTCTTGTTGAATGCTTCGGATATGCTTGAAGACTTTTGTGACAAATTGTTCTGAAAATCTTAGGATCATCTCTAGCTATTAGCTTAATACCATAGGTTTTATTAGATAACTATTTATGACACCTAAGTTCTAGGAGACTTAGCAGAACTAAAAAGTTAAATATTTTGGAATAAATGGAAAACATATATCCACTAATCTGAGTAGCTAAGTCCTTGTGCAAGAAACCATTGGACACGCCTGCTGGAATCACTGTTTTGTGGGTGGATGTTGTAACACTCCAATTAGATGATCCGAAGGGGATGAGAAAGAGGTTTAGAATTGGAAACGGTACTTCAAAAAATGATGCTGGGTCAAGTATTATGTGAGCACTAACGTGATTATGGAGTATAATATAGCATCTTGTTTTTTGAAAAGCTAGGCACAGTCTCAGGTAAGCCTATTTGTCCCCAAAGGCCATTCGCAGTTACTGTTAACACACTTCCTTGCTTTCACCAGAGCCTTCAGGAGCTGTGACAGTGCTTGCAAATGTGATGCTCATGACAAGTCTGTCTGCTTCGAAAGCATGTCAAGAAAGCTGAACACTATTAATAATACTAATGGAGAGATTATCTTTAGCTCTGATTTTTTTTTTTATCCTTTGAAAATAAAAGTGGGAGGTTTGTTTTAACACCCTGCCCTTTTCATAAAGGCTGCAGGAAGCAATTGAGCCTCTCTGCAGAAACCCTTCTTTGCAAGTTTTCTGCTTAATTAAAACATGGCATTTACTTGGTTAAAAGTGAACTCTTCACAAGTATATTTTAAAGATATAAAACATCATAGTAATAAAAATCACGGTAATCCTTTGCCAGAAGAGCATATTTGTTAGGCATATGGACAAAGAGACAATTATATACTTTTAAACTGTCCATTAAAGAGGCAACGCTGTGTCAGAGCTTCCTTACTACAGCTATCTCTTCTGCCAGGAGACCATAAAGGCTGTGCAGTCACCAATTAGATAGAATTAATGTACAAATTTCTGCAGAAAAATATGTAAGCAAAATTTTTAAAGACCATTCAGGAATGGAAAAAATAAAGTTGTTAAGATAAAATGAATGTGCTATAGCTTTGATATGCCTGCGTGTACCACTTCTAAGCTGAATAGGTGGTGTTTAACATAAACATGTTAAATATGTGACAAAAAAAGGTACTTCAACTAAGGCCCTTATAAAAATCAGTTCCCAAACTATTCCACACCAGTTTCAATTAACTCTCCAAAGTGAAAATATTTTTCATACTTTCATGAAATATGGCATTACACAGAATACATATTTCAAGAATTTGGCAGAACTGCCTCCCTGAGAACTTAGAATAAAACTCACATTCCCCATTGCAGGAGAGCCATTTTATGCTCTTTCTCCCTTTCATGCTTTATAAAGCTAAAAGTTAAACAAATTATTTCATAAGACAGAAGTAGGAAGGTCAAATTGTTTTCCTTTATCTGAAATCGTTACTGAACCCTGGTGTTTGTCTTCTGTACACGTTGGCATTCTGCCTGCCTTTCTCTTTTGTCATGGATTTCAGCTATAAAGTGTGTTCGTCTTTAAAACTAAGCCTCACCGTGTCATATGTTCAACCCTGCTCTGTACAACCCAACACAACTTATCACACTCTGACAGCTAATATTTAAAAGAGAACACACACGTATTTTGAGGTTTGATAACTGCTATCAATCTCGGTAATGGGTATCCAATCCAAAATTGTGACAGATATCTAGTGGATTAAGCATCTACCATGAGCAGCTAATGCTGAAGTAAATGAATCAGTGAGGCAGCTACTTCACACCTTTAATTAAAAATAAAACAAATAAATGCCACACAAATAATGGAAGTGTAAGAAATCTGTCATAGCTGCAAAATGCACCAAAGGATGAAATCTACAGACATCAATTTCTAATTTAGCTTTCTTCTTTTTGATTTTCTTTTTACAATAGAAGATTATGAAATTTTCTTAAATTTTTTTTTTTTTAATGGTTAATTTTTCAGGATTTCCAGTTCAATTTGTCATTGCACCTTGTTTTTACAGAAGCTGCCAGCAGAGATACAGTGGGCCCTGAAACTGCATGGCTTCGATGCTTAGAAAATGTTCTCTTTTAACAAAGTAAATCAAGGTACAGTGACCTACAAAAGCCAAATTGCAGAACAGAGCATAATGGGTAATGCTATGTAAATTGCCATGCATGCAATTGGGATATTATTACAGCAAGACCAAATGTGGTAATAATGACCTTGACATATGATTTCTAGGTGAATTTTACTTTATTATTTTTCTGATTTGAAAACATATCTATCTGAGACTGTAGATTTACCACACTGATGAGCCTGAATAAAAAGTGTGAATTTCTCTATAGTGACTACTCTACCTTGCGTCAACCAAATTTGAAGACAGTAGCTGAGTAGCCACCAAATCACTCTAATGGAGATGTACACATGCACACATGTATACTGTATGTGTATGTATGTGTGTGTGTGTGTGTGTGTATATATATATATATATATATATATATATAATCAGTATAATATTAAACTCTAATTTTCAATTTAGAGGTAAATTTCCTTATAAAATTATCCCCCTAAGGAAAATGTGATGCATAAATATGTTTGTTCTGGCCTTAGAGTGTTCATCCCACATTTAGTAGTAAATTATTTGGGAATTGAAAGGACTGCACTGTGTATTCTTAATAGTCACTTGTTCTAGAAAGTTCAGTTATTGAATATTGTGGCATCATTTTTGTACTTGAAATGAGTTTCACTACATAGCTGGTGCATTTTTGTTGAGGTGAAAATAAAATACAAATGTTTCCCTGTGAAATCTTCCCATAACTTTAGTTAGGATTTTAAAAATAAATCATAAAAAGAGCTCCAAGAAAATATTTATTGCTCTTCCCAAGCATTAGGAAAAATGCTTGCTCTAGACCTGTCACTCAGAGAGAATCAAGATACCACTGTTCAGACATTGTTAGAAGAATTGCTAAAGCATTGTCAAGAATAACATAACTGGAGAAAAGATTCAATTGTCTCTTCATTTTTTAACAATTTAGAGTATTTAGAACTGGTTGATACATGCAAGCATGAAATATTTTTTATTGTGCTGAATACTAAGGGAGTTCAAAATAGCTTTAAATTATTTTTCTTGCATGTTATATGATTTCTTAAATTGTCGGATTACTTATGTCACACTGGACCATCTCTCTAAAAATGGCATTTGAATTTGTGTTGATTGCTCAAAAATCTGTATTTCTGCCACATAACTTCTTCAAAAACTGATGTCATATATATATATATATATATATACATATATGTGTGTGTATATGTTTATATATACTCCATTTAAGTATTCTTGCTTTCATTTTATCACAAGAAAATCCAATTGCTTATTATGTCAACAAAAATATTACTTAAGGTTTTCATATTGTTCAACTGCCATTAGAGCAAAATGTTACTATTTTAATAATTGTAATCCATAGGTAAAATTTTACAGATGGAAAGAATATCCTCTTCCTATACTGACTTCTATGCCTCATGTATGCTCACTTGGATTTATTTTATATCCCATTATTGGTTTAGTTCAAGACAAAATAAATTAAACAATGAATAGGCTACAGATATTTCCCATGGGGTAAGGACACTTGATTTTATTTTCCCCTCTTCCTACATAATATTACAATAAACGTCTTTTGAAACTTCTAGCAAGCAGTCTATACTGCTGCTGTCTTTTATTCCAAAATACAGCCTATGCATAAGTCTTGTTGGACATGAAGACTTATTAATTAAACATGTTTGCACATTCAAATTACTTGGGTAAAATTTTAAACACATTTTGGTTAACATAGCCCATGTGTATTCCTGCAATACAGATAATCCCCCTGCACACATTCTCAGAGAGACTGTAACAAAGGAGCAGCAGTACAAACCAGAGAACAATTCTGCTTGATTTTGCTTTGCAGTCATTTTATCAGGGACAAGGAATATTCCACAGTAGTGTCCAGATGAAGGCTGCATGCATTCCCCAGCATTGCATTGTAGAATAAAATGAAAAACCTAATAGCATTTTGATGTATTCCAGTTAGGTTTTCCATTAAGAGAAAAAGGTGATATGTTCACACCATTTGTCAGGAAAAGAAGAAATGAAGAAAATGTTGACAATTTCATTACACTCTGGTTATGGGGTGATCTGAACTTACCTATTACAAGATAAAAAAACTATTCCAGATATTATTAGTTGAAAACATTATTGTTTATAGATACTTTAACTTGTGCTACAACTATAGAGTTGATATAGCTGTATGTACTCAGATTTAAAAGGAAATATTTTATATCATTTACAACCTTGCTCAAAATTTTGTATCCTTTTGAATGCTGTAACATCACACCAAGTCACGCATTGCTGGACATTTCCCTGTTAAATCCATCCTTGAAAAGAGGATATATAGACACCATAAAAATGCTTCTAAGTATATCATTCTTTTCTTGACCTATGCATTTATTCAGAAGATCCTTTTTTCCCATTTCTCATATTTTTTCCCTTTATTATTGACTATAGGGCTCTCAGATTTTCTGCAGAGAATATTTCCCTCGGGAGAACAGTTGCTGTCCATTTAAAATCAAAGTTAAAAAACTGAACATTTTTTCCAGGGTGCCAGAGAGGCAAGTGGTAGGGTCAACCTGTTCAACTGGAAATTGAGATTACACATCTAGCTTTCTTATGTTTCCTTTACTAATTATTATTAATTGTGATAATATAGCTTTTCATATTGAAGCCTATTTGTTATATATATGCTAAAGCATATTTACTAAAACATTATTTGATTCTGTGGTTTTGGAAAGAGCATTTATTAAGAGTGTATCAGGGATCTACTTGAAAATAGCAGGAGTACATAAAGCTGCCTAAACATGAGAGCTTTTTAACTGATTTTTAGTAAAATGACTAGTTAGTGTTCAAAAATCACAAAATAGTGAGTTAATCAAGTGCCTTGGTACCTGAGGATGGCTATGCATATTAATCATTGTCCACAAAAAATGTCCTAACCCATATTGCTGGCAAGATGGGTGAGGTCTGGAGCACTAACCAATACAGAGAGCACAGCATTGTCTACTTGGATGACAATTAGGGAAAAGCTGGTGAGTAAGTGAGAAACAGAGGGTATCAATACAAGCAGCAGAGAAGGAAGAGTGGCAGGGGAACTAAGTTGACTGCAAACTAATTTCCATATCAGTATATAGCGTCATATTCTATCTGATATTAAGTTATTTCAGCTTCATAATTATTTGGGCAGTGAATCATGTTAGTATATTTAAATTGTATTTGGTACTTATTTTCTAAGAGCAATTATCAGACTCAGAGATTTCTAATCAAGAGGGGAAGTCAGAAGGCCATCTAGTTTATCCACAGCATTTAGGTGGGTTTTACAAGCCCTGATGAGAAATCAAGTACTGTGCCTGAAGAGGCTGCTATGAACAAAACCATCAGTTTGTTTCCTAACCAGTTGTGTAATGAATGCTAAAATATTGACTTTGTCATAAAGTAAAATGTCATCATTTCAAGGAAAAACTCAATTAACAGCATCATACTCTATTAGTTTAAAAACATATGAGCTAAATACAAAATAGGAAATTTTTTTGGGGGGGAGGTTTGAACCTGTGATAGTAGTAGTACGCACCACATATATAAGTTAAATCATTTGCTCAACATCATAAAAGTGGTAAGTGTTGACCCAAGACTTGTTTTCAAGTCAGTCTGACTAGATTTCTGATCATAACCAGTACATTTTATTTCCTTCCACAATACAATCTAGATTCCTGTAAATTTTAAATTCCTGTAAGAATTTTAAAAAGCTTATAGAAAAAAGTATTTTTTTCTAATAAGCAATTATAATGAAGCATCTATGGCAAAACTTAAACATTTTTAAAATGTATTCATTTGATGTTTGTAACATTTTTGTTTTTGTTTTCCTTTCTCTCTTTGGCCAAGTGAGTTTGAGTGGGAATCAAGTGAAGCTTGATTTTATGTTTTTAGGAGAAAACATAAAAAGAGGAAAGTAGGCAAATTAGAGAAGGTTGGCCTAAAGAAGGTCAAAGACCAGATACTTATCACATATTAGCAACACTGATATTGTGCAAGACAGACTCAGACTATGTGACCTGAAGAAGATTTTAATGTATTCCTTTTCCCAAAACCGTCAGCTAAAGGAACTAAAATGGTGCACAGTCAGGACAAAATCCTATCTTCGTGACAACCTCTCCAATGTCCTGGTTTCTCAGTTGGATCTTCAGGGTTCTTATCATTTTAAAAGTTAGCCTGTGCTAATCTGAGCATCTATTTAATTTATAGCACTTTTAGTTGAATTTTCTATAGTGAAATTCTACACTTGAAGGTAGAGACTTGGAAATAAATTTTAAATCCAATGCTATTGCAAATAGCTTGCTTTCAGAGTATTCTCTCTCTTGAAGCAAATAAAGCAAAGACAAGCTAATGAAAGAGCTATTTTCATAATGTGCTGTTCATTTCAAAAATAAATTTGTCATTGTTCTAATCTCATAGAGTAAGAGAGAAAGACAAGGAAAGAGAAAGAGAGAAAGGACACACCCTAGAAAATCTTTCAATTTTTTTCTGTAAAGAAGAGATATAAGCACATACACAAAGATGAGTACATGAGGCTTTCAAAGTTTTAAATTAATCTACATAATCTGTTCTTGTGCTTCACAGGTAAGGAGGCCATAGATCAAGTTTGCGCTAATTGTTCTAGTGTCCCATCAGTTAATGGCCTCCTTCTTTCTCAAAAAAGTCATGGGTCAGACAAAATAATATATAGGAATTAAGGAAACTAAGAGCCATTTATCAACTTTACTGCAAAGGTTTTTGAAATAGAACATCGGGACTAGTACAAATAATTGGTGAATCAAGTCAGGATAGAAACAAATTCTAAATAAAAGGTGAGATTTCAGATGGAATAAAGTAGAGCACTGATGCTTGAATTCCTTGGGTATCTGAATAGAACAGGCCACTCATCCCAGGGAGGAGCTTCAAGTTGTCACCCTGTGCAGAAATTTTCAAGGCAAGAAGATGAATCTAGGAGTATAACTTTTTGTGAGGTTGTGAAATGTTTGACTAAACCAATAGATACTGGCCAGATTTCCTCCAGCTAATGACCAGAACATCTAAGAGAACTGTGTGCGTCAGTGGCTTAGATCAGCAATTCACTCATTTGCAAGTATGTTTCACTGAGCGAACAGTAAACAGATATTTCAGAAACATATATGTATTTGGAAATATAAATAATAAATCATTTCAACAGCTAAATTGAGTTTCACACATATTTGGACAGTGTCAACCTGGTATTGAGATTTATAACAGTTGTCTATTTGTGTAATATGCACCAATGCATCTTTGAAGTAAACTTATTGTAATCTCAATACCAAGGAGTTAGCTTGTCAGCGCATAAGGGCAGATCACCAATTATGTTCTGAGGAAACAAGAAGGTTGAACTGATGAGACACAGGTCACCTAAAAAAGTTCATCAAGATAAAAGGAAAATAAAATTTAAATGTAGCCTGCAGGTCTGTGGTCTCGAAAACAACTACCCATTTAAAACAGGGCCACAGTCTCTACCCAAAAAGGTTTGATTAGTTGATCTGGGGAGCTCTCAAAATCTCTTTGCATTTATATTTGGTGGCTTTGTTCCTCCTCTCCTGCTCCATCTCCTATTTGTCTGCATACTCTTGAGGAAAGCCAGTTGGAGAGCCCAGATGCTGCCACCACATATCTTGGGATCATTAATGTGTACACCTGTTTTATTCTGATATTCCCAGAGTCCCCAGTCTTGGGCAAAACAGGAGGGTACAGTCCTCTGTTTCCAAGGATGCAAAACCCAGGTTTCAGGTTTCATATGTATGCATGTGACTGTAGTCATAATACTAAGCCATTTTATACAAGACACACGAGCATCTGAGGACTTTGGTATCTGTGGAGTTGCCTGGAACCAATCTCCCATGGATACTGAGGGATAGATGTCCTAAGTCCTGGAGAGAAAAGGAAAACTAATATTTTTGTCTTCCAAATCTTCTTAACTAGTTCCATATGCATCTGCCCCTAACTTCCCAACTCTACAGTGTATTTTTTTTTTTTTTTCTGTATGCGGGCCTCTCACTGTTATGACCTCTCCCATTGTGGAGCACAGGCTCCGGACGCGCAGGCTCAGCGGCCATGGCTCACAGGCCCAGCCACTCCACGACATGTGGGATCTTCCTAGACCGGGGCACGAACCCGTATCCCCTGCATCAGCAGGCAGACTCTCAACCACTGCACCACCAGGTAAGCCCTCTACAGTGTATTTAAATTCACTCCAAGACACTTAGCATGCTATAGAAGACTTTCTACTCTAGTTTATGCTTCTCATTTCCTTTTTTCACCCCAATGCCTCACTGCTATCATGAGAGAACATCATCTGTCTTCATCTAGCTGCCAAACTAGCCTTCCCTGCATATATGAATATATAGAAACAATTTCTGGCACTTGTTTGAAAGGAAAAGGAGGTGGTATAGTCTAAACTAGTGAACAGGAAGTCAAAAATAACTTGTGATTCAAGAATAAATCCTCAGTAAAGAATGATGTGGTCTATAGAACTGAATTTTACAGATATGTTAAGACTCACAATTCAACAAAAATATCTGCAGCCTGAGAAAGGACTCCCTAATCTGTATCATTTTCTGCTTTGATAACATTTAAAAAACTAAACTACTCGCTTAACTGATTTATACAAATATGACAATAAATAATTTAAATTTTGGCTGATTATAAAATAACATTATTCCATTCTTATTACCGTAATAAAGAGATATTATTAGGAAACTCTCTATATCAGTATTTTATCAAATGGTGTTCAGTTAATACCATAGACTTTCACTACATGAGCTTATATAAGCAATTACAAGTTGTTTCTCTTTCTTTAGCTATATGCTGCCCATAGATATGTTTTGTTTGAAAGACACTGAAAAATTCAGAATAAATAATAGAATATTCAGCATTTCAAAATGAGAGAATTGTGAAGAACTTCTGGAATGACGGAGTAATGACTTCCAAAAAGTTCACTCCTCCATTGAAGCAAAAAGAACAGTGGAAAAATTGTCAAAATTAACTTCTTTAGAACCTTGGAAATTAACCAAAATCTTGCAACAATTCTAACAATGTTTTTCCAAGAAAAACAGCTGACTCTGTAAGAGTGAGCACTGGGACATTTTAACTTGTCCTATTTTCACTTTTTTCTCCCCAACTCCATGGGGCTCTTGAAAACCAAGCCCTACAACCAAGATGGATTTGAAAGTGAGCACCCAGCAGTCATTGCAGAAGGAAGTAGGATTAGAAACCTCCCCCAAACCCCATCCTCAGAGAATTATCAATACTTGACATTTCTATAGCTTCTTGGAAAAGATCCATTCATAGGACCTATCTTTATCAGATCTAATGCAGAACTTGTTCAAGAGGGCAAAGCTCTTCCTACAGAGTTAGTCAAAACAAGCAAAAAAACAAAACAAAACAGGGCAATTGTTTAACACCACAATGCTTGAGTTGGCAATATGAGATAGGGAAAATAAGAGGCTGACCAAAACACTTTAAAGTAATTGCTAGGGAATGAGATACCCACAAGTGTCTTTGGAACACTCTGACATACTTCTGTAGATATAGAATTGCATGCACTGTGTAACGCTATTTTCATGTCCAGGAAAGACCTGAGAAGGCCCTAATCTTTCATCTCTGGCTAAGCCTCAAGACTCTGTCCAAGCAGGAAATGAGGCTACAGAGAGATTTAAACTGCTGGAGTGCTGGAGGTATGCCCCAACACACACATACACAGAGGTTCTTGGTGAAAGGTTGGAAGTCTTTAAGTTTCAAGGCATTAAGAAAATCTCAGTCAAACAAGAGGTCACTACTAAGCTAACTAAGCAGAGACTTCAGTGGCTGCACATGGCACACATACAGGCTTGTAATCAGTTTAGAGTAGTCACTAAATAAACAAATGGGAATAAAAACATCAAGGACAAAGAGCAACAGAAACAAACTCTGAAGGGGGAGAGGAAACCTGACCTCCAGAGTTGTCACATTATATTATTTAAAAGTCCAGTTTCAACAACAACTAAAATGATACATACAAATACAAAGGAAAATACTGACCATATCCAGGTGGGGGGAGGGGGAGATCAACAGAAATAGTCCTTGAGGGAGCCCAGATCATGACCTTACTACACAAGACTTTAAATTGGCTACTATAAATATAATCAGGAAACCATGGCTAAAGGAAAGTACAAGTACAATACAGTGTCTCACCAAAAGTGTATTATCAATCAAGAAATAGAAATTATTAAAAAATAATTCTGAAAAAATTTTGTAAAACAAAAATTCTGAAGTAGAAAATAAAAATAATTGATGTGAACAATTTGCTATAGCAGCTCAACAACATATTTGGGCTGTCAGAGAAAGAATCAGCAAACTTGAATATAAGACAATTGAAATTATCCAGTCTGAGGAACACGAAAAAGAAAAGAAAGAAAAAAATTTAAAGAACCTCAGAGATATATGGTGGATCATCTAGCACACTAACATATGCCTAATAGCATTCCCAGAAGGAGAGGAGAAAAATTAAGAAGCAGAAAGAATATAAAGAAATAATAACCAAATATTCCCAAATGTTGCAAAGAACATCCAAGAAGCTCCATGTACTCCAACTAAGATAAACTCAGAGATCCACACTTAAGCAAGTAACTGTCAAAGTACTGAAAGAAAAAAACAAATAGAAAATCTTCAAAGCAGCATAAGAAAAGTTATTTATAACGCACAATAATAACAATTGATTTAACATCAGTAATCATGGAGGCCAGAAGGAAGTGGAATAACATATTCAAAGTGCTAAATAAAAATGTCAAAAAAGAGTCTTATTTTCATTAAAACTATTCTTCAATAATAAAGAAAAATTTAGAAATTCCAGATAACTTTTCACAAACCAGCCTGCTCAACAAGAAATGTTAAAGAAAATCCTTCAGGCAGAAATGAAAGAGCATTAAACAGTAACTAAATCCATACAAATATGTAAAGATCATCAGCAAAAATATCTACATAGGCAAATATAAAACATAGTATAAATGTATGTTTATTTACAATACTTTTCTTCTTCCATAGAATCTAAATGACAACCACATTAAAAAATGATTATATATCTGTGCGATGGGTTTAAAGTGAACAAAGATGTATTTTATGTGACAAAAATAACAAAAAGTGGTAAATGAAATGGAGCTAAATTGGATCCATTTTCTTTGTATATTTTCAATTTAATAGCTGTTAAGTCAAGCTAGACAAATTTCTTAAAAGACACTAACTTCTGAAACTGACTCAAAAACAAGAAGAAAATCTGAATAATGAGTGATTGTATTAGTAATCAAAATGCTTTCCACAAAATTATCCCCATGGCTTCACTGGTAAATTCTATCAAAGATTCACAAAATTAAAAATACCAATCATTTAAAAATTCTTCCAAAAATAGAAGAAGAGGAAACAATTTGTAAACTCATTCTATGAGGCCAGGATTACTCTGACACCAAAACCAGACCTTGACATTGCAAGAAACAAAATAAAACAAAAACAAACTACAGACCAATATTTTATGAATATAGAAGCAAAAAATCTCAATAAAATACCCAGAAACAAAATAAAGCAATATATGAAAAGAATTATACATTATGACAAACTGTGATCTACTCCTAGAATCCAAGATTGGTTTAACATTTGAAAAATCAATGCATATAATATACTATATTAATAGAATAAAGGGCAAAATGTGATTATCTCAGCAGATGCAGAAAATGTAATTGGCAAAATCCAAAATATTTTCATGACAAAAATCACTTAAACTAAGAATCAGCCTTATTCCTCATAAAAAAGCAAACAACAACAAAAAACTATTAGAACTATGACAATAACAAGCGTTGGCAAGATATGGAGAAATTGGAACCATAGTACATTGCTGGTGGGATTGTAAAATGAAGCAGCCATTTTGGAAAAGAGTTTGGCAGTTCCTCAAAATGTTAAACATAGAGTTACCATATTACACAGAAATTCTATTCCTAGGTATATAACCAAGAAAAATTTTACTCCTAGGTATATAACCTAGGAGTATAAAAACTTGTATAAGAATATACATACTAGTATAGTAGTCCAGAGTGGAAACAATCCAAATGTCCATCAACTGATGAATGTATAAACAACATGTGGTATATCCATAAATAATATATTGTTTAACAATTGAAAAATGAAGTATTGATATATGCTACAGTATGAATGAATCGTGAAAACATTGTGTTAAGCTGTAGTGATTTTGAAGAATTTCAAAGCTGGTCAAGAAAAATACATATAACCATGAGGTGATAGTAGCACATAATGAGCTTTATGTGGGCAACACTTTGGCAGGTTTGCATTTGGAGGTGGGATGGGGAAGAGAACCCCTCATAGTATGAAACTTTCCAGAGGTTGTGGTATGAGGACCACAACCCAAAAGAGGAGAAGGGCAAGAGTACTCACAGAGGAGCAGAGTGAGGAACTCACAGAGAAAAGGAGAAGAATCAGAGAGGAGAGTTTATGTGTCTAGGTGACATTGCTGCACAACACCATGGGGAGAGTCTGGATCAGAGATCTGTGAAGGGCAACAATGACTTGGGTCACTATAGCCTTAGAGTTGATCTTATCTATAGCTAGTAGATGTTGAGTGCAATTTCTCTAGACCAGAAATATCTGAAGGGCAGCAGTGGCTGCTTTATGGCTAAAAATCTGCTTATTGGGGCTTTATTTAAAAACAACAGGATGTGTAACAATTTGAGTTTGATGTCAGTGAGCTTTTGAGCTAACAGGTGCTAGTCTGCTATGAAGAAGCCAACAACATAAGACTAATATAGAGAAGCCATCTTTGGCTCATGTATATCACATAAGCAGAAAAAAACACGGAAAAAGGACTACATGTTATATAATCCCATTTATATAAAATATCCGTAATAGGCAAGTTCATAGAGACAGAAATTAGATTAGTGGTTGACATTGCCATGAACTGTGTGGAGAGAGAAGTGGGAATTGATTGCTAATGGGTACAGGGTTTCTTTTTGGTGTGATGAAAATGTTCTAAAGTTGGATAGCGGTGATGGTTGTACAACTGAATATACTGCAAAACAGTGTATTTTTCACTTTAAAAGGATGCATTTTATTGTATGTTAATTACATAGCAATAAAGCTGTTACATAAAAAGAGTTCCCCTAAAAGTTCACATTTCTAGTTTCTTTTTATTAGTACGAGAATAGTTATTTCAAAAATTGACATGGGCTTCATATTCACTGCCCTCTTTAAGTGTGGCATCTTCTCAGTTTTCTACAATGTCCACTTAGCCTTGCTTTACCCATTTATGTTACCTGCCTGTTCCCTGTACATATTTGAGTTTGTAACTCTTAATCTATGTTCTCAAATTTTCCTCCTTTTCTTTCTTCTTCTCCTTTTTTAAAAAAAATGTATTCAACATTTTCTACTCTCTTAATGCCAACTATTGCTTTCATATTCTCTACCATATTTTATCATTTAGTAATATAATTTTACTTTAACAGCATTACAACAAAAGGTCAGAAAGTTATGTGAATTTTACAAGTAATATCTTTATTTAAAAAAAAATAATGTTTCTTAGCAGAATAGCATAGAATTGTAGTGCAAAATAAGACTTTAATGACATCGTTGTAATGAACAGTGAGATACCTTAGCTTTCTCCCCTTTGATTCAGCATCAGTTCAAACCTATTCACCTGAACATTTGTGATTATGAATTGAAAAAAAAAATAAAGTAGAAAAGCAGAAAGAAGAATGAAACTAATTATAAATGGGTTGAAATAATTAGATTTGATGAAAGAAGACTGAAAGTAACAGACAATTTGATATGAGTAAAATTAATATATCAAATAGTCTATCACCATTATTAATCAATCAAAATACACAAAGTAAAAAACAGGTGGTTTTTCTCCCTTTTGAATTGAGGTAGAAGGACCTTTTCATTTCTTGTTATAGCTCAAGTGCATATTAAATACCTTCTCTCCTATCACATATTCTCTGGTAACAAGGCACCATGATGGTCCTCAATATTTCTGCCTCCTGGTGTTCATACACTCGGCTGGTACCTTCCACAGAAAAGAGGACTGATGTGTGTGATGAAAAGGACCTGATGAAGTGATGGTGTGTGACTTTTAGGTCATAAAAAAATGTGGTTGCTTACACCTTGCTCTTTCGGAATAGTCAGATACCAGATTTCAAAGAGTCCCATGTAGTGGCCCACATGGAAAAATTGAGTTCTTCTGCTGACACCAGTACCAACTTGCTATGTAAATGAGCCACATTGAAAGTAAATCTTCTAGTCCCAGTCAAACTTTCAAATGACTGTGATTCCAGCCAATATCTTGAAATCTCATGAAAATCCCTGAGGCAGAACAACTTCAATTAACTTTTTTCACACAGTGTCTCTAATTCAGTCTCTGCTGGGTTCCTTTGGAAAGAGTCAGTTGTACTCAACATTCATAGCTTTCAGCCAGTTAGAAACAACAGAAAACAGAATCAAAACTGCTGGGGCCATTTTCATGAAGATTTATATTCAGAAACATAAGGGTTAGAAGCTTTCCATGGATACCATTAAATTAAAATATTAACAGAAAAAATGACAATGTAAGTATGACAGAAAACAATACAACTGAAAATAGAGATATGTGAATAGCAAGTTGTCACACATTGTGTCAAGTAATTAAAAGTCCAGAAATACTAAAACATAGTAATAATAATACTTAGGCTAGAGTTAGCTTACTCACATGTCAGCTATTAATACCACAGAAACAAAATCACTATATGCATTTTTCATCTGTTCTCCTGATTTTTTGTATTTGTTTTAAGCTTAGATTTTTAAAAATTTATGTATAGTAGGCACATTATTAAATGTGGACATTGGAAAAAGGCTTTGTGTTAGCCGAACAGAAAACATAATTTGACACTAAGAGGTAGGTAGCCATATTGGATTGTTACTATTGTGAGACTGGCAAGATTTTTATGACATTTATTTTTCCCTGAGGCGTTAAATGTGTCAGGATGAGATGGCATATAATGTTTTGTGACAATAGCTTTCTTTAGGTTGTATTGGGCATAATGTCTTACATTTTAGATATGGAAATCTTTCCATCCATAGAAATTGAGAGCATTGTAGAGAAGGGTATGAAAGCAACATTTCATTAATACAGATATTTCTGCACAGAATGTATAATTAAAAGAATTCCAAGGCATATGTTTTCATCCTACATATTCTTACATACACGTATTCTGAGAGGTCTTTAAATCAGAGGTTTTGAAGGTAACTAAAATAATGTTAATGAAAACTCTCTCTCTCTGGATTTATACCATATTGATGTCATCTTTCAACATTTATTTTCACTGTCTGTAATTGTGTATTTTTGTATCCATGGAAGTAAATCATAGTCCACTGCACATTTTCTTGTTTTTTAAATATATATATATATATATATATATATATATATATATATATATATATATATATATAGGATGGAGAACACAATGTAACTTTATGATTGCTGATACTGATACTATAATTAAAGAAAATTTTGGAGTTAGATAGTTCCTGTCTACATTACTTAGAAAAGGTGTTGCACTTGACTGGACAAAAGCCTAGTGTATTTGGAAATATTTGTCATACTCAATATATCAGTTCCCTACTAAATAGCCAGTATCACACCTGCTTTCATCACCTTGAATGCCTTAGGAATTTTCTCCAGTAGATATTTTTAAATTATTATTGTAAATTTCTGATGTTATTTGCAAGATTCTTTAGCACATTTCCTACTTGAAGGAAATATTCAAATATTTGTAGGAATAGATACATGTAATCTTTAAATGGGGTCTAAAAGGGGCAGGGCAAGATTCAGTTTCCATCTTAAAAGTATTGATCAATTTGCTTATTTATTTATTTATTTGGTGAGGATATGAAAAGAGAAGACAAGCAGAGTGGTATCTGCCTCTCATTCTGGCATGCAGGCCCATTTGCATCAAACAAAAAGAGGAGTTTTGGTGTGCAAAATACTTTGTGAGAACATTGCACTGCTCAACTAAAAGTGTTTTAGAGAGTGGAGATCAAGATGGTGGTGTAGGAGAATGCTGAGCTCAACTTCCCTAATAAAACAAACAAAAAAATGCAACTACATGTGGAACAACTCTTGCTGAAAATGACCTGGAATCTGGCAGAACAGCTCTTCTACAACAAAGGCTATAAAGAAAGATACACACAGAGTTTGGTAGGACGGAAGGAAAAATGATCAGGTTGGGACCCACACCCCTTGTGGGGGTACCCAGAAGAGGAGGAGGATATCATGGGCTCTGGGATCTTCCCTGGGGAGGGAGGGGTTTGAGTCACATATTAGACACCCCAGCCCTTGGGATCTGCCACCAG
Organism: Phocoena phocoena; assembly: GCF_963924675.1. Lineage (NCBI taxonomy): Eukaryota > Metazoa > Chordata > Mammalia > Artiodactyla > Phocoenidae > Phocoena > Phocoena phocoena. Next base: position 21,813,690 of record NC_089235.1, read on the forward strand.
GGAGAAAATCCCTCTTAGCTTGTTTGAAACCCAGTGGAGTTTACAAAAGGGCCATAAGAAACAAAGAATTTTCTCCTGAAGAGTGTTCACACAGTCTTGCTTACTCTTGGTCTCAGTGTGGAGGCAGCAGATTGAAAACTGCTGGGGGCTCTGGTTGGCTTGCAAGACCACCCCAGCTTGCCTGACAGCCTGTACCAGGCTCCTGCTCCAGCTCCTATTTCTGCTCCTCACTAAAGTGGAGGCTGCTGTTGCCAAGGAGAATATGCACAGTTAGACATTATTGGGTCCTAATCCTGCCTCTAACCAGGACAGAGGCAGCCATTTCCAGCAGGCATGTCTCTACCCACATTTGAGCAAAGTGAAACTACTTCCAAGAAACGTACAGCCATTGCCTATGGTAACAAAACTAGCTCAATATTGTGTCACCAACTGCTCCAGCCCCAACTCAGACTTTAACCAAGGAGCTCACATCAGGAAAAAAGTGCAACCAGTGTAGGCCCAAGCCTTCAGGCCTCGGCCATGACCTGAACCAAAGTGGAGGCTACCATGACACTCGGGAGAAACCCAATTCCCTCAGGGATCATTATCATAGGACATTATGACCATTGAGCATGGAAGCAGCCCTAGCCTGCACATGAACTTAGTTCTAGTCCCTCCAACTCCTACTTCCCGACCAAGGTTGTGGCTGCCAGCACTCCCTGAAAGAGGATATGGGCGGTGCTCTCTTCAGATCCAATTCTCACCAAACCTACTGGCAGCCACAGAATGCATATGGACACTCCCACACAAGGGCACACCTTTAGGACCAGAATACGTAACTGTTTCACCTAATTTCCCAGAGATGGAGAAAGTTAAGCAAAATGAGAAGACAGAGGGAATGTGTTTCAAAAAAATGAGAGAGAAAAAAAAATATCAAACCCTGAAACAAGGCCTGATGAAACAGAGGTAAATAATTCACTTGATAGAAAGTTCAAAGCAATAGTAATAAAAATGCTAACTGAACAGGGGGAAATAATAGACAAAAAGAATGAGAATTTCAACAAAGGACTAGAAGATATTAAAAAAGAACCAGTCAGAGCTGAAGAATACAATAACTGAAAGGAAAAACACAATAGAAAGAATTAACAACAGATTAGGTGATACAGAAGAACAATAAGTTATCTGGAAGATAGAATAATGAAAATTACTCAATCAGAAAAGCAAAAAGTATAACAAATTTTAAAAAATGAGGATACTTTAAGGGACCTCTGGGAAGACATCAAGTATGCTAACATTTTGCATTTTAGGGGTCCCAGAGGAGAATAGAGAAAGGGATATAAAATATAATTGATAAAATTATGGTTGAACACATCCCTAACCTGAAAAAAGGAAACAAAATCCAACAACATATAAAAGGCATCATAAAACATGATCAAGTTAGATTTATTCCTGGGACTCAAGGATGATTCAATATTCACAAATCAATCAAAATGATTAATTTTACATTAGTAAAATAAAGGATAAAAATCATATGATCATCTCCACAGATGCAGAAAAAGCATTTGACCAAATTCAACATCTGATCATGACAAAAACTCTTATCAAAGTTGGTATAGAGGGAACATTTCTCAACATAATAAAGGTTATTTATGATAATCCCACAGCTAACATCATATTCAATGGTGAAAAGCTGAAAGCTTTTCCTCTAAAATCAAGAACAGGATAAGGATGCCCAGTTTTGCCACTTCCATTTAACATAATATTGGAAGTCCTAACCACAGCAGTTAGACAAGAAAAAATAAAAAGCATCCAGATTGGAAGGGAAGAAGTAAAACTAACAGTATTTGCAAATAACATGATACTCTATGTAGAAAACCCTAAAGTCTCTACCAAAAAACTAGCAAATGAATTCAGCGAAGTTGCAGGATACAAGATTACTACACATAAATCTGTTGCTTTTCTGTACACTAATAATGAACTATCAGAAAGAGAAAGTTTAAAAAATCCTGTTTAAAATTGTATCAGAAAGAATAAAATACCTGGGATAAATTTAACCAAGGAGGGGAAATACTTATATTCTGAAAACTATGAAATATTGATGAATGAACTTTAAGATGATGCAAAGAAATAAAAACATATCCTGTGCTCTTGGATTGGAAGTATTAATAATGTTAAAATGGCCATGCTATCAAAAGCAATCTTCAGATTTAATGTAATCCCTATCAAAACACATGACATTTTTCATAGAACTAGAAAAATCATGCACAAGTCCATATGGAACCACAAACGCCTTTGAATTGCCAAAACAATCTTGAGAAAAAGAACAAAGCTAAAAGTATCATGCTCCCTAACTTCATATTAAACTACAAAGCTAGATTCCACATAGAAGCAATACCATATGACATTCATCTTTCCCTGTCTGGCTTATTTCACTTAGTATGATTAATTTTTATGTCCATCCATACTGTTGAAAATGGCAAATGAATTTATGTACAAACAAAAATAGACCCTCAGACATAGAAAACAAATTTATGGTTACCAAAGGGGAAAATGGGGGAGGGACAACTTAGGAGTTTGGGATTAACATATACACACTACTATATATAAAATAGATGACCAATAAGGAACTACTGTATAGCATAGGGAGCTATATTCAATATTTTGTAATAACCTATAAGGGAAAAAATCTGTAAAAAGATATATATGTATGTATAACTTAATAACTGTATGTATAACTGAATCATTTTGCTGTACACCTGAAACTAACACAACATTGTAAATCAACTATAAGCCAATGAAATAAAATAAAATGTAAAAAAATAAACACAGCTACAGTAATCAAAACAGTATGGTACTGGCACAGAAACAGGCACATAGATTAACACGACAGAAGAGAGAGGCCAGAAATAAACTCACACACCTATGGTCAATTAATTTACCACAAAGGAAGCAAGAAAATATAGAGAAGAAAAGACAGTCTCTTCCATAAGTTGTTCTGGGAAAACTGGACAGTTACATGTAAAAGAATGAAATTAGAACACTTTCTCACACAATATAAACAAATAAACTCAAAATGTATTAAAGACTTTAATACAAGACCTGAGACCATAAAACTCCTAGAAGAGAACATAAGCAGAACACTCTTTGACATGTAACAACAATTCTTTGATCTGTCTCCTAAGGCAAAGGAAACAAAAGCAAAAATAAACAAATGGGACCTAATTAAACTTAAAATCTTTTGCAAAGTATAGGAAATCATTGACAAAATGAAAAGACAACCTACAGAATAGGAGAAAACATTTCCAAATGATCTGACCTACAGGGGTTTAATATCCAAAATATACAAACAGCTCATACAACTCAATATCAAATAAACAAAAAGAACAAAATTTTAAATGGGCAGACCTATATAGAGATATTTTTCAAAGTTGACTTACTGATGGCTAACAGGCACATGAAAACATCCTCAACATCACTAATTTTTAGAGAAATGTAAATCAAAAAACAATGAAATATCATCTCATACCTGACAGAATACTATCACAAATAACAAATGTTGTTGAGGATGTAGAGAAGAGGGAATACTTGCACACTGTTGGTAAGAGTGTAAATTGGTGCAGACATTATGGAAAACAATATGGAAGTTCTGCACAAAACTAAAAATAGAACTATTAATACCATATGATCCAGCAATTGCACTCCTGGGTATATATCTAGAAAAAAAATGAAAACACTAATTTGAAGAGATATATGCACTTCAATGTTCATAGCAGCACTATTTACAGTAGCCAAGATACTGAAGTAACCCAAGTGCCCATCAACAGATGAATGGATAAAGAAGATGTGGTATATATATATATATATATATGTCTATGCTTAGTGGAAAAGAATAGAGAATGACAAATACCATATGATTCCACTTATATGTGGAACCTAAAAAATAAAACAAACAAATGTATATAGCAAAACAGAAACAGACACACAGTTAGAGAAAACAAACTAGTGTTGACCAGTGGGGAGAAAGGGGCAGGAGCAAGATAGAGGTATAGGATTAAGAGATATAAATTACTAAGTATAAAATTGATATGTAACAGGATATATTGTACAACACAGGGAATCCTAGCCATTATCTTATAATAACTTTTAATGGAGTACAATCTGTAAAAATACTTAATCACTATGTCATATACCTGAAACTAATATAATATTGTAAATCAACTATACTTCCATTTAAAAGACAGTAATATTCCAGGGCACAAAATACTGAAGGTGTCACTAGACAGACAAGTCCCTCCCCCCACCCCGCTTCTGACCCTGTGCTTTGGGGATTGCCAAGCTGTACAATATTCTGAGTGAGAAGTTTCTTCCATACCTACAAGTAGGACCTTTCTGGGGGATGTGTAATTTGGCCACTGGAAGGAAGGCCACTGCCAGGCAACTCAGAAAGAGCTCTTAAGGTTGATTTTCAGAGAATATATTGATCTCTCTGTACTCCATTAATTTTTCTAGTCTTAAGTATTTACTCCAGAAATGGACTGTCTCTGTGACCTATCTGAATTCTAAATTAAAAGTCATCAGATTTAACATTGTAGCACATTTATTTCATTGTATTCATCATGGGACTTGTCATCCCATGTGGTCAGGGACCATATCTAATTGGTTTATACATGTCTATTTATTGACAAGCCCATCTTGCTAATTAGAAGTTCATTCTTAGATGCTCAAAACTTTTCCCTACATCATAATTGACTAAGTAAATGAAATAATAAAATGACCCCCATGTTTCCTCCACTTAACAAAACTGTAAGAATCTTCAAAATTCTGGTTTAAGTTCCCTGTGTACACTCCAATCCCAAATTAATTAATCAATTCAAAACACTTTATCATATAACAGTAGGAAAGGTACTAGGTAAAATACACTGTACTTATTTATCTCACTTATCTTTTTAATCACTTATTTATATTATTAACTCCTTATATATGGTTTATATCTGTACTAAATTATTAAGTGCTGGAGTATATCGTCTGAAACTCACAAGAAACTAAATGCTTACAGATTGACTATCGTTATTTAATGAAAATCTTTTTCCCCATAGAATATGTCACTAGTTTAACTTTTATTCAATACTTCATATTAATTACCACAACGTCCCCTTTGCACTGTGTGTGAGGGTCCTTCATTTTCAGTCATATATCTTCTTGCATGTAAATATTTCTGTGTTGAGGAGGGTGTGGCTAGGGAATTTGGGGAGACAAAAGAAATGATACAAATATAACCAATTTTGCTCTCTTGAGAGCAAATAAGAGTCAAATGTGTCAGCTTAGGCTTCCTTGATGGCACAGTGGTTAAGAATCCACCTGCAAATGCAGGGGACACGGGTTCAAGCCCTGGTCTGGGAAGATCGCACATGCCGCAAAGCAACTAAGCCCATGCACCACAACTACTGAGCCTGTGCTCTAGAGCCCACGAGCCACAACTACTGAGCCCACGTGCCACAACTACTGAAGCCCGCTAGCCTAGAGCCTGTGCTCCACAATAAGAAAAGCCACTGCAATTAGAAGCCCGTGCACCGTAAACGAGAGTAGCCCCCGCTCGCCACAACAAGAGAAGCCACTGCAATAAGAAGCCTGCGCACTGCAACTAAGAGTAGCCCCCGCTCGCCACAACTAGAGAAAGCCTGTGCACAGCAACAAAGACACAATGCAGCCAAAAATAAAAATACTTTTTTTAGAAAAGGTGTCAGCTTGTAAATAAAATGTTTTTATTTCAAAAGCATGTTTATTCTATCAAATTTTGCCTTTCTAAGAGAGAACCTAATCTCACAAACTTCTGTATTTTTTATATCATTAAGCAAGGCAACAATCTTCATTTAGACAAATTACTACCTGCAAAGAGCCACCTCACAGCACAACCAAGAGAATCCTTTTCACTTGTCGTTTTGTGTAATTAGCAGCAATTCCACCCTTCCCCAGCCCATCCCTGCAAAGATAATAGTATGAATGGGATCCAACGTGGAATGCAAAAGCCTAGCTTTTGAGAAAGAAATTCATGTAAATCACAGTCTGAGTTTTCACAATTTTTTCTTGCCTTCTATAACTTTGTACACAGATATATTAACACATAATTTGTAATTCACAATATTGTAATCATTTGATTACGAATCAGCCTCAAAGTAATTAATTTGTAATGATTTATTCTCAAAGTCTATCCCAGCTCTTTGCACTTAGTAGGTATTCAATAATTGTCTAAATATCTTACCCATCATAGGAATTACCTGGCAGCATTACGTGTCTGTCTATCTTGGGTATAAACATATATACCCCTATATCCTTTTTAATTCTAACTATAACTGAAATCCAGCAAGAGAAGCAGTCCTTGTAACCAATTAAATATTTGAAGGGATTATAAAAACTTATTTAAACTAAACAATTTGCAATTAGCGCAATGTAATGTATCTCTCTGTATATCAGATTGGAAAACTAATAGGGTGAAAATATATCTACTTATAACACATACTTGCACTTCTGTCAATGTCTAAATATTTTGTTTTACTAAGAGAAATGTTTATTGCATTTTGCTGTTATCCAATATAGTGTTACATATTGTGAATTACAGGGATCTTATCTATGAACAATATATCTGGTATATATTTAGAAGTGGTAGGGATAATACTCAATGAAAAGGTCTTCTAGAATAATTTCATAGCTTGTAGTACTGAGTCAGTAATTTTCTAATAAAATGTTACCAACATTACCCAGCTTCATTAAAATTTCTAGAATATTTGCATCTGTACAAATTTTATATTTTATCAAAATAGTTCAAACATGTAGAAAATAATGTGGTATAATATTCACTCATGTATCTATCTTTTTATATTTAGAGTTCACTTCTCCCTCCTCTTCTCTGTGTAAAAGAGCTAAAGACACCTTCCCTATCATGTTCTCCAAACTTTTTTCTTAAGGTAACCAAAGTTTTGAAATATAGTGCACTTGCTATATACTTTTACTATTGAGAGATAATAGAACATACATATACTGGTCTCTGCCCTCAGTCCCTGGCACAGAACTCCTAAAACCTTTGTAATTTCCAAGTGATAATAGCACCAGAAGCATCTTGTGTTCTATTGAGGTAATTCTGGATGGACCCCTAGATGGCTCTTAGATGAAGGCTGGTCACCAGAAAGACTGAACCATGATTAGAAGCTGCTAATTTCATTCTGGCCCCCACATACCTCTAGAGAGGGGAAAGGACCTGGAAACAGAATTCATGATTGATCATGCCTACATGAGGAAACCTTCATAAAATCCCAATAGGATTTTCTATAAAAAGAATGGGGATTCGGAGAGATTTCAGGCTAGCAAACACATCTCTCATAAGGGACAGAAGCTCTGGTGCTTGGGACCAACCTAGACCTCTCCCTTTGTATCTCTTCATCCTGCTGTTTATCTGTATCCTTTATCATCTGAAGTGCGGTGGGAGCAGTCTTGTGAGACTGAGTCCCTACCCATGGGATCTGATACTATCTCCAGGTAGATAATGTTAGAATTGAGTTAAATTATAGGACACCCAGTTGATGTCTCAGAGAATTGTTTGTTGTGGGGAAAACAACCGCCCACATTTGTTGACCGGACGTGTCACAAGTGAAGTATTTTCTGTGAACAGTAAAGGAGATACACATTATCCCCCATTCACTATAGACTGAACTGAGGTTTTTCCTACAACAGGAGAAAAAAGACTGAGTTTTTCATCTTAACTACATACATGTGTGTGAAAATATATGTATTCTTACAATGTATACTATTCTTTATCACTTAAGAATGACATAAAATATCAAATTCCATAAGTCCTTTGATATCTTAGACAAATATATAATCCAGGTAGATTGTAAAATAAATAAACATACTGTACATACACGTAACTGGGCAAGTCCCTCCCTCCTCAGGAAAGACAAGTAGTATAATAAGAGCTCATTTATGAACACTTATTCCATTCTAAGCAATATTCTAAATGTATTACAGGAGTTTTTTTCTTTATTCCTCACAATAAACCTAAGAGGTAAATGCTATAAGTTTCTCATTTTCCAAATAAGTTAAAGGAGACAAGGAGAGATATTTGTCTGTGGTCACTTGGTCAGTATGTGGCAGACCTGAGATTCGAACCTTGGCAGATAGATTCCAGAATCCTCTTTTTTTAGCTACTTTCTTGTACATGAAGTTTGATTTTGTGAACCATCAAATAGTTACTACTCTTTACACATTGACATAATAAAACTGTGGTACTTATGAGAGACAAACAAACCTATGAAAATTGAATTCTAAATCCTTAATCCTTAATGTTAGATACTAGATCCCTTTGAAAATCTGATGAATACTATGGACTTTCCCCTCAGAGATTTGGGTGTACATACATGTGTACACATATAAGTGTACATTACATTGCTTTGTGTTGTATTTTAGAGTTTCGTTGGCCAGATTAAATACTAATTAATGAAAGTAAAGATAAATAAACACTCTATATATTGTTCCTTTCCCTAATACTTTTAAAAATTATTTTAACCAATTTTTTCTTTTAGCTATAAAATATTTTAGATAGATTTGTTTATTTTTTAGTAACTTTTAAAAACACAGGGCATAATGGTCTACTAACATGTTTTATAATCAGTGTTTAGGTAACTCTAAAAGGCTATTCAACATTCCATGTAGTTTAACTCTGATATAAATATCTCTAAGAGCATAGAAAGGCAGACAATTATTTTGGGGTTGAGGATATTTTGTGGGCTGGCTTGAAAATGTTGTTATTTTCAACAACATTTTTTTTTTGGAAGGGGACTGATCACATTACATCAATATGCTATACTTGTCTCCCTTACCTTGATTATGATAGCTACCAGCTCCTTAATAATAAAAATAAATGGAACAGATTCTTGTAGGAAACTTTTTTATTTTCTCTACCCAAGGCTCATCAATGAACATTTATAGAAATAATATGTTGAGTGTAAGAAGTTAGAGTAATAATGTTCATATCAAAGTGGAGAAAAAAATCTGTAAATATCTTTTTTAAAGATTTGGTAACTATTAGCCAGACCATTTTAAGTGGCAAGTAGTAAAAAAATCCAATGCAAATGAAATAAGTTAGTTAAACACAACTAAAAGTCTAAAACTAAAATGTCCCCAAGCACGGCTTGACCAGTGATACTAAACAATTTTTCAGCAGTTTGTTCTACACTCTGTATTGCAGCTTTACTTGCAAGCTAGGTCTCCTCATGGTGGACATAAATGTTTGCTACAACCTGGATTACATAACTTGCTTTTTCAGTACAGGAAGAGGCTGCTTCCCAAAACCAATGAATAAATTGCTTCACTATGATTGGAGCATCCTGAATCAATCATTGCCACCAGGGGATTACCATATACTAAGTAATGTATTAGAGTTACATAAAGCAGTGTCATACATTTCTAGTGCCAAAAGAAATTAATGGTATATGCATTTTTGTTGTTGCGTTTATTGAAAGACATACATATTTGAGTGGTATTAGTGTGACAATTATGGATCCTGGGCCTCACTAATCTACCTCAGATTCTATATTACCAAATTTATCTGTAATTCTCTGGATTCAGTTCTGAAATGTAAATCTTCTACTTGTCCTCCATTCAGTATTATGTTCATTATGAGAATGGAGTACATGTCAAGGGTAATATGATAATGGCCAGTTGGCTTTATATTTGTCATATGTGATCCCTGTGAGAATAACCTACAAACATCAGTTGTTGATTATCTTTTAGAAATGGCATTTTAACATAGACAACCTTTTGGGAATCCCTTTGAAGACTTCAATTTCTACTGTATGAAGGAAATTGAAATGAACATAATGGAATTAAAAAACCAAGACCCCCAAAACCACACTCTTAATTTTTTTAAATTATGTTTTAACAATAGTCACTTCTTAAAGTTTTGTCATGTTTTCACAAAGTAAGACACTGCATTTATCAGGATCAGTCTCTCTTACTTACCAACACTTTGAAACTTTTAGCAGGTGGACAATTCCTGATAGTAGATTTGAAAGTGAGGGTAAACAGGGTTGTCATAACTAGTCATCAAATCAATCAATAAATCATTCAATCTCTTTTTAACCAAAGTTATATTTTTGTGCCAGTAATAGAAGGAATGTATTATTTCCCCAAAACATATTCTATTTACCGGCCACATTTTGGAAATAAAGTTATTTCATTGATATTCATGCACTTCTAGTATAAATGTTTATATAGTTCAATTAAGAAAGTTTCTAAGTCTGTAAACTGACAAGAGGTATACAATGTATACTTCTTAAAAACTACTAGAAAGTAGTGACTTTCCAGAGTTTTTGTGAGAAGGTACCTGGTTCAGAATCCGGCACTAACTCAGTATGCAATAAAATAGACCCTTATTTTGTTGCTATTATAATGATTGCCTTTCAATTTTATGCTTTATGGCATAATCAATTTCTACAATTTTATTGAGATACAATTATTATAGAGCACTGTGTAAGTTTAAGGTGTATAGCATAATGATTTGACTTACATATATCATGAAGCAATTACTACAAGTTTAACATCATTATGTCATACAGATCTGTCATCTCATATAGATACGAAAAAAAGAAAAAGAAAATAATATTTTTTCCTTGTGATGAGAAGGATCAATTCTCAACAACTTTCACACATACCAAATATATGGAATGCTTCACAAATTTGCATGTTATCCTCTACAGGGTCATGCTAATCTTCTCTGTATCATATTAATTTCAGTATATATGCTGCCAAAGCTAGCACAATCTATTTTTTTAAATGCCTATTTCAGTAGACCTTCCATGTTTACCAGACAAAGCAATTCTTTTTAAAAAATTCTATATTTCTTTACAGTGAATTAAGTAGTGAAGAAGTGATATTCTGTGGTGTATTTTACTAACCAACAAAAGATGAGAGTCTTTCTGAAATATTTATTTTAAGCCTCAGAATTTAAACATTGGACATTTGCTTCTCTGGATCATTCTCGAGATCAGACAATAAACAGTTTGATTTGACGTATTTCCTTTTTGGTGTTTGCTACATCTGTTATAACATAACAAACAATGGTAGAACTTGATGAGAATTTGGAGGAGGATGTATAAAATAAACTGAATTTTAACTTGAAAGTTATTAATTTTACCTTGGTATTAAAATAGAGGTAACATTTATTATAGTATCTATCGGCCAAGCAGCATATTTCAAATAATGGCTTCATGATCACAATAATATCTTAAGTGGGTTAGGTACATAACCAATGTAATCTCAAGGTCACTGTTTTACTAAAAACTCATCTAGCAATTTAAATGTCCTAACTCTTCAAATTTTTGAAGACTAAATTTAATCACCCATAGAGGCAAAATTTCCCCCCAATAATATTACTTTTGAAGTACTTAACCTTTAACATAGGGTCAGCTGCCTCTTAGCTTAAAGGCTTTATCATATTTCTTTTCAGTGTACTTTATATCTAGCTATTTTCCATTCAAATAAGTGCACTCAGGCAGATATACTGGTTTTCCAGCCTGTAATAGAGATAGTAGTCATCCACTCCTCTTAATTTGCTAACTGAAAAAAGAACTTTCAGGAGTATATTTGACAGATTTTAATACACAAAGGGCTCATATTGACCCCTAAAATAGCAGATGGAGACAGAATGATCTACTAAAGTAGCCACCTTAGTTACAAACTGTATTTTAATTGCCTTCATCAGAGTTATTATTGACTCTAGCTTTAAATAGGATTGCTGGTCAGAGTTGGTAACAAAGTTTTTTTTTTTTTTTTCCTCTTCTGATTATTTCCTAAGCTATTCAAGGTTTGGAATCCAAACACTCCTACTCAGAGTAAATAGAAAATAAATAAAGTCTAATGAGGACAAAGCCAGGCTCTCCCCCAAAATTATTTTGAATGGTATATTGCTATAGATGTCCTGATTTCCACTTTTAGAAAGTTTTTATAAAGCAAGATTCAAATGTTGTGGTCATTTCTTTTTCTTTTCTTTTTTTTTTTCTTTTGATACGCGGGCCTCTCACTGTTGTGGCCTCTCCCATTGGGGAGCACAGGCTTCGGACGTGCAGGCTCAGCAGCCATGGCTCACGGGCCTAGCCGCTCCGCGGCATGTGGGATCTTCCCAGACCGGGGCACGAACCCGTGTCCCCTGCATCGGCAGGCAGATGCTCAACCACTGCGCCACCAGGGAAGTCCTGTGGTCATTTCTTAAACTAAATCAGTCATGTAGTCAATAAATATTTATTGAGGAACGACTCTGTGTCAGACACTTTTCTGAGGCAAGCAGTGGACAAGAGAGGCAAAGACTTTCCTTTCTGGAGCTCACATTGTAGAGAGACAGATAAGTGGATTTTAGATCGAGTAGTTAGCAAAATGAGGAAGAAAACAAATATTTTTATTTTACATGATAAGTGTTATTAAAAAGATAAAATACATATTCTGACATACTGAGGGGATACATTTTAGATTTGGTGGTTCAGAAAACCCTTCTCTAGAAGAAATATTAGAGATGTTTTCTGATGAGTACTGTCCGTATGACCAGCTGCAGGTAGAACATTCCAGGCAAAGGGAATAAAAAAATAAAATAAAGTAGCTCATGGGAATATTTATATTTGATCAAAATGTGAACCACGGAGGTTTGATGATTTTTGAAATGTCCTAAAAATATATGAATGTAGTGTTTTAAGGTGGGTTATCTAAGGGATAAAAGAGTTTCCAGTGACTTCAGAAAAAGACGTAGGAGAGCCATCTTGAACCTAATTTTCTTGTTCAATCCCATTGTAACAAAATGTATTAACCCAAGTGTTCAGTTATCACTATCTCTTTCTTCATAGGACAGAAGCTCAATTATTTCAGCTGTCACATTTTAAATGATCCTCTAAAATACTATTACAAACTATTTAAAAATATTTTTTATTTTCTCAACCCACAGTAAAAAACAGTCTTTATCTTGCAACCTAGTACACACACACACACACACACACACACACACACACACACAAGAGGCACGTGCACATATAGCTGAAAAATGTTTCACAAAACAATGCTTTCGGTTTCCATGGGTGATGAGCTCTAGTATTTTTTATCATTTCATTTAAAAAATTGCTTCTTGCAACTTACTGAACTGATTTCCTGAGTCACCAATAGGTCTTAATTGAAAGAGTGTTCTAAATGTTATTCAGCAATATGAGCACTCTGATCTATATATTAAAAACAAAAGACAAAGAGCTAGACCAATTACTATAGGCTAATTAAAGTTATTTATACTTTCAGGGAAAAAATTAGCACAGTTCTTCAATATTTTGACAAACACCAAATTCAGAAAAAAACAAAACAGAATTAACTTTTTCTTTGCCCAGCAACATTGTAACTTTGTATTTGCTAGGCAAGCAATGCTTACATTTAATGAAGTAATATAAAGAATTCCCTTACTTGTAAGAGAACTGATTTTCTTTGTCCTGGCCCCAGGTATTAGTCTCATTTAGGATGAGAAAGAAGTATTTAAGAATTTAGCAGGAGTGAACTCTAAAGAGAATTATAGTAAAAGAACAAAAGATATCAGTTCTGAAATTTTATAACAGTGACTCTAACATTTAAAATAAACTTTATATTATATTTATATAAATATATATATTTATATTTATAACAGTAATATATTATAAATATATTTATATTTATAACAGTAATATTAGAAATGTTTACTTAAATTTATTCTCAAATTTTTGACCACCTCAAGTTACAATGTAACATAATAGAATATGCCAAAAGGAAGTCTCATACAAACAAATTTTGGCTTCAGAATACATATTGACACAGAAAACACTGGATGTTATGGAATTTACCCACAACCTACAATAAAAGAGTCAAGTCACATTTGGCATGTATGGCTTTCAACCAACTGAAAGCCAGCCCTTGTGGTTCCTTCCCCTTTTTCAACTCTGACATCTTAGAGCCTTTTTAAAAAAATTGTTACGTTGAGAAAAAATTCTTAAATTGTTACGCATATACTGTAAAATCAAGATTGCATAAATGTGTAACCCAGAAAGTCAAATGAGTTCCACAGGTTTAGGTAGGAAGTACTCAGATATTGTACATAGGCAAACCAGGGGCCTTGCAAGATGTCTTCTAATTTTTAGGGAGTAGTCCAACTCCTGCAATTTTGCTGGCTCCTTTTCTACTCTGGGTTACCCCAGGGTCAAGCCACCAACCCTGCTGCAAACATTTACAGACTCTATTGTAGATGTGGAAGGTTATGTGGCAGGGTTTCATCATGAATCCCACAAACTTCCGCATCTACTGACTCCGACCACTTGGCCTACTACATTCATGCTTACAAATTCCTTCCCAGGGCAATTAACACACTCCTGCCTTTGGCTCATGTAGGATAGTTCTACCACATTCAGGCCTCTTGAATGGAAGACACCCTCAGCACCTGGTTTACCTTGAAGTTTCCTGACAAAAGAAGGCCTCTCTCCTAAGAAATTCTTAAACACAACACAATATATACGCATGTTTTGAAAGCACCTTATGCCAATCTGAAAAGATGCTTGATTAGCTGTCCCTTCACTTTTCTCCAAGGCAACCTCCGCATTAAGCTCTGGTTGAACTGCAGGCTGCAGATACTTTTGTACTTAGGGAGGAGAAATTTTCAACAAATTCACAAATTTTATCTTGGTGTTTTAAAGAAGAGGTGTCCACATATTTTCATGGTGGACCACACGATCAGAGATCCACATATATAGGCTTTTTTGTTTTGTATGTTTTGTTTCTTAAAACAACTTTACTGAGGTGTAATTTACATAGAATAAACTGCACCAATTTCGAATATACAGTTACATGTGTTTTAACACATTTACTCACCTGTGTAACCATCAACATAATCAAGATCATGTTCTAGAGACTCATATAAATGAAATCATACAGTGTATACTCTTCTATGTCTAGCCTCTTTCACTCAGCTATTCTTGTTTAGATTCACCCATGTTGTTGTGTTAAACTACTAAGTTTATTCCTTTTCTTCAGCAAGTACTATTCCATTACACTTATATAACACAATTTGTTTACTCATCACCTGCTGATAGACATTTTTGGTTTGTAGATATATAAACTTTGTGGCTCTTCTAAAATTTAGTATATTATGTAGAAACTAGTTCAAATGCATACATTACAGGAAATATATGTTAATTCCATAACAATTCTACCACATAAATTCTGAAAACATCTGAAGGGTTTTTTTTTAATTGTATAACATTAAGATAAGTTAGAAGGAAAACAGACAAGAGGACTTAACTATAGTTATCAAATTCTCCAAAATTTCTTCTCAAATTCTTTATTTCTCAGCAAACAATTCTGAAATTTTTAAAAGTAAGAGATTCCATTTAACTCATTCAGCCATGGCGAATGAGTGCAGGTCTCATATTCTCATGAAATCAGTGCATTTTAAAACTGGAATTCTTACTCCTCCTTGAACAATCTACAATGCCCCTGTTTTTTTCTTCACAGATTATAATTCAGCTTGTTTAAGCATTTTGTTACATGAGCAAGAAAGTATAAAGCCCTTGATGTGAGGAAACAGCTAAGTAAATAACAGTTGGTTTCCAGGAACTAGTCATCTGACATATTTAAATAAACCAAATGCCCATCCTCTGGTTCATCTTAATTCAAATATTGGTAACAGTTAAAAGCACAGTTACCAAAAAAATTCAGAAGCTTTAAAACTTTTCATATTACCTCTTGCAGTGAACCTGACTTGCAAACTTCTCAGCACAGAGTCCATTGACAGAAACTTGCCTTTTGAATTGAATAAAATTTTAAAAACCCACACTTCTACATTATTTCATTACAGGAGTCTATTTGTGACAAATGAGCTCAATGTTTAGACCAAATATGTCACATTCCTTCTGGCCAAGAAGTTAGACCCTACTAGGAGAAAAATTAATCTAAAAACTGGAGACACTGCAGTCCATATGTTGGGTGATCCTGGCTTCCAGGAGAGAATTAAATCAGAGGAGAGAAACAGGAAGTGATTGGTAATATGAACCCAAAAAGAATCAGGATAAAGGGCGGAAGACCTAAATAGACATTTGTCCAAAGAAGATAAACAGATTGCCAATAAACACATAAAAGGATGCTCAACATCACTAACCATTAGAGAAATGCAAATCAAAACCACAATGAGGTATCACCTCACACCAGTCAGAATTGTCATCATCAAAAACTCTACAAACAATAAATGTTGGAGAGGGTGTGGAGAAAAGGGAATGCTCTTGCACTGTTGGTGGGAATGTAAATTGATACAGCCACTATGGAGAACAATATGGAGGTTACTTAAAAAACTAAAAATAGAACTACCATATGACCCAGCAATCCCACTACTGGGCATATACCCTGAGAAAACCATAATTCAAAGAGTCATGTACCACAATGTTCATTGCAGCACTATTTTCAATAGCAAGACATGAAAGCAACCTAAGTGTCCATTGACAGATGAATGGATAAAGAAGATGTGGCACATATATACAATGGAATATTACTCAGCCATAAAAAGAAACAAAATTGAATTATTTGTAGTGAGGTGGATGGACCTAGAGTCTGTCATACAGAGTGAAGTAAGTCAGAAAGAGAAAAACAAATACTGTATGCTAATGCATATATATGTATATATGGAATCTAAAAAAAATGGCTCTGATGAACCCAGGACAGGAATAAAGACACAGACATAGAGAATGGACTTGAGGACACAGGAAGGGGGAAGGGTAAGCTGGGATGAAGTGAGAGAGTGGCAATGACATATATCAACTACCAAATGTAAAATAGATAGCTAGTGGGAAGCAGCCATATAGCACAGGGAGATCAGTTTGGTGCTTTGTGTCCATCTAGAGGGGTGAGATAGGGAGGGTGGGAGGGAGATGAAAGAGGGAGGAGATATGGTGATATATGTATATGTATAGCTGATTCACTTTGTTGTACAGCAGAAACTAACACAACATTGTAAAGCAATTTTACTCCAAAAGATGTTAAAAAAAAAAAAAAAAGGCATCAGGATAGAAAGAAGGGCAGAGACAAGGAGACCTTCTTCCTCAGGTAGAAGGGAATTAATGTTGATCATATCTTCCCACCTTCAATCACTTTGAGAACTACATAGATACCATCGCCCTGCAATCTTACTCATTCAGAACTTTTATCCAGTTCCATCCCAAACCTAGTTTTATTTAAATCATGGATTTCATTTCAAACTTTACAGCTTTTCAAAGAAAAGGAAATACAGTATATTAAGGACTTCAAGAATCAAGCACATGCTTCTGCTTGCCATGATTCAAAACAAAAATAAATCTGCATGCAAATTATCCATTCTTCTTCCCGTCTTCAAGTTACCCACCAATCTAACAAAAGTGTCTTGCTTTTTTTCATCCCAATTATTTATACATTGTGAGCAAATTGTAGGAGTAGAGAGCCCTGTGACTCACAACCAGATTCTTCCTTCTAGGTTGCTTAATGATTGGCATCTTTGGGCAAAATCATTTTTAGTACTTCCAGTCTATCAAATTTATAAGCATGGAGTCAAGGTTTTTCATCACAAGAGACCTTGTCAAATGTTATTATTATACCCTAATATTCTCATCTAATAACACTGTCTAGAAGAAAGAAAATTTTCCCCACATTGTTATTCTTAGTAAACCCATGCTGGTTTCTAGTTATCATCATTTCCTTTTCTAGATGCATAGCATGACACTAATTTCTCCAGGTCATTTTACAATAAACCCTGAAATCTGAATTCCTTCCAAAAAATTTCCTTTATCTCGTGTCACTCATCAAAAATACATCATTAAAGGAGAATTCTCTATTTGTTTTACTATCTGTGTCTGTACATCTTTTTCTCATTACAATGGAGGGAGTACAGTTCTTACCTTAAAAGCCAACTTTTTCATTCTTGCTTCTAGACCCCATCAACTTCTTTATTACCATGGAATCCAGAGTGGTGAAGCAGAGTAAGATAGGAGAGTGGTGGGAAATAAACTTGGAGAGAGAAGCAGAGGCCAAACCCCAAAAGAGGCATATGTTTTAAGCTTCATAAGAGGACATGTGAAGAATTTAAGCAAATGATGATATAGTCTGATTTTATTTGAATGAGTGAGAAAAGCAAATTCACTTGATTTGGGAATTGCATCTTCCTACACATATGACTTGTTTTCACGAGGTTTCCTGAATGCAGAAGGTTTCAGGAGAAATGTGGAATCCAGGAGACCTACGATGGCCTTTACCAATCCTTGTGCATGAAGTTCAGTCAGTGGGAGTTTTAATATTCATGTGGCAGCCTGCCCCCTCTTTATTTTAAATGTGCTTTGTGTCCTGTAGGATATTGAATATGTGCATTGCTTTCACAGAAAGGGAAACAAATAGCAAACAAACTTAGACTAGAGAAGCTATTCCCAGCATCCTCCTAATGCAACCGTCTGTCTCATCTGACCCCAAGAGAGAATTCTAATAATGTTATCATTTCATTCCCATTTCAGGCACTTTGCATTTTTATATATGCTAAAGAATTCAGCAAGTCATCCAACTGGCATAAGCAATGGGAAAACTTCCTTTAGAGCACAGGTGTACAAGCAAACAAATTCTTTCTGTGCTTGAAAATTGATCCTTCAATATAGCAAACTTCTCAGCAGTGTGCTGGGCTGGCAGGAAGAGGTGCAGGAGTGCACAGCTGTCAGGTAGAGGAAACAGATGTGGTCGCCTCCTCTCACCTTCCAGCAGAGTCGGGAATAGATACTGTCACCCTGAACGGTATTTTCCCAGTCACACTACCAATATGAATTTATTACAAGCAGAGATAAGTCACTCTGTGTGTGTGTTTTTATGACAGAAAAGAAAGAAGGAAGGAAGGAAGGAAAGAAGGAAGGAAGGAAGGAAGGAAGGAAGGAAGGAAGGAAGGAAGGAAGGAAGGAAGGAAGGAAAGAAGGAAGGTAGGGAGGGAGGGAGGAAGGAAGGGAGGGAGGGAGGAAGGAAAGGAGGGAGGGAGGAAGAAAGGAAGGAAATCAAGCAGTGGAGTATTAAACTCTGATGTGAGGTATAAACAGGTGTGATTAGCTGGTTAACTCTGGATGCCTTGGAGAGAAAACCTCATGTCACTGAGGCTATGTTTGGGGCAGTGGGTTGTAAACATTTTTGAAAAGCAAAACAGTGCCAGGAATATATCAGAGTAGCATTAAAGTGAATAGTTAAACATAATGCAGTGGTAAACTTTAGGCTCCAAATTTATCACTGGAACCTGGATATACTAAAAGCCCTAGAATCCTGGAAGGACTCCCTTTGTGACCAGCTCCAGTGGTGGGTAGGCTTTGTTCTGCTACTAAGTCACAAAAGCTATGATTCCAAATTAAGAAATTAAATCATTATCTCCCAAAGGTTACATTTTTCAAATAATGTCAAAACCTGAAGCACAACTAAGTAACATCAAATGGAGTTTAATAAAACAGTTTTGTTTAAGAGGAATAGATTTATTTGGCATCTAAGCCACTTCAACCCACTATTCTTTATAGTATATCTCTGCTTCTTATGAACCTGAAAAAAATCCCACGGTAGACAGACAATCACTTTGATATTGCTACGTCAAGCTTTTTCAACATTTACTGCTTTCTTCAGTCAAATATCAGAGCCACAAAACTGTAACCGGATGCCATGTAACTACTTTGCTTTTCTTTCAAATATTGCTATTACATAGCATAAGCCAAGCAAACAAGCCTGCACAGCTCTCTAGCTTGTATGTTTCGCAGACACCTCTGAGTGCTTCTGTTGTATTCCCTGTATTCCTATGTACTTTCTAAGCGTGGACAATCAAAGGACTGTTTCCACCTCCAGCCTCCATCCCGCCAATTCTTTCAAGCTAAGGCGTCTTTAGGGTTTGATGGTGATAAATTTAAGGCATCCCAAGTTTAATCAACATTCTTCTTTAATCCTTCAGCTAAGGGTCCCACGCGTTAAACACCATTTCAAATCAGGCATGTGTTAGCTCCAAAACTGGTCTTGAAAACTGAATTACAAAGTTTGTTCTGACAACACATCCAAATTAAATTTTACCTTGACAAGAGCTAACATGTCATCATCTTTAAAGCTTCTTCATTGCCTACGTTTCTATCTAAACGTTTGTTGCCGGCGGAGGTAAAATGCCGGCCAAGTCCAGTTTTACCTAATCCCGCAACATTCAGGAAACACAGCTGGTGCATTGTCGTTATGTTTATCCACGTGAATCTTCTATTCTCTCCTTCTCTGGGTTGTTTCTTATTTATTTTTGTTTTTTTCATTTAAAGAAGAAATAAATGTTTTAAGGTAAATTTTGGCTAAGCAGTAGTTTTCGGGTGTAAATAGAAATTGTTTCTTTTACAGGTATCGTACATTAAAGTAAATTCTGCTGCATTTGAAAACCCGTCAGTTCTATTTTGTACTGGTATTCAGAATCCTCTCCTTTTTGACCAATATTATATATAAAGTTCCTCTGGGAAGATAATGTGCATGATTGCAGGCTTGCCTTGTTAAAATCCATAGCTTTTTATGCAGTCGTGTTTTCACCTATGAATTATGCATGAAAGAGGATCTCATTACATTTCATTTTCTTTACAGCGGCATCCTCTCTTCTAGACAGACTGGGGTTCCCATCAGCCGAGCTCCCCTCACCCTGCAGCTTGGCTCCATCTTGATGCCTTCATAGCGTTTTAGACAAAATAGGCGTGTTTAACTTGTCACCTCCTGCCTGGTATAAATTATTCACCGGAGCTTTGCACAGATTTGTGAGATAACCAGCCTGGACTCGGGGAAACTTCACAGGCTGTGTATGGGAATCCGACAGATACACGGAAGGCCCTTTCTCTACCAGTTGTCCAAGGCAGAGGAGAAACACTGCCTTGACTCCAAAAAATAGCCTCCTTTTAAAACTTAAAAATGTCTCACTCTCCTTCATAAAATAGAAATTATCTATAAACGTTTGCCACTTAGATGGGTGTGTTTCAGTGTTTTTCTTTTTTCCTCCGATCTAAAGGTCAAGGAACAAAGTGCTGTGGGCTTTTTTTTTTTTCTTTCTTTTTCTTTTTTGAAATGAAGCCATTGGTCTTCCATACCTGACAAGATGAATTAAATGTGGAGAAAAGATCACAGAATTTAATCAGCACAGTCATTCAGTGTATGTGGTCAGGAACAATCACTCAAAGAAGCATATGGAAAACTAGGTTAGTATGTTTGTGTGTGTGTGTGTGTGTATTATGAGGATTTTTAACTAAGCCACTATCTCTGTTGTCAAATATAAGAAAATCCAGTTAGAAAAAAAGATTAGTTTTGTCTATGTCAAATTATGCCATTCACTCTACCAGAGTCACATTATGAAAAGGGGTCACATAGAAGTAGCAAAAGAAATAACCCCTGAAGAATCAAAGTTAATAGCAAAAGATGTGATGAACAAATTAGCTTCTTATTTTTCCTATCCAATTAAATATTTCTTGGAATCAATGGAAATTATGCAGATAACTGAGGGCAATTTTCTATCGGGCTAGAAAGGTGAAAGGCACACTGAAGTTTATTTCTAGACTAAGAAGACTTGCTCAACTTTCTTTACTTTTTTCTTGCAAGAATGTGGTCATGGTGACAAAACCTTTCATATCCCAACTGTCATATATTCTTTCCTTCTTAAAATGAAACCCAATGAAACGACTCATAAGCTCGTTGCTATAAGAGTAATGACAGTAAGGCTTATAGTTCTGACAATATGCTTTTGAAATATAACCTCTATGTGTGGAAATTTCTGATATGTGAGTTCATTATAAAAGTTTTACACTTTTAAAGCAAGCATTTTGCTCTTTTATTTCCATTTTCTTCTTAATAATTATAGGTGTAATATATTTTCTAAATATGTGTGTGTGTGTATATATAGGTATACATATAAACTATATTTCTACAGCTTTTGTGTGTATATAACACACACACATGTACACAAACAGCCGTACCCTCAATGCTCAAATATGTCACTGAAAGATGGTGATGTGACGTATGAAGAATATAAGTAATACATCAAAAACCTCTGGTCCAATTACATTGTCAGTTGTTAAACTCTGGGAAGTCATGGGTTTTTGCATGGGTTCCCCTTTTTCCCCTCCTGACTTAAAAGGAATCTTCATCCTGATCATGGAATAGTAATATGGAACAATATGTTTACACCCGCAAAGTAGTATTTATTTAAACAAACACATGTTTTTGTGATAAGTATAGCATTTCTTCCTAACGTTACTGCTATTTGTTCCTGTGGTGGACATGCAGCCGTTAATAAGATATAGATTTAATGGGTCTGAACCTCAGTCTGTTGCAATGCAAATACAAGGAAAGGAATTGACATTTGCAGTGGATTGCAGTTTTCTTTGAAAGCTTATCATTTGGCATAGTGATTGGCATTAAAAGAATGCTATTTAACTCTTGGCTGAATGAGTGAATGACCCATTATTATAGGTGGCTCTATAACACATTGGAAATACAGAGAATATATGAACATGGTTCAATATCAATATAGGTGAGGTTGGGTGGCTCAGGTTCTGATTTTTCATCAACAATTGTTCTGTTGTTTCCCAGGAACAAATACAGATTAAGCTCCTGGGAAAGCATTTGTTATACCCAGTTTGATTTCCAGGAAACTCATCCAGTGAAATGATTTGAATAGGGCAAAAGACATAATTATTGGTATGTAGTCATTTGTTTGAGCAGTGGCACCAGACTATTAGTATTAAATACTATCAACTGTAGTCTAGGTTTAAATTTCTTCCAGTTTCTCTGCACTCTTGCTCATTTTGAATGTTATTAAAAATATTGAGAATAATTTAGTGGAAATAAAATTTTATCTAAAGATTAACATCATATTTGCTTGTTTATGTCTTCTCTTGTGTAAATAGTTGGTTTATATTCTTCGGTGTCCACAAGAGAGTTACTACTTCCTCTGGGGATAAAGTGTATCAGCACCTGTGAGTATGAAGCACATAAGATTCACTACTCTGTATGGTTTTATTTTACTTGTTCTCTGTACCATACTCAGATCTCCTCCCTCTTTGAGAGGTGCAATAAACATGAAGGAAAGTTCGGGTAGAGAAGGCCATTTTTCACTCTTTCACTCTCATGTATTCATATCCTGACAGAAAATCTCCAACAATATGTTTACCTAGGAAAGAGTGCTACAGAAGATTTGGTTGTGTTATTACCTACTGATAATTATATATTATAACAGCGACTTGAAGTAGTAGAAAAAAGAATAGGCATTTTGTATCTACCAGTCACGAACACAATGACATACATTACTGTGTCCATATGCATTTCATCACTGGAGAAGAAAATCCCTTCCAATTATTTCAAGGGTATTTCTGGTTTGTGTGTGTTGCATTTTAGCTTATAACTAAAAGTTTTTTTCTTTTACACTGTAGTCTTTAATATCTGCCTTCTACCCCAAATATATTATTTCTATTCCTGATACAACAATATGTATATTCGGAAATTTAGGCTGCAAGAAAAAAACAAATCAAAAAGAACATTCTATCTAATATTTGGTAGTCTAGAAATAGAACTAACTAAAGGAATGATTTATCAATTACAGGGCAAAGTAAAATAATACGGTTTACATAATAAAAGTATACATTGCATATACCCTGTGCTTTTGTTTGGGTAAAATATGAGATATGACATGACTATACTCTTATCTTGATTAATTCCAAAATGCCTCTCTCACTTATGCCAGTGCCTCACCCTCTTTTCTAATCACATTGACACATGAACTTTTTTGTTCCCACCAAGTGAGTTATTTGCAATGGCAATATTAATTTATTTGAGCAGAATTGAATCAAGCTGCTTTCAAAAAAAGATATAGTAATGGGGTCAGAGTACATATTATTTCAAGAAAATATTGTGTATATTTGAGGTGACAAAGGCCTACCTGGACTCAAATAAGACCAGACTGATTTGGAAGTAATAAGAGGTGATGACATGGATTTAACTATGCTGTATGTACATGGGGAATAGGATATAAGCTTTCCACTAGTTGAGAGTTTGATATATCATGAAAATTGACTTAAAGCATAATTATCAATAATTATAGATTATTTAACAGGTACTCAGCTGAACCCTAGAGGAAAAGTTTCATAGACAGATAAGAAGATATGGGTAATGTTGCAAATATAAAGACTTAAAAAAAAAGAAGCCGACTTGTAACTTGCCAGTTCTGGTGATCACAAAAGACTAAGTAAAAAAAAATTGCCTTTAGTTACAGCAAGAGAGAATTTCTATTGAATGGATGTATTTCTCCCTTCTCTGAACTCTACCAGTACATATTGCCTGAATCAATCATATGAGAATAAATCGAATATCACTTTATGACATCACTATTGCTTTATTAAAATTTTACATCTTGTATTGTGTTTTTCTTTGATCCTTTGATTGTGAGCTTGAGACCAAATGCAAATTATTTTATTCCTCACAGGAGATAACTCAATTTCTGTTACATATCTTCTTCCAAGGAAATACACTTTTTTTTTTCATTTGACTGATTTGATCTTCACACCTGGTATCTTGAAAAATTAGAGAAGTAAGTGTAGTTTTGCATGATCTAAGGTTGTCATGCTCAGAATCAGAGGAATGGACCACATGATGTCTTTTATGACACAAGTGTTGTTTATAATATATAAGGTATGATTACCAGCCCCTATAATAGCCTCTAAAAGATTAAAAACCGAGGGTTAAAAGAGTAATGAAATGCAAGTTAAACTGCCCTGGCAACAGAACTGCATATTTTATTTGTTTCTTACAGAATCTAGGGCATAGAGAGTGTTAATAATAAATACTATCAACAGTATTCTAGTTTTAAAATAATGGCAGAAATAATTCATAGTCGAATTGCAGTTACTAGTTTAAAATAAATGCTATCAAATATTTTGGAAACCAAATGTGGTTCCATCAATTCTACATTAAGAAGGGTTCTAAATATCTCATGTTGTCTTTCTATTCGCTATACTTGCCAGCTTTGTCAACTTATTGAGTAAAATTTAAGCTTATAGTTAACTTCATATAGTTGCTGCATACCCAATTTAAGATCAAATATAATTAAGGTTCAAGAATTATACTGAACACTCTTACCTAAGAGAGCTCTCTCTCACTCGCTCCTTTTTTCCCATTTAATGAAGAGAAGTAAAAGACATTAAAAACTTATGACTTATAAAGTCCTTTTGACATTTAGTCCATTTCAGGTAGATGCTGTTTTAAATAACTTTTTAAAACAATGCATATTTTGGGTTGCACTTAATTAAACAAAAGACAGAATGGTGCAGCCTAAATATCACTGGACTTGAGGAGCTCTGATTTTGCTGTATCCACTCATTCTCTATGGGACATTGCACAAGCCACTTAACCTAGTTGGACTGAGGTTTCCTCAACTGTAAATGAAACTGCTGGATTAGAACATCTTTAAGGTCTTTGTCAATGCTAAATTCGTATAATTGTGTGAGCTCCATAATTACTTTCAACCTCAGTTTCCTCCTTCAACTGATGTACTTTATGATAACATCTTTGCTTTCTTCTGGATTGTTTTGAGAATCAGAGTAATCAAATTATTTAACTTTTTGGAAACCATACATTACCACTGAAAATTGTTGTTATTATCATCAGTCACAGTGATATTAGCAACTTTAGGAGTATTCAACCTTGCCTTGAGAGTATAGAGGAATTCAAAAGAGCAGTGACACATCACGTGACCTGCCCCTTTAAAAAATCCTTTTCAGATGAATTTGTCCTTCAACCAAAGAAGCCTGCAGTGCAATGGAGTCTTGTTTCATTAGATGTTTTTCCATTAACTAAAACTGTTTGAATGTGAAATTAGCAAGAACTACTGGTTGAGCTTCCACTATATATAAAGCATCTTGCTAAGCACTCTCAGGACATATTTACTAGATCCTGCCCTCAACAAGCTTACAATTTAATTCAGGAGAGAAAATAAATTTTGGAAAAATTGTCTCCATCAGAAAGATGGTAGAGAAGATGCTGCAAAGCTATTCAATATAATCAGGCTGGGAAATATTATAGAAAATTGGTGTAGAATTTCAGAGGAGAGAAAGATTGCTTTAGGCTGAGGTGGAGGGTTAAGCTTCTACAGTAGAAATGGATTGTGTCCGTGTTAATAGAATTGACTAAAACAAATATTCCATGTGTTCTCCTATTTTTTCTAGCTTGCTATTCAGTTAGGTTGAAACCATGTAACCATGCCAGAAGGCTATAAAAGGAAGTGAGCTGTATCTTTTCTAGGTGACGGCAATTAGGTGTTGTCAGTGAAGAAAAATTTGTCCTCCACCCTTCTAGATTCTTCTGGCTAGTCTAAGAATTAAATTGACAGGAGACAAATTAACAGGAGAAAATTGAATTTAATTACATACATGTGGGGCCTCATAAGAAAAAATGAGACTCAAGGACAAGTTAGGCAATTGAGGCTTATATACCATCTGAGAGAAAGAAAAGGGGGTAGGAATTTGGGACTTCAAAAGGGAGGAAAACAATTTACAGAAAGATGGGAAAAACAAATGTTTAGTAAATAAAGGTTTTCCATGCTATGCAGATACAATGAGATGCAGAGAAGTCTTTATTCAAACAGGTCTTGCTAAATTTCCCCTAGTCTACCTCTCCTTTGTAGTTAGTGCTGGTGATAGAACTCTTCCTGGGATAGGTCACAGTCTAAATTCTTTTAGGCAGTTAAGAAGGAGGAAGTAAAAGCTCTTACTGAGCGTTTTGGTTTTTTTTCCTTAAAAACAACCAACCCAAAATAATCCTCATGTACATTTTTGGGTGGCAGATTTTGCTCTCCTGCAATGTCAGTGAATCTCCTCCCTTATTCTCTTCTGCCTCGTAGACTTGGAAGTCACACATTCCTCCAAATGGCACAGGTACAAGACAGAAGAGAGTTACCTGAGCCACCTGACCCAGTGGACTTTACCTGAGGGATAGGAGTTACTTTGGCTAACACAAGGGATTAATAGAATTTAATTAGATAAAGAGAAAAGGGAAGACATTGCAAACATTTGGGATCATGTAAACAATGTGATGGACTGAAAAATGCAAAACTGTTATCCAGGAATGATTAAAACACACACTCACACACATGCACACACACACACACACACACTTACTTGAAATAGAAGATGTAAAAGATATAATACTTTAACCTAGACAATAAATTATGACAAATTGATAGAAATTTTATTGACAAATTAAGGAGTATGGGTTTTATTGTGTTGATTCCAGGCAAACAATGAAGATTCCTGAGAGCATAGAGAAGTTGTCAAAGAAGTACAGAGACTAAAAAAGAGAAAGGAGAGTGAGAAAGTGAGAGAAAGAAATTAAACTTTTGAATAGTTCATTAAAGAGGTAATAGTCTAGCATGTTGGAAATAGCAGTGTATACAAAGGGAGCGATACAGAATATGTATATGAAAATATTCAAACTGCTGTTCCACATTTTCTTACTACTAAGTTTATGTGATTTTATTGATCACTGTATTTAATTATAACATTTCTGCATAATAAAGTGGAAAGTGTTATAGCAAAATGAAATATAACAAAAACAACAAAAATGTTTTCACGGAAGTTGAAGACTCACAATTAAGGTGTATACTGTTGTGGAAATAAGTGAATTAGTTAAGAAAAACTTGTCAATATTTCGCACAATCTTTAGAAATAAAATAATATTTAATATCTACACTATTTCTCTGAACCTAATGACTTCAGTACTAAGATTTGACATCCAACTGTTCCTCATTACAATATTAAAGAAAAAACACACACACATACAGCAAATACATCACACTTATATTTACCCAAATAAATCAGAATTTTGATTGAATTGATCTTAAAAATTCTCTGTCAGTTTGAACATAATATCAGTCAATTAAAATGGGAAGACTCGTTTAGAATTTGGACTATAAGAGCCTTTTTAAATCTCAGTGAAAAGAAAAGAAGAGGCAAAATTTACTTAATTCTTTTTGGACTGACCATTTATGAAAACTTTGATTGTTTTCCCATGAACACATGTCATTTACTTTAGGCTTACCTATATGAGACTTTGCTTTTGTCTTGACTAACATAAATATATCACACATCTTATATTATGTTTCTTATATAAAAACTTAATAAACAGAAACCTTAATTAAATAGAGTTTGGAGTCCAAAAGGGGACACTCTCACACCCTGCAAAGATAGCAGAGCCCAACAGGAAAAAGAGACATTTATTTTTCCTGGCGAGGACTCAACCAATGAAAATTCATGGACTCTTTGTTTACTCCAGCCCTCCCCAACTTCCTTTTCCCCACTATAAAAGTGCTCTTCTTCCCTTGCCACGTGGGGACTTGCACAGGACTGCAGACTCAAATTGCAATTCTCTGCTCATCCCAAATAAACTCATTATTGCTGGAGAATTACCTGGTAGTCTACTTGTTTTACGTCAAATTTTTGGTGGCTCAGATGGGAACCAGAGAAGACCCCTGAAATCTCCAGGGCTGTTGCACAAATAGGTGCTATACCCAAAACTGAGTCCACTGAGCTCACTGTTTTTCTGGTCAATCCTGGATATTGAAGGTACACCTTTCTCCTGGATCTGATCTCAGACCCTTTTTGCATTTGAAGCTTTCTAGGCTTTATTCAGAATCTATTTTAAGGTTTTATCTTTCTGGTTAAGGCCTGGTTCTGTATGTGAATACTTTTTTGGCACTTTGGTCTGATTTTGAGATCAGACTATTTCAACCGAAGCTGGCTGAGAATCTATCAACCCATTCCTTCAGTAACAGGGGTTGCTTCACTGAAACTGTACCAGCTCAGAAGCTGGCCCTTCCTGTGGACTAGAACCTGTTCTCTGGAAACTGGTTTAAAAGGCTTTAGCCTGGATCCACTGGGACAAAACTGTTTCCTTAGAAGTAGCTGGTATTAGCTTGCAAGCTGTTTGAATTGAGTTGTTTGAGTTGCTTGAAAATTATATTTTTACTCTAAGGAAAAACCTCTAAGAAATGAGATCCCAGTTATCTAAATATTTTGATGGTGCCCCATCACAGGAACTCTAGCCAATTTTATGTTTAAGAATTAGGAAACTTCCTTATATGCATTTCTATCTAAATGGACCAACCTGACCAAAGGCAATTTATAGTATCAATGACTGTGGTGAGGAACTTTCAAAATCCCCAAACTTAATTTCCTTAAAGCCAAGTTGTATTACAATAGCTCAAATATTTCCAAAACTGAGTGGAATACCTATTTCAATTGGTATTTTGAGGCTTCCCAACATTATTAGTTTAAAGTTGCCTCTCTTCAAAATAAGATTTTAAGATTAACTGAGGCAAGCAAACAATTAAATAAAAGGTAAAATGGCTCCCGAAGCTTCAGGCTACTTTTCCTTGGCTTCTTTGTCTCATACTACATGTCTGGTGTCCTCTTGTCTCTCTCCCTTAGCTCCTCATGGCCAGATCCCAACTCCATTTCCATCTTCCTCCTTACCATCTATTTTGCCTATGCCCCCTCCATACTCTCAGATACTAGTTCCCATATACTAATTCTCTCACCAAACTTCCCTTTTTCTCTGAAACTTTCCCCACTTCCTTTTCCTCTGAACTTGTCAGAATCTCTCCCTTTAAATTAAGTCTTCTGATGATCCAGATACTAAACATTTAATTTCTTATACTCCCTGAACTAAAGCTGAACTATGAGTCATAGTCAAAGATTTTACAAAAGTAACCGAAGATTCTCACAGATTTGCTGAGGAATTAAATATAGTCATTCAATCTTATCAACCTGATTACTCTGACTTATATCAGCTAGTTAATATGCTTTTCAGTGAAGACAAGGCCCAGTATAGAATGAAAACTACTAATTAGGAAAATCCTGAAAGATCTCCAGAATTACATCCAGGAGGCCAGCCTGCTAACTTATATGATCAGGCTAGAGCAATCACTATATGACTTCATCAAGCAATTCCTAGGACTATTCCAAAGCCTGTTGATTGGGCAAAATTCAGGCTTGCCTACAAAAATCTGATGCACCTGTTCATGAATATTATAATAGACATCAGATTATTTTTAAAGAAGATTTTGGTCTTCCTTCAGATATTGATTCCTCCCAGGTAACTTTTAACTGTGTTTATTATTTGACTGAAACAGGACAGTTCCCTTCTGGTAAAAAGGACCAGGATGGAATAGAAAACTATGTTCACTTCAGATTTTAATTAATCTGGCAAACCACGTCACTTGCACTCTAGATGAGTAACCTCAAGAAAGACCACCAAAATCCTAATCTTAATCTTCAACTCCAGCAAATGAAGGCTCCTAAATGGAACCCAAATCCTCCTATTTTATGCTATTATTGCAAAGAACCAGTACATTGCAAAACAGATCATTGCAAATGTAAGCATTTCAGATGCCTTAAGCCCTCTAATCAGCCTTCCCAACATCCTCCTGATTCTCAATGACAAGGTTCCGAGAAATTACAGGGGCCCTTCCCAAACCTCTAAGCACTTTTGTCCTCAAAAGCCATGGCTACCTTCAAGAAAAGTGTGAGAAAAAAATCATGTCCTTGTTTTGATGCACACTCATCTATGGAGCTTTAAGGTATTTGACATAGTACTGTGTATTAATCTGAGATAAGTAAAGTTTCCAAAATTGCCAAGTTAGTCTCAGGATTCTCAGAATGAAAATCTGTGATTCTAGAAGTCAGGATATGGAGCTACTGGGATGCTCAGTTTATTGATTGAAAGGCTGAAGAAGGCTAAAATTGAGTTTACTGGGAAACCAGAAAAATCTCAAATATAATTTTATCATGGAATGTAAAGGAGTACAGTAAATAATGAAGAAATCTACTACTAGGATGAATGAACAGGATTGTAACATTCTCTAGAGAATTTGATTAACTGAATACATTAAATATTTTCAGAAGCAGTTAGAGCTGGTACCTGCTGTTTAGTAGAGTGGAATGGTTTGAAGATTTTTACCTCTTTTCAGTAAGCTGAAGAAAAACAATATCTAATTAAATTAGAAGCATTTACAATATTCAACCAGGCAGTTTGAAGACTTATAATGTATAAGCTTGGCTAATTTTTTTTATCTATTCAAAAATAGGTAATCAAATATTTCTAGACTCCTATATAGGCTTAAAAATATTTTGTCTTCTAAAGGCATCTTGTTTGTATTTAAAATCTGACTAATATACTCACTGAATTTAATACCTGGAGAGACTGTTTCATTAAACTTGTTCATGGCTTAGACATTTTTCTCCCAGAAAAAATGAGACAAGAATGAGAAAATTTAATGATACTAGTGTTTCAGAGAATATATATATATATGCATATACACAAATGAATACATAAGATCTTAAGATTTGTAGATCATAGAGTGGCAAAGTAATACAAAAATAATATAATAACAATAATAAACACAAATGGTTGGGGAAAAAAATCTAAAAGAATTTCAAATTTTTGTCAAGAAATCAAACTTGGGTTTACCACTTGGTAAAACATATATCTTTGGAAAAGCAGAGACTATACTTATGAACTAAAATTTTAATTTTCTCTCAATAAAGTATATCATTCACCTACTGTTAATAAATTTCAAAAAAGGAAAAAAAAATCTCACCTAGTGCTTTTCCTTCTCAAAATGTTTTCTCCATTTGGCTTCTTACCTTTAGACAATAAACTATAAGGAAGATAAGTAAATATATAATAATATGTTAGTAACAATAACTGCTACTAAATAATAAAATAAAAAGGAGATCAAGGAAAGAGAAGGCATGAATGAAAATGTGAAATTTGAGCAAAGACTTAGAGAAGGCAAGGGAGGTAAAAGAAGTGAGGTTATTCCAGAAAGAGAGTGTGACCAGTATAAAGGCCTTGAAGGTGGCTGTGTACCTGGTGAAGTGCAAGAAGCAAGTGTGGCTTGAGTAAAACGAGGGGGAGGGATTTAAGGGAATAAGAAGTGATGGTGGTGAGCAATGGTGGTGTACCGACAGCCATGGTAGGGACTGACTCAATGTGAGGAAGCAAAACAGTATTTTGAGCAAAGAGTAACAGGATCTGATTCATGTTTAAAAGAATTATTCTTGGTACTTCTATAATAATAGACAGTTTGGCAACAACCATGTAAGCTTGGGGCGGGGGAAGTTAAGAGGTTACTACAATAATTTAGTCTATATATCCTGGTGACTCAGACCAAGGTAAGAGGAATGAAGGAAGTAGAAATTGGTTGGATTCTGGATGTATTTTAAAGTTAGAACTTGTAAGATTTCCTGATGAATTGGATGTGGGATATGATGGAAATGGAAGAGTCAAGAAATACTCCAAGCTTTTTGAACTGATCAGTTAGTAGAATGGATTCGCCATCAAACTGAATTGGTAAAACGCTGGAAAAACAGATTAAAAGATGAACAATGTTTATTATTTTAATTTAAAATCTTTATTAGACATCCAAGTTAAGACATCAAAAGAGTAGTTGAACATCAGAGGCTAGATGATGAAGGAGAAGTCTGCACTAGAGCAATAAATTAGTAAATCATTAACATATATATAATAATCTCACTATAAACAGTCTGGGCAAATAGTTGGAAGGCAGTGAAACTATTCTGTCTGATGGTGTAATGGTGGTTATATATCCTTATACATTTGTCAAAACCCTAGAAGATGCAGCATAAAAAGTCAACCCTAATGTAATCTATGGACTTCTGTTACTGATATTATCAATATATAAGCATTGGCTCATCAGTTCAAAGAAATTTACCCCACTAATGCAAAAATGTTAATAATAAGAGAAATAGAGAGGAGGCCACATAGAGAAACTGTACTTTTTGCTCAATTTTTCTGTAAACCTGATACAAAAAGTACATTTGTGTGTATTTACATAGATATATATGTACATATATCTGAATTTTAAGCCAAATAGATTTGTTACACATAAAAATTAAAATAATTTAAAAAAATTTGTTATTCATAAAAATATTTTATTATTATTAGCATTGCACATAACAATACTTCTATAATTAGAGGGAATGGGGAGATGTTGATCCAAGAGTACAAATTACAGGTAATAAGATGAATAAGTCCTGGGGATCTAATGTACAGCATGGTGACTATGATTAACAATATTATATTATACACTTGAAAGTTGCTAAAAGAGTAAATCTTAAATGTTCTCACACACCCCTCAAAAAGGCTAAACTTCACAGACAGAGAAGTAACTGAAACCCTCACACCACTATATAAACAAAGTGTGAGGCCAAAGGAAATGGATGAAATATTATTGTTTTTTGAATTTTGCCATCACATATTTACTTTGACTCCTCACAGGAGAATTATAGCTTTGCACAACCACAAATGCTCATTATTTCAAAGAAAGAATTTCATCGGATTTTTTTAAAGAGGAAGTTCAGCCTAAATTAGTCTTATTCACAGTAGTCACTCTTTCTTAACAACAACCTTCAGTGTCCATTCAAAGTACACCAAAGTTCTATTTTATCCACAATAAAAACAATTAAAAATAGTTGAGACATTTGTCTTTAATACAAAATTTAATTTGGATTGTTTTTCTAACAGCTTTATCAAAAAGTAATCCAAAAAAGGAACAGTTTGGGAAGATTAAAAAAAATCTGTTATGCTAAATGCAACTATAAATTCTTTATAGATTACCGGTTAATTTTAATGTTATTAGTTTTAGACAGGTATTCCTGTAATTACTCCAAACAGACTGAGCCCTTTTCCTGTTTATAACATTTATACAAAAAAATCATGCTGGTGTTTTTAAGGTTCTGTTTATGTTGTTATAATATGTTAAATTGTTCAGTTTTTTAAACTTTGGTTCTTTTATTAGGTATACTTTGTTAAGCATTATAATAGATATTTTATTAACTGCTATATGATATATCTATAGAAAAAAATGTTTTCTTCTGGGGAATATTGGAGGAAATTCCATGGAGGTATCTCCACTGAAGATTTGTTGTTAGTGGAAAAACAAACAAACAAAAAACAGAAAAAAAAAAACATGATTTTGCAACCCTAATGTCATTTTCCAGTCACATTTAACACATCAGAGCTGTCTTTCTTACTTATTTTCCCAAAATTTTCTTTTTAGTATTTAGTATGGGATAAAATTTACTTCTCTTACTGATACAGACTTAAGATTTATTTACTTGCATATTTTGGCCATTATTTTTACCTCCATTCTTTGTAGATATGATAAAATCATTTGTTATTTTGGGGAATTTCATGATAAGTTTTCCTTCCTTTCCCTTAAATTAGATAAGTCACATTAGAAGTGTAGTATGTTATATGTAAAACACATTACAGCTATGTGTTTTAATTTTTTGTTCTTATATTGAAGAGCCTCTATGAGTCATGAGATAGGAAGCCAATTCTAGAGGGGTAGACTGTGCAAAAAATATCTCATTGTGGTAGGAGGGTATTTCAATAGACAAGGCCTTGTGCTCATCATGAGTAATATCTAAATAACTCATGTAACTTGAGATATAAATTAACATACTGCATCAAACCAGAAGGAAAAGTCAGTTCTGAAAAATGGAGGATTCTCAAAACCATAAATTCTACCTTTGATATTTTAAAACTTATAATGTCTCTTCTTTAATTTTTAGGCATCTTGAGTTATAAATGTGTTGATAACCAGCTCTCAGGTTCTGTCTACTACATGGTTAGCATGAGGGCTATATGATAAAGTATTATAAGAAATATAAAGTAAGAAAATAATGTTTATGGAGAAGGCTATTCAAAAGAACATATGTAACACTAATAATAGTAAATGTATATTTACTGTTTGACAGGCCCATTCACATAAATTATTTTATTCAGTATTGCCCACCCACTCACCCCAGAAACCTCTGAGTATCATGGGATAGGTATTATTGTTACTTGGTTTGTCACATATATGAGTTATTTTAAAGATCAAAATAAAATGAGATTATAAAGGATATTATTTTTGAAGTAGTTATTAAACTTAGAAGCTTCCAAATTTATCTTCATTTTACCTCCTCCTAGATTGTGTGTTTTATCTTTCTTTTCTTTGGTGTTTATATTTATCACATAATGAATAACACCATGAATTTTAAAGCTACCTCAAGTACTTTATTGAATGAAATAAAATAAATATAAATAACATGGCACTATTTTCTTTATTCTACAAAGAAACTGAAGATTTGAGAGCGTAAAGGACCATTACAATAACTCATTATGCATTATAATTTACATAGTAAAAAACTACTCTTCCCTTGAAACCATGGTACCTCTCAAGATAGTAGTAATCACGAACAGTATTCATTCAGTCAGCAAAATTTATTGAAGAGCTACTATGTGCTAGACATTGTGCTAGGTACTGAGAAGCCAATGGTGAATAAGACATAAATGTTCTTTCTCTCATGAAGCTTATATTCTACTTAAGGGAGTGTATTAGTCTGGATTCTAATAGAACCGATATAATTTTTTTAAGTTGATATTATCACATAATTAAAGACCTAAGGAGCTTCTTTTTACAATACACTACATGTGACTTTTAAATAGAATAAAATAGACATCATGGGGTTAAATGTATATACCATTGCTGAACTCTTCCTGTAACAAGGAACTGTGAAGTAGAATTTCCTTTCCTGGCATTGAGATTGTAATGCATTTTTATATGCAATATGTTCCTTGATAGACTTATTCATTCTATGGAAGTACAGAATTTCCAAAGGAAAGAAGTAGTAAAGTATTTCATTTAAAATTTGAGCATAGTGCTTATCACCATAAGCTATTTATACAGACTTCAGAAAAAAAAAGAATCCTAGTAAACGTTTAAAATATTGACTCAAAACTTACCAGTTAACTTTTGTAAGTTCA
This sequence comes from Phocoena phocoena, assembly GCF_963924675.1. Taxonomy (NCBI): domain Eukaryota; kingdom Metazoa; phylum Chordata; class Mammalia; order Artiodactyla; family Phocoenidae; genus Phocoena; species Phocoena phocoena. Next base: position 21,849,615 of record NC_089235.1, read on the forward strand.
GGCCCACACAAAAAAATGTAAAGGAAAAAAAGTAGGGATCAAGACAGTGATGTAGGAAGATTCTGAGCTACCCTCACCTCACAAACACATCAAAATTGTAATTACATACAGAACAACTCTCACTAAAATTGGCCTAAAGTCTAGCAGGATGGCTTTTCTACAACTAAGGCTGTAAAGAAGGAGCCACACAGAATCTGCTAGGAAAGGAAGAGAAGCAACCTAGTCAGGACCACACAAGCATGTGGAGACTAAACAACATGTTACTTAAAAACCAGTGGGTCAATGAATAAATCAAAGAGGAAATCAGAAAATACACTGAGACAAATTAAGCACACAACTTTCCAAAATCTATGGGATTCAACAAAAGCAGTTCTAAGAGGGAAGTTTTAGCATTGCAGGCCTATCTCAAGAAACAATAAAAATTCAAATAAACAACCTAACCTACCATCTAAAGGAATTAGAAAAGAAGAATGAGCAAAGCCCAAAGTCAGCAGAAGGAAATAATAAAGCTAAGAGAGGAAATAAATAAAATAGAGACCACACAAAAAATAAAAAAAGATTAATAAAACCAAGAGATGATTTGTGAAAAAATAAACAAAATTGACAAGCTTGTAGCCAGGCTCATTAAATTAAGAAAAAAAAGAGAAGGGGCCCAAATAAACAAAATAAGAAATGAAAGGAGAAATTGCAACCAGTATCACAGGAATACAAACAATCATAAGAGAATACTACAAATGTTTCTATTCCAACAAATTAGACAACCCAGAAGGAATGGATAAATTTCTAAAAAAACAGAAAAAAATAGATACTCCGAACAGACTGATTGCTAGTATTGAAATTGAATCAGTAATAAAGAAAAAAATCTCCAAACAAATAAAAGTCCAGGACTAGATTTTTTCACAAGGGAGGGAATTCTACCAATCATTCAAAGAAGAGTTAATGCCTATCCTTCTCAAACTATTCCAAAAAAAAAAAAAAAAAAAAAAAAATTGAAGAGAATGGAACACTCCCAAATTCATTCTATGAGGACACCATTACTCTGATACCCAAACCAGACAAAGACAGTACATAAAAAGAAAATTACAGGCTAGCGTCTTTGATAAATATAGATGCAAAAACCCTCAGCAAATCTAATTCAACAATATATCAAAAGGATCATACATCATGATCATGGGGGTTTAGTCCAGGGATGTAAGCATGATTCAATACCTGTAAATCAACAAATGTGATACACCACGTTAACAAAATGAAGCATAAAAATCACATGACCATCTCAATAATTCAGAATAAGCCTTTGACAAAACTCAACATCCATTCGTGATAAAAACTCTCAGAATAGTTGATATGGAGGGAACATATCTCAACATAATGAAGACCATTTATGACAAACCCACAGCTACTCAATGGCAAAAAGCTAAAAGCTTTTCCTTTAAAACCAGGAGCAAGACAAGGATGGCCACGCTTGCCACTTCTATTTAACATATTATTGGAAGTCCTAGCCACAGCAATTAGACAAGAAAAAGAAATAAAATGCATCTAAACCAAAAGGGAAAAAGAAAAACTCCTTATTTTCAGAGGACAGGATACTATATGTAGAAAACCCTAGTCTCCACCAAAAATCTATTAGGAGTAATAAATAAATTCAGTACAGTTTCAAGATATAAGATTAATATAAAGAAATCTGTTGCATTTCTATAAACTAATAGTGAACCATCAAAAGATAAAGCAAGAAACAATATCATTTATAATTGCATTAAAAAGAATGAAATACCTAGGGACAAACTTAATCAATAAAATACTTATACTCCAAAAACTATAAGAGATTGATGAACAAAACTGAAGATAATACAGATAAATGGAAGCTTATTCTGTGTTCATGGATTGCAAGATTTAATATTGTTAAAATGTCCATATTACCCAAAGCAATCTACAGATTTAATGCAATGCTTATCAAAATACCCATGACTTTTTTTTTTTTTTTTTTTTTACAGAATTAGAACAAATAATCCTAAAATTTGTATGGAACTACAAAATATCCCAAATGGCTGGGATAAAGCAATCTTGAAAAAAAAAAAAAAGAAAAAGAAAAAACAAAGCTGGGAGTATCACACTGCCTGACTTCAGACAATATTACAAAGCTATAGTAATCAAAACAGTATGGCACTGGCACAAACACAAATCAATGGAAGAGAATAGAGAGCACAGAAATAAACCCACATACATATGGTCAATTAATCTGTGACAAAGAAAGCAAAAATATACAATGGAGAAAAGACATCTCTTCAATTAAGTGGTGTTGGGAAAACTGGAAAGCTATATGTAAAATAATGAGATTAGAACATTTTCTCACAACACACACAAAAATAAACTCAAAGTAGATTAAAGACTAAAGTTAAGACTAGAAACCATAAAACAATTAAAGAAAACATAGGCAGTACACTCTTTAACATAAGTCTTAACAATACTTTATAAGATCTATCTCCTAAGGCAAGGGAAAAAAAAACAAAAACAAAAAAATGAGACCTAACCAAACCTAAAAGCTTTTGCACAGTTAAGGAATCCATCAATAAAATGAAAAGGTAACCTACTAAATAGTAGAAAATATTTGCAAAAGTTATTTCTGATAAGGGGTTGATATCCAAAATATATAAAGAACTCATATATCAACAGCAATAGAACAACCTGATTAAAAAATGGGCTGAAGACCTGAATAGGCATTTTTCCAAAGAAGACATACAGATGGTTAACAGGCACATCAAAAATGTCCAATATCAATAATCATCAGGAAAATGCAAATGAAAAGCACAATAAAATGTCACCTCACACCTGTCAGAATGGCTTTCATCAAAAAGAACACAAATAACTAATGTTGGTGAGCATGTGGAGAAAAGGGAACCCTCATACACTGTTGGTGGGAATGTAAACTGGTGCAGCCAGTTTGAAGGTTCAGAATCTACAGGATTCAACCAACCTCATATTGTGTAATACTATAATATGTATTTATTGAAAATAATCCGTGTATAAAGTGGACTCACAACAGTTCAAACTCAGTGTTGTTCAGTAGTCAACTGTATATGCTATTGGTTCTGTACACCAGTTCATATAGAGATATTACATAATTATGAAGCCTGAAAAGTCCAAGATCTACAGTTAACAAGCTGGAGATCCAGGAGAGCCAATGGTGTGTGTATGTTCTAGTCAGAGTCCGAGTCCAAAAGTAGGGGAAGACTGATGTGCCAGCTCAAAGACCGGCAGAAAGAATTATTTTTTTTAGTCAGTTTCTAATTCTATTCAGGAAATTGGATGAGGCCAAGACACACTGGGGAGGGAAATCTACTTTACTCAGTTTACCAGTTCAAATGTTAATCTCTTCCCAAGACACCTTTGCAGACATGCTCAGAAATAACGTTTAAACAAATATCTGAACACTCTATGGCCTAGTCAAGTTGACACACACACAACTAACCACCACAGGGAATTAGAAAATAAACCAAAAAGGAAATGAGTGAATACATTAATTTTAAATACTAACAATTCTATTTTAAAAAGTAGACAGATAATGTGATAGTGACTAGTTGTGTGATGGGAAGGAAAGACGTCATTGAGGATGCAGTATTTGAATGAGAAATCCCAATATATTAAACAGTGGTTAAAGAGAGTTTTCACAAGATAGAAGAACACATTTAAGGGCTAGAAATAAACAAACAAAAAAAATGCTTGAAGTATCTAAGGAAAAAGAAAAAAGCTTAAATTTGTGGAGTCTGGTGACCAAAGTAAGAGGTCCTATTAGAAGAGGCCTGAGAGACAAACAGGGGTCTGATCATCCAGAACTTTGGAAACTACAATGAGGAGCACAAGTTTCATTTTAAGCTCAATGGGAAGCCATTTATGGGGTTTTATGCATTGCAAAGGCAAAGCATGATTGAACGGTAGATCAGCCAGTTTAGGATCTACAGGAAACATCTCTGAAATTTTAAGGTAATGGACAAATAGTTGATTACATAGATAGATAAATGATAGAGGATATAGATTTGCATATATTAGCATATATATGTAGACATATGTATACAATATATAAAGTGTATATATTTGCATGTAGATAAAAGGGCTATTTTGATTTGCTGCTTAGGTGAGAGGTAAGGCACCCATGAGGATATATGAGAAACAATAGATATTAACTAAACTACATTCTGGTGAGAATGAATCAGTGAACTAAAGACCTTCAGTTTTGTGAGTAGAGTCTGCAAGCAGAGTAAATACACATTCCTCAACCTCCCTGCAAGCTGTGTTCAGCCTCTCCTCTAGGTACCTAAAGAATACCAGTCTTAACAGTGTCAAATTATTGGCTTCTGATATACTTTCAAATCTAGGACCAGTTCCGATGTTGTTGTAACGTTTTCCTTACAAATGTATAATAATAAATTATTAAAATTCAATGATATGTCATTGGTCTTACTACTTTATTCATATCTGAATCCCACCTTCTCTGACGCCTGGAACACCCACACACTTTTAAAGATAAAGGAAGAGATTTTCAAGTATTCATTCAGTGCCATTCAATGTACTGCTTGTTTAGAAATAGGAATGTATATATATTTTTTATTCTCTAACATTTAGGTGGACTTATGTATATGGTTGATAACAGGGCAATACTAAAATAATGCAGCCTTTGTAACCCTATATTAAGTCAATAACGAAGCAACTCACTTGAAGCAAGACATAGAAAAGCAAGTATAATTATATTAATACATGAATTGTCAAAATTTTTGTGGGCTCTTCTGAATAGTTCGAGCAATTATGAGATTCTTTTTCACACTGAGAAGAGTAAAACATTACACAAGATGGGACTATTAGTACTCCCATCATACAGAAATACAGTGGAGGGCCGAGAAGTTTAAATGTCTTATCCAAGGTCACAAAACAAGCAAATGACCTCTTGAGGAGTTGAAGGAGTTGGAACCCAGATACTATCTATGTTGCCTGTCTGAGGGGATATATACCTTTGTGTGTGTGTGTGTGTGTGTGTGTATGTGTGTGTGTGTTTTAATTTTGATGAGAATTTAACATATTTATTTCAAAACTTTTAGTGTTTCCTGAAATACTAATAGTCCCTACATTGTAGAATTAAAAAAAAAAAAAAAAATAGATGTAAATCACCTAGAACAGTGCCTGTCACATAATAAATACTCCGTGTATGCTCACTATCCTAATGACTTTTTTCCAAATGGGAACTATCAGTAAATCACCCCTTAACTGATTCCTTAGTAAATAAATAATTTACACTAAAACTAAACCTAAATAATATATATAAAGAAATGGCATTTGCATAATGTCATTAAATGTCAAAGGACATATAAATATATGGCTTTTTGAAGTATGGAATATTATTAAGTATATTTACCAAGTATAGGTTCCTAAAGAGATTTTTTTTTTTTTGTATGTAGTTAATTACTGTAGAGCAAATGTGAGGTAAGGAGATAGAAAGCTTCTTAGACTTTGTTAGAATTACTCCCACATCTATGTAGGAAGGGATGAATTAAAATAAATTATAATCATTTATAATTTCAAATGAAGTTCATGATGTAGAAAGAAAAAGTGGACAATAATTTACTTATAAGAAAGGGTCAGAAGTATAGATAACTTGTCTATTTTTAAGTATATTTCTTCAATTTAGAGAAAAGTTAAATTTATTATCTTCTCCTGACAACTTCACAAACTAACCTATCAGGATTAGGATAACATTCTGCCCTCTGAGTCCACACAGAGATCCACAATCTATCTCTCAAAACCTCTTTCTTTCACCCTCTCGAATTAACAGGATGAGGAATTATGGGAGCCCTAGAGGTACAAACAGAGGCTGAAACCATCAAAAGAGGATGGAGCTGATATTTTTTAAATGCAGTAGTTAGACAAGTGAGAGAAAGAAACATGAAGGGTACTGCAGTTGAAAGAGCACAGAGAGAGTGGTAAAACTGAAGTGGTAGTTACATGGGTGAGAGAGTCAGGAAATAAAGCTGGGGACTAAATAGTGCCCAGCTCCTAAAACCCCATGCATCCTAAGTTAAGGCACTGATATAGAATGTAAACACTTAGAAGTAGAAAGTCTTAGCTATTTTGTTTAGGAATGTGTTCTAAGGACTTAGAACAATGCCTAGAACTGAGTAGGTGCTTAAGAGATGTATATATATATATATATATATATATATATATATATATTTTATTATTTTTTATACAGCAGGTTCTTATTAGTTATCTATTTTATACATATTAGTGCACATATGTCAATCCCAATCTCTCAATTCATCCCACCACCACCCTCCACCTCCCCCACCCCACTTTCCCCCCTTGGTGTCCATATGTTTGTTCTCTACACATGTGTCTCTGTATGTTGAGTGAATGAGTACTTTGTAAATCTTTCTGTGACCACTTAGTTGCCATTCGTTCTTCAGTTTCAATCCCAAAAGTGTCTAAACAGGGTCTAAAAGTACAGCTAGCCATGGAAAATAAAGGGAGTAGAAAGACAAGTTCCCCAAGCCCCCAGTAAACAGCTCATCTCTCCCGTCCTCTCACTCAGGATCCAGCACTTTTCTGTTGGTCCAGAAATTCAAAGTTTTGAAAGCATCCAGAGACAACACTCCTCCTGATGTACAATAGCAGCAACGGGGCATGTGAACAAGTAAAGAGCAGAGAAGGAAGAAAAACAAAGATGGCATGATGACCTTGGCACACAGACTGGTTTGGGGGTCACAGGAGGTTTTCTTTAGAGAAAACTGTGAATAATTGGGGCACAAGGGTGGGAAGCTGAAATCCCCCCCACTGCAAATACATGGGGTAGCATGGCTGGGAGCCTCACAAGATAGTAGAATATAAACATGTGAAAGAAAAACATCACAGGGCTTCCCTGGTGGTGCAGTGGTTGAGAGTCTGCCTGCCGATGCAGGGGACACGGGTTCGTGCCCCGGTCCAGGAAGATCCCACATGCCGGGTAGCAGCTGGGCCCGTGAGCCATGGCCGCTGAGCCTGCGCATCCAGAGCCTGTGCTCCGCAACGGGAGAGGCCACAACAGTGAGAGGCCCGCATACCGCAAAACAAAACAAAACAAAACAAAAAACACATCACAAATTCAACTTACATAATGTATGTACCTTCCATCTTTTCATATGAAAAGAGAGGAAAAGACAGTGCTCACTTCAAATGGTGCTTGTGAGAATTAAGAGTCTTAATAGTGCCTGGCTCTTAGAGAGCATTCAATATGATTTTTAAACAACCCCGTGTGCTCCTATTAGACCTAAGGATTCTGCTTAAAGAGACAGAAATCGAGAGGGAAAGAAAAATGGTTCTAGTCTTTATAGTGCATGAAGTCTGGTGAAATAGGCAGACTTGTGAAACTGAGGATACCGTTGGATTTCATTTAGCTCCTGGAGAGAGAGCTTAAAGCACACCTTTGGCAGAAGAAAGAAGCCACACACTTTTTCTCTGCCTTTGAGCTTTAGGGTCTCTGCATATTTTCTAGTGCAACTCATAGTTCCAGACCCTTGGTCCCAGTAATCTCTCCCAACTTGTCCTGACTTGTCCTTCCTTACTGATTCTGACAGCCTAGATTTTCTCTTATCTGGACTATACAGGGAAGCTTGGAGCCACTTTTCCTGTAATGGGGATATTGCAGTTTCCCAGGGGATGAACAAGTAGCTGGCTGCTGACTTTTCTATTGATGACGTTTCTTCGTTCTTTGTACCTGTGACCCTGTGACAAATTTCACCATATTTCTTATGACCTGCCTTCGGAAGTAACATAATTTTCAGTAATGCTTAGTGGCCTGAAATAATTCACTTATCTTTTCAGTAGTCTATACAACCACCTATGCTAGACACAATTCTGGACACTGTAGATATGAAGTTCTCCTTCCTCTGGAGAAACTCAGAGTCGATGTTAGCTCATCAATAAAGAATCACAATGCAGTGATGTCATATATAATACAGTGTGACATTCAAGGTTCTTTTGAGCACTCAAGTCAGAGAGACAAGGTCATGGGAGGTCTCATAGAGGAGTTTATATAATAACTGACCCTTAAAGGCTAATTCAGAAAAAAAAAAAAGTAAACAGAATAGGTTCTTCTATAAGAGCGAACGGCAGTTGCATAGACAATGTCATGGGATTAAAAAAGTATTGAGCAGAATTCCTTTTTCTTCATGGGCTAAAAAATTCGATTAGTACTTTATAAGAGCAAAGGGATAGGACTATGTATTTTAGACAGGTAATTCTGGGATTTGAATGGAGGATAGAGACAAGTAAAAATATTGGAGGCCATTATTTTCAGCTTCCTGAATACAAAAGGTTTGAACTCTTCAATAATCGGCACAATTCTAGACTTTCTGAAAATATTAATTTATTGCTAATGATTTTGACAGTTTGAAACAAATGTTTTGCAACTTGTACTTGAAGGTAAGAAAAAGTATTACTTACATGAATTTTGGGCTTCAAAAATTCAAAGTCTATCTTTAAGGAAATATTTAGTTTATTTTAAGAAATATTACATGTCTAACATATATATATATATATATATATATATATATATATATATATATATATATGTACATATTAACTGAAAGCGAAGGCCCATGGAAATAGTGGAAGAGGTCTAGAATTTATTCCATGGGTAGAGATATACATCATACCCTTTTAAAGATTAATAACATATTTTAGTAGGATCTACAGCATTTAACAAAATATAATTGACAGACTGACACACAGTGTTCTTTTATCTGAGTCTCACAAGGTTAAAATCTGTAGGAAATATCAATAAAAATATTATGTTCTCTAAGCAGATGAGTGAAGCAAAAGTTTATCGAGTTCATTGAATTTTAAGCCTGCCATTGTCAAGTTGCTTTAAGTAGGAAACTATTAGAGATGTGATGCATTTAGTGAGAGTTTCTAATTTTTTGGCATTAATTATTTTGTTCTATCATTTTTTAATGCAACTAGCTATGAGACATATTATGCATAATATAATGCATGACAAGAGTTTTAAATATCTGAACATGGATTTGAGTAAATATGCTTAATCTAGAGAGTTTAATCAGTTTTATCAACACTATGCATGTCAGAGTTGGTGAGCACCATGGTAATGCGACCTCATTAAATTAATACTTGTGATGAGGATGAAAATGACTATTGAATATCAGAATAAATAATGCATCATCTTGTGTTCTTTTGCCACTGCTGCTTTAGGCATCTGGGGAAATTAATAAGGGTTATTGTGTCAATCAGGCAAATCAGAAGTAAAAAGAAATCTTCAATTAATCATGGTATTTTACAACTATCCCTTTGGGGAAAAAAGAGAACCCTATTAATAAAAAAGCATTATGCCTCTGTTGCAGTTGACAAACAGTGATAAGCTTCTCTGGGGACATCCTGTATGAGAGATTCATAATAAAGTTTTCCTTGTAAATTTCTCTAAAATCATTCCATCTACACAGTCTTACAGTTCTGAGGCATGAAACCCATTGGGACTTCATCTAAAGAGGTTTTCCTTTTGGCCTTCACAGAGTGAGCTGCTGATTACTGCATAGGGCCTTTGTAGCATGCTGCCAGGGACTGACACAGTTAAAAAGCTGAAGCATGCCCCTTGCACCAACAAGTTTGGTTAATCAGGAAGCTTCCTAGGGACCATCCAGGGATTAACCAGTAACACCCCCACGTATTAGTAGCTTTGAGACACTCAGTGCAAACACGTTTCTACAGACTTTGTACAGCTTGTTAGGTGCAACTTCTCAGTCACTACTTTGGGGTTTATTCCTAGAAATTTCAGATGAACTGGTAATCAAGACACAGGGATATCAGCTCGGTGCTTTGCGACTGCCTGGAGAGGTGGGATGGGGAGGGTGGGAGGGAGGGAGACGCAAGAGGGAGGAGATATGGGAACATGTGTATACGTATGGCTGATTCACTTTGTTGTAAAGCAGAAACTAACACACGATTGTAAAGCAATTATACCCCAATAAAGATGTTTAAAAAAAAAAAAAAGACTGAATTGGGATGAGGGATGGAGTTTCTAGGTGTGAACCTATTCTGACATAGCACTTAGAGTGCCATTCCTTTTGGGATGTTAGCCTTAAGTCTTCTCATCATAAAAAGAACAATATTCATTTCTTGTTAGGATGAATTTTCCATGTCTTAGCCATCTCAGGAATTCTTTGTTTCCCTATGATTTTTCTTTCATCATTAAGGGAGGAAACAAACTGTTGTTATACACTTTTTGTCTTAAAATTAAACATCAAATAATAGCAGACATTGGGTACTGAAATAATCATTAACTTTAAGACAAAAGACGTAAACTAGGAGTGAGCAATACTTACAAACCATTTTGAATATTCTTGGAAAGAATCATTCAGAGTTCATATATATTTCATTTTAAGTAAATACCAAGACCCGGACATAGTTCCTTTGCCCCATTTTTTATCGGGTTGTGGAAGACAGATAACACTTTTAAACCTCTAGTTTTGAACAGAATGGAGCCTTGACATTGAGAGTAGGACCATGTTTTAAAATATCAAGGTATACTATGAAAACAATCATCAACTGTCCCATTTAGTCACCTCCAGAATTGATGTCTGTCATACAAAGAATATACATATATTTATTTATGATTTCAAGTGAACAAATTAAATTTAGGTTTCTTATTATAGTATTTTTGTACTTTTCACAATAGCAACTCTCAGGTAGTCTGTAGGTAATTTTATATGTGTTTTGTATGTTTATATTAGAAAGGCAGAAATTTGTATATGGGTAAATAATAGAATTTTATAAAATTTCTTTCTATTAATGGTGTTTTCAAACTTCTTGAAATGGAAAGATTCATATGTTCAAAAGTTTAATAATTTATCAAGATGTTTGAACAAAACATCCAGTTGTGAAAAAACTAATATATATTATTGATGCAAGCATGCCTCTCAACATACATATATGATAATCACAACAGACTTTTGAAAATATATGAGACATAAGTTAATATTTTATTGTCACAAAAAGGAATATATTATTACAAAAAAAGTAAGAAGACTGTGTATTATGTATATGTTTTTCATCACCATAAGGTTTTGACCTTGGAAATTCATTTAAAGCTTCCTTTTCATAAGTTACAAGATATAATCTTCAACGTAGTGACAAATCATATGACACAGTGCTATTATTTCTTTTATTTATCTATGGTGCTACCTATCTCTTTACTTATCTAAAGCAATTTGGGGCTTATAGTGAGATATAAAGGCAGACTGATTCATTATTAATAGAATTCTTTTGTATAAAATAGCTTTTAAAGATGCCAAGGAGAAAATACAACCGAGATCTGAATATAAGGACAGGAATTAAATGTGGATCTTGACCAAATTGCAAGTTTCCTACAGTGCCAAACAACAATAATGTTTATAAATCTATCTACTATGATTTTCCAGTAGTCAATGCACAAGGATATACATAGTAATAGCATTAGTCCTTGTCCTTTGTTAAATGTAATTGTTTCTCTTGAAGAAGTAGGTCTTTTAGAAGAATGGCTCCCCAGAGAGAAAGAGAAAAGGGGATTACGATAGTGAGTTCAGGTAGGAGCTTCTATAGAAAGTCATGAATAGACCATCAAACAGAAAATATTACTTTTCCTCATCAACAAATGTGGGATTTAAAAAAAATCATCTGTAAAAAAAAGCAATCTAAATTAACAGGATTGTATATTTAAAACTACTTTTAGTAGTTATGTGACTCCAGGAGTCACAATTTAAATTCAGAATTGAAAGGGAATATAAAAGCCATTTGTTTGTTTTTGCCTATGAAACAACGACTTCATTCATTCATTCGTTCTTGTTATGTATTCATGCCATGGATCAGTCAAAAGACATTTATAGAATGCTTTAGTGCATGGCACTACACTGTATTTTGATTTTCATTTTTAGTTATATTTAGGTAGATATTTCTGGCTACCAGATGATCTCAGACTGTTTTAGATTTAGATTGTGAGGTGAGACATGAATCACCTCTGTTGATTACTTACTACGTGCCCTGCGATATCTCATATAAAACTAAATATTTATTATGTTCCAAAAAATTGCCCCCAGTCCTGCCTTGGCAACCATCTCCCTGGTTTCTTCATCATTTAACAAAACTAACTGTATCAGACACTGTGCTAGGTCTGAGACTAAAGAGAGGAGAGGGGGGAATTGAAGAAGATGAGCCTGCTTATGCATGCTTAAATTCTACTGGGAATAAACATGCAAATAATTGTAATATAATAAAACTGTAGATTCACAAGGATGTGCATGGTGTGGAGTGAATGGGGGCCAGGGGGATGGGAGGTTTAGTTACCCTGGTGAAGTCAGGGGAGGTTTCTGCAAGGAGACAGGCTTTGAGATGATATACCAGGATTATGCTGAAATATTTCAGAGAGAGGAATGAAGGATAATGAGACTTTAGATGTTAAGGAATTTTCTGGGAACCAGAAACAATTTAAAACTTTGGGATACAAAATATGATCAAGAAAGCTGGAGGGACAGGAAAGATGACAGATGATAAAAGATTTTGAAAGACATTTCTGAATACTGTATAGCAGTTTCTTGAAAATTGTTTTTTAAGCTAATCAAGTTTTGGTTTCACTCGTAAGAAGATACAGAAGTCCTTTGTCAAAAGTCTGGATCCAATTTGTACCTAAGCAATGTCATAAGTCTGTCCTGAGTCTTTTAGCAGTCACCACCATGGGACTGTGATGTTATTTCTTTTACTCAGTTTCTTTTAAGCAATTGATACAGTCACCTAGCTAAATGGAAACAGAATTAGAAGTAGAAGCAAGTTCTATCTGGCTGCTGAGTCCATGAATGTTTTAATGACTATGCTGCTCTGTTTGACTTGGTTCTTCTGGGGAGACTTCTTTGTCTCCACATTATTACCAGTTTCAGAATTTTGGACTAACATGGACCAGGTGAGATAAATTGATACCACAAAGGAAAGAAAGAAATGAAGATAGACTGAAGTTTAAGGGCTTACATTTTAAGGGGAAAATGACCTTTCTCTTTTACTGTCAGATAATGACATTGAAACATGGAGTAGAGATCAAAAGATAAAACAGAAGACCAAACTGGGAGACCTTTAGTCTGGATTCTATTCTTTGGACGGCATCACAGGCTTCTTTGTCCAAACTCTGCTGACCTCAGAAAGACCGGCTCCTGTCACTTTTTTCTATTTATGACGATTCTTGCATCAATTCTTCAACTAATTCTAGGTCAAAAGAAATCATACTCTGGAACATTGTGATTTCTGAAGTAAAGGCTTTATGATAAATTGTTGTTTGGTTGGAAATCCTTACAAGTTATTTTATTCTGTTAATAAGTGTTATTTAACAAAATTCTAAAATTCTGAAGCTAACATTGAACTAAAGATTAGTCTCGCAATCAACTGTCAACAATTTTGTTAATTAATTGTATTATTTCTGTTGTGAGTTATGGCTTATCTGACTAAAAGAAGAAGGACTGTTAAAAAATAAAATTAAAATAAGCATACTTAGCTTCTTACCCATAAAACCTGGCTCCATCCTGGTCAAAAACTATAAACATTTAAGATCTCCACTGCTTATCCTTCTAATGTTACTTTATCTCACTCACTTACAAGGGAATTTTGGTCAAACTCGCTGTTTTAAATGTCATCTGGACATTGATGGCTCAAATGTATATGTCCAGTCTGGACCTTTCTACTGAGCTTCACACACAAATACCAACTTCCTATTCAACATTTTAAATATAACATCTCCAAAGCTAAACTTTGATTTTACATCCAACCTTATTCCTCTGATAATTTTCTCCACCCAGCAAGTAAGTAAAAACTTTCATTTTCAATATCTCAGGTCAAAGACTTTGGAATTATCATTAATTGATCTCTTTCTTTTATACTCCACTTCTAATTTATGAATAGATATTAATAGATTCTGTCAATTCTAATGTCAAATTACATCTTGAATCTGCCAATTCTTACCACCTGTGCCCTGCCACAGACTGCCTTTAGCTCACATCTAGATTATTGAAATCACTTCCTAATTGATCTTTTTCCTTCTTCTCTTTCCCCAGAGTTTATTTTAAAATCAACAGTTAGAGCTCTTCTCTCAAATCATGAATTAGATCATTTAGTGCCTTGCTCTTGGCCTGTTAATAGTTTTCCAATTTCCTTAGAGGAAAATCAAACTCTTTACAACAGTCTACATGGCTCTACATGTGCTTCTTATACTCTTCACCCTGTGTGATTTTATTGCTTACAAGTGCTCACCCTTCGCTTTCTGACCTTGCTGTTCCCTAAAAATCCAAGTAACTTTGACCCAAGGCTCATGTTATTCATTTTGCTTGGACATCCTTCCTCCCAAGGAAAACTCATGACTCAAAACCTTACTTTACCCTGGTTTCTGCTTAAATTTCACATTATCATAGTATTTCTCCTTTTGACGTCTTTATATAAAATAAGTTGGAAAAAAGTGCTCCCACCACCAACACTTCTAGAGCATTCCCATCCTTACCAAACTTTATTTTGCCATGGAAATAATCCCTACCTGAAATTACATATGTATGTTTTTAATTTATTTTTTGTATCCCATTACCAAATGTAAGTTCCATATGTCCAAATACTGAATTACAATCCCCTTACACCATATCTAGAGTGTAATATGCATGTGTATGTGTATAATTAATTAATTAATGGTATATTGAAAATGACAGTTTAATGTACTTATTCCAAGAACAACTACACTCAGACCTTAAAATGGCAAATGGAGAAGAAATGAACAGAGACCTGTTAAGCCTTCTACTTAATTTTAGAAAGAGATATTGGAAAGCTATTACCAGGTTCCTAATTTTCAAAGATGCAAAATATGAAAATTCTATGCCTAGAAAATGGTCACTCTTTTGACATCTGCTATTCATATATCAGTTTGTCTATGTTTCATGAATAGGCATTTACTTCACCATGATATTTGATATAGTTATTCAAGGGAATAAAATGTCTTTATTATTCCTGAACTGTTGTTTTTGCTAAATAAATAAATTGATAATAAATCTATTGATGATGACTGATTTAAATGATTCAGAAAGCACTGAGAAACTACATCTGGCTCTAGGCCTCAAAAAACAAGGGCTAATAAAAGTCTTGGTAAGCATGGCATAATGTCTAATATTAAAAGTTTATTATTTCCATAATGGAGAGTTCCAAACTGTTACTTATTTCAAATTATAAAAACTTAGCCTATTTGAAAGGTAAGTATATCTCTGGAGACTTTTATAAAAGGTATCCAAGAGGAATTTTCAAAATGGGCTTAGATTAGTACTTTCTTTTTAATATTGCTCCAAATTATAATAAATTTATCTTACCTTTTTCACAACATATATAATATATCATACATTTTTATTTTGCTTACACTTTGTAATTATGTTTGTTATTCAGAACTAGAACACAGTTTTCCATAAATCACATTGTGATGTTTCTGAAAATAAATCTTGATTTTTGCTATAAAAAATATTATTACTGAAAAAAAAAATATTATGTATTACCTTCGTTTTTAATTCCATTTTACTGATTAAAAATTGATATCTACTAACATTTAAGTTAAACATTATACTATTATCTGCAATCTCTTTCAAAGATTAAAATGGAGAAAATAGTTCCTAACTCATTCTATGAGGCCAGCATTTCCTAACACTAAAACCAAAAAAGACATTATAAGAAAAAAAAAGCTATAGACCTATATCTCTCATGAACATAGACAGACAAAATCCTCAACAAAATCTTAGTGTACTGAATCTAGCAATGTATAAGAAGAATCATGCACCACACCAAGTGAGATTTATCCCAGGTATGCAAGGTTGGTTTAACGTCTAAAACTCAAATAATGTAAGCCATCAAATCAACATTCCTAAGAAGACAATTAATATGACCCTATCAGTAGATGAGAAGATTTGACAAAATTTATGGTACAAAATCTCAAAAATAAAATTAGGGTGAAACTTCATTAACTTGAGAAATATCATCCACCAAAATACTTCAGCTAACATCATATGAATGGATAGAAACTGAAAGCTTTCTCACTGGGATCAGGAATAAGATAAGGATGTCCCCTGTCACTATTCCTTTTAATATCAAACTGAAAGTCCAAGCTAATGCATTAAGTCAAGAAAAGGTGTATGGATTGGGCAGAAAAAATTAAACTATTTTTTTTCACAGATAACATGATCATCAGTAGAAAATTCAAAAGATTTAATAAAAATAAACTCCTGGAACTAATAAGCAACTATAACAAAGTTGAAGGATAAAATGTTCATATACAAAAGTCCATCACTTTCTTATATACCATCAGTGAACAAATGAACACATAGAATTTGAAATTAAAAACACATTTACATTAGCACATCCCCCCAAGAGAAGTACTTGGTATAAATCTAACAAAATATGTCCAAGATACACATGAGGAAAACTACAAAACTTTGGTAAATGAAATCACAAGAGAACTAAATAAAGGGACAGATATTCCATGTTCATGTGTGGGAAGACTCAATATTGTCAAGAAGTCAATTCTTCCCAACTTCATTTATAGATTTATACAATCTCAATTAAAATCCCAGCATGTTATGTTCTGGATATTGACTAACTGATTCTAAAGTTTATTTGGAGATTCAGAAGATCCCAAATAGCCAACACAATATTGGATGAGAAGAACAAAGTTGGAAAACTGACACTACATAAGACTTATAATGGAGCAAAGATACCATTATCAAAAAATAGTGCTAGGACAACTGGACATCTGCATGCAAAAAAGAAAAAAGAAAGAAAAATTACACACAAAATTAATTCAAAATGTACCATAGACCTAAAAATTAGAGAAAACTACAAAACTCCTAGAAATAACATAGGAGAAAATCAAGATGACCTTGGGTCTGGTGATGACTTTTTAGATAGAGCACCATAGCCATGATCCATGAAAGCAATAATTGATAAGTTGGACTTTATTAAAATGAAAAACTTCTGCTCTGAAAAAACAGTGTGAAGAGAATGAGAAGACAAGCCACAGAAAGACAGTGAATATTTGAGAAATACACATGTGATAAATAACTATTATCCATAATATATAAAGTACTCTTAAAGCTTAACAATAGAAAACAAATAAGTTTATTTAAAAATAGGCAAAAGACCTAAACAGACACCTCACCAAAGAAGATATAAAGATGGCAAATAAACATGCAAAAACATGCTCAGCATCATCTGTCCTTAGAGAATTGTAAATTAAAACAAAATAAGATCCCACTACGTATCTATTAAAAAGGCCAAAATACAAAACACTGATGATACCAAATGCTGACAAGGATGCAGAGCCATAGGGACTCTCATTCACTGCTGGTAGGAATACAAAATGATACAGCCTATTTGGAGCATAGATTTGCAGTTTCTTACAATACTAAATGTACTTTTACTATACAATCCAGCAATTTTGTCTCCTTGGTATTTACACAAATGAGGTTAAAAACTTATGTCTACACAAAAACATGTACACAGATGTTTATAGCAGCTTTATTCATAATTATCAAAACTTGGAAGCAATCAAGATGAATGGATAAATAAGCTGTGGTATCCAGACAATGGAATATCATTCAGCGCTAAAATGAAATGAGCTATTGAGCCATGAAGAGACACAGAGAAAACTTACATATGTACTTCTAAATGAAAGAAGCCAATTGGAAAGGTTACATACTGTATGATTCCAATTATATGACATTCTGGAAAAGGTAAAACTATGGAGACAGTAAAAAAAAAAAAAGCAGTGGTCATCAGGGGTTGGGAGAAGGGGCAGGGATGACTAGGTGGAGAACAGAGAAATTTTAGGGAGTGAAACTATGCTGTCTAATACTTTAATGGGGGATACATGTCATTATACGTTTGTCTAAACCAATAGAATGTACAACACCAAGAGTAAACCCTAATGTAAACTATGAAATTTAGATGATGGTATGTCAATGTAGACTAATGTATTATAAGAAATTTACCTCTCTGATGCAGATACCAATACACGGGTAGGCTGTGTACATGTGCGGAAGGGCATATATATAGAAACTCTGTATCTTCTGCTCAATTTCCTTGTGAACATAAAACTGCTCTTAAAATGTCTATTTTTAAAACTAGGGTAATCAGAAGTTAGGTGCCCCAGAGAAGGTGTGCTCTTCCCCAATTCTACAATTTAGCAAAGATTGTAGAGCTTTTCAGAACTGTAAACAAACTCAGTATTATAGGTTTATGTAAATAATAAACTTTCAGACTAATCATTCAGGCTAAATAATCTACTTTTATTTGCTTCTCTTTGGTTTATGTTTTCAAAGTTTATACAGTTTTTAACAGTGGTGTATTGGGGGTACCCTAATGTCAGTGCTTATATCATACCCTATTACATTACACTAGGCTCCTAGGAGACCCCAAAAAGGATTCCTGTAAAAAAATTATTAACAGGAAAATAAAAGGAACGACTATCAATGTTCTTTGGTTCTAACTGTGCTTTTAAAGGTTACAATGGTAGGTAAATATCCCAGCACAGGCATACAGAAAAGAGTTACAATTTGTTTTTGGGTTTAAAAAATTCATTCCTGTTTTTTTCTTTTCCATTTTTTCCCTGCTTCTCCTTTTCAGCACTGTCACCATAATACAGAGCAGGAAAAGTATTAAATTCACTGTAGGAAAGGAGCCTTCATTTTGTTCTTTTAAATAATGGGCTTATAACTATGCAGGACAAACCCTCCCTGACATTGACAACTTTAAAGCATCTCTCTTTCCATCTTCAGCTGAAGGAAGTAAAAGCCATTGTTATTGATGTGCGTGAAATTCTGGGAAAGAAGCAGAGCTGGGGAAAACATGTATTCTCCCTAATCCCAGTTAGGGGACTGATTTGCAGTTTACCAATTTCCATACAGATGGTTGTATTCATTCCTTTGCTTTGAGTATTTGCCCAGTTGCAAACCACCTCCCTTCCCCAAACACACACATTGCTTGGATTTAGCTGATGATGAGGTCTGAAGATTGTTGGGATGAAGAATAGAAGGGTGTTTGAATGCCACTATATTTGTGAGTGAGCTATTCAGGAGAACTAAGTTAGCTATGATTCCTCCTCCTTATCATCGAAAAACTACTCTGAATATGTAGGGGCTTCCCTGGTGGCGCAGTGGTTGAGAGTCCGCCTGTCGATGCAGGGGACACGGGTTCGTGCCCTGGTCCCACATGCCACGGAGCAGCTGGGCCCGTGAGCCATGGCTGCTGAGCCTGCACGTCCGGAGCCTGTGCTCCACAACGGGAACTCTGAATATGTCATCATGTAGTGGAATTGGGATACAAAATTAGAGCAGAGAATGATATTAGTGACTGAAGAATGATCTACTCCAAAAGAAGCAGCAACATGTTTTCATCTGTTTTAAAATACATTCTAATAACACTGCAGTTATTCTTTGTAAAGGATCCAATGTGGTGCAAGTTAGACTGAGGAAAGAGTCAAATGGCAAATAAGGGTGCAAAAAATGTCTAAATCACAAATTGGATTATCTTAGACTGTCTAAGTTTGAGATGAATCTCTCATAGTCAATGCAGGATTCTACAATTACATTTAATGAGCTTTTCAAAACTCATAAGATTCTTGCTCAAATTAAAAATGAATTCCTTGGGACTTTTGTGGAGTGGACATAGGTCTATTTTACTTGACTCAAAATCTAGTCATTATAGAAATGTGAGTATAAGCAACAAGAGGCCCTTGCTTGATAGTGATTGTCTAATATATACAACAGCTTATGGGCCAAAAACTACATTTGTTTTGGAATATCAAAACTTTAATGCATAGTTTTCTATATACTAAAAGTTTTGATTCAGTCCTTATATTATTCAGTCCTCAAGAAAAAAAAAAAAAAGAAAACATCTTTTTTGTTTCCTCTTAAGGAAAAGTTCCCCTGACTTTCTTTTCCACTTCCATTAAGTCAAGTCTCTCTTTTTTGAAAATCATCCAAAAGACTATTGCTGACAATTATGATTAAACAACATCGTTCTTTACTTGTTATTTCCATTAATGACTATAAGTTGCTTTAGGGTGAAGATAATGACTTAATGCATCAGTCTGAATTCAGCACTGTGCACGCTGAACATAATATGCATGTTAAAACTAGTTGATAGATAGATAGATAGATATGGTAGATAGGAGAGAGAGGGAAAGAAGATTTGAATGTCATTTTTAAAAGAGTAATTGACAAGCTAGAGAACATGCAGAAGAAAAGGATGGAGAGGAGTCTTGAAACTGTATTTTATGGTAAAAACTGTGAAAAGATCCTATAGAGTAAAAGAATAAATTCACAATTATTTGATGTTTTCAAACAGAAGCTTAATTATTCTTTATCCAAAAAACTAGAGTCTACAATTACCTTGTTTGAGAGGTGGATGGAAGGCGTTCAAGACCCTTCTAACCTTCTGATCTATGGACTCTATTTTCATGTGTCCATTATTCGTTAAAATGTTTTTTCACTAATTTTCACTCCAAAATCAGTCATCCAAAACAATTCATTTTATTTGCGGATTTTAAGTTCTATGTAGTAAAAATTATAAGCCCTCAAAATTTTCAATAGTTATATATCACCAAAATATTAAAAGAGGGGATGATAAATTTTATCATCTGTCATTTGAATTATAAAATTAGGAGATCAGAGATGACTTAAATGTGGTGGGAAAAAACAACAAGAGTAGAATTTTAGTGTGAGGCATTGGCATGGAAAAATTGGGATTTAACCTTTAACTATATAAACTGAATAGAAAGAAAATGTTCCTAAGAGTTTTTTGGAGGAAGAAGTGACGAGCAATTCTTTTATGTCGAAATTTTACTCAAGGCTTCTTAAATTCAAATTCTTCCAGAACATAAGTAAGTGGATGTGTCTTTAAAACACACATACAATTTTTTTTTAATTTCATATTTTTTTTAATTTCATCATAGGTGATCTAGAATCCAAGGATCCAAGTGACTCAGAATTGTGTAGATAAAAATATAGTTGCTTTATTTTATTTTCTAGTATTAAAATGTTACATGAGATTAATATAAGCCATTTGTGTTCAGTTTTAATAAGAAGCAAACAAGAACAACGGTACTCTAGAAAACACTTTCCTAAATCTATGAGAGCCTCTGGTTAATTGGTGAACTTCATTTAATTCAGGAAGATAACTAATTTAATGGATCAGTTTTGCAAATTAGCAAATTCATCAACATTTTAGACAAAACTTAAGTTACATGGCATATCTCTATAAGCTACTTCAAATATTTGGGAAAAAATGACATCAGTCTGATACCCCAAAAAATAAAAATGTGATTTTTTTTTAAGGTTTAAATCAGTCTCAATTTTCTGTCCATTCTCCCAAAAGTAACAGGTCTTATGTTTGATAACTTTTTTGATGGTCAAGACTCATGAATGGCTGCATCCCATAATAAAATTAGTCCTCCAAAGTCCTATGGCCTTCTAGAGTCAGCCTTATGTAGAGAAGGGCGCGGAATTCAACAAAAGTTAATATATCATCTCCTGTGCCTTTGAATCTGCATTCTCTCCTAACTAGAGACAGGCCCCAAACACGACCCACATCCTTCCCACGTTAGAATCAAATTGGAACAGTTAGATTCACAAAGTCTTTGCCAAATGGAGTTACTTCTTCAGTGCAGTTAAAAAATATATTTTCCATGCTTTTAAGTTGAACAGCTAAATCATCTCTGAAAAGAGTACATGTACAGATTAATTGATTTTAAAAGTTGATATTCATCTACCTGTGCTACCTCACCAAGGAGGTAAAATCAAATGAATCAGGCAAATGTATAAAGGTCAGACGATAAAAACAATGCTAAGAAATTATTAGGACAAACTTAGTTTTGTCAGAGCTACATTTAATGGGGTAGCATTCATGGTATTATGTTTTTAAGCAAGGGCTAACGTGCAATTTTTTGTTTTAAAGTTACCTAGAGACATATTGTTTCTGGACTATTAACTTTTTCTTCTGTATTTAGATCACAACTCCTAAAGGCTTAGCTATATTTTGACAGGTACTGACAAAGAGTGTCATGGAATTGTGATTCGATTGTCACCTTCAGAGTGTTCAAGCTGAAAAAGGATGAGTGCTAGGTACTAATTAGACCTGTTATATTAGGAAAGCAAATACAATGGTGTCTAACATTAAACAAAGCACAGTTCTCATCAAAACTGGTTTCTCTTGTGTGTGGGTTAGTCTATAAAACCACTTTGCATGTTAATGAACTACAAATTATTACCAGAGTAACTAGTTTCATGCAATTACAAAAATCACATAAAAGCCCTATTGTTTGTTGTCTTATGATTTTTTAATGCTAATTTTGCACTTGATAATTTCAGATTTCATTTGTACCACAGTGCACAATTAGGTTTTTATATCTGTGAAAGTGAAGGCTAGTATTGGGAAAAATAACTCCTCATGAAAAAAGTAAAAAAATAGACATTTCCAGAATGAGACTATTAGCCTGAAAAGATGGAGAAAAGTGATGAGGTGAATTTCCATCAAGTGAGAAGGCAACATTTATGTAGCTGAAAGAAGAGTATATCCTATAAAAATTGGAGAGAGAGAGAGAGAGAGAGAGAGATTGAGGAGAAAAGGGAAAAAAAATCCTAGAAACAATGGAACAGTATGAGAAAGAAACTAGAATAAAGACACAGGTGGGATCATCAGAGAGCTGCCACCTATTACATAGTAAATCATAGTTACAGCTGGTAGACTAGTATGATAACAGTGGGATGGATTCATAAGTAAAAATGTAAAAGTACATGGAGATAATTAGGTGCCAAAACTATTTAAGCAAAGAAATGCTACTGTCAAAACAGTGTGAGCACTAGACGAAATTTTAGGGAAAACTTTGAGTGGTTACTTCATTGATGAAGAACTCTCTGCATTAAGATCAGGTGGAAGTGGGAGATTTGTGTTTTGCTAAACTAGGTTTTCATTTTTGTTCACAAAAGTGCAAGGGAACTCACTTCTCACGCTTCACCGTTAGATAACAATCTAATCCTTTACTTCAATAATGCAGATAGTAAAGGATTAAACAGTTTTTCTGCTGGAAAAAATATGAGAAATTATCTGGTATGGTATATTAAATTTGTTTACTTTTTAAAATATTTTTTTGTAACTACAAGCCATCTGGAATGACTTTGATCAGTGTTGACCTCCTGCAAAGTTTGTGAGAACTTTGGATTTTCTGGTTGCTGTTACTTCTTAGACAATGTGACATATATCTGGTACAAGCTTAGATTTACTGCTACCTTAGATGTTGTTGAAAAGAGCACAATGTTTGAAAGGTCAGAATTCATTTTCCTGTTAGGATTCTGTTTCTTGTTTTTATTTACTGCAATCTAAGGCATGTAAATTTTTTGTAGGTCTTTCATAGGATTTAAAATACTGAAAATATACTTAAAATGAATGTGTTTGAACTATTAAAATAAAAGCTTCAAAGCTCCAAACTTTTCCACAAAACTAGCTTAGCTTAGTCCCTTGTTTTTGCACCCTCATATTCTCACTTTATTTATTTATTTATTTGTTCTACTATTAAAAGCGTTCCTCAGAGCACTAGAGTTTTCCAGTGGTAAATTTTCCTATCACTTTTACAATTAATTTACATCCTTGTTATTCATTCACTATGATTATTGCCTATATATAGAAAAGCACATCTTACTGCATGAAAATAGCATTAACATATCCTTGCAATTATGTAACATTTTAGAAATACTGCAGAGTTTTAGGTAAATAGTTGTTTCATGGTTTTCACACTTTGAAGGTGGCAGTGTACCCTCCTGTCTCTCTAACCTTTCTTCTCTGCTGCTGTGTACTTAACGGAAGAAAAGAAGAAAGGAAGGAAGGAAGGAAGGAAGGAAGGAAGGAAGGAAGGAAGGAAGGAAGGAAGGAAGGGAGGGAGGGAGGAAGGGAGGAAGAGAGGGAGGGGGAAAAAGGAATTCTGGGGCTGTGTCTGAGTTGTTTCTGCTACTTAAAGCAAAGAAACACCCCCAGGGTTTTTCTTTTAGATATTGTTAGCACTGTTTAACTCTATGCAAACCTGATAGCACACATTCCTTAATAATGTGGAAATCTGTAACAAATATTTGCTGAATTAATCATGTACATTTTCAGTGTAAAGACTTTTTAAACTCTCTAGACAAATAATTAAATCTGTTTCATGCAAACATGTTTGAGGCAAAAGTAAGAACACACTTTATGTATTTAAATATGTAACAAAAATGTATCCACTTAATGTGAAAAACCATTCTTATAGCACCTAAAAATTATTGGTGGATAGCTATAGTATAATGATCTCAGTCTCTGTCAATGGCTTATTTCTTTTGATGTTTTTGAACCCTCAAAAATAGATTTTACTTTTTTTTTAGTTTCTTCTTTTAATTTTCTTTAAATGTTTTTCTATTTTTTAAATTTTTTTCATAGAAAGGCATTTTATTTTAAATATAGCAGTGTGTTCATGTCAACACCAAACTCCCAATCTATCCCTCCCTCCTACCCTTCCCCCCATCTATTCATCCTCAAGTGCAAGTCTATATCCCAGGCCTTAGTTCCTAGATGTTAAGAAAACTTAAATAGTATGAAATAATCATTCAGCAGTTCAACAGTGTTACTAATGAGTCTAAAATATAACTGAGCATTAAGGGTTAATGATTTGGAAAGTCAATAAACATTTTGGAAAATGTACACCTTAATGGGCGTTACATAAAATAACTATTCTTAAAAAGGGATTAGATATATTTGCTATATTAAATATTTCAAAATCATCTTTCTTGTCAATTTAAAGTAGGCAATACATTTTTCCATAACATTTTCTAAGACTTCAGACAAAACAGAGATGGTTAAACTGAAAGAATTCCTGTTTCTTATTCATAAGCCATAAAATGATTTCTCTGTCTCAAATTTAAGAATTGAAAATATCTCTGAAAGTAGAAATTCCACTTAAGAAAAAGAATGTCAAAGAATCTAAAAAAGAGTGGATATATGTATATATATAATAGATTCACTTTGCTGTACACCTGAAACTAGCACAACATTGTAAATCAACTATACCCCAATAAAAATTTTTACAAAAAGAAGAAAAAGAATGCCCCCTGTTTTCCCTCCAAATTTAGTCTTCTGCTCTAAGCATGGTTGCTTAAGGTAGCCTAGGAAAACCACTACCAACCTAGCTAGGGAAATGGGAAGAAGTATGTTTCAGCATCCACCGTCTCTGTGGTGAATCCTTCCCTTCCACTACTTCTTAGACTTTCTGAATAGGGAGGGGTTCAGGAAACTTCTTTCAAACAATACTTCAGTTACTAAATTCCAGGAAAGGAAATGAAATGTATAAGCTATCACCTCGACTTCCTTCTCTGTTTCTACCCCCCCTTCTTCCACTTCCTCCTTTCCAATCTGCAGGTACACACACACCTTAGGGCATCCCCAATCTTTACCAGCCCAGATCCTGGGAAGAAAATGCTCTACCCTCACCCATCCATGCCTTTTGACTGCTCTCTGATGCATCCATTCCACAGCTGGGATGAGTAGCCCTACTGTTTTATTTATGATGCAATCAGCTGCTGTAAGAAGTTGAACAGTAACTGCTATTCCATTGCATAAAAAAGCCTTTTTAGCCTTATGTTATAAACATTTAAAAGTCTCTCTTTTACCCTTCTAGAAAAAGCACAGCAGGAGGTAGATAGAGGTCACTGGGAGTATCTAATTCATCTACATTTATAGTAGGTGTTGCAAGCTCTATTAGCAGAAAATGTATGACAGTCAGACCTAAGTTTAATGTTTCACTTAAAATATCTGCACCTCCAGCTAATGCCAGAAGCTGTGCCCATGATTAGTGGCATGTAGACACTTACTAACGAAACCTTCCCCTTTGGCAGAAAATATCAGTTGGAAAACTGTTGTTACAATAATATATTTGAGTATCAACCCAGAAAATCCTGCTTGAGAGATTTTTTTTTTTGGCCCACACAAGCTAGCACTAAGAGTACATAAGACTCTCTACCAATATAGACATTGATACACACTAAAATATTGAATGGTAACCAGACATGTATGTATATTATCTTGCAGCTCACCAGTGGAAATTGTTTTGAACTGGAGAAGCAACCCTCTTCTCCTTGTACCAGCAAAAGTGTCCTAAAAGTAGCTTCAGCAACAATACACCGATTTAGCAGTCTGAAAAAGCTTGTAAAGCCCTGCAAGCTGACTGACTTAATCCTGGAGTCATAATGGCTTCCTTCCTAGGCCCATTTCTTCTCCGGACACTGCCATCTTGTGAGTACTAAATACATCATCAGTGAGTCTCATTCTCATGTATTACACTAATACATCATTGGAATGACAACTGCTTCTGATGATCTATTAATGCAATACATCAGAGTGAGGTGTTTGAATGGGTATTACTCAGAAACCTGTGCTGTCTACATAAAGCCAGGTCCCAAATCCAATTCCATTTATTTACACAGAATTCTGAGCATGCTTGCAGCAGACTAACACTACCAAAATTCTAGCATCATCAAAGAAATTATTTGCATTCTCATTAAATTATCAACAAAATCTTTCCCTTTCCTGGAAATGGATCTGTCTGGTAAGTCAGTGATTCAGACTCCATCATCTCGCCATCCCCTACGACACACAAGAATTATTTTGCGATGGCCCATGAATAAAACAAATACTCTTTTCCCTATCGTTACTAGGTCACATTCTATAGTCATTAAAAAGGACATCAGATTTTCTTATCTAAAATACAATTTCTTTGGTAAACATACATACTGCATTGAATGTTCTTTGTTTGTAGTTACTAGACAGCTTCTAAACATTTGTACTTCTGTACATATTATACACAGAAAAAAAAAAAGAGACCAGAAAAAAGCAGCTGAATTTGCTTTAGAGTCAGTTATAGTGCACTCTGTGTATGTGTCATTTGTCACAAAGCTATCATAAAGCACACCCAATCCCTCTGCTCTTCATTTCTGTATAAGACATCTATTTGTGTTTGTATAGCTTACTGTGAAATTTAAATTGTGTAATCTATTGCTCTTTGGTTGGTGTTACAAATAAGGTTTTGAATTGCCTTTAATAATCAAATTTTAAAAATTGTATCCTGGCTTCATTACCATGAAATTTTTCAGAAATTCAGTCTTTCACCTGCATTTTTTTGTTGTTGTTCAAGTTGGAATCCCTTGAGTGTTTTCCATGGTGTTTCATAACAATAATCCAATATAATTTAAATGAAATAGGTATCAAAATTTTATAGCATTAACCTCTGAATTTTAGGTTATTTTGCTTCCAATTAAAGTTAAGAACACAATAAAGTAATATGCCAGATTGGTGCACTGGTTTATGAAACAACTGAAATTCAATTGTATAACACCCTCCTACCTTTGTAACAGATTTTTCAAATAGACTATTTTGTTTAAAAAACATTTATCTATTGTTAATGTCTTTGGAGAATTCATCTTGGGGTTTAGACTGAAGATAAATGCAAGCATGTGAAGGTTTATGAAAAATACCTCTGCAAGTGACATGCAGCCTGATATGAGTTACCACAGTCCGTTTCACATGTGGGGCAATCCACTACTTGCCTTGCATTCATTATATTTTCTGGCCATGTATTTTTTCTTCCTGTTATTGAGACCATTTGATATTATATACTCAAATATAAAATGCTAACAGCAAATCTGAAAAGAATCATATATATATAATCATTACATTTTATATTCTATATATATAATGATATATACATAATGTAAAAAGTCACCTCAGTATCAATTGCATACCTCAATACTGATTGCATGCTTCAAATATGCATTTCATTTAAACTCAGGACGAGAATAACAGCAAATAGTCATTAGAAACTATTTCAAATAGAATAGACGCTTTACAAGGATTCTACCTACTTCTGGGGTAGGAAGATGTGTGTGTGTGTTTGTGTGTGTGTCTGTGTGTGTGAAAGAGACAAAAGGAATGAGAACAACATAAATAATGCATATCTTCTAGAAATATGGATTAATCAAGCTAGTTTGAATCTGTGATAAAGCTCCCTGTCACTTAAAAAATGAATATAGTTGTTTTAAACATGTGACTCTTTTATTGAGTTTATAATTCCTCTGAACTTACAGCTCTGTTTTCCATTTCTTTGTCTCTCCTTTACTTTTAACTAAAGGTTACCTTAGTCTCAAGATTTCCTTTATGTATATTTCTTATAACAGTACTCAATTAAAGGAGTTTTCAGCTCTTGCTAATTAAAGAATTACCTTGAGATTTGGATGCACATTGTATGTGAATAATATGTGGTTATGGAAAAGAAGCATGCTCATGATGTACTCAGTTATAGCTCTCTTTCTTTTTCTTGAAATGGTCTCTTACATCACATCATAATATTTTGCTGCCCTTGTACTCCTAGGTTGTCTATCTTACACCACTGTTCTGGACCAAGTTAAGCACACATGAAAAGCAATACCCCAGCCTGTTGGCTGCACTGGGTTAGTACAGGGAAAGTGCCTTCTGTGCTCTGAAGCAAGGTTGGAAGTGAGTTCATGGTGACAGAGATCTCCCCACCCCCTGAAGTTTCAGGATGTCAGGAGGAAGGGGAGAGATGGCTGGACTCCATCACTCTGGATGCACTCAGGGGCTGAATGAATTTGAAATATGACCAAGTCTGAATGGAAGAGTGGTCAGAAAGCCAAAAGCAATTACTTCAGCTTGCGAAATGTTTAAACGATTTACTTCACAGGACAAATGCAGAGTCTTCATGTGCTGGGAAACTCTTAAAACTATATTTGGACATAATTTGGTGAGGCTTTTTTCACAAGCTATTGGAAGAGGGGAAGGGAAATGATTTGAGATGCCAGCAGCATTTAGTCAGGGATTTGTGAAACCCAAACCCCTATTCTGTCATCTTTGTTTCAGAAAGTCTGATGTGTTCACGTTTTCCATCACCTTGGGAAGAAAGCTGAGGTAAGTAGCTTAATTTATAGATTGATGGGACAAACTTATTTAAAAATTCTCAGTATGGTATCATGAATCATGTAGGCCTATTAAACTAATTGCTAAGTAAATTTAAGCAGTATTACAGTAAAATTCAGTAGAATTTATCATCAATCTGAAGAGATCTTTGGTGGTCTCATGCTGCCCCCCACAGATATGTCTCAGAACATTCATTATGCCATAATTACAAAGTCCCTTTGAAGAGGCTAAAAATCCCTAGACTCCTCTCATCAATTATTTTCACCTGTTAATTCATTTTGTGTGAGGTAATAACCTCAGCATAATAATAAATGTGCAAGTACTCCGATTTTGCAATTAAAAGCAGCAGGGCTTCTATTTTGATCATACAGACTGTGACATCCATCATAGAAAACAATTTGGGCCTAGCAGGATGACAGATGCTGTACTGATGGCTCTACTAACTAACTGCCTGTCCTAGGGAAAAAAAAAAATGGTCAGGCTTCAACCCGCAGCTGCAAGCTATCTGATAGCTTCTGACCAGTCAGCAGGAGAAAGCCTGCAGTGACTAAATTACTGAAAGGTAATTTTACTTCGCAAAATGAGGATTTCTGAGCCATAAATGTATGCATTCCAGTGGCTGCTGTAATTTGGAAACAAATAAACCTTTTCATTTGAAAATGACTGGAATCACTGCCAGTGTTCAGGACGTTTTGTTTCTTAGGCTTTTACATGAAAAATACAATGTAATCCTCATTATTTCTGCCCCCTTTCACATCTTATTAGACACAGAAAGCAAGGTGGTTATCTCTGCTCTCTTAGGCTAAATCTACACAGGGAAAAATTTTCCCCCAACCTCTGGACAGGTGCCTAAATAATAGAAGAGTGCCATTTTTGTATGGGGCCCAAGTGAGCTCTGTCTGAACCCCAGCTCATCTGAAAGACACCTAAACCTAACCTGATCCCACTACAAGGATAAAGTTGATTACCTGCACATCCTAAGCTGCAAGAAGTGAATTAGATGCTAATAAATGCAGATGAAATATTTCTGCCCTTATTTTTTAAGTTGCAATATTTCAAAAGAGTTCATAAAATACAATGTGCCTTCTCTTTTCACTTCAATAGTAAAGTATTTGGGATCTTACTCTAGTCTTCATGAAAATAACTATTTTCTTTTTTGAAACGTGTGCTATTATACTACTGCCAGTCTTGAAAAGAAAATCATACAACTGTGCAAATAAGTTCTGGCAAATTGAAAACATAAATATTTTTCATGATTACCTTCAATAGGAAAAGACCTCAATAGAAATTGAGGAGCTTTGTGTATCGTTGTTTCTCTAGCAAAACTAAATTCAGAGAATTGATTGTGGAATATAGGCCACTGAGTACAGTAAAAGCCGATATGAAATGCAAACAAAAACCATATTATTGGAAGTTGTTATGTTTCCAGGATGATGTGTTCAGATTTCTTCCATGTGGATCAGGACAACAAAGGATGAGGGAAAGACAAAAGCTTAAGCACGGTATGAACTTTCTCAGCGGCCATGCACCTTGAGACAAGAAGACAGTCTTACTTGTGATATTAACAGACAATATGATATTAACATTTTACACTTCACTCCCACATTCCTTGCAGACAAACAAAGAAGAGCACTCTGTTTCTTGGGGGAAATCTACTGTTTCTTAGTCTATTGTACCAGACTCATAAACCCTGTCAGCAAGAAGGATGAATAGATGATAGAAGCCGGGATGTGCTGCTGGAGAAACACAGAGCGGGGAGGGAAGTGCTTCTTTTTTCAACGCTCCGATCGGGATCGTTCCTAAACGTTTGAAGCAATCCAGGGTTGAACATGGGTCTCCTTTGACTTTTAGGAGGGTGATCCTTCCACGTTCACTGTTAATAAATCCTTTAAACTTGTGCAAAATGCTTCTGCATAAAGGCAAAAGTCTCTGTGAGCAGCCTGGGAAGTTGTAATACACAAGTTCTTTTCATCAGGTAGCACAATGAAATATCAAATGAAAGGGACACATTAGAACAACAAAATTGCAATTACCCATCTGAGATCTCCTTTAATGGGATGCCAGGGGGACATGGCCTTTATGCACACACTCTGACTGTAACTAATGCTCAGTAGCCATCAACAAATTATGACTCGTGACACTTTTGCTGCCGCAGTAGTCAGCCCAAAGTCCAATGGAGAAAATATATGGTTTTTATTACAAAATTGTTCTTGTTTACAATTCTAATATCCTCTTCATTATCTACTTTTCTAGACATTTTAGGCAGTTCTGAAGACCTGGGGCAGCACTAGTCCTGTCATAAAGAGAAATTAATGTTGTTAAGGTTGGCCTAGCTGCCCTCTGGTACAGCTGAAGATGTGGAAATATAAGGCTCTGTTTTTAAAATGAAAATGATTAAAGGCACAGACACCTTGCTCTTGGAGCGACCACTAAAACTTTTAATAAAATACGTGGGCACATACACACAAAAGCTTCTTTTCCTTTCCTTTCAATAAGTCATCATCTTCTCTCTCTCTCTCTCTCTCTCTCTCTCTCAAATCCAACTTTGTTCTATAAAGAAACAGCTTGCTTTAAAGACTAATAAGCGTAAAAATGACCTCATTGTTATAAAGAATACATTTATTTCATTCAGCAGCAGCTCATTCAATAACAACCAGGCACAGAGAAACCAGGAGAGCTTTCTCCCAATAAGCTAATTAGGAGCACTCTCTAATAGGTAGTCTTTACAACAACTGACCAGCTTAATTCAGCCTCTGGAACACACTTAAGAATGGCCTAGCTGTTGCCACTGTTGGAGGTATGTACCCCAGTTTGCATCTTCCAGGATGTCAGAGAGGGGTTTCATCAGGGGGAAGCAAGGAAGAAAGAGCAAGCTAGTGGAGGTTACTAGGAATCCTTTTAGAGAGAGCCTACCAGC
This sequence comes from Phocoena phocoena, assembly GCF_963924675.1. Taxonomy (NCBI): domain Eukaryota; kingdom Metazoa; phylum Chordata; class Mammalia; order Artiodactyla; family Phocoenidae; genus Phocoena; species Phocoena phocoena. Next base: position 21,881,590 of record NC_089235.1, read on the forward strand.
AGTATCTTGAACAAAATGGCTCATATATCCCAAGAAAAATGACAGGAAATAACTCAAAGGAAAAGAGAATAACCTTTGCCATCCAAGGGCCAAAGAACAGCAGTCAAGATATCACCTCTCTGATCCTCCCAACCTTAGTCATTTCATCAGGTTAAGTGAATGCTCTCCATACAGAGCTTGAGAGTGAAGTAACATCCCCACTCTCCTAATGCTTTAATTTTATTTCAAGAAGCCTTGTGTTTCCACCATTTTTTTCTTTTCTTCCTCTGTATATTTCCTTTCTCCTTTCTTTCTTCTTTCTTTCTTTCTTTCTTTCTTTCTTTCTTTCTTTCTTTCTTTCTTTCTCTTTTTCTTTCTTTCTCTTTTAGTTTCTTTTTAATTTGTCCTACTTGCCAGCATTCAGCTCAGATACAAACGTGTAATTATAGATATATGGGAGGAATAAAAGTTCTACCATAGCCTTAAATTGTTTTCATTTTCTTGCTGTTTGCTTGATTGATTATTCACATGAATTAATGTAGCTTCCTTACAAATCTAAAGCTACTAAAGGATAGTCAAATGTCACTGAGGTCCATCATCTATCTGCACACTTCTCTCATCCAGATTTCATCAAACATCTGCTCTGTAAACAGAGTTAGCAGACTTGAGTCCCTCATTCTTATACATTTTAGTGAAGCCACGTGAAACCACAAATCAAGGTCATTTCAACAGCATTTGAAGAACGTCACAACTTATTCCATTAAGCAGCTTGAGTATCCAAAAGGCAGCCATACTGGCATGTAACTCTCCCCCTCTGTTCTTTCTTCAGTCTGCACCCATTTCCTCCCAGGAGTTTTGGTTTTGTTTCCTCCCATAATTCCTAGTTCTGGGCCTCCATTATAGACAGATGAAGAAAACAGTTGCCCACACACAGTAATTCAAGTGGTGCCAGCCCCTGCAAACTGCTAAAATGGCCACCATTTTTCTCCTGGGCCTGATACAAAGTGTCTGAAATACCACAATTAGATGTCTTATCCTTTGGTCTTTGAAGGTTTTCTAACATTAGGAGTCACCTAATTAGGTTTTAATACCCTTATGTACAAACACCTTAACTGAAACAGCTAATACCTTGTTGGAGATTAGTTGGCAAATGGCTTTAAAGAAATCTAGCTTTGAGATAATCGTAGCAATAACATTAACATTATTGAGACACTGCTCTGTACCAGTCACTGTTCTAACTTCTTTATGTGGTTGAACTCATTTAAGCACCACAGCAGCCCTTTGTAAATGAGAAAATCGTGGCACAGAGAAGGTAAGTCACACAGCTGCTCAAGACTGAACCACAAATCACACCCGCACATTCTGGCCCCAATTATGACATTCTTAAAGAGGCAATTAAACTCCACAATTAAACTCAGATCCACAATTAAAAAGGGAAGACGGATGCCATTTGAAGGAAAGAGCACTTAAAGGCGATGCTCCAAAATCATGCTGCTTTCTTCAATCCCTGCTAAAGGCCCATAGCATGACCTCAACACCCCTTAAACACTGATTGCAGAATAAAAAACAATCACTATCTGTTTCTGTCACCAGACATTTCTCCAGCAACTCATATAGCATTTTGCTTATTTGACCCTACTTTGTTGTAGCCCTTCCTGAGAAGCTATGCATCTATTCTCGTTAGATGCCAACACATGTTTGGAAGGGGACTGGCCAGGATGAAAAAGGCATCTGCAGCTGAGTCTGTGGTTTCCTCATATGCAATTTTTGTCTCATTCACCCCAACTTATAGTTAAGGTCTAAACTCTCATATACATGTGCTTAATTGTGAGGCAAATTACATAAACCAAAAGGTGGAAAGCAGTGCATATCTTTAGTAAATACAGTGTTCTCATTTTTCACATTGAAAACCAGCATGTATATATATATATACATATATTTATGTATATATGTATATAATCATATATATTCAGAATATATCTATATTCAGTTGAATATATATTCTTAGTTACAATAAAGAAAGCAATTACTTCTTACTGAATTCAATTGATATAAGTTCATGATTATATGTAATAAAAATCAGTGCCAGATATTGTCAGTAAAACCTGTCAGCTTGCTGAATGTTTCACTATATATATATACGTGTATATATACACATATATGTGTAATTTTATTTTTTATCAAGTGAATACATTGCTATGCATCTGAACACTTAACAAATGTTAGGGAAGAATTACAAGTGGAGTGCTGTATTTGGTGAAGCAAGAGCAATGGAGAAAGACATCCTTGGATTAAAAACCTGGCACAGCTTCATGCTAGCTTCCTGACCATGGTAAATGTTCTTTTATCAACCTGCACTTCTATTTTCCTTTTTTTCCCTTTTCAGTATAGTCATCATGCTGTTTATTGGATTCCCAGAATTTATTAATCTTATAACTGGAAGTTAGTAATTGTCGACCAACATCTCTCCATTTCCCTCACCCCGCCCCCCAGACCCTGGAAACCACTGTTCTACTGTCTGTTTGTATAAACTGGCTTTTTTTAGATTCTACATATATTCATAGTTATATTTAGGTGCTCTTTTCATTGATTCTGCCTGGTACAGGTAATCACCTTAAATATGCAACTTCGTTTATTCTTTATTTCAGATAAGTTTGTTTTCTATATTTAAGATCAGTGTTTTTTATGTTATTTTATTTCTGGAAAAGCAAATAATTAGGTATACATTTTATGCATTTTCCTTTGCTTCCATATCACTAATCTTAACCAGCTTATGAGTTTCTTTTGCTTTCCTCTGTATTAAAAGAGAGCTTTTAAACTTCATCCTTGTCCCACTAGTCAAATGTCTACAAGACTGATAAACATAAAAAGAAAGAAGATACAAATTAGATAAATGAGGAATGAAAGTGGAGACTGACTTTACAGAAATTAACAGATTATAAGGGAATACTATGATCAATTGTATGCCAACATATTAGATAATTATTTCTTCCAAAAAATAAAGAGGAAGAAATACTTCTCAACTCATTCTATGACGTCCATATTACCATGGTAATATTGGCAAAGCCATCACAAGAAAAGAAAACTAGAGACTAATATTCCTTAAGGAAAAAAATAAAAAACACCAAAATCCTCAATAACTACCAAACTGAATCTAGCAGTATATAAAAAGAATTATGCACCATGACCAAGTGGGATTTATTCTAAGAATGCCAGGTTTATTTAATGTATGAAAATCAATTCATATTCATGTTAATAGACAAAAGAGCAAAACCCAAATAATCGATTCATCTCAAAGGATGGAGAAAAAATTTAAACAGAATCTAACACCCTTTCATGAAAAAAAAATATCAACAAACTAGACATAGATATGATGTCTTCAACCTGTTAAAGGGTGTCTATGAAAAGCCCATACTTAACACCGTACTTACTGGTAAAAAACTGAAAACACTTCCCTTAAGATTAGGAATAAGACATTGATGTCCACTTTCATCGTTTCTATTCAACATTGTACTGGAGGTTCTACCCAGAGCAATTAGGTAAGATAAAAAAGTAAAAGGCACCCAGATTGAAAATGAAGAAGTAAAGCTATCTCTATTTGTAAATAGCATGACCTTGTAATACAGAAAGTCTTAAGTAATCCAAAAAATACTAGTATAATTAATAAACAAGTTCAGCAAGTTTGCAGGATACCAGATTGATTTAGAATAGAATATATAGTACTATTTCTATATGCTAGAAATGAACAATCTATAAATGAAATCATGGAAACAATTCTATTTAACAATAGCAACAAAAAATAAAATTCTTACAAATAACTATCAAAATAAATATGACATGCACACTGAGAAGAAGAAAACATCATGGAAGTAAATTAAAAAGACCTAACAATATGCAAAAACATTAATAGATTGGAAGACTTAATCTTGTTAAGATGGCAATACTCGCCAAATTGATATACAGATTCAATATAATCCCTATCAAAATTCCAATTGCCTTTTTTTGCAGAAGTTGACAAGCTGGTCCTAAAATTCTGAATGGAAATTTAAGAGCTTCAGAATAGTCAAAACAGCCTTGCAAAAGAGGAAGAAAGTTGGAGTACTCTTACTTTCTTATTTCGAATATTATTAAAAAGCTACAATAAACAATATAGTGTGATACAGACAACAGTATAGAAATACAGATCAATGGAATAGATTTGAGAGTCCAGATATAAACTCAAATGTCTAAGGGCAATTGATCTTATACAAGGATGCCAAGAAAACATAATGGAGACAGAACAGTATTTTCAACAAATAGTGCTGTGATAACTGAATATCCACATGCAAAAGAATAAGAAAGTAAAGAGTAAGGGCACTTCTTTTCTTTTGCAATGTAGTTTGTATAAGTGGCAAATTCTAAACCTGGTTTTGTTTCCATAAGAAATTATTATCAATCTTCATCTCATAAAGAGAAAATTCATATGCAGAAGTAAAAACCTTTTCATTCTCTCTCCATTCTTCTGCACAATGATCCCACGAGAGGAGGAGACCTGTAGCGTATATTGTAAAATATACAATATATGCTCTGTCATATGGCAGATTTTTGGGGTGGCACTGGTAATGTGACCATCAAGCACACACAGTCATCCTAAATATGTTTTTCTTTCTTAGACAGACATGACTACTTTGGTAAAATTATGACTTCACCACCTTTCTTCATAATTAGCATAATAACTTTGATTTCCTCAGGCATCCAACAAAAACATATATTGTTCACCTGCTTTGGAGGAAAGCATAGTCATAAGATTCAGTTCTGGCCAGTACGATATAAGTGGAAACCACCTGAGACTTTTGCAACAAATGTGACTCTTTTACCCTTGTTTCTGACTGGAATGCAGAAATGAAGACCAGAGCATCAACATCCTTCTTGTGACCACAAAGCCACCATAAGGAAAAGGCTAAGGGAATCCTAAATCTTGCCCCTAAGATCCACGAGTCCCTGAACCAAAGTCAATAAGCAAAGTTTTCTGTTATGAGGAAAAAGTTAAACCCCAATTTCATTATGCTCTTATACTGAGGTCTCCATTCCATGCAGCTGTACTCCTTAAAATTATACAGTGCTGTATGTCAATTATATCTCAATAAAAGTGGAAGAAAAAATAAAGTATACAAGAAAAAAATCTAAGTGGTAAATTTAATTATTTCTGCTTTTCCATTACACGTTATTTTTCCTCATATTAATTTTCCCACACACAGCATTTTTTAAAATCCTGATATTAAATTTGTTTTCACATTATTACAACTGTAGCAACTCTATTTCTGAAATAAGAGGTAATGGAAAGATGTCATACTGTTTCATAAAAGAGATATAAGTTAATAAAGGGAAATTTCATAGCAATGTTACTGAAATAAATTGTACTTAGTGGTTTAGCACACAGTCAAATGAAAAGTGAAATAAGCATAGTGACCCAAACTTCTTTGTGGTGGAAGTAATATAGACACATAAAAATGTTCAAAGAAAATCAGAATACATAACACCAACATCATAGGACCTTACTGATTTGACAAAACCGCTATTTTTGTAGGAAGATAATACTGTGGTATAAGCATCAGACTCAGTCCTTATTACCCTAATGTCTAGCTTTCTAACGGGCTAAAATATTTAAATGGGTGTTGCCTCTACATGTATTACTTTGAAGCACCAACCTATGCATCTATTCATTCAAAAAGTATTCATCAGGAACCTACCATATGCTATAGACTCCCTGGCTTGGACCCAGGTAACAGAGGTAATTAAAACATACTTGCCTCTGCTCTCATCAGGATTACACTGTGGGGCGATATGATTAAAGGAACCAGAAATAAACAATAAAAATTACAAAAAGTGCCATGAAGTAAAAACAAAAAATATTTTTGTCATAGAAAAAAATTGGGCGAGGGCCACTTCCTTGTCTATAATTATCAGATAAAGCATCTCTGAGAAGGGTCATTTAAACTGAGACCTGACTGGTTAGAAGGATAAGAAGACAATGGTACAATGAACTTGACAAGAACTGTTTTCCAAGAAGAAGAGAGAGAAAAAAGGCAGTATATCTTAGTATAACGAGGAATGATGGGAAATGCAGTAGTCAGGGTCCTTTCATGGAAGACCTTACAATCTTACATGCCATGTTAATGGTTGTTCTAATTAGGTAGGGAGCTATTTATATCAGTTGAGGATGATTTTGATTAAAAGTAACAGAAGACCAATGGTTTAAGTCATTTTTATCTATGTCAGTAGAAATCTGGAAGTCAGTTGTTCCAGGATTAATTCAGTAACTCAAAGACATCATCAAAAGTCTAACGCTGTCCAACCTTCCATTTGGTATCTTTGGAAAGTTGATATTTTGTCTACACCCTTTTTGTCTCATGGGCACAATAGATAATTTGTTGTCGTCTAACTTGGATCCTATCAGGAGGGAGAGGGTCAGTTCAGAAGGCCTTCTCTCTTATCTTTGTCTTCCATAAATAACACATTCCTAGTGCCTATACAAATGTTCCAGTTGTGAAATTTAGATTTAGGTTAGGTTGCGGCCAGTGTTGATACAAGAGCCAAGTATGTCTGTAGAGATGGTCAAAGGTTTTCACCAAGATTCTTTTTGTGTGAAACAGAAGATTTTTAAGGATTAGGATAATTTTAGGAAAAAATTACAAGTGAAGCTGCTAAAATCCAGGAGAAAAGATCAAAGATGTGATCACAATAATTCCTCATTCTTTACAAAGATGACTAGAATTTCAGTGATGTCTTCTGGTCTTTTGCTAATGGAAATATAATAGGAATCTGACTGAATTTTTTCTTTGATATTCCTCTCCCATTCTTAATCTCAGTTCTATCCAGCTATCTCATGTGCTATAATGAATATTTTTACCAGTATTATGCACAGCCCTAGATATGAATTATATAATTCAGAATACTGTCTGGAGTTTATTAAAATTCTTTATGATTACTGAGGCCAAAATACTGTTCTGAAATCTTTGGCACCTTTAATAATATTTTTGACACTACATTTTTAACAAATAGCATGATATTTTTGAAAACCAACAACACATCTTAAGGTGTCAAGTTCCTCAAACTCTAATTTATCAAAAGTTTTGATTAATTTTTAATCTGTGTGCATTAAAGAAGCAGGATTTACTTGACTTGATTTTCTTTTCCCATCTAACAAGCATCCTTATTAAAGTAACTTTAAATTATCTACTTTGTCTCCTTTGCTGAATGGAATAACAGCCTTAGATTTCAAAAATTCAATTGTAGATATCATCACTTAATGTCAAAATCACTGCTTCAGAATATTCAGTGTTCTCCATGAAGTCTCATAGGTGGATTATAGTTCTGGTGTATATTGAAGTATATCAAAAGAAGGCTTTCTTCTGCATCATTTTTTTCCTTTGGTTTTAGAATATGGAATAATAGTTTGCACCTGATATTCCAGGATTTCCTCTGTAAGTTAGAATTGCATCTAGACTGATACTTCGAGTACATGATTCAGGGGCAGGACTTCCCCTCATTATTTAAATCATTGGAAATGGCTCATATGATGTCATCAGCTGTCAAGAGAACTTAGTATATATAGATCTTCTATCTGCAGACATCTATCTGGTGTCTTCATTTTAATTACAGTGTCAACTCATTTGTAGCATATTGCTGAGGGGCAATAGACATTTAAACTTTGATTCTACCATTCTAAAGGGTGTGCTCCTGGCCAAGATGCATTGGAAAGGAAGATGACAAACTTACAGAATAGATAAATATGAGCTTGAACCATACCTATCGTCCAAAGAGAAACAAGAGTTTGCCATCAGGAATAAAATGTTTCTGCTAAGACATTATGAAGGGTAAGGGCAAAGGAGAAGAAAGTTGTAATCTTCCTGTGGCTTTCGAGAAATGTAATTTCAAGTTAGCCAGCCTGGCTAAGGGACTCAGAAGGGTGAATTGTCTCATGACTTTGAAATGCCAATAACTCTTTATAAATAGTGTGGTTTTGCCTATGGCTTAACATCTGTCCAATTCCTCAGCCTGAGAGCTGTTACCACTTCTGAAAGAAAATATAAAAACAATGTCCCATCACCCTGAAAAATTAAGGGATACAGGATAAAAAATGTTCATTTACCCTTATGCTGACTGGATTTGGAGTTGATTTCCATCAGCCAGCCTCTGATAGAATCCATGTGGACGTGGAGTCTTAATAGATTTTGTTTGGTGATGCTGGTGGTGGAGGTGGTTATTTCTGCAGTTGGTTTCGCACTGAAGCCAAGAGTATAAAATCCTTTTAACTAGACTCCCAGCCCCCATTTGTGATAAACATAGTAGCCGGACTCACTAACACTAGCAACACGTAAAGTTCAGTTTCCTTCTGCACGGAGATAAGAGGATCTTAACGGGTGGCTCTGAGCGGTGCATTTCCTATTTCACGCTCAGTGCATACGACTTATCGTTAACTCTCTTCATATGTCATGGATTCTTTAACAAGCCCACACTGCCCTTCCCAAGACACAACACTTCCTATTTCCCCCAAATGTGCAAAACTAATTGCCTTAAACCATATTGAATGTTTAAATTCACTAATCAAACTTGTGAATATTTAACTGGTTTTACCTACATGATTAATGCCTGGTGTCTCTATGTAAATCAAACTATACTCCAGCAGTTTCAGGCAATAGAATATCTATATTTGCCATTTAATTCTGAAAATCAGGTTACTGTTGTCAGTATATTACTTAACAGGTATTGACGGTCCAGATAGAAACTAGGGTCCTATAATATAAGATGAAATTCCAGGCCCCAGTTTAAATTATGCAAGATAGTTTTCCTGCTAAGGATGCATTTGTCATGCATACCAAAGGCTCCCTGTCTCTTTAAGTCTAACAAGCAAAGGGAATGCCTTTTATTGATCAAAATTATGGAGGAAACATATTCACCCTATGTCACTAGATGCAATAATTGCAAAGTGACATATCTTGCTCCTGAAGTTATCAACTCTGCACTTGTTTATGGACAAGAGCATTTACTTTTTATAAACAGTTGCATTTAATAAATATGATTAACATATAGAATTTTGATTTAAAAATCAAACCATGCAGTAGGATGTACAATATGAAATATAAAATTCTAACTCCTCTTCTTTGACTCTGAGAATCACTACCTGGAGGTAATACCGTGAACACTTCCTTGTGTATCTCCCAGATATCTTCATGCATTTGTGCACATCCTACACACACATATGTAGAAACAGGATTTTGCACACACAGGCACATGCATGCACACATTCTGCCTTTAATATACAAAAATTTCTGCCATGGGAATTTGTGACTTGTATCTTTGTGCTCACAGATAAATATATCCATAGCCTAAATTTCTAAAAATTTATTCTAAAAGTGGAAATGATTGATTGGGAATAGAATTATATATGGATGGTTTTAATTTCCTACAGATTATTTTCTTTATATTCTAAATTCATAATATACTGATTGTCTATCTAAACTTTGGAATTCATTGAGTTAGCTTGAATAAAAGAACAAAAAATAATAATATAAGCTTGAGTAAAAAGACGCAGGAGTACTTTTTATTTTTTTCAATTCCCATATCATCACGATTTAACTTTTCTCATAGGTCACAAGGTTAAAATAAAGCATCATTCATAAATACTTTATACTCTAACATGTTATTTCTCAAATAGCAAGCTTTATTCTTATTTTTAAATTAGGGCTTTTTACTTTCTTGGATATAATGCGGTAATATTTTTTCAAGCTGGAGTTCTTCATATTTCTCTTCCTTGGGTTCTCAACTAATTGAAAACTAAAGCTATATAGTTACAAAGTGTTTTCATTCCCCAACAATATCCGCAGAGTAATTTTGTGACTAAATTGCAGCCTTTTCCTTTGTGATTTTCCAGGAAGTGAAAGAGAACAGGTTAACTATTCCTAGCATATATCAAGCCCTGCATCATTCATACCAGGCCAAAAAGTCTGGTTATGAGCGTAAAAGAAAAACTGCACTGGATCAGTTTAACAGTGCAGTAACAGTAACGATAAAAGAAGACTTTATTTAGTCAAGACTATATATATATATTTTAATTTTTTGCGGTACACGGGCCTCTCACTGTTGTGGCCTCTCCCATTGCGGAGCACAGGCTCCGGACGCGCAGGCTCAGCGGCCATGGCTCACGGGCCCAGCCGCTCCGCGGCATGTGGGATCTTCCCGGACCGGGGCACGAACACGTGCCCCCTGCATTAGCAGGCGGACTCTCAACCACTGCGCCACCAGGGAAGCCCAAGACTAGAGAGTTTACTGCAATTGGAGAGAGTGATTGAACTCAATTTTGCTGAAACAGAAGGTGGGAGGACTGTATTTAAGTACTGGGGTGAGCTAATAGGAATGTGCTGGAGGGATGGAGTGAGCAGGTCAATCAATGTTTGCTAATTGCTGCCCACGGAAATTAGGTTCCTACCCGCCGACAGAGACTAGGAGACAGGGCCCTCTTTCTTGATGATTATATTTCAACAGACTGGTTCCCTGGTTCTTGAGAAAGACAATCCTGCATTGTAGACTTACACCTCCATCAGTGGTAGAAAATACCTACAAGGAACCAGACCTCAACAAATTATATTCTGAATTTTTGCAAACTTCTGTAACTGGAAAGAATAGAGTCCCAGAAGGAAAGCTCTTTGAAGCAACTTAGGTATATCTGTTAACTTATGTCAGTGCAGAAAATATGTTGTGCTTTTCACCAAGATTGCATATTGATAAAATTATTTTCCTATGATTTAACATGAACCCCATAAACAATTCTGTATAGAAAACATTTTTGGTTTCTTGTAAAACTATACTATTAAAAGACACAATTGTGCCAGATTTCTCCTACGTTTTATATAATTATAACTTTGAAAAATAATAGTGTGGGGTTTGTGAAACCTTCAAATAATTTTTAAAAATCTTGAACAATCTAGTCCATTTCCGGCAAAAATTCAGTTTCCAAGGAAAATAAGGGAATATTTAAAGCTTTCATTATGGGAAAAAAATGCACTATTGAAATGTCTGTCTTGCCACAAATAAATGATCTAATACATCACTCTTTTGGAATGGATGATTGCACTCCTTTGAAACCTTAAAACTCTTCCTGAATCCAGCTGCCCAAACAGGCTTACAAAACTTCATTTTATTAATTAGCTTCTCCTGCCCCTGAAAGCATAGTTATCAGAAAGGCTGGATCATGTAATGTCATGGAAAATAAAAAAATGGATTTACCATGAGTATAGGAAGTATATATACATATTCTGCAATAGCTCTTAATGCCTATGTCACTGTTTCTCTTTTGTTTTACCAGGTACTTTATATTTTATCAAGTAATTCACCCAATTATGAATCTTGCTACTTGGTTTTAAAATGTCCAGTCTTTCACTGGACTCTGACAATATGAGTTGTAATAGCTGCTTGAAGTGTTTGGGGGAAAGTAAACACAGTGCCAGTTGTCTATCAGGATTGTATTTGACATTCTGTATAAAGATCCTTGATCATATTCACACTTTTTTTCCCAAGATGAATACATTTATTTGGGAAAACTTATCAGCACAGTTGAACCATTTTGTGTTTTGTTTTTATGTGAAAATATTGTACGCTTTATATGAAGAGGTTATAAATTGCTCATAAAGAGTAAGTCACTTTGTTGAAACATAGGTTAAGTCCACTCAACAATGCCAAAACTTAAAGCAAAAGCCTCTTTTGTAAAGGTTTGGCACAAAAATATTTTTTCAATTTGTTTATTCAATATTAATCTTATTAAAATATTACATCAAGTCATCAAGAACAAACACTAGTCATGTGAATTGTAAATGGCCACGTTAAATAATGCATTTTTTCATTGAATAATATATTTACAATGAAACTTCATGGCTTTAACAACTCTTAGTCATATTAATGATAACCCCCTCATTTCACACATTGGTTTTAGGAAAGGGTGTGTTTTAGCATACACTAAAACTCTGTACCTGTTAATATTAATTGATCAAAAAACTAACATACACATCATTCTCAAAGGTGACTTGTATGAGATTATGACTTCATATTTGAATATCATGAAAAATATTTTCAGTCTTATTACTGTAATAATTTTCAAATTGATTTTTCTCATCCTAACTACAAGGCACCCAGTTTCCTTTGTGAAAATGCAAGTTCTGATTATTCAAAACACTGTGTGCATATGTGTATGTAAGCTTCATTGGAAAGCCAGCTAGGTCTTTGAAGGTTTTAAACCACATGGTTTCAAACTCAGGGATGTAATGTTTCGTATCCATTTTCTTTTAAGTCATTACAGGTTTTTGTGGTTTTCTTTTCAATTTCATTTTATCTATAATTTCCATAGGTAATTTTTAGCTCTAAGTCTGAATAAACCCCTAAACTGTGAAAAATCTAAATACATCTTCATTACATCTGTTGATAGTATTTATTTGCAATAATAACAATAATAAAAACAATAATAATTTTACTGCAGTCTACATCATGCTGCCTCTTATTTCCATGTGATATATATTTTTTTTCCATTTTGGGATTAACAGCATGATTTTCTATCTCTGCTACTTCATAATCAGTATATCTAATTTGTCATAAAATATGGGCTGTTTGGCCCTTCATAAAATGACAAATGTTATAGAACTCCCAAATGCTTAGCGTTATAATTTTTAGTTAAATATCAGGCTCCATATTTGATTTTTTTAATTAAAGCTATAGAAAAGGGAATGGAATTGATATTCATTAAAGATATTTTGAATTCCATTCATTTATTCATGCCACAAATAATTATTAAGTACTTATTACGTGTCACGCACTTAACTAGGAGCTGGACATAGAAATGAATAAGAAATAAATAAATGAACCACTTTAACAATGAGATAAATTATATAGTAGAGGTATGGACAAAGTCCTGTAAAATCACAGCGTGGAGATCATTGTAAGTACTGTACAAATGTCAACTTCCTGCTTTACCATCAGGACATTTTCTGGTGAAGGACATTAATTGATCTTCTCAGTCCTCAACTAACAAATCTCTCTCTGCCTGCGATTTGAGTTCATTACAAGAGACAAATGTATTATTATATGATACTACTATAAAGGCAAAATTCCTTTTTTATTACTGAAAAATGCTAAATTTGAGTACATATCTTAAATGTGTAGAAACAAGTTGTGTTTTTTTGAATCCTGAAACTTAAAATTGGACCAATGTGTTCACTTAGTCCCAGGAAGAGGAAAACGCCCACGTTATTTGATGGTCTCACCTATAAAAACATACAGTGTGAATGAGTTCCCCGGGCAAAAGGGGGGACAAAGAACTGAGCTACACATGCTAATTCCTCCCCCCAACTCATCAGTCAGATAATTTATTCCACCTCCTTGGGAGAAATAGAAATGCAACCAATGACCAAGAAATATCAGAGAACAGCCTTCTTCATGGAAAATATAGGGGTGGGGAAAAAAATGTACCCTATTAAAAACAAGACAACAAGCCCAAAATGGAGTCACTTATGCTAAGTCCCATGTCACCAAACCTAGACTTAACTTTATTACATTTCTGCTTTCCCAGAAATGGAGTCTTAAACCAGTCAATCTGGAGTCACCTAATCAGCACAAGTTAGGCCATCTGCCTGATCGACCCCTGATATCCCCTGAAGGAGAGTGACTTTGCCATGGCCAATCTGATTTTTTGTCTAGGATAACTTCCTTGTTCCTGCCCACATCTGCCTTTGAAAGTCTTCCATTTTGTACAGCTCCTTGGCACTCATTTTTATCTGCTGTTTGGGAGGCCACCTGATTCATGAATTGTTGGATAAAGCCAATATGATCTTTAAATTTTATTCAGTTGAATTTTGTTTTTCAACAACCCCAAAAGTGTGTGTTGAAAATCCTAAAGTGTTAGTGTAATTATTTTATCTAGAAACCCCAGTATATCCCTACCAGCCTTTAAACATCACTAGACAGAGGCACAGTTCCATTATACTTTTAGTGTCCTTCTGTAGTTCAGCACAGAAGTGTTCTTTTCACTGTGTTACCACTAAATCTGCACTATTAAATGCTTATAAAGCCCTGGGCAACCTTCTGCTGCCATCATTTATAAGTAAAAATTGGAGAAAACATGTTTTCTGCTCAAGTAAATAAAAATTAACCAGTCTTTTCTCAAAAGAGGAGAATTTGAAACTTTTCCTGACAGCTAAAATTTTTATACTCGCTGAGCACTGTTTAAAACCCTTCTCCAACAAAAATAACTATCCATGATTTCGTTATCTGTGCTACTGTTTATAAAATAATAAAGTGGGGACTTAAATAAACAAAGATAAATAAAAAGCAGATGTTCGCATAAAATCTTACATAACTCTGGAGAGCATAGAGATTTTCAGGGGCAAAGGCTGTGGCAACTCAGAAATAAAGATTTTCATTTTGTTCTTTAATTAAAAGATAAAGACAGGTTAAAAAGGTAAAGTTAAAAACAACAACAGGGACTTCCCTGGTGGAGCAGTGGTTAAGAATCCACCTGCCAATGCAGGGGACATGGGTTCAATTTCTTGTCTGGGAAGATCCCACATGCTGTGGAGCAGCTAAGCCCATGTGCCACAACTACTGAGCCTGCACTCTAGAGCCCACGAGCCACAACTACTGATCCCACGTGCCACAACTACTGAAGCCCATATGCCTAGAGTCCATGCTCTGCAACAAGAGAAGCCACCGCAATGGGAAGCCTGCGCACCACAATGATGAGTAGCCTCTGCTCACTGCAACTAGAGAAAGCCCATGCACAGCAACAAAGACCCAACACAGCCAAAAATAAATAAAATAAATAAATTTAAAAAAAAAACTCAGGAAGTGCTATTTAAAAACAAACAAAAAACAGCAACAACAACAACAGAAAACCCAGTACTTAGACAGTAATTGGTGAGCATGACTCTTTGGTAAATTGGATCCTCCTTTAAGTAACCTAGGGAGGCATCTAAGCCCTCAAGCTACCCCAAAATCATCACCCCCAATCTTAGATCCAGTTGATTGTCCCTTCCATTCTCCACCACAGCAATTGCAAGAGTTACCCCAAGCTTTCTTCTCATCCTTATGCCCTTTACACTTAGCAGATGACCCATTTCCTGCCACATCAAAATTAAACACAGCTATCAGCATGAGTTTTCTCAAGTCTCCTCCCAATTACTTTCATCTCTTCACCTGCTCTTACATCTTTCTGGTCTCCCTACTTTTTTCCAAAATTAAAAATATATATCTGGGCTCTCCTCCCACTTCCACACCTTTTCCTGTTTCAATGTTCGATTCATGTATTTTTTCTTCTTTCTCTTCCAGTGCCACTTTCTTTTTCTCTAGTAATTCCTGCCATTATGCCCAGGTCTTCTTGATCCTCCAAATATTTGTCATGTAGAAAGCATTTAAAACTTCTGACCATGTCTCCTTTGGGAATCTCCCTCAGCTTCTAAGATGCTATGCTCTTTTGGTTTTCTCGAATGTTCTTTTCCTCTTTCTTTCACTAGCTCCTTTTACTCTGAATCTCCCTTAATTGTAATTTTACTATTATTGACTCTTTGTAGTTGACCTATAAATGCTATTGAATAACCCGAGATCATCTACAATATGGTCATTACTTAATTACCAAATTGTGGTGAATTTACAGATTAATTCCTAATAAGTTGTTTCAATTCCTATCACTTTTGAGGTTCAGGTGAGCATTTCTAAGTGACTACTAAACATCTTCACTTCTTCTATAGATACCCAACTGAACAAGCTTTGAGAAGAATAAATATTTCAATAAATAAATAAATATTTACCCACTGTCCCTATTTCCAAATAGAGAAACATCAATTAGAAAAACACATTCCATGGAGAGGATAAACATCTTAATTAATTGGTGATTTTGATATAAATTCTCTGCCTTCAGCTTTTGCTTCTTTGGGAGCTGGCTGCCAATAAGGAGCATGTGTTCAGATCTGCTTCTCAATACTGTTAAGTTTTACAAGGGCAGACAATATGTTATGATAGTTTGGCACAAAGTGTTCTGGGAACACGTATCTAAAATAAATAAGCACACCTAGTAGAAAGGGGAGATCAGGCAACACTAAAGGAGGTTTGGGAAGGATACCTAGAGATTTGAGGATGTAAATGAGGTCAGTCAGAAGACTGAAGGCAGATTATGAAAGTGGTCCTACACCGTTAAGGAAATTATATCTTAACTTGTAAGAGCTATGGTGACATAGGAGACATTTAATCCATTATGTAACAAAACTTATTTTTTAATTTTAAAACAATAACTATTATATCAGTATGGAAGATTGACTGGAAGAATCACTGCTATATATCCAATGTCTGAAGCAGCATTTAGTTCACTGCCGGCCTTGCCAAATACAATTGTTGAGTGAATAAATTGTGTAAACGGGTGAAAGAAGCTAAGATACTATTCAGAATGGTTTAAATGGTGGTAATAAACAGAGAACAGGCATGGCAGAGATGATTGGAAGGCTAACTGATATCACTTTCAATAAGATAAGGGGGACTAACATGATTTAGCATTTGTTACATATCAGAAACTATTCTGACATGTACATTCATTTAGTTTTCACAATAATCCTGTGAGGAAATCAAGTTTCAGAGAGATTCAACTTGCTACAGTCACATTGCAGGGAAAGAGCAGAGAACGATTTAGCCGATATTTTGACTTTAAATCACACACTTCACTCCAGCATGACTCCAGCACTGTCAACATAGCTTTGTCCCTTAAAGAAAATACCTACAGTCTCTGAAGCTTGCTAAAATATTCTTAAGAAAGATAGCTTAATGGATTAGCAGTTTGCAGAATGTGTGTTTTCTTACCTGTTTCTTACCATCCAGAATGTCCTCATCCAAAAATTCAACACACCCCAGGTAAAATCACAATCTCTCCTCACCACCCTTCTTAATACGTTCTGTATTTTCTATCTCATTAATTACAGTGCCACTGCCCTGCCCAAGTCCTACTCCTAAAAGTAATGTTGGTTTTTCTAATTATTCACACTCCCTACATCCAATTAATCACCAAGTTACATCAACTTTTTCCTAAAAATTTTTCAATCCAGCTTCTCTTTTCCAGCCGTCCATCTAAAGCCCTGGTTTAGACTTACCACCTGTCACATGTATTACTGTCAGTTCTTACACTCTTGTCTCCAGCCTCACTTTGCTCCAATACATTTTCTATTCTACTGCATATGTATAGAATGTATGGATCTAATTTATTTAAACATTATTTAAATGTTTTTAAATAAGTGGAAAATTATGTTGAATTTTTATTGTACAAGTTATTCTTACAGAAAGAAAGTTCCTGCCAATTTCCTTTTGATGCAAGTAAATAGATATAAACAAATGCTAATTAGAATACTTTATTTAAATCTACCAAAGTCTACATACCATTGCATATTGTGTCTTGTCATGGTTGAATATAAATTTCTGTTACAATTTTTTTTATTGTTTTTAGTGTCTCTTATCAACACATTTCTGAAAGTAAAAAATAAAAATCTCCACTCTCCATCAGAATCTGCAACATTTAACCACTATCTCCACTGGAACTGTGCTCAAAACTTTGCCAGTTTTCTTGGATGCTTAAGCAATGCTCTATATCAGATGGAGGAATTTAGGAGGAGGAAGTTGGGGGAAAAGAGAGAGAAAAACATAGTCAGTCTAAAACCTCTCTTAAAAATAGTATTTCTGGTCAAATTATTTTGGTCTCAATTCTGCTTTGTCAGAAGTTATAATTTTTTCATGAGGACTCAATTCTTGAAGTGACAGTTATTTATACAGCTTATAAATTTAATATGTAAGATTTAAGGTAAATGATTTTTTTAAATTAAAGGCAAGATTTTTAAATGAAAAATTCAAGATACACAATCATTTAAAATTTTAAGTTAGCTTTATCAAACTCTAGTATATTTATCTGATTAAAGCATAACCACATTTTTTTTCTTATGGCATTCAAAATGTAGTTACCAGAAATTTTGGCCTCTGTAGTAACTCATTTGCAAAATAATCATGGAAATAATTATTAAAAATATTTTATAACTCAAGTACCATTATTCATGACTGCAACCATAAATGCAATTCCACAAAGCACATGTTGTCATTTTTGCCAAATATAAAAACAATTATAAACACAGAATTGTTACGCTATATATGAATATAGAAATGGTAACACTTGCCTTTTTACAGCTTCTTCCAACCCCATTATAGGACAGAGTTCTTTAGAGTACTAACATCATTGTCTGTTTCTTTGAATTTCCATAAACTTCATAATTTTTACCATCCAGGCTCCAAGTCACAGTTTCTTCTTGTTTTGAATACCCACAAGTCTTTGGGCCAGAGTGGTTATATGACATGGTTAGAGAGACAAAAGACTTGCTTTCAAGGATAAATTATACAATACCAATAATGGCAGCTGAGAAAATTTACAAATACTCCAAATAAAGAAAATATATAAAATGGTTATAAAAAGAGCTACCTTCAGTGACATAATAATATTATGGAAAGCAAAGAGGTTTATTATATTGGATTTAGTAGGAAGCCCTTGATGTAGAGAACCTCATGGTGCTTATCACCAATAAGACATATATATAGGAGCAGAAAAGCATCACAGCAATGCTGGCTAAATTTCAGAAAAATAATAAAATGACTCAGTTGGGATTTCTAGAACATATTCCTTCCTGCATTTTCATACCTCTCATTTCCTTATAAAGATGCTTATGAAGAAGCATTCTTTCTGTAATCTTTTGTTTCTTTATGACAAGGAAATCAGCTATCAGGCTAGAGGGCCAATACTTACCACTTTTAGAAAGAATTTTCTCTTATAGACAAGCACGTTATTAGAAAATTGACTAATGCATTCTGTTTGTCTACTAAATATCTCATGAGCTTTGTTCCAAAAGCACAGTGTATATACTAAGAAATTTATTAGACAAAATAGGGCAAATCTGATCAAATTGTCTAATATTGGTGTTCTTGTGGCAAAACCAAGCCATTTAAATATTATGGCCTATCAGGACTAATATAAAAATGAGTAAGACCTTGTTACTATAAGCATAACTCTACTAGCAATTCTACACTGAAATAATTAATACAAACCCATGAAATTTTATTTTCTATTGCATTACTAAGAAACAAAAATGGCATATGTTAAATACAATTTTGAGTGTTATTTAAAGGTTTCACATTAGTGGATGGAGAAAAAGCAAATATGGATAAATACTACACATGAGTAAATCTCTGAATGAGTATGAATAAACTCATTTTTATAAACATAAATGTTTGTATAGACATAGTGAGTAACTAAAACATATGTGAAGATTATAAAAATGTTAAGGAAAAATATATCAAAAAAGGGTCCTGATTATAATATTAATTCCATATAGTGTCTTACTCTTTTGAGATAATTTAACAATTGTATAACTAAGGTTTTGTTTTATAACTTTTAAACATTTTCCTATATGTATAAATCTGAATCAAAAACCATAAAATAAGTTCATTATCATTCTTCCTATCTTAATTTGGAGTTTGTGATTATTAAACTCATTGACAATAATGGGAATCCAAACATAATTCATGTTTGAGTGAAATTTTGAGTTAAAATATTTTATTTCCCCATATTCCCTTTTGGTTGCCAAAAAATCTAGACAATGACTTAATTGAAGTATTTTCTATTATTCTAAAATTAAGTATGGCTTCGTGTACTTTCATTTTCCTTTTAATATTCAGAGAATGCTTTTTATCACAAGTTTATTTCAATTGACTTCACAGATATTGCCTTCTTCACAGCATCTTGAGAGATATTGGAGATTTATCTCTACCTACTTATATATATTGGTTCATGAAGTATTCACTGACATAGTGAAGACTGACTACTTACTGTTATAACAACCATGAACAAAAATCTTGATTTATTCATAGCAATATAGTATAGATACTTTTGTTTTTAAAAGACTGTAAATATTTTAATTGCATATAATTTTGGATGAGTGGTTTAATGATTGTATGAAGTTTTATTCTGAAAAATCAACTAAGAAATCTGGAAAAGAGAATGAAATTTCAACTGTAATATTAATAAAAAGGAATGTGATACCTTTACATGTTGAGGCTCACGTGATATGTTTAGGCTTTTGGTACATTTTTGGCTGCACATGAATTCATTTTTTGATAAAAAATTCATTCTGAGTCTTTGGTCACACTATTGACTGGTTCTTACTCAAGTGCCAGTTTCCTCAACAACCATGATGTTCAGTGGACAGAAGACATGTAACCAAATTATTGCTAATAATTGCTAATATCTGCACAGAGCTTCACAGTTTTCAAGATGCTTATGCCTGATCATTTCACTTGTCCCTCACACAAAATAATTTGGAATTTCAAATGAGCTTCAAATTCATGTTGACTCTATCATAAATAGCTCTCAAAAAATTTACTTCAATATATGCATGTGAGTGTATTTCACAAAAAGAAAAAATGTCTGGAATTCAGTAAATTTGTTCTTTTTTTAATGAAGGAAGAACTCTATATCTTAAGGTTTTATATGTTCAGAGTATTGGTTGAACAGTCTTAATCCATGAATGGCTAAATTTGCAAGTTAATTCAGTTGGAATGATTGGACTAACGTGCAGAGAGACAGTGGCTTCAGATATTATGAGGAGACTTCACATTTTGTCTTACCAAACTCTCTTTGTCAGCTCAGGCTGCTATAACAAAATACAATGGATCGGGCAGCTTAAACAATAAACATTTATTTCTCACAGTTCTGAAGGCTGGGAAGTCCAAGATCAAGGCACTGACAAATTTGGTGTCTGGTGAGATCTTTCTTCCTGGTTTGCACATGGCTGTCTTCTTACAGTAGCCACACATAATGGAGAGAAAGATCATCTTTCTCGTATCTCTTTTTAGAAGGTCACTAATCTCATTGATGAGGTTTTCAACCTCATGACCTAATTACCTCCCAAGGATCCCACCTTCAAATAACATTACATTGAGGATTAGGGTTCAACATATGATTATGGGGATAGGGAAGCATTTAGTCCATAGCACAACCTACTCACAAATTTAATTTTTGCCTTAAAAGATATAAATGATTTTGAATTGTAAAATGTTACCATCTTTTGGGGAGAACTCCTTTATAAACTTTAAAAAAATATGAACTTATCCTTTATTCTTCTCTGATTGAAAATAATTATTCTAATTATCACATTTTTTTTTCTTAAATTTCTTCTTGTCTAATAGTTCATGCATATCTCAGTGGTAAGCAGAAATTTAAGATGGCACTTGTGACCTTTACCCCATGGTATTATTCTTATGATAATGTGGTAGAAGTGAGATTATTCAGCTGGATTTAATCCAAACACGTGAGCCCTTTAAAAGCAGAGATTGTTCTCCAGATCATAGTAGAAAAAGAAGTCAGGGGATTCAAACTGCTAGAAGGACTCAGTGCATCTTGCTTTGAAGATGGAGGGACCATGTGAGAAAGAATGCAGGTGGCATTTATGAGTGGAGCATGCTCCTGTCTGCCATCTAGGAAGGATCAGAAACCAGGACTTATGGCCACAAGAAATTGGATTCTACCCTGAATTAGTGTGGAAGTCAATTCTTCCCCAGAGCATCAAGCTGACACCTTGATTGGAGTCTTGTCAAACTCTAAGCAGAATTCTGTTGCACTCATGAGGTCTTCTCACCTACAGAACTGTGAGCTAATAAGTGGGTATTATTTGAAACTGGTAAAGTTTTGTTAATCCATTTTTGCAACAACAAAAAATTAATACGCTAAGTCTGTGAATTTGACATCTCATTCAATCTGTAATCCCAATGTTGCTAAGCCAACTGGGAACCTGGTCTACTAGTCTGAGACACCACAAGGACCAAAGCATTCATTATTTCCTATCAAAAACCATTAGTGAGCTCTCACTGTGTGCCAGGCACTGGACTAGACAGAGATACGAAGATGTGTGTATAGCCACTACCATGAGGACCTCATGGCAGACAGAAAAGTAAAAACATAAATTTCTACATAGAGTGATGAATGCAAAATGTGAAACACTTCAAAATACAGAGATAGCACCAAGAAGGACATTTGTTTAATGGCTGGAGAGATATGAAGAGATACTTCTGAAATTATTTATTATTGAAATGCTTCCTTTTTTATTATTTGACATATATTACTAAAGCTCTCCATTTCCCTTATTTCTGTCTCTTTAAATTATACATTTTATGATGACTATGTCCCCTATAGTCTTCCAAAGTCAATTTATTATATAACTTATTGACTTTCATTTTCTATCATTTAATCTATATCAGAATAATTCACTCAAAATGTTCGCAATCCAGAGAGGGTTTATGCATCATTTGGTTTATGGAGTGCAGAAGTACTTAACTGAATTCAGAAAGGTACTCAATAAATTCTGAGACTACAGTTTTGAATTGGACCAGAGGTATTTGCCCCATGAAATCAAGATCACAAGGAGTTAGAACATTTAAACACTGAGAAGAATAATGTATTTAAGAAAAAATAACACTTTAACAAAATATTACTTTTTAAAAGAAGGTGGTTCAAATATTAATATGTAGATATAATGCAGCTAATTATATGCCCCAAATAACAGGCATATTACTCACCATAAATAAAACATGTAGAGTGTTTTCATTCTTCAAAAAGAATCTTCTTATATAATTGCTTGAGATATCATTAAAACCATTTCTGCATAATAGAAACAAAAAAGGTTCAGACCATCTGTACTTTAGAGATTTCTCTATGGTATGTCACAAGTTACTGAAATCGAGACTGCTTGTAAATATTAACTAAAAAGGGATCTTTTGTGAAATTAATAGCCTTTTCTATTCTATACATGTCAACAGAGCCTATTATTTTACTGTCGGTCCACTTGGTATATTTAACAATTAGTTTAATACTCAAAGTCCTTAAGGACAAAAGACAGAAGGGCTGCCAATTTCCAGTATGGTGAGAGATCACTCATAGCCCCAGGCTAATGAGTTACAGTTTATTTCTTTAACCTCTTCTTGAAATGACTGTAGGATCCTTTGAAGTGAAGGTTGAGCATTGCCATCTTCCATTCTGATTTCACATTTCTAATTAGGACACATATTCTAATCAAAATACTATAAAAGAATATTAAAATACCCTAAAATGAGCAGATTTCATGATCACTGTACACTAACAACATGATAGAACTAATGAATTTAAAAAGTTCCTCACTCAACTGACTTAATTCATACAGAAAAAAACCCATAAAGAATAAAAGTAAACAAAGAAAGTTGCCAGTGGCCCTGTGATGGCCAGTTAATACAAATCAGTAAAATGTCTCTTTCAAATAAAGTTAAAATGATTCAAAAAAAGAGAAAGAAGAGAGAAAAGAAAGGAGGAAAGAAAGTAGGAAAGAAAGAAGATTTTTATATAATAGCAGACATCTCTTATTGTTTAATGAGAAAGTACAAATTTCATCTTTTTAATAGATTTTTTAAACTAGCAAATGGTCAAACAGTAAACCCCTATTTATGATTCAATTGGGGGAACTGACATAATATTCCATAGAGTTGATTTCTGTTGATATATTATTATTAAATATTATTTTAAGTCAAATGTATGACATAAAACTAAAAAATAAACATGTAAAAATTTTAACTTATTAATAAGTAAGATGTTAAAGCAAGAAAAAAATAAAACTGAAGTCACACATACACAATCAGGAAAGCTGAAATTAATTTACAAGTAGATACACAATTGCTTAATATCCAAAAGACAATGGAATGTAGTATTGTAATCATCTCTTGGGATGGAGAAGATGAAATCAGGCATTTTTGCATTTCTACCCCTCCAAATTTACTTGCATCTTTATGAATAGGAACCATTTGTATAAGCCATAATATTTAAATGGCTTGGTTTTGCCACAAGAACACCAATATTAGGCCATCAGGCCAACACAAGTTGATTTCTATCTCTAAATTTGCAAAATAAACATAATTAACAGACTCCTATAGAATCAGATAGCCTCAAGGGTCTGCTGGACACCATCAAGCATTCCTTATAAAGGTAGACTGTAATCTTTTTACCTGTTTCAAAGATTGCACCTTTTTCCCAACACTATGTCCCTGTCATACCCAGAAATGTACTCTTTCATAAAAGAAAAAAAAAAAAAAACAATTGATTATGTATATTCAGTGGTGGTGGTAAAATTATTGAGCATGCATAGTTGAATAAGATGGATCTATCCATCAAAAATATTTTGGTTAAAGATAAATAGAATCAAGTAAATTATCACATTCAGTCCAGTGAGATAAATAATATAATAATAACATGTATAATTATATTTTGATATGTATAGTATCAATCAATAATATGCAAATGAAGCCCAGTGTGAATTAACACCATAGTAAAAAAGATAAACATATAAATAAGGTAGAATGCTAAAGAATGTTCTTAAAAGAAACAAAACCTGTGCTCAATTCTTAAGAACACAGAAGATAGCTAGTCGAATCATGCTTGTGCATCTGTCTCATGATTCTGGAGTCTAGAAGTCTGAGATCAAGGTGTCAGCAAAGTTGATTTCTTTGGAAATCTTCCTCCTTGGCCTGTAAATGGCCATCTTCTCTCCCTGTCTTCACATGATCTTTCTTCTGTACATGTTTCTGTCCTAATCTCCTCTTCTTATGAGGACACAAGTCACACTGGATTAAGGCCCACTCTAATGACCTTATTTTACCTTAATTACATTTTTAAAGGTCTTATCTCGAAATACAGTCACATCTTGAGGTACTTAGCTTTAGGACTTCCACATATGAATTTGAGGAGGACACAGTTCAGCCTTTGATTGTGCTCAATCTAAAAATTCATAAATTAAGACATTTACAAAAGAGGAGGGGTTAATTAGGAATATTATTACAGAGAAAATGATCCATAGGATGGTCGAACTTGAAGAGGTTACACCATGCAGTGAAAAAATAATTTTAGTGGGATAACGTTTTGAAATATCACCAACTTATTTTACTTTTTATATTTGCATGCATGTACAAATGTAGGTAGATATTTACTTCCTCCTTTAATCTTTTTACTATTAAGAGTAAAACCCATGACTGAAACTCATTTTCCCAGGGAAGGTAAGCAGACATGACTTAGAACAATGAAGGTCATTGCTTCATTTCTAAGCTCTGAGTTTCAAAATAAACTTTAAAAACTATATTGTGCATCAATTGCTTCAAAAGCTTGATTTTCCAGACAAGAATGAGAGTGTTTGTGGTCCTTTGAGATGGAGGAGGGAGTAGAAGGAGGGGGTGCATTCTGAAGGATAGAGGGAGGATTAAGAAATCATATGTGGGTCTGTTGGTGGGGGGGAAAGGAATGACAGAAAAGCCTAAATGAGCAAGCATTGCTTTTTGCTTCTCAGGATGATATAGTGCTCTTGAGATGGCAGAATGGAATTAATTAAGAGAAGGCCTTATCGAATCAAGATGGGTTTGGGAAGCACCTCCAAGTACTCTGCTTATGTATGGTGTTTACGGCAAGGTTGATTCTTTGGTCTCATGACCACTTTATACTTTAAAAAATTATTGAGAACTCTCATAGTCACAGTATTGACTGTATTAGAAATCCAAAATCTAATACTTACTGTATCCAAAAAACAATTTTAATGTTAACATGAAAAAAAGCCAATAAATTTCAAAAAAAAAATAGTGACAAGAGGGAGAGGCTTTGATTTACATTTTTCCAAATTTTTAAAATTTGTGGCATGATAGAAGACAGTTGGTTTCCAATATCTGCTTCTTCAGTTAACAACATATCTTTTGTGATATGTTGTTGTCATTGAAGAATATCCAACCACACCTTGACATTTAGATAAGAATGACAAGACTATTACTATTGAAATTACTTTTTTGTTAGATAATTGTGAATATCTTTCTATGGTACTATGACAAAACTCAACAAGTGATAGTTTCTTAACCATACACTGTTGCATCAAAATCCACTGGTCCATCTTGTACTTAGATTTGTGATTTTACCCATTCACTCTGTAACTAGTCATTTGCAAAAGATTGGTTTTCTGTGGTGAAGATTAAATAAACTATTTTTACAGATTGGTACCACTGCTTTGATTTGTGCTGAGCAATTTTACTACCAATTGCTTTTTAAATTTTTTTTAACATCTTTATTGGAGTATAATTGCTTTACAGTGTTGTGTTAGTTTCTGCTGTACAATAAAGTGAATCAGCTATATGTATACATATATCTCCATATCCCCTCCCTCTTGCATCTCCCTCCCACCCTCCTTATCCCACCCCTCTAGGAGGTTGCAAAGCTGTAGAGAATGGACTTGAGGACACGCGGAGGGGGAATGGTAAGCTGGGACGAAGTGAGAGAGTAACATTGACATATATACACTACGAAATGTAAAATAGATAGCTAGTGTGAAGGAGCTACATGACACAGGGAAATCCTAATTGCTTTTACACCATCAAAATCACTGATCTAGGTGATCCAAAGAGCCCCATGTGCCCTAGGAGATTTACAGAAACAGTGAAAAGAAACCTGGATTTTAGAAGTGAAGGTGGGAAAATAGGGTCTCATGACTTGGGACTGTCAACTTCAGCAGTGTGTGTCAGCCTAGTGTCCAAAAGACCAGGTGGCTCCATCCATACTTTAGTGGATCCCAGTGAAGGAAGTTTAGGACTAAGGCTAGTTAAGAATAACCTGAGAATAAACTAGCATAAGAACCTGACATATCTTCCTATTGCTAAGGTGATATTTAAACTCACTAAAAATTACAGTGGCTGCCAGACAGTTGGACAGAAGATTGAAGATCAGAATTAATAAATAACTAAATAGAAATTCACAATTGGATGAAATAACGTTACCTGAAAGAGAAAGCTTTAAGTCTAGAAGACATAGAGTTACTTTAAATGCACAACTTAGTCTTTAATGTTTTTTGCTTTGTTTGTCATCTGTATTTTTCTCAGGGTACAAGTGGAGAAAAACTGTGTTCTTAAACAAATAATAAATACATAATTTAGGATTTATAATAAATGCTGTCAATCCCTCTTACAAATATAACATAAGAAAAATGAGAGATAGAAAGAGTATTGTATATCCATGGGTGACTTAAAAAGAACAAAATTTAGGTGAATAAATATGTATAAACAAGTCATCCTGTCTATGTACACTGCTCAAAAAAGCCAAATGTGCAAAGTGAAATTCTAATATAAAATATCTGTGTTTTCAGGATACAAATACAATACTTCTTCATTTTTCTATGAAAAAAAATATTGACCCGCTTTTCATAAAATGTGTGTTTGTGACTTTGAGGCTAGGAAAGAAAAGTGTGTCATAAAGAGATTTGTTAATATGATGACATTTTGTCTAATGCAATTTTAAAAAATATAAAGAACTAAGTATTTTATCTTCAAATTCTCTGTAATTTGTTTCTCAGCTGTCTTCAACAATTTTTATATAAAATATTTATTTCATAAGAAAATCTGTTCCTTCCATAATCAGATTCCTTTTGATGTGAAAAATTCCATTCTTTGTCAACACTGAAAACTAAGTACCAAAAATGAATGTTTTGTGTATATACCAACCTATAAACACACATATACTTATATTTATATCTATATCCATATCAACATCTTTATCTATCTAAATAGGCTATAAGATCTCAAATTAAAATGGTAATAAGCATTAATTTATTTTATTGTGGTTCATTAAAACTCCTTAAAATGCTCCTAATTTATATCCTAGATGTATAAAATAGAATGAGAAGAAGCAGGTCCAGTAAATATATTAATTTATTTTAAAATCATTTTCAGAATATATGTATATGATTACTATCTTTGAACGTGTACTTGAAATTAAGGTTTAACATGTAGTGAGTAAATAACCTGGAATTTGATAAACACTGTCTGAAGGGTAATACACATTAGAAATGCTTAAGACAGCCATTCAGAAGCTTCTATGAGAAAATAAGTTACCTTTATAAATACAAATCAAATAAATATACAAAAAGGTGTGTAATCTGCTGAGTATTTTGAAACCATGATAAGCTTGTAGAATCTTGAAAAATCTCTAAGTAATATTATAAGTGAAAGATCTCTAAGAAGTTCAGAAAATTTGAGACCAGTTTAGGAATAGATGAAGTCGGAAGTGAGACAAGCAGGATATAAATTGTGAAGGTCCCAATATCCAATACAAAGGAATAGAATCATTGCAGGGTTTGAAACAGCATTGTAACATAAACAGTTGGGTTTAGAATTATTACTCAGGCAGCATTGCAATGAATGGACTGAAGACAATGGAATCTAAAAGAAGGGAGATAAGTTAGGAAGTTATGGATAAAATGCAGATAAGAAGCAAAGAAACTCAGATGAAAGTAGTGGGAACTAAAGGAGGAAGATATATTCAAGAGTTATTTGAAGAAAATATTAATACAACTTAGGGCTTACCATATTTCATCAATGTTAATATGCACAATTTTACATTTAAAAAAATTTAAATCTTTCAATAAATGTTATTTATAATCACTGAGGCACAGCTGACGATCATGACTTAATTATGTGAAAGTATAATTTTCAAAAAGGTAATATCATGCCTCACATGCAAGTTTAAAATGAACATGTCTAAGATTAATTAAATTTATTAATTAGAAGAAATCAGTAAGATGTTAAAACCAATTCAAAGGAAAATTCAAAGAAAAACATATATATGTAAGCAATTTGGAATGTTGAAATGAATTTGCTAATAGAAGAAAAACTGGTTCACATTGTATAAAGAAATAAAATACAATCAGTGGGCTTATCTTTTCAACTAGGTAGAAATTTTATTTCTATCAGACAAAATGCATTTTTATTTCTATAGATAAGAGTCACTTGTTTTTTACCCTTTTAAAACTACTGAATATCTACCTCAGTAGAGTTGTATAATAGCCTAAGTAACAAAAAGACAAACACATGTGCACACCTCCATAGAATCAGATAATACACAGTCTACTAGACAATGCCCAGACCTGCACTGGAAAGGGCACCCAGACATCTCCTTTGGTATTTCCTAGTCTGGACAATGCTTTATGACCATTGTCATTGCCTGATCATACTCAACTATAAAAATCAGCAACACCAAAACTTTGTGATGAATAGGTTTCAAAGACTTGGAATGGGATCTCAGAGACCAAAGTAGAGTGCTCATAAAATCACAAGGAATCAAATGGTTGGTGGATCAAGTGTGTTTTGTAGCATTCCTGAACTTCACTTGGTAACTGAAAAGCTAGTTTAAGAACCCAATATCACCATTAATTAAAGATATAATTGACAACAATAGATTACTTCATCCAACAGCAGATAACAATTTTCTTAATCTCATTTGGAACTTTTACCAAGCAAGACCATATTCTGGGTCATAAAATGCACCTTAACAAGTTTAAAAGAAGAGAAATCATCCAATATCTGCTCTCATACCACAAAGGAATAAAACTAGAAATCAATAAGAGAAAGATAGCTGGAAAATCTCCCAAATACTTGAAGATACAACAACACACTTCTAAATACCACATGGATGAAAGAAGAAATCTTAAGAGAAATTAATAAATATTTTGAACTCAATAAAAATGAAAACACAACTTATCCAAATGTGTGGGGTACAACATAGCAATGCCTGAAGAGAAATTCACAGCACTGAATACCTATATTAGAAAATAAGAAAGATCATAAATCAATCATCTAAGGTTCCACCTTAAGAAACTAGAAAATAAAAAGCAAATTAAATGCAAAGTAAGCAGAAGAAAGAAATAATAAGATTAGAGCAAAAATCAATAATATCAAAAATAAGAAACGAAAAGAAAAAAATCATTTCAACCAAAAGCTGGCTCTTTGAAAAGACTGTTAAAGTCAATGACTTTCTAGCCAGACTAGGAAAAAATAAGAGAAGAAACAAATTATCAAGAATGAAAGGAGGCATCACTAGAGATCCTATGGGCATTAAAAGGAATACTATGAAAAATTCTATGCCCACAAATTTGATAACTTAGGTAAAATGAACCAATTCTTTGGAAAACAAAATCTGCCAAAAGTCACACAAAGAGATAATTTGAATAGGCCTTTATACGTATTTTAAAAATTGAATCAACTATAAAACATCTAGGTAAACTTGAGTATGGCAATGACATTTTAGAAACCGCACCAAAAGAATGATCCATAAAAGAAAGAATTGATAAGTCTGACTTCAATAAAATTTAAAATATCACCTCTGTAAAAGAAAAAGAAATGTAAATAGAATAAGAAGACAAGCCACAGACTGGGCGAAAATATTTGTAAAAGACACAACTGATAAAGAACTGTTTTCCAAAATGTACAAAGCACTTTTAAATCTAACAATAAGTAAAGGAATAGCCTTGAATTAAAAACTGGGCAAAATATCTGAACAGACACCTCACCAAAAAAGATATAAAGATGACAAACATATGCAAAAATGTTCAGCATTAAATGTCACTTGGGAATTGCAAATTAAAACAGCAATGAGGGCTTCCCTGGTGGCGCAGTGGTTGGGAGTCCGCCTGCCGATGCAGGGGACACGGGTTCGTGCCCCGGTATGGGAGGATCCTGCATGCCGCGGAGCGGCTGGGCCCGTGAGCCATGGCCGCTGAGCCTGCGTGTCCGGAGCCTGTGCTCCGCGACGGGAGAGGCCACAGCTGTGGGAGGCCCGCGTACCGCAAAAAAAAAAAAAAAAAAAAAAACAGCAATGAAATTCTACTACACTTCTATCAGAATGGCCAAAATCTAAAACACAACACTACCAAATGATGGCAAGAATGTGGAGCAATAGGAATTCTCATTCATTGCTGGTAGAAATGCAAAATGATACAACCACTTTGGATGAAAGCCTAACAGTTGTTAAAAAAACTAAGCATAATCTTATCATACTATCTAGCAATCACACAGCTTAGTATTTACCCAAATGAGTCAAAAATGTGTGTCCACACAAAATCCTGAGCAGGGATGTTTATAGCAGCTTTATCCATAATTGCCAGAACATGGAAGCAACCAAGATGTCCTCCAGTAGGTGAATGAATAGATAAATTGTAGTATGGCATACTATTCAGTGCTAAAAAGAAATGAGCTATCAAGTCATGAAGACACATAACGGAAAGTAAAATGCATATTATTAACTGAAAGAAGCCAATCTGGAAAGGCTACATACTGTATAATTCCAACTATATGACATTTTAGAACAGGCAAAACTATGGAGACAGTAAAAAGATCAGTGAATGCCAGGGGTTACAGGATAGAGAAGGATGAATAGGCAGAGCACAGAGGATTTTTAGAACAGGGAAAAGACTCTGTATAACACTATAATGATAGATATATGCCAGTACATTTGTTAAAATCTGTAAGATATACAACACCAAGAGTGAACCTTAATGCAAACAATGAACTTTCAGGGATAATGAAGTGTCAGTGCAGGTTCATTTTGAACCAGTGTGGGGCAGGATGTCTATAGTGGAGGAGGTTGTGCCTGTGTGAGAACACAGAGTAAATGAGAATGTCCTGTATGGTCTGTGCAATTTTTTTGTGAACATAAAACTTCTCTTAAAAATACAGTTTATTATTTTTAAAAAAAATCTGACTTAAGAGCTCAGCCCCAGTGATTTAATTCTTTCATGGACACTACATCACAATCATTCTTGGACTCATTTGAGTGTTACAACACAAACATTATCAATCATCAACTCCAAAAGTGGTTCAGAAAAGTAGGACTTTGAAGGTTAACTAGTTTTAGAAGCATCTTAAACAAATTATTTTCCTCATATTTGCTTTTAATGTAAGTGCAAAAGCAATTAATGATAAAATCAGTGCCTATTTAAGTGTGAAAAAAGTTTAAGTGTAAAATAATATTAAAAGTGAGAACAAAGCATTTTCATTAATGCTTAATTGTAGATTTTTGTGCAACTTAAAATTAAAACATGTTATAATCACTAGGATCTTATAATTAGATGAAATAAAGTAATGGCAGTGTAATGGTAAGGAGAGTGCTTTCTGGATAAGGATTTAGCTGTTGATGGTGATATCAATTATTTTTATGACTACAGAAAAAAGAATTTATGTGGAAAGTAAGTGAATTCCATTGGTAAGTAAAATATATACAGGAAAAAACAGGTCAATTGCCAGTTAGAAATATATCTGTGGATTTGGGAGACATTAGTGTAGGTGTGGATAAAATTGTTTAGAAAAAGAAGGTAATGGCAATGAATAGAACTAAAGGTAAGGTTTTGATGAAATAAGACATAGAAAATTAAAGGAACTATCTAGCATTAATTGATGAATATCTAGGATTGTCATATACTATCCAGATCCAAACTAACACTAGTCTTTGTGAGCAAGTGATAGATCAGTAGGCAATGAAATATTCTAATTAGCTGTGAGAATTGGATGATATTTTTTTCAAAACGTGATGATATTCCATTAAACTCACTATGTCCAATTAATACCCCAGTTAAAAATGAAAATATGTGGTAAAATTTGAGTCTTTCATAGGTTATTTTCACTAAATACCCAGAATATATATTTGTATACAGTTTTGTATGTACATGCATAATGCTTTTTAAAAAAATCATTATGGTTGTGCCTCTAACACCAAGTATATAACAACCCTTATCGTGACGAACTCTAATCTCCTGTTTACTTGTCAGTTTTTCTCATTAAAATTATCTGTTCCCAATTGTTCTAACAGTGCATTACTCATTGTTTTGCAACCAGAAATATAGCACAGTGTCTGACATGTAGTGGGTGCTCAATAAATGCTTTTTTTAAAAAAAATAAATCAATGAACAATTTCTTAGGACTTAGGTAGATAAGGGCCATTGCCTGGGTTAGAGGAAAGAGCAGGGACTTTGGCACTACTTACAAGTCATATGACCTACTGAAAGTCACAAATGCTTTCCCAATTTCCCCATCTATAAAATACAGATAATAATATTACAGATATTGAAAGGTTGCTAAAAGGATTAAATTAAGTTTTACATGCAACTAGGTAACATAATCCCTGCACATAGTAGCTACTCAATAGATGGTAACTCTTATTGTTATTATTAATATGTCCCTTTTGCAAGGACCAAATTTAACCACAGAGCTCCCTGTGGATTCCATTTCCTCTCCTTTAACATTAATTTAAGTAACACTTATAAGGAGTTGACTATATGAAAAATGATGTGATCCCTGTATGCAAAGGACACCACAGATTAAAAAGTCCTTAATCATTCTCAGATATGGTCTATCTACTCACCAATAGTAATGAAGAAGGAATCATTTCGTAATAAAAATGTCATCTCATCTAATTCCATATCTCCATTCTTATCCCACATTCTCAACTGATGAGCCCGTTGTTCCCACATAAATCCTAGGCTAAAGATAGAAAAACTTTAATCCAATGTGGATACAGGGCTCTGAATTAAAGAGCTAATAATTCCTCTCTTTCACTTCTAGCTGATTGCAGGCCTGATTCCTCAACCTGAGTTACAGATAGCCTATCTCTGGTCACATTTTTGCTTCTATCTTGTTTACTGTTTAAGGATTGAACTCTGCTAATCTTGAGACTTCTGAGTTCAGGTAGTAGCTTGGACAAGAAATCTTCCTTTGGCTGTTTCTAAGTGACCTCTAGGGGGGGTCCTAGACATTCAGAGATTGTAGTGCTCACTCTCCTCCTATACTGACAGCAGTACCCATGAATTCCATCTGTACAAAGATGGAGGCATGAAGTCAAAGTAGGAAGGGAATGAAAGCTCTGTGACTAACAGCATATGGGTAAAATCCTAAATCCTGAATCATATGGCATAACTAGATCAAGTACCTAAGAAAGCACCGTAAGAGAGAAATAATTCAAGTAGAGCTAGGTGCAGAACTAAAGATAGTCAGTGAATAAGTTAAGATCAAAACCCCAAGAAGAGTTTGGAAAATAATACATGATCTTCTTAAGTAATATTGAGGATCTATGAGCTATTTTTAAGATTTTTTAAATTCAATAGCATTCAGTCACAATAAAAGAAATAGCATTCATTTCATTTAATTGTGTTAAATTAGTTAAGTCTGAAAAAAAATCATTGAAGAAACTTAACCAAATAAGAACTAAAATATACAAGGTCATTCTCAAATGAGAATAGTATTAAGGAACTTAGACTTAACAACTTTAAACAAAAAGTTTTCCTAGAATGATCTTCCCATAGCTTTGGCAATTTATTTGTAGCCATTAGCACTGGACACTGATACTAAGTAGAGTTTTCATCAGAACTTTAATTCTACAGAAAGGACTGCTTTCAAGTTTTTATACCTTTTGACAGAATTGAAAGAGTTAGTCTATTCCAGCTGTCTGTAAAGTATTAGAAGCTTGTCCTTGACACTGTCTTTGCTCTGCAACTCGCATTTCTTTCTTTCATTCGTTCAATGACTTCTTGGAGAAAGAGTATCATCTTCTTAGCTTTATTTATCTATGAAGATCTAAAATATATAAGAGCAAAGGTCAAGAAAAAGACCACAGATCAAAAATTCAATAAAAGGCCAAAATTTACTAAACCAAAAAAAAATTGATGGAACCAAACTCAACTGGAGATCAGAGGTCAGGTGAAAGGCTAAACACAGATGAAAACAAAGAGGTCGACACAATGAGCTGTGTCCCACCAATTCATTCAATTCCCATCCAAAGAACAAAGGAAGATAGTTGTGCCCATTCCTTGAAGTTGAGGCAGCAAGATCTCTAAGAAAAATGCCCTCATTTAATAAAGCAACATTACTGAAAAATACATTGGTGTCTCTAGCCTGTTGCTAATTCAGAATAGCAAAAATGAATAGCTAACAAATTCATGGATGTTGCTCCAGATTTTTAAGCTAAGACTAACTTAACTCCAAGAACGTTAAAAATTACTGTTGACCTATGCTTTTTCTGCAGTCCTCCAAAATTCAGTCTCCAAGGCATTCTTAGGAGAAAAGTGTTGGGTATGATACACATTTCTCTCTCCCAAGACATCAAACAAACTCTTTTGCTTGCAGAGCAGCCTCGCAGTTGGGTCTTTATCTGTACCCTGGGAATAGTAATGCTTGATATATAGGATTAATTGGTATAATATTCATAAAATATTTTGAGCTTCTCAGATAGAGGACTTTATAAATATGACATATTAGCATTACCATGATAGTAAGTAAAGGTACAGTTCCTATACAACTGAAAAATTGGTGATCTTACCAATCCATGGATTATGATTATGGCTATGTTTAACTACTGTAAAATGCATAGAATATATTATTGAAATGAGTCCTAAAAAGACGTTTTTCGGTTTACATGCTAGTAGAATTCTTTTGTGCCCCAAGCCAAGTATAAATCTTTATAAAGAACACTAAAACTGGGCTAATTTTCAGGGATTTCTGAGCATATTAGGCATATAACCTGGGGGATAAAGTGGTAGAAAGCTAAAAACCTCTTCTCTCTAAAAACTTCTGCTACTTACTTATAAAATATAGCCCAGTGGTTCCCCTGACTTTTTTTCTCTTAAGGATTCCTGCTTTTTGTCTGTTATGCATATAGCATATGTACTATGAAATTCTTCATCTACTACATGAACATTTGTTACATAATGATATCTTGTATTTTTTACTAATACATATGTGCTCATTGGTTCCTAATGAGTCAGAACTAATCAACATACATTTAAATGGAATTGTTATATTGATATTACAATAACTACTATAGGAGCATCAATACAAGAAAATTATTTCCTTACCAGTGCATCTCATTTTGAGTAAATATGCTTTTTTCTTGTTCTCACAGAATAAGGTAAATACCTGTATTAGCTAAAATACTCTTAAACTAGATGACCCCCATTTTGAAATCAAGGCTACAATGGCTACATTTGATGTCAGGAACACAACTCATAAAGAACACTTTTCTTGAGACACTGTTCAGGCAACACAGGGCTTAAGGAGAGGCCAGCACTGTTTTAATTGTACAATGCCCTAATTTTCACAAGAGACCTGTGTGATAAACTATTATTATTCCCATTTTTACAGATAAGGAAACTGGGACACCCAAGGGTGAACTAACCCAAGTCATGAAATTAATAAGAAAAAGAGTCAAAATTCTTTGTATTCAAGAAGAATCCCAGTAGATGGGATTTACAACATACACTACTAACTACCATGCACACAGCCCTCTTGGAGAGATGTGTAAAATAGGCATAAGATGTAGCTAAATATAAGTTTAATAAGTGGGTGCACAAGAAATATTCTGAGATAGGTCAGAAACTTGGACTTATATAAAGAAGGGAGAGAATCAAAGAAGGAATAAATAAAGCAGTCTCTGCATGACAATTTAAAAAGAAATTCATATTAAAAAGAAAAAAAAATGAGTAATGACTCCTACAGATATCCAGCTAGTATTCATTAAACATTCAAGTTGGGTGAGCTTCCATTTTCTTTTTGTGTATCTCCCATTGAGGAGGATAATGCATAAATTCTTCTTGA
The DNA here is from genome assembly GCF_963924675.1 of Phocoena phocoena. Taxonomy (NCBI): domain Eukaryota; kingdom Metazoa; phylum Chordata; class Mammalia; order Artiodactyla; family Phocoenidae; genus Phocoena; species Phocoena phocoena. The sequence goes on from NC_089235.1 coordinate 21,918,115, forward strand.
GGAAACTCAATGCCTTCCTTATGCCTCACTCACAAATCTTTCTCCAATCTATACCCAGTAATTATCAATACAAACTCAACTCCTTTCCTTCACCTGCACAAACTGTACTGTCAGCATTAACAAACTCACCTTGAGAAGATATCAGGATCAGTAGAAAGGAGTCTTTATAATTTTGATCAGATGAAGACCATCCTTTTAGACACTTAAGTGTGTTGCTAATGGAACACTGTACTCTTGATACATTCATCCAGTTGTAAATTACCATGATGTGGCAACCACATTAGAAAGCACTATGAGGGTGATGGGTGGTGGGAAGGAGATAATTAGAGCACATTCCTGATTTTAAGTATTCATGAACTATAATAAAAAAATATAAAGGAATATGGGCTTCCCTGGTGGCACAGTGGTTGAGAATCTGCCTGCTAATACAGGGGACACGGGTTCGAGCCCTGGTCTGGGAGGATCCCCCATGCCGCGGAGCAACTAGGCCCGTGAGCCACAACTACTGAGCCTGTGCGTCTAGAGCCTGTGCTGCGCAACAAGAGAGGCCACGACAGTGAGAGGCCCATGCACCACGATGAAGAGTGGTCCCCGCTTGCCACAACTAGAGAAAGCCCTCGCACAGAAACGAAGACCCAACACAGAAAAAATAAATTAATTAATTAATAAACTCTTACTCCCAACATCTTCTTTAAAAAAAAAAAAAATTAAAGGAATATGAATGCAATGTTTCTTTTCTACTGCTGTGTTTCCTTGGATTGAGCTTGAGTACAAAGGTCCACCCATAACAGCAAAAAATGGCTCAAAACAGTTACCAATAAAGGCTGGCTGCATTATTTATAACCAACAAATCATAGCTTAAAGCAGCTATTGAAATATATTTTAACAGAAACTTACTCTTCAACTCCAAGTATCAGAACTTTTGAGGAGAGGATATTTGGAAAGCTTCATGACTTTCCTTCCTTTCTCTCTTTCTCTCTTCTCTCTCCCTCTCTCTTTCCCTTCCTCCATCCCCTCCATTATTTTTTTGAATTTTATTTATTTCTTGGAAAAGATTAGACTCACCACTGGAAATGTCTGAACAGCTACTGTCCTTTTAATAAAATATATAATAATAATTCTATATATCCCAAATGTCATGTCTTCAATGTTCATGCAACAGAATTCTTTTGTTGCCTCAGTTTTGTAATATGCTATAAGTACATGCATGAAGAAGTAAAGAAGCATTGGTTATTCTTTAAAATAAAATGTAGATTAAATATGGAAATCTAGAAATATTTTCCTTTTAGTTTTTGAACACCAGATCAAAATCAAGAAAAGCAATTTGTTGTCTTTTATAGAAACACCAAAACTCCTAGTATTCTATCAAAGCATATCTTTACTAACTATTATAAAATATATTTGATCCCTGGCATTTATTATGTCATATTTTATGTATTGAAATTACTTTAGAAATAAAATGCTACAAGCTTTGGTTAAGTTGGTAATATATAGATTGCAATGTTAACTGAACAGACAATAGCAGTATGAAAAATAACAATAAATATCTTAGCATGAATTGTATGCATGACCCTAATTTACAATAATTATTTTCCAAACTCACCATACTATAAGGCAAGTACCATGACTATCTTTGTGTGACTATCTTTCTGAAATGTGAAAAAAGCAAATTGTTATTCTCTCCTACATTCTCTGGGTTTTTATAGGCAAGTTCATTTTGTCTCCACTGTGAAATACCTTAAAAGGTAACATGGTATTCTGACTCTAGTAGTAATTTATTATACCCGTTAATCTTTTAAAATTGCCCTCTGGATGTAATAATTTGTTATTCTTTTATTAGACCTTCTTCTGCATACTGTGTTTATCATAAAGATGTCACCATTGTGATGCCTAGCAACCATTACAATGTTCTGGAGGTGTTCGCATATATTTTCCTGGGGGAGAGAGCTGCGTGGTCCCTGCATGGGAAAGCTGTCAGTGTATTCTGATGTATGAGGATAAAAGGAGCCCCTGCTGCAGACTCCAATAAGCTCAAGTCACTGCCTGAAAGCAGTGACTTGAGCATCACTATACTGTGTTAGAAAATATGTCAATTATCACATGGACCGCCTAAGGGTATTGCCTGGGTCCAGGTCATAAAACCATCAAGACTGAAGGGGGAAAAATTGATGAAGAAGTAAGTGGAATTAATTGATAACAAGGAAGCCTGTGTATGGAAGGTTCATTGCAACTTGAGACCCCCAAATTTCTGTCTGAGAAGCTTTCCTGTAGATGATCCCATGCATAAAACTAAAGCTCTCTATCTTCTCCGATATAAAGTATGTATAACTGGCATTTCAGACATTTCCTAAAAGCTAGTAGGTAATTGTCAAACTAGTCAAGAAGCCATAAAAATAAAAATAAAATTATACTAATAACATTATAGTTGTTTTGCTATTATTGTGATTCTTAATATATGATGCTGTTGCTTAAATGTAAATACAGTGGGGACCATTTAAATATGTTGCCTAAGGCCCAAGTCATGAAAGCTGTATGCACCATTTATGCAGCTTTCTGTGCAGTTTAACCAGGGAAAAGGGAAAATACAGATTCTTCATACATTTACAGTAGTTTCTGAGCTGCTTCAATGACCCTCCCTTTTAAACTTTCTTTTGTTCACCTTGAATTACCAAATCATACTTAAGGCATTTGTATCAGATGAGTTCCTTTAAGAAATCACTCTTCACTAGGAATAGGAATAATCATTAAAGAAACCGTCTGTCTACATAAGATGCTGAAACTACCAGCCAATCAAGCAGCTTTGCAGAAAAATTAAATTTTATTAAACAAGAACAACAAAAAAATCACTACTTGTTTGATAATATTGAGTAGGCTCAAAACATTCAGGCATCTGGCCACACATAAATCTTGGTGAAACAGGATCACTGACTCAGACTTTTCAAAAGGAACCATATCATTCTCAAAACATATTGTTAGGATGTAGGCACACAGGCCAGAAAGTTATATGTCACTTTATTGGAGATAAACAAAAAGTTTCCTCTATACTCAATTTTCAGTTTTATAAAGAACATATAAAAAGGCATGGCCACTCTCACGTAAAATATAACAGGTGATGTATTTTTCATAATAATGGTAATGGTTATGCTGATGACAATTATAAGTGATATTTCCCAGTATAGATGTGCCTTCTGGCATGGGATGATTTCTTTGAATGTAAAACCAAATTTTGCATTAGATGAAGCCATATCAGGTAAAAATAACTTCATTAAAATATTTAACTAATTTAATACCTTTCATCTCTTCAATTTGAAGCATGTTCTCACTACTGGCCAGTATTCCAGTGAAGAAGGCAGGAGTCTTTCTAAGCCTTGTCTCTCATTTATTCTACTTTTGCATGAAGTGGTATTATTTTTTTCTGTATGGTAAAGTTAGACAGCAATGCAATTTTCAAAAGAGAGATTTTAAGTTTTTAATTTATACATTATATGATAAGTAGGAAAATGATGGGCTCTGGAATCCAGAAGCTTACCTTTGCCATGTGCAATATAGATACATATATAGATAAATATAGATATAGAGCTAGAGAGAGAGAGAGATATCTAAAGTTATAGGAGCCTTAGGTTACATATCTTGAAAAGTGTGTAATATGATAATACCTGCTCACTCTGCTTCATAGAACTACTATAAAAACTAAATGGAATAAGTGCTGTTAAAATGTTTTAGAAACTACAGTGTACCACAAAATATTAGTTATAATTAAATTATTCTAGTCTAGCACTATTATCTGTTACTATTATTTTCAAACTACATTCAATTATTAATTGCCTAGGACTTTTGAAACAGAAAAAATTCTTTCTTTTGATAGTTATATAAAACAAGAGAGAGGCTTTTCCAGGTAGATATCAGGTAATCAATTTACAAATTTTCTTCTTCATTTCTTGATTATGATTATAGGAATTTGTTCTGAAATGGGATGGATTGCAAAGCTCTTTCCCAAATATATAAAAATTACACATCTTGGCCTGAAACTATACAATGTGAGTTTGGAGACAAGCTGGGTTCCATATCTTCAGAGGGGTTCCATACAAAGTCAGTAAAGGCAAAGTAGGATAAGAGGGCAGTGATTCTGTAATCTGAAACTCTGTTTCAAAGATGATGTTACACCAAATTCTATTCAAAAATAGCAGCAAGAGGGCTTCTCTGGTGGCGCAGTGGTTGAGAGTCCGCCTGCCGATGCAGGGGACACGGGTTCATGCCCCGGTCCGGGAAGATCCCACATGCCGCGGAGCGGCTGGGCCCATGAGCCATGGCTGCTGAGCCTGCGCGTCCGGAGCCTGTGCTCCGCAATGGGAGAAGCCACAACAGTGAGAGGCCCCCAACCGCAAAATAATAATAATAATAATAATAATAACAGCAAGAAATGTCTTTGGCTACTAAAATTGAATCAGACCTGACTTAATATTGTGGGGTATGGAAAATACACTTTAAAACACACCTGTTTGCTGTGGTTTTCAATGAAGAGTTTCCTTTATTTTATTGCAACATATTTATCTTCTAGGGATATCACAGGAAAGAAATAGGCAGCTCTTCAAAGAAGATAAATGGAAACTTTGTAATGAAAACTTCTGTATCTCAGGTTTACAACAATACCCACACATTTGTACCTGTGACATAACAGCTCATGAAGAAGGACTGTCTATAGAAGAACCATGTTTTCTTAGATAATAAATAAAGAACATGCTGATAGTTAAACTGGAGGCAACCTCTGGACCATAGCAGAACTCCTTCTGAACTAGCTCTCTAATAATTGACAGAATGCAGATAATTCAATTACTAAAAAATACAACATGGGTTATCAGTTGGAATTAGATTCATCTCTAGTGATAGAAATCTGAAATAAAAGTAGGTAAAATACAGCCACTTTTTTCACTCTTTCACATAAACAAAATCTGGGAATAAGTGGCTCAGGGCTCTCATGTGTTTCAAGATTAAAAGTAATCTGGGTCCCTTACAACATCAACATGTAGGTTTTACCTCATTGTATGATTGCTGTTCAAGCTCCAACATTCCAAATTCACATTCTAACCTAAAGGAGGGCTGATAAGGAAATGCACGTTATTAGGACAAAATGCTAAGCTACCGCCGTGATTAAAGAACAAAGAATTTTGTTTTCTTTACATGCGCTATTTGAGGTTGGTTAAGCTGGCTGCTCTTCACTTCATCCACCTTTTCTCTTCACTATTCCTACTCTTAGTTTAAACAGCTGAACTTGGCACAGAGAAATGTCCATCTTGCAGCTCATAGGAGGGGGAAAACCTAGAACACACATGCAATGTTTTGAGTCCTGAACCTAAAGGTGACACACATCAATCACTTCTACTCATCTTTTATTTGCAAAGAAGCCATGTCATAGCTACATTTAGGAGTGACTGAGGCTGAGTAATGCAATGTCTGCCTGGGCATCTACTTCCCAGCTACATGTACTATGTATTATCATGGAAAAAGAAAAAATAAATTTTGGTTTATATTTATAAGTCTGATCCACAAATGATCTATACATTCCTTCTAAAGACACATGTGACAGACATACACCACAACTCCTTTTACTGGAACATAGGCATATGGCCTCAGCTAGTTACAAGGAACACTGGGAAATACAGCCTTCATTGTGGGCAGCTGTGGGCCCAGCTAAAGAAAAAGAAACACATTCTAGTAATAAAAAGAAATAAGGGGCTTCCCTGGTGACACAGTGGTTGAGAGTCCGCCTGCCGATACAGAGGACGCGGGTTCGTGCCCGCGTACCGCAAAAAAAAAAAAAAAAAGAAAAGTGAGTCTTTTCTAGAGCACACAGTCATGGTAAATATACTCAGGAAAGGATATATAATTTTAATTTAAATCATAATATATAAGGAAAAGCATATTCTTAATGATATCTAAAGTAAAATGACTAAAGAACAGGAGAGGAAGAATATCCTTATGAATAAATAGAGATTCGCAAACCTAAACAGTTTAAATTTTAATAACCAATTCAAATTGCTTTTGTTGAACAGTTAAAATCATTACCCTTTAAATCATATTAATTACTTCATTAATACATTCTTAATATGTCAGTTCATTTGCTTATCCAAATTAGTGGATTCCTCTAGAGAATTTAGCATCCATACTGTACTTTGGTCCATCTCCACAGAAATAATAACTAGTGAGTTTGGGACAATTCTATATATTTATTAATTTACTCACCTAATATTAATTGATACTTAATTAGCACCAAACACAAATTTAGGCATTCAAGATTCAATAATATAAAAAAGTAAAAAGCCATAGACCTATGGAGCTTGTATTACAGGAGGGAAAAGGGATTACAAACAAATACGTAAGTCCCTTACATATGAACCTTCAAGTTGCGAACTTTCAAAATGTGAACTTACATTCCATCAACGTCAGGCGTTAGTGAAACTGCAGCTTGCCCTTCGTCTCCTATTGCTGACAATCCTTCATTTCTACCATCACTCATTTCTACCATCTCCTCTCCCTTCAGTCAGTAACTCTTCTTGCCTGTTCACTCAATGCCAGCCTCTTTATGCCAGATGTTGTACTGAATTACTGTAATTTTCAAGGTACTGTACTGTAAGATTAAAAAGGTTTTCTTTATTTTTTGTGTTTGTTTGTTTTTATGTATTATTTGTGTGAAAAGTATTATAAACCTATTACAGTGCAGTACTATATAGCCGATAGTGTTAGCTGGGTGCCTAGGCTAACTTTGTTGGACTTAAGAACAAATTGGACGTACGAACACACCCTCAGAATGGAGCTCGTTCGTATGTAGGTGACATACTGTACTGTACGGCACATTATTTGCAAATTAGGGCTACTTAAAAAAAAAGAACATAGAGTGATGAAGTGAGGTAGGCATTCTTATCATTAGTGCAATGAGGAAAAGCAACTTTTATAAGGATGATATTGGGAAAGAGATCAAAAGGACTGATGTAGAAAAAAGGCAAGTTAAGTGAGTTATGGAAGATCCAGAGATGTGGACTAGTACAAAATTATGAGAATGTTTTAGGTCATACTAAGGATGCCACATTTTATTCCAAGTAAGATGGGAAATGCTAAGGTGACACTAAGCATAGAAATTACTATTTTTAATGCAGTAGGGTTACTCTGGCTCAGAGTGACCAGTGAGGACGATATGGCAATAGTCCAGATGAGAAATGATGGATGATGTTGCCTTTGAGATGTGGTGAGATACTGGACAAAGTCTGCTGATGGTTTGGATGTGGTGTGAAAAACAATAGAAGGAATCTAGTTTGACCCAAATACTCTGAAGTAATTGAAGGAATGAATGGAAGTGCCCTGACCTGGCATGGGAAACTGGCAAAGGATCAGCTGTAGAGGGGAAATTGAGAGTTAGACTTGGAGCATGTTAAGTCTGAGATATATTTCTATCTGTGCAACCTTGAGCAAGTAAATATATTGGAAGTAACTATAGTTTGGGAGTAATGATATAATCAACCTTATGGAGTTTTTATGAGGATTAAATTAGTTATGACATGTAAACCTTTTAGAACAGTGCCTAAAACACAGTAATGGCTCAATAGGGTTAGAATAATAGAAAAATGTAAATGGCCAAAGAGATAATTGGGGAAAGAAGTTGGGCATATGAGTCTAGATTCAGAGGGGAGATCAGGGCCTAGGGGTAGAGTTGGGGGAGATTTAGCATCTGGACAGTAGTTAAAACTGTGTGAGTAGATGAGATGAGCTAGTTATTAAATGTAGATAGAAAAACAAGGATGTTTGGTATCAGATGTTTGATACTTGGACAAATCCCGTGTTTATAGCTGACGAAAATGAAGAGGACCTAGTAAAGGAAATTGAAAAGGACTAATCACTGAGGAAAGAGGAGATCCTAGTAAACAGGAAGTATGACTTTATGTTCCCAACAAGACATAAAGTAGGCCAAAAAGACCAAGATTAAATTAATAAATGAAGTAAAATGGTATTTTCTTTTTTTAATTAAAGTATATTTGATTTACGATATTAGTTTCATTGTATAACCTAGAGATTCAATATTTTTATAGATTATACTCCATTTAAAGTCGTTACAATATAACAGCTATATTTCCCTGTACTGCACAATATATCCTTATTGTTTATTTTATACTAGTAATTTGTATCTCTTAATTCCATACCCCTATCTTAACCCTCTCACCTCCCCTCTCCCCACTGGTAACCACTACTTTTTTCTCTATATCTGTGATTCTGTTTCTGTTTTGTTATATACATTATTTGTTTTGTTTTTTAGATTCCACATGTAAGTGATAACATACAGTATTTGTCTTTCTCTGACTTATTTAACTAAACATAATGATCTCTAGATCCATCCACAATGTTGCAAATGGCAGAATTTCATTCTTTTTACGGCTGAGTAATATTCCATGGTATATATTTACCACATCTTCTTCATCCTTTCATCTGTTGGTGAACACTTAGGTTGCTTCCATATCTTGGCAATTGTAAATAATGCTGCTGCGAACACTGGGATACAGGTAGCTTTTAGAATTTGTGTTTTCATTTTCTTCAGATAAATACCCAGCAGTGGAGTTGCTGGATCATTCAGAAATTCTATTTTTAATTTTTTGAGGAAACTTCATACTGTTTTCCATAGTGGCTACACAAATTTACAAACCCACCAATAGGGTACTGTGGTTTCCTTTTCTCTACATCCTTGCCAACACTTGTTACTCGTAGACATTTTGGTGATAGTCAGGGATGATGTGATATCTCACTGTAGTTTTGACTTGCATTTCTCTGATGACTAGTAACGTTGAGAATTATTTCATGTGTCTGTTGGCCATCTGTATATCTTCACTGGGAAAATGTCTATTCAGGTCTTCTGCCCATATTTTAATTGAGTTCTTTTGATATTGATTTGTATGAGATCTTTACATATTTTCATTTGTCTTGAGGTATTTTTTTGATTTTCTCATTGATTTCATCATTGACCCATTGGCTTTTTAGAGGCGTGTTTTTATTCTCCACGTGTTTGTGTTTTTCACATTTTCTTCCTGTAATTGATTTCTAGTTCCATACTGTCGTGGTTGGAAAAAAACGACATAATTTCTATGTTCTTAAATTTTTTGAAACTTGTTTTGTGACCTAATATGTGATGTATCCTGAAGAATGTTCCATATGCACTTGAAAAGAATGTGTATTCTGCCCTTTTCTGGATGGAATGTACCATAGATATATTAAGCCCAACTGGCCTATTGTGTCACTAAGACCACAGTTGCCTTATTGGTTTTCTGTCTGGATGACCTGTCCATTGATGTAATTGGGGTGTTAAATTCCCTACTATATTTGTGTTGCTGTCAATTTCTTCCTTTATGTCTGTTACTATTTGATGTACATATTTAGGTCCCCCTGCAATGGGTGCATATATGTTAACGGTGTACTACCCGCTTCTTGTATTGATCTCTTTATCATTATATAACACCTTTCTTTGTCTTTTGTTATAGAATTTGTTTTAAAACACTTTTTGTCTGATATGAGTATTACTACCCCCACTCTTGTTGTTTCCATTTGCATGGAATATCATTTTTTCATGCCCTCACTTTCAGTCTGTTTGTCTTTAGCTCTGAAGTGAGTCTCTTGTGAGTGGCATACAGATGGGTCTTTTGATTTGAGCATTTAGTCCATTAACATTTAAAGTAATTATTGATAGATATGTATTTATTACAATTTTATTACTTAACTTCCAATTGTTTTTTTTAGTTCTTCCTGTTCTTTTCTTCTTTTAGTTTAGTCCCTTGCAGTTTGATGATTTTATTTAGTGGTATGCTTATGTTCATTTATTTCCTGTTTTTGTGTATCTATTGCAGGTTTTTGACTTGTGGTTACTATGTGGTTCTTATATGTTGACCTATTTGTTTTAAACAGGTAGTCCTTTAAGTTCAAACATATTCTGAAAGATCTACTTTTCTTTTTTTTTTTGCGGTACACGGGCCTCTCACTGTTGTGGCCTTTCCCATTGCGGAGCACAGGCTCCGGACGCGCAGGCTCAGTGGCCATGGCTCACGGGCCCAGCTGCTCCCTGGCATGTGGGATCTTCCTGGACTGGGGCACGAACCTGTGTCCCCTGCATCGGCAGGTGGATTCTCAACCACTGCACCACCAGGGAAGCCCAAGATCTACATTTTTGTACTCCCTTCCCACTTTGTGTTTCTGATGTCATGTTTTACATCTTTATGTTTTATCTCTTTACTAATTACTATAATTATTCCTGATTTTATAATTTTTTGTCTTTTAATCTTTGTACTAGCTTGTATAATTGGTTGATCCTCAGCCTTTACTAGATATTTGCTTTTACTAGTATGGTTTCTCCTTTCCTATATATACTTAACTTACTTTTCTTTTCCACTTAGAGAAAAGCCTTTAACATTTCTTTTAGGGTCAGTTTAGTATTGATAAACTCTTTTAGTTTGTGCTTGTCTGAGAAGTTCTTTATCTCTCTCAGTTCTAAATGATAATCTTGCTGGGTAGAATATCCTAAGTCTCAGGTTTTTCTCTTTCAGCTCTTTAAGTATATCTTGCCTCTCCCTTCTGGCCTGCAAGTTTTCTGCTGGAAAATCAGCTTATAGTCTTATGGGCATTCCCTTGTATATGTCTCTTTGTTTTTTTCTTGGTGCCTTTAGAATTTTCTCTTTAACTTTTGCCATTTTAATTATGATATATCTTGGTGTGGGTTTCTTTGAGTTCATCCTGTTTGGGACCCTCTTTTCTTTCTGTACGTGGATGTCTGTTTCCTTCTTCAGGCTTAGGAAGTTTTCAGCCATGACTTCATTAAATACATTGTTAACCCCCTCCTCTCTCTGTTCTTCTTTTGGGACCACTATAATGCAAATGCTGGTACACTTGATGTTACCCCAAATATTCTTTAAACTGTTTACATTTTATTTTAATTTGTTTTTCTTTTTGTTGTTCTGATTGGGTGATTTCCATTGTTCTATCTCCCAGATATCTTATGCATTCTTCTGTACCACCTAGTTTTCTATTCCTTCCTTCCAATGTCTTTTTCATTTCATTTATTGTACCCTGCAGTTCTGACTAGTTTTTTATATATATTTTCTAGTTCCTTGTTAAAATTCTTTCTGTTCATCTGATTTTTTCCCTAATTCAGTTAACATTCTTAATATTAATTTTTTTGAATTCTTTATCCTGTAATTGTGTATTTCTGTTTTATTATTTGTTTTTTCAGGGTTTTTATCTTGCTGTTTCAGTTGAGAAAAATTCCTCTGTTTCCTCATTTTCCTTATCTTTCCCTGTCTCTATGAAATTAGGTGAAACACTTACTTGTGGCAGTCTTTAAGATGTGTCCTTATGTGGGAGTGTCCTTATACAGTCTGCATGTGCCCAATGTCTTTATTGGCAGAGTTGAATTTGATGTAAACACAAATCAGGTCTTTCCTCAGGCTGTGTTGGCAGCTATCACCTTGGTAGGTTGTAAGGCTGGAGCTGGAGGTGCTAGAGCTGGAGCCAGGTGTGAAGAAGGGCTTCTCCTCTGCTCAGTGGCCATAAAAACACTGCACCCTCAGCCCCAGAGAGAAGCAGTGCTGGAACAAGAGGGGTGGTGTGGTTGCTCAGCAAAGCTCAGGGTACAGGTTGTGGTGGTCAGGCTATCATCAAAGACCTGGTCTGTCAATCACCAAGAATGGCTGCCCCCTCCATGCTCAGACTCACTTAGGGTTTGAGCCACCACAGCATCTCTCAGCTGAGCATTTTCCTCAGTCACAGCAGCCCTTACTCCAGTGTGGAGCTTCAACGCAAACAAACTGTGCTGGAGTGTTTGCTGAGCTCAGGCTGGGCCACACACCAGGGTGATCATGGAAAACCAGTCAGCCAGTTGCATGGTTTCAATCCAGCCCCTCCTCCCTGCTTCAGGAGCAAGCAAGCATTTGTGTACTCCTCACGAGCAGAATCCAGACTTTCCACAGTCTTCCTATTAGTCCCAGTGGCCCTTCAACCAGCCAAGGGAGCTCTACCTTCTTTTGTCAGACGCCAGAGCTGGAATGCCCAAAATGTGGCTTGAACCACTTCCTCCAGGGAAGGTCTCCACCTGTTTAATCTCCCTTTTCCTCTGGGTCTCCTCCCAGGGGCACAGTCCTGATCTGATCACTTCTCTTTCCTTCTTACCTGATTCTCTGTGGATCTTTCTTACAACCTTGGTTGTACAGAAGTCTTTCTGCTCGTCTTCAGTTAGTTTACATGTAGATATATTTTTGATGTATTCATGGGGAAGGTGAGTTCCATGTCCTCCTACCCTGACATCTGGATTCCCTCCTTCCCAAAATGGTACTTTCTTATTGAAGCACTCAAGTTAAAGGGACTGAGATTTCACAGGCATAATTTGTTTTAACTGAATCCACATTGGCAAAATATGACTCCTTCCCCCTATTTTAATTCCATCTTAGAAACATTTGTATTAAAAGAGTGAAGGAAGTCAGAAAGAGAAAACCAAATACCGTATGCTAACACATATATATGGGATTTTTTTTTTAATGTTATTTTATTTATTTTTGTATACAGCAGGTTCTTATTAGTTATCCATTTTATACATATTAGTGTATACATGTCAATCCCAATCTCTCAGTTCATCCTACCATCACCCCACCCCACCACCACTTTCTCCCCTTGGTGTCCATACATTTGTTCTCTACATCTGTGTCTCAATTTCTGCCCTGCAAAATGGTTCATCTGTACCATTTTTTTTTAGGTTCCACATATAGGCGTTAATATACAATATTTGTTTTTCTCTTTCTGACTTATTTCACTCTGTATGACAATCTCTAGATTCATCCACGTCTCTACAAATGACCCCATTTTGTTCCTTTTTATGGCTGAGTAATATTCCATCATATATATGTACCATACCTTCTTTACCCATTCGTCTGTCGATGGGCATTTAAGTTGCTTCCATGATCTGGCTATTGTAAATAGTGCTACAATGAACGTTAGGGTGCATGTGTCTCTTTGAATTATGGTTTTCTCTGGGTATATGTCCAGCAGTGGGATTGCTGGGTCATATGGTAATTATATTTTTAGTTTTTTAAGGAACCTCTATACTGAATTTAAAAAAGCAGTGCTAATGAACCTAGTGGCAGGGCAGGAATAAAGATGTAGATGTAGAGAACGGACTTGAGGGCATGTCGATGGGGAAGGGGAAGCTGGGATGAAGTGAGAGAGTAACATTGACATATATACACTACCAAATGTAAAATGGAAGGTTAGTGGGAAGCTGCTGCATAGCACAGGGAGATCAGCTTGGTGCTTTGTGATGACATAGAGGGGTAGGATAGGGAGGGTGGAGGGAGGCTCAAGAGGAAGGGGATACATGTATACATATACATAGAGCTGATTCACTTTGTTGTATAACAGAGACTAACACAACATTGTAAAGCAATTATACTCCAATAAAGATGTGAAAAATAAACAAATACATATATTTTTTAAATGTACCTTAAAATTTTATCAGAGATCTATATCAAGGCTGCATGTTTAGTCTCCAAAAGTCATCATAACATATGACATACGCCCCTGTTTAGTGTTCTAACACCACTACATTCTACAATATACCAAAGATTACCAGAGGTTTTTCTCTGTCTATATTTTGTACTCAACTACATTTAATGATTTTTATTTTGTTGTATCTTACCTTACTATTAGAGAATCATTTCAATAAATTGAGAAGGTAGAAGCAAGAAATTATTTATACATAATATAATAGCTATAATACATATTATAGGTATAATATCAACACACACACATATATATACATAAACAATATATATAAACTATGTATAAAACAAATTTATATTAATGTCTTCTTAAATATGTTTATATATGTCTTGACAAGTTGCCACCGCTTACAATCATTCTGGCATTTGAAAGTCCTTGAAAGTTTAGTTTATGGCCATGAGGAAAGCCATTATTTTTCAAAATCAAAAATAGTAGTGAAGTGTGTGCATTGTTGTATTTTATCAAACTAATTTTCTCAGTATTGGTTGTTGTGCTTTAGAGGTGACAGTTATGAAGTCTAAACAATGTTCCATCTCCCAGACAAAACGTCTATGTCGGAGTGTGGTACCTTGGAGTGCTTGAAGTCCAAAATGGAATGGAGCAGAATCAACTAGTGACTTAGGAATGATTAGAAAATGTTATTTTCCTTCAGAAGGGCAAGAATTCAGTTTAATTTACCAGGAAAGGTAATTTAGAAGTAATATCGCAGTGTCTATGTTCATGTATATGTAAGCAACCAAACACACACAAACAGACACAGACACACTCACACATATTAAATATATTTCTAAAAGGCAAACTAGGACAAGAATGGACACTGTCAAATACAGTAAGATCATACATTTAGTATCCAATAGAATAGTGTCAGAGATAGAGCATAAAGGAAAATGCTGAAGTTAAATATAATGTTATAGACTAAGAACTCTTTTGCTCTAATCAACAACGAGTAGTCCAGAGATCTTCCAGTTGCTCAACCACATGACCTAAGGTGATAGAAGATTCATAGCAAACTAAAACCAGCTGGATGTACATGTAGAGTACCCACTAACTGACTGAATCCTTGAATGGATGTACAAACACAAATATATGTGTGTGTACACTGTGTGTCTGCTTCCTCTCAACTCCCCTCATTAGGTGGGATAAAGGCTCAGGCACAGGTTTAATGTAGTTGCTAGTAAATATGGTAACTATTTTCCTTTACTGAACTTACAAAAATTCTTTAAATTTTATATCAGGAACTAAATTTGTGATGGAAAATGATGTTTGATGGTGTTTAAATGCAGAGTATGCCACTTTATAAAGCATAGGACTCTTTTAAGTTATTTTTTTTAACTTCTTGACATGTGTCACAATTTGGAATTCTGCTCTCATGGGATAAATGCCAGATTACATGGTGTAGTATTTTTATCCTCTGTACTTTCACTGTAGAAGCATACAACATCAAAGGAAAGGCAGATCACTCACATCAGCAGAAAATGGAATAGGACTATAATATGCTGGCTTTGATCTTGCCTTCTAGTAATTATCTTGGCTACATGCATGCATTGAGAGTAAGATTTGAATTAATAAGACCAAGAAATCCTAGAAAATGTAAGAGGTATCCCTGAATATAAAGTTCGCCTATCTTCAACATGATAGATTGCAATGGAGTCTATGGAGCTGTGAGTTGTTTATTTAAAACATTAATCCTGAAATGTTATTCTCTCTTAAACTTGTCACTGCTCTATTTAATACAGCAATCTTGGTAATTAAGACATTATCACTTATAAATCCAACTCACCTCTAGTAAAGGCTATTTAGCTAACATTCATCTGGTTTCATATGTTTTCACATAACAGGACCTAAGGTGAAAATTATTAAATTTATTTTTAAAGTCATTATCATAGCTCTGGCCACTATCACTGAAAAAGTTCAATATTGCCTTAGGAAAGATAGTGCTTTTGATATGGAAAGTAAATCAAGTCATCAACATCTGCATAGGATTTATACAATAGAGTGAGAAGATATCATATTCTGAGCCAGTCTTTTCATTTCCCATTTGTTTGTTTACCAGTATTTATTGCAACATTGGGTTGAAAGGATTCTATTTTTCCCCTATGTGAGTAAAAATCACCATGTCTACTGGAAGCTAAAAAGGTGGTTATGTTTCAGAAATATCAAGGGTTAACACTCTCTAGAGATTAGAACGCTTTTAGCAGCAAGATAGTTCTGCAATATTTGAGGATTCAGTTCACTTTTTAACTGATTAGATACCAAGTGTGAGAAGCATAGCACTCATCTGACACCAAATAGTAGGTGTTTTGCTTGTATAAACTGTCTCATCAGACACTTTGTATTAACCTAACTGGAGACTGCTTCACCTACAAAAATATCAAGACTGTTATTATAAACTTGATAACTAATCTGTACCTGAAATAAATGAGAACCAATGAATTTCATTTGTATGTACCAAATGCAAGTTAAACGCACATGAATAGAGCCCTAAGCTAGAATAATAGGGAAGTAAGCCTCTGTTCCCTTCCACATCATACAAAAAGATGTTTTAAATCTTACAAAGCAGGGGTAGAGGCCATTTCTGTAGCAAACTAACAAAGAACAAAATTCTTTGAAGAAACCTTCTCTTGGGATTGAAAATAATTCCTGATTCTCTCTAATGATTCAAACTCATTTTGTAATAATGAGGGTTGAGAAACAGGATTTCCTTCAAAGAAAACAGCAACCACTGCTTTTATGGTTTTTTTGTTTGTTTGTTTGTTTTTTTAACTGTTGTGAATTCTATTTTGTGGTACAAGTAATAATAAAAGTATTTACTTCCTAAAAGTGGTGTTTAATTAGATCTAGTGACTTTTCAAGAGGGCTGAGTATAGAAGGTACTCTTTGACTGATGTTTCTATATATATGTTCAGCCAGTAAAGTTGAAAATAATGAACAGTCCAGAGTTGTGATAGGAAATAATACACATTCTTCTTCCTTATCACAGACTCATATCCCTGATTTGCTCCAGCACATGTTGCAAATTTGCCTCTGTTTGATTATCTGTAAATTCAGACAGGGGCCAAAGAGGAACCCAAGTCCAGTGAAAAGTAAGGCTTTGTTTGCACCCACCTCCTAAGTGCTGACAAGCAAGAAAAATCACTCTTTTAAGTATGTGTTAACTTCCCAAGTTTTATCTTTCACTATGGGTAAAATGAGACACATTGGAAGTTTACAGACCAATGGTTAGCTAAACAAAAGGAAGCATACAATCTTCAGCAATATGAAAGTATCTTAAAGGAAAGATGAATCTTATCACTACTGAAGCTGAAGTGCTTAAAGAACTTGTTAAGTTAGGGGAGAAAAAGGCACGTGAGCAGGTGTACCATCAGGATCAGAAATATTCATTAAAAATAGGGCACATGTATCATTAAGTAGGCTATCTACGCAGAAATGAGTGAACCTCAGCAATCACAGTTAGCCTCTTACTGCAAAGTTCATCTGGTCTCAGTAGCTTGCAGCCCTGCCAACCAAAATTCTGAAAACTGTGTCTTTTTCCCCTCTCCCACGTCGCCAAGTTCCTTGCAGTTTTAAGTGCTGGAGAAAAGGTCACTGGAGTTAAAGCAGTGGCTGGGAGGACTTCCCATGTAAGCAAAGTCCATTCCCAGTGGCTGTTAGATGTTCATTTTTCCAGCTGAATGAAATCCAGCAGGGACAAACTTGGACTGAGGCTCACCTCAACCCAGTCCCTTCAGCAGGGCCCGGATATTATTAAAGTCAGGTGATTTAGGGAGCAGTGTGTGTCAGCGTCCATCAGCCTGGGAAGTGCAACACACCTCTCAGATCTGGCAAGGCATTCAGCTTGGCTGTGTGTTCTTACCACTGCCTAACAGCGTTTGAGCACAAGAGTTCTCTCCTTGTGCACTGAACGATTGTGGTACACTCTTCCAACAGAAGGAAATATAAGACATCCAGAGTGGTTTAGGGACACCAAACTTCCTTCTCTGATTTTCACTTGAACATAAAATATATTTAAAATGCCTAAAGTTATTTTGTACCAGAAATGTACTGATTTCAATATCAGTCCCAGAGATAAAAGTAAATTATTTCAGTAATAGAACATGGTGATACAAAAACCCCTCAACAAACAACAGCTCCTTCAGGATCTCTAAGCCTATCAATTACATTTTATTATTTCTGAGTTGTGGTATTGAAAAAAATTTAGTGTGAGGTTGTTTATAGCACTTGTCTATTTCTTCAGAATGCCTAAAACAAAGAGACTTTCCTGCAAATGACAGACTGTAATTTCCATATTCCTACAAATCTTTTTCATTTCCTAAATAAACAATAGAAATTTCTATCTGAGGTCTCTGTGACCTGATGACTCAGCCAGTAATTCAAACTCCTTGTGCCTCGTGTAGGAAACATTTTGGAGACCTGTGGATTTAAGGGTCGTGCTGGAAGAAACAACCATTCCAGGAGGACAGTGGGTGAGTTTTCATTTCCACTAATCTTGTGCTATATGGGTTGATGGTTGACTCTCTTGTTTTATGTGAATAATCTTAGGAGAAATAGAACTTAGTGGAAGCTTCCAGTCCAGCGTTTATTCCTCTGACTTTGCCCACACATTTATACATTTCCCTTAAAATACAGGCTCCAGGGACATTCTATTCTGGGCTATCTAAGGATAAGGGTGCATGATTGTTTTCTTGTGGCTGCCAACCACATGGCATCATTTCATAGATATAATTATGACCCTGATTTAGGGCTTTACTACTGAAATGTTGAAGATCCCATTCCCACACCAGCTGAGATGACTTTCTGGGGGGAGGTAATTTCATCCATAATAGTCATTTAAAAAATTAAATATAAGATTAAAAGAGATTATAATTTAAAAAATTTTGAATCCTGACCTGAAGTTAAAAATAATTAATAAATACAAAAAATAGTTACCTCTCTGACCTTCAGGATGATGTTACTAAAAGATGCATGATACTAATATTAAAATCTCAAGAGATTTGTGACTCCATAAAAAAATAACTAGAAAGTTTGAGATCAGGAGTGTATGTACATGAAAAATTATATACAAGTATCTTATGTTCACTAAAAGAAAACAGGAAAGAGCAAACTAAAGAGAATAGCTATGAGAAGTTATGCATTTTGAAAGACTTATAATTAATTTTTATTTGCCAGACACAGAACGTTTTTCAGGATTTTCTTCTACAGAATTTAAGCAGAAATCCTTGTAAATTTGCTCCTTTTAGTGTGTTTTCTGGTAGATAATGTGCATAATGCCAAAATGCTTTGTTTACTTTATAAACTATAAATCTATAACTAAAATGTTTCACTAACTTTATACCCTGGGATACAGATAGGTATGTATTCTGCGTCTTTGATCCTACTATAGTTTGGAAAAAGTAACTTGAATATTTGATATGAAATAAAGGCTTTAGATGACCATTAATTAGTCTATATAACTGAATAGTTATTTCTCAAATAACCTTGAGATAGCACTAGTTTTATCTGTGATAATTTTTGACCAAAATAGTCATGGCCCTCCTGACAGTTTGCTGGCCCATTCTCTTTCTGAAAGAACCAGTCCAAATGCAAGTTTCTATCTTTGTCTTCTCTCACTCCGACCTTGGGCCTAGTATGATTGGCACTTAATAAATAAAATCTATAATTAAAATTAATACAGGGAGATCACCTCATGTAAACAATGTAAGTGTATTAAACAAAAACTGAAGAAATCTTTTTCAACCAGTGTGAGTGCACTGGGTATATTCAATAAAAACAGTCAAGCAATCAAAAATAATAATACACAATTTCCATGTCTCTTGTACCTCAGTATAGAAAATTTGTATAAGGACTTATTTCTGATGGTCAACCATTTTTTGAAATAGTTCCAGTCTGTGCACTAGAATTCTCACACAGCCCATAGGTTCTCCAGATCCTCTGATGCATCTGGTAATCTAAAGAGATTAATGGTATTCTCTGTAGAAAGTCCTCAACTTGCTCTGGAACTTGAGGTCAGGCTATAGTAAGGTTGTGTAAGCAAATGCTGTCTTTTTAATCTGAGTATTCCTTATTCACTCTGGAGTAAACCATTAGGTAATTCCTAAAGAGTTAGGAATTTTGGTAACATTTACCAAAGAGCATTTACCTTGATTCTTTTATGTCCTTTTTTTTTTTTTTCACTAAATGACCTTATTTATTTATTTATTTATTTAAATAACACATCCATTCTGCCTTGTTGTCTTTGCAAAATAGGTCATATCCTCTTGTGAGTCCTTTCAGATTTGAATTGCTTATCTATGTGTGCTCTTAGTTTTATGATCTTGGGTCAATTCTAGTGTTGTTCAGTTCACAAAATATTTATGTGTCACATCCTAATGCTTGGCTTCTAAGAAAAATCAGTGAAAAAGATGAATGGAGTACTTGACTTTATAGTACTTAGGGTTTAGTGAGAAACAGACAAGGAAACAAAAAATTAAAACACACTGTGATAAACGCTATGTTGGGGTAACACAGGATTTCATGGGAGCACGTCACCCAGTAGAAATCTGGAGGCTCAGCAATACCTTGTTAGAGAAAGTAGAAGTCTAATTTGAAATCTGAAGGATCAAATGAACCCTGAGGTGGGGTGAAAGAGGAGTGACTCATTGGAGGGTAGAGCAGCCTGGTTATAAAGTGAAAGGTACAGTAGATGATAAGGTAGTGCTCTAGGCAAAATATTTAGCAAAAAGCCCTAACACAACAGGAACTAATTGCAAGAGATGAGACATCTGGAATCAAGTAATTCAGTGTCTTAAAAGCTAAGTTGAAATATTGAGACTTCAGTTAAGAGCAATGGAGAGCTACTGAAGAGAATTTTAGGAGAGTGGTGATGTGATAGGATTTGTGTTTTAGGAAAATCACTTTGACAGGGGTTTGTGTGTGTAGCAGACAGGAGGAAGGCAAGACAGAGAGAAGGAAAGCAAAATAACCCTGGTCTTGCTGAAGATGGAATAATAGGGAAGGAAGAAATCTCAAGTTTACGCAGGAAGCCGGACATCCTATTGTCTGGCCCTGGATGGCAGAGATAAGAATGTACAGAGATACTCAAGTCAATGTCTGAGGGCCTCTATCTTCTCAACAAAGAGTTATTATAATACACTAAGAGAGTTAAGTGTTAAATAAAGTTAAAAGATCAGGTAGATTAGAAAATGTGGGTTTGTAGCAATAGCAGTCTTCAAAGCTGTTGTTTTTCCAACAGTTCACTTAGCTGCACAGGTATATAAGATGAAAAGGGTGACTCTGTACTTGATTTAGAATTGTGTTCTACAAGTGGAGGACAGAAGAGATCAAAGATTGATAGGTGTATGTTTCTCATGACCACCTGTGCCAGGGACAAACTCAAATACATGTCGGGCTGGAGATAAGAGCATGTTAGCGGCGTGAAGCTACGTTAAGATTTCATAGTGATTAAGGATGGCTCTGCCTAGCTGTACTACCATCTGGCACCCTTCACATAGGTGGAGAAATGGGTAGTTTGTGGTCCCTGAACTCCTGAGCACTACAATATAAACTCAGTAGAGATGTGAGAGCAAAAGCGATTGCTGATGAGTGGGGTGAGGTATGTGGAGAAAGTTGTAGGAGGGGTAAGTAGAAAATGGAAATAATTAGAGGTACCACTAAGTGAGAGCATGTGAGAGTCAGAATGATTATATAGTTTTGAATAAAGATGAAGGAATTAGAGTCTGATTTTTTTGATCTGATGGCATTTCTAGATGACAAATCCATGATATTCTCATGGGAATGGAGGGCTGAACTGAGTGTGTAATCTGTACATCTGTAAGTGCATGAGTGGATGGGTGGGTGGGGTTCTCAGAGAAGATAAAAACCTGAGCATTTGAGATTTTCTGTGTGGGTGTGGATGTGTCTAGATAGTGTTTTATAAAATTTGTACTTTTGCAAAGTTAGAGGAATAGGAATCAGATTTTGTAAACACCCCCCAGGGAAGGCAGGTGTATTTCTCTGTGTGTGTGATATTCCTCCAATGAACTAATAAGATTCTGTGGTCTCCGACTGCAAATCAAATTTTCTGTAGGTCTCCTCTCTGGAATAGCTGTTTGGGCCATTTGCATAAAGAGGTAATTATCTGTCAAAGAAGAGGACAATTTTGTGTTAATAAAGGATTGTTTCTATCAAGTTAAAAAAAAAAGTTAAGAACCATAAATGTAGACAGTTGGATGGACAGCCTGTATGAGGAGTGATGTCACAGAACATGGTGTCTAGGTATTGCAAAAGGTAACACAAATCCTTAATTAGAGAGCAGTTACCAGGAAAACAGTAGGCGGTAGCTATGAGAGAAAGTAGTGTGGTGTGTGGGATAGCACGTGTGGTCTGAAACCCATGATTAGGAAGTGAGAGAAAGCCTTTCCTACCTTTGGATCCTGTGATAAATAGTTAGTTAAGGATGAGTATAAAAGTGTTTACTATTGTATAAAGTTTCAAAATATTCCTTGTGAAGGACTGAGAGGGAGGAAAGCAGAAGCAGGGAGAGATGAAGCAAAGAAACACGGGAGAATAAAAAGGACAGGCAACAACTCCAGAGCCTAGAAGTTTCAGTATTGACCAGGGATTATAGGAACAGGAGATGTGATGTAATTAGATTAACACAATTAGAAAATAGTGTTTGAAGTTAGCCAAACAAAGGAATTAAGGGAGTTCCGTCAAAGAGAATGTTTCACTTGGTAACTCGCTGTTCTAGTAACATGTCAACACACCAAAGAAACTTGAAAGACTGTTCTCAAAACACAGAGGAGAGCCTGACATTGCTTTCACATTACTTAGAAAACATAAATTAAATTTAACTGGACCCATTATGAAACCACACTGAATTCCATCATCAATAAGGAAAGACCTATTACTAGTGTAACCAAACAATAATTTTCCTGACTTCCTCATTTTTTTCCTGCTTTTTTATGGCCATGGAGAAACTAGAAGAATATTTAAGAATGTTGGGATTTGGGCAAAGTGAGGGAAAACTGCAGTCCTGGTCTCGGACTCCATTTCAGCTTCCCACCATTTGCTCTTTTCTCTCTCTCTCTGTAAATAAACAGTGAAAAAGAAGGCAGGATGAAGTGCTTTATTAGGGAAGTTATGTCTTTTCCATCCCTATTCTCCTTATTCAGTAATTCTGAAGAATCAATAGAAGGAACTGAAAGTCAGCCTGTGACCTGTTCTTAAAGACCCCTAGAATGTGAAAACAACCTATTTGAGTGAATTTTAATAATTTTTCGCTAATAAATATTTAACCATAAGCTGGGGATGCTTAAAAGAATGATCATATGAAAAAATATTCTTACTGTTATTATTTTTATTGCCTAGTGTGCGTCCCTGGCTCCCAGTTGTCTTAAGAGTAGTAAGGCTGGGAAGCAGACTGCAGTCAGGACCAACTCCAAGAAAACAGTGTGCTAAGTAGAATTTAGACCTGAGCACACAGCACCACTAGCTGGAAGGATGCTGTAGGGCAATGACAAATTCAGTTTATCTTGATTACCTGTCTTGAGAAGCATAATTTTCAGTAAAATTTGCTTTATTCTGAAATTAAATTTTGTAGTACATGTACATGTATATGGGTATCCTTGTGAGTATGGGAACATTGAAGGTAGTTCTACCGTATATCTTGCGAGTCAAATTTTTATGACATTATCACAAAGCAAGAACACCTTCCCCCCTTCTAACGGTGGCTATGTTTTGCCATTAAATTGAAACATTGCATTTGATTATATAGAACAACAATGTCTCTCAGTGGCTTTTTTTTTTCATTAAACGTCTTATGTAAATTGATCTCTTTTTAAAATTTTTTTTTTATTTATTATTTTTTTTGGCCATGCTGGGTCTTGGTTGCTGTGCCCGGGCTTTCTCTAGTTGCAGTGAGCGGGAGCTACTCTTCCTTGTGGTGCACGGGCTTCTCATTGTGGTGGCTCCTCTTGTTGTGGAGCAAGGGCTCTAGACATGCAGGCTTCAGTAGTTGCAGCAGATGGGCTCAGTAGTTGTGGCGCAAGTGTTTAGTTGCCCTGTGGCATATGGGAACTTCCCCGGACCAGGGATCGAACCTGTGTCCCCTGCATTGGCAGGTGGATTCTTAACCACTGGACCACCAGGGAAGTCCTAAATTGGTCTTTATACAATGAGAATAGCAATGGCATACAACTCTGTCTTTCAATGCTAGAAGCATTTGTCCATTGAAGCAATTATATTGAGAGCATTTTAAGAGTTAAAAAGCACTTTAAACTGTAATAGAGAGTAATATTTAGGAAACTTCTAATGTGTAAGTAGGTGCTGAACTATATATTTGGGTTACAACTTTTTATCTAATGATTATATATATATATTATATATATATATATAATAAACATTATATATAATATAATATATATAATAAACATTTCTTAAACTCTTCAGTCTAGAAGAGGTTTCCTTTATCTAATTTCCTCTTCTGGGATTCACAAGAGACTAAACAAGTAATTCTCACAATTACTAACATTCTCAGACTAGGAAATCCAACAAGCTCTCAGGATAGCCAATTTCAGTGTTTAACAGCATGTGTATTGAGTATTTCTGTATTTTCTTTAGTCAACGTGTTTAAGTAAATCTGTGTCTTGTTGCTTATTTCACTATGGATGTTGTGAATAACAAGACAGACAAATAAAAACAACTCCATCTTTCCTTCACACTCTGAACTTCACACCTGCTGTGTCTCATTAAATTTGTGTAATGATTCTTTGTCATTTGAGATTTCCTTCTCTAAAGAGGCTCCATTATTCCTAAGAAAGATTTAAGTAAAACAAATGGAATGGAATGGTACACATAGATAAGAAGCTCACGTATAACTAATTTTTCTCTCTTCATCAAATAGTGGATCCTAGTACTTCAAAATAAGATAGAATTGCAAGATGACGAGACTCATCATAATATTCATATCCCATTTTGTCTTCTTATATAGACCCAATAAATATCATCTTATGCCTTATCCTGTCATCATGATTTACATATCATGTATGAAATATTTCTCCTAGTGCCTCGTGTAAAATAATAAACACTCTGGAATTTTGATTGAAAACAACTGAACAAAAAGTTAACAGTGTTATATTCTTGTTTTTATATGATTTCAGGAGAAAATTTTAAAGTACTGTATTACAGATTATGAAGTATTTCCCTAAACCATCAGTCTATTACTTGGTACAAGTTGCAGTTTAAAAACACTAAGCCAAGAAACAGCCATTCGTAAACTTTACTTATTGTAAGAGTCAAGTGTATACATAATGTTCTAGGCAAATTTGCCATAAGAGTGAGCTTAAACCAGTTCAGATCTACTGACAGAATAACCAGGTAGTCACTTCAGTCAGTCATAGTTATGCCATTTTCCCCACAAACTGGAATAGTACTGGGACCAGAGAACTCCATGTACCTGGGGTAGAGAGTGGAAATAGGAGAAAACCAGAAGGCAAAAAAAACTGAAGGACAGTTAACTTTTGTACTCCATCATATTTTCACTACCCTTTCCCTCTCCAGCTTCCACCATCCCACTTTACGAGTCAGCAGACAATAAAATACAGCCAGAAAAATGTTATTTTATTTATCTGATCTATTAAGACCAAAAATTATTTTATTTTTATATAAATAAATATATGTATATCTTGTAATTTCAGAACTAGAGAATGAATATAGTGAAATTGTCATAGGGTATTTATTTTTAAATATTTTTATCAGTGGAAGAGGATATATGAGTAAGAGCAATATATATGTTCAAATATTCAGTTAAATGGATTATAACCTGTCTAACCAATTGGGAAGGATTTCTCCCAGTGACTGACTGTGTGTCCTCAGGCATGTTACATAAATTTCTGTACCTAAATTTCCTCATCTATAAAATGAAGATATTAATATTTCATAGTTTTTTGAGAAATGTTATATAGTTTTTGTAAAGTCAATTCACAAATTTAGAATAATGTTTGTTCTGCAATAAGAACTCAGTAGGATTAACTGTTACTATTATAATCTATTCCTTTGAGATTCACAATTCTACAAGTATCCTTAAATTGTCTAATACTGTGATGCAATCATTTCAATGGGTTCAGACTTTCTCGGTCAATAAAATATTTCCTCATTTGGAAACCTATCTCACTATTTTAATATCCATTTAAAATTATTTCTGTATACAAAAACTTGTTTTCTGTTCCCAATCTGTGGCATGCTTATCCACACAACTGCCATCTTGGAGTCATAGTGGTTAGGTTGATAGCTAGTGCTATTTTTATGCTCTTTGGACTTTCTATATTTTTGTCCAACCTAAAGATTTTAAGTTGTTGATAGCAATACAACTACCTATGTCAGGGTCCATATTTTTAATACAACCCACAAATAAACTGATCTGAACTAAAGACCAGCTCACTGGTTTAATGAACTAGATTTTCACTGAAGAAACTGTTACCGACCTCAGATTTGGCTGCTCACCACTCAAAAGCCAATACTCAAGAGACAGCTGGTGGTTGGAAAAGGAAAGTTTGCTCATTCAGGAGACCAGCAACCTGAGGAGAAGGTGGACTCATGTCCAAGAACCAACTTCAGTGATTCTGCTTGGCCACAAAAGTTTTTTAAGGGAAAAGTGGAGAATAATCTCAGTTAATCATTGAGGTATGGGACCAGATTCTTTGCCATCTTCCCTTGTGTGCAGGTTTGTTGACTTCTTGTGATCTTTCTTTAGATGCTATCTTGTTCACACAGTCTGCCCATGGGATTACTGAAGGGGGAGCTGAGGAAGAGATCTAGTCACCCATTAACTATTTATTCTTCATTCCTACTTCTTCAACCTAAGAAAAGAATCAACAGGTTAGACAAGGCATTGTGTGATCAAAAGATTTGAGAGGTATGCTTAGGCTGGAGATTAGTGAAGCATGGGGGTACTTGGTGTAAATGTTAAGTTAAAATATAGCTTTGCTAAAGTGACAAAGACCTCCTGCAAAGAGTTGCTTCCTGCAAAGAGCTGCTTACAAAATCTGAGTTCCCAAATATGAGTCTTGTTTCTTCCAATCAACCTCATTCTAACTGTCACCTACCCCGACTTTAGTCTTTCACTTCTACCTCCTTCAAACACATATCAACACCCTCCACACATAGAGTGTCGTGTGATCAATGGTTCCCCTTCACAATACCAGTCAGGGCATGTTTCAGATTGGTTTATGTGAGAGGAGAAGTTGGCTAGTCATCTGCCTATATATTGTCAACCATGTCTGATAAATTCCAGGGACTTCTACCACCAAAGGTAATAAAGAAATAACACATTATATAAATGTATTATATTATCTGTCTCCTGGCAGAAAATTGGATCACAGTAATTTCTTAAGAATTATGAATGGGATGGATCAGGGACAACCTTCATTGTCTTTTATAGTCATTTAACCAGCTCGAAACTTCACTGGAATCTTCCCATGTGCATGGGTGTCCTGCCCAACAGTCTTCCTCTGTATTTATGAGTTAATTAATTTATTTGTTGTATTTTATTTTGGTACTCCCTTTGAAAATGAAAATGTATAACAACATGATGCATTTGGCCTTCTCTGGTTAAAGTTAAATACTGCCTTTTTAATTTTCACTTCCAGTAGAATAGGTGTGACAGATGACATAGTAATTTTTCTATTTCTTCATGTTCATAAAACATTGATAATATGATTTTTACCTTCCCTTTGTTCTCAATTAAATGAAATGCTCCAATACAATTAATGTGCTCTTGCAATTTCAGTTTTCTTTAGAGGTTTCTCTTGTCTCTGATTAACAGCATTTTCCATCCATTCTGAGAACCCCCGACTGCTATTCAGAATGTTCCATTATGCCTGCCAGCTATAAATACAATTGTGAACCAATATCATTTTAATTGTTTCACTAATAACTTGTTTTAAATGATTCAACAGTCATCAGGAAAGATAAGTGCCCTTGTACCCTGCAGGCTTATGGGCCTGATGGTATGAGGCAATGCACAGCGCTGTATCAGAATAATGAAACCATGTGCAGAAGATAATGACAAAGCACTCACACTGCTGTAAAGATAAATGAAAACAGTAGATCTTCTTTCCTCAGTAATATAACATCCATTTCTAGCTCCCATTTCAATCATTAGACCTTCTAAACAGATTAATGTACAAATACACATATGCAACATGTCCCATTGCAATAGCCATATGCTCCCCTTTTTCCAGGAGACTGTGAATGATGGAGTTAACGAGCTTTACAAATGCTCTTGTTAATTAACAAAAATTGTTACTTTCTCATTTGAGGGGGGCTTTATAAATTAGACTTAATTACACCAGATAATTGCAACTGCCAGGCACGGGGCATCTCCTTCTCATTCTGTTCTTTCAGTGGCAAATCAACAATTGCAACCCTTGCCTATTTGTGTAGATGAATTTAATAAGAAAACTGCCCTTTTATGTTAATGGTTTACTGGCATTCATGGGCCTGGCAGGAGAAATGTGCTGGGGGAGGGTTTGCTAATGGCAGCACATAATCACATTAATTAAAATATAACTGCCATTTAAAGATTTGTAGTGTGGAATTAGAACATGTTGGGAACTGAGAAAATCAAGCTAGAGTGCATATTAGAACCATTACTCTGTGCTCCCTGCACAGCAGTCAGCAACCTCATGTGTCATAAATGTAATTTATGAGTGCTATTTGCTTTGAAATATATGTTTTTAGTTCACTCATTAGAATGTAAAAATTTGCAGTGTCTGCTTCAGGAGGTTCAAAATAAATTCACTAAAAGCTGAGACCTATGATCTGCTTTTAATGTATCCCTCAACCATGATTTTTTTTAATTATGACTTTTATAATGTCTTCAAGTAAAACGGTCTCCTTTTCTGAAGACAAATTTGAGTAGTCTCCATGCTACTATAAACTGGGTACTTTTAGTTCCATTTCTCTAATTCAGTGTAATTTTTATTGGGTCTTTAATAAATATGGTCCTTAATTTTGCTGCTTTGTCCTAGAGAAGGTCGGTGGAAACTGCTAAATGCTTTAAAGTTGGGCACATGCAGAGAAGATAGTTGAGAGAATTTCTTGTAAAGCTTTTCATTAGTCTATCCCTGAGATCCACTCATTAGTTTTAAGACTATCCTTGATCTAAATCAGATCCATTTATACTGCACCTACAAAGAAGCTATGAATGTTCAAACCCTGTATAAATCACCAAGGGGCCATGGCAATACCTACGAGAACAATGCTTAATTGATTCTTAATAACCTCAGAAGGATTCTAGTTTCAGGAACCAGCCAACTGTGACAAAACACCACTTTACCAAAGCCTTAAACCTTCAACAATGTACAAATTGACAATGAATTTTTATGCCCTTTTGTTCAACCAACCCATAAAGTCCCCAAATTCTAGAATTAAAATTTAAGCCTTCTAAGTAGAGGGAATTGACTGAAATACAGTGTGTATGACTCTGGCAGGCTCCACATTGCTATTTTCATAAACTGCTTGGACAGCTTTCCAACACCAGTAACTTGAGTATGTTACAGCTACAGAAATGAATGCTGTGCCTGCCCCAGAAAACCGACAGCCCAGCCACACTAATGAGGGATTTTTCATGTGGAGTCCAGTGCCATAGCTGATATTTTTTCTCAAGCTAAACCTTTGTTTCACTGAGGAAACAGGGCTTCTTGGAGCCAAGGATGACTGCCCCTGAATCTTCAGCCCTGCAAGCTTTCTACATGTTCAGTAGGTGTAAAGGTAGAAAGCAGGCCAATTCTGGCAGATTTTCAGGTAGAATAAGATAAGACATTAAAAATGCATTAAGGCTATGATACTGTCCCAATGATTAGGGCTTGATTTCTACTTGAGGTGCTGTGTTGCAATTTTTTCTCCACATTTTCTTACTTAGTTCCTTTAAACTATTGGCATGTCATTTCAGGGTGGATAGTTGGGTTGGGGAAGCAGTTTCTGCCTACAAAACATTTTTTTTTATGTTTCTCTTGCTCTTTATGTGTAGATCTTGGTTTGATTAATATCTGTGACCTCTAGAAGAATTATATCTACTGAAATGTCATTTCTAGTTTGCAGGGAAGTTAGAATGGTAGTCATAGAATTTACATCTGGAATGATGCCCAAGGGTGAGCCAGTGCGACCATTTAACTAATTAAGAAATTGAGATTCACCTCAAATCATGAAGTGGTTGGTCTGAAATTATGTAACGAATGAATATAAAGCTGTGGGAAACCCGAGAGAAATACCTGGATCTTTTGATTTTTCACCAAATTTATTTGCCAAAGCAGTTCCTGTGTTCTACTAGAAAAACGAGGAATCTCTCTTGATTTTTTGTTGGTTGGTTGCTTTTGCTGTCAGTTTGACTTACTTCATTTAATAAACATCTATTGTTAGACCCTTGACTAAGCATTGAAAGTTCAAATATGAAAAAGACATGGCCCGAGCACTGAAGTAGCCCAGGTTGATGGGAGAGAAAGAACACAAAAATAGTTATATTTAATCTCATATGGGAAGTCCTAAGATAGAAATGTGTGCTGGGTTATTAGGAATGTAGAGAGTTACTTAAGCATCCAAGGAGAAAGGAAGCACATATTTGATTTAAAAAAAAAAAAAAAAAGGATGTATGGAACAGAATGATGTGTGCAGAAAAATACTTTTGTACCACCAAGGACTCTACTGGGAAGCAAGAGTATGGCAGGAGATGAATCATAAAGGGCTACATCCCATGCTTTATGTGGGGCATTGGATCAGATGATGGAAGGCCTTTAACAAGTTCTCCACGTAAGGGTGACATGTCAGATTTGGATATTAGGTTGATCATCATGTGATAATTCAGGGGATAGATTATTGGGACAAAACCTGAGACAGAGAAACAAGTCAGGAAGCTGGTGTAAGAGCACAAACACTTGGAAAAGATCTACACGTGAGGAATGAGGAGAGAATAATGTACGATGTTTCCTGGGCTTCTGATGTAGAAGCTGGCTTTATGGTGTTTCTAACTGATCCTTTCCCTTACTTACTTTGACTTCTGCTTTACTTTGAAGATGCAAGAACTTCAGTTTCGATATAGTACTTTGAAGGCAGTATAGAATAGAAGTTAAGATAAGTGACAGTGGAATGAAATGAATCCGAATTGAGGTCCTGGATCTATTATTTTACTTGCTAGCTGTGATATTACTTTACGATACTACTTCGCTTGTTGGCTATGTTACTTTGAGCAAGATATTAACCACTCTCAGACTGAGTTTCTGAATTTGTAAAATGGTGTTTTTATGCAAAAATAATAATGCAATCAATGAGCTGATTTAGGAAGTGCTTAGCACAGTGCCTGGAACATAGTAAGTAATCAAAAATGGTGTCTGGTATTACTGTTGTTTAATAAGAGATGAAGTTAAGGGAAACTTCAGATAAAATTGAACCTTTCAATACAAGCATCTCTACTCTTGGGATCATGAGTGATACTGCTCTTGTCTCCCTTAGCAAAGGGTGTAATGTTGGCATACAACAGGTACTTGGGAAAATTTGTCCAATATATGCAAAAATGAATGAATGTACCTATCCATCCTCCTCCAGACAAAGAGGACTCCGACTTGCTGTTAGTCATGCATTTAAACAGAAAGAAAATTCTACCTGCAACATTGCATGCTCCACTAAATGTTAAATGAAAAGGCAGAGTTTCCAGTAATGAGATTGGGGAATGCCATCACTCCACAGGCACCGAAGCCAGGTTCCTTGCAATTCAGCACTATAGCAAGGGGACTTGAGATGCTTAATTTAGTACTATCATTATTGTTTTTATATGAAAAGAGACTTAGAATTGGAAATAGCCACTCACCAGCTTTCCTGGAGTGCCCTTATTCCCGGAATGGGTAAGTGGTTTCTTTGGGTCCTCATTGACATGTAGGTCTTCACATACCAACTTTCTATGGTACAGATACCTGGCAACTGATTACAGCTGTCAGACTGGAAAGGTGAGGATTATTTTCTTATTCTAAGTATAAAGATGAGGCTGAGTCACTAAAAGCTTGCTTTCCACTTAAAAAAGAAATTTTGGAACCAAAGATAGGGAGCTTCTGGAGAACCAATTTCTGCTTTAGTTCTAACCTTCACACTATTTCCAAGAAATATTTTCAAATGGTTGGACAAGTAGGCAATATTTTTTAATGGAATCACTATGCTTTAATTGGGCAGCCCCTTTGTGCATAACATAATAATACAATAGGAAGCACTGCAGCCTATTAGATATTACATCACCCATGATATAATATTGAAACAACACCAGCAGAACAAAGCAGAACAAAGCATCAACTGAAAAAGGAAAATGATGCAGAAATTTTACAGAATGCTCAGGGACAATTAAAGTATAGGTGACATGGTTGTAAGATATCTGGTTCCTTAGAAAATAGACAAAACATCAAGGTCTTCACTTAATGTCTTGAATGACCATCTGAAAATATGAGAATGCCATATGGCAGCAGATTTCACTGCCATGGCTAAAGGACAATCTATAGCACTGACTCTGACAGCTTCAAGTTATGGCACCTTTCCAAACTTGGCAGTGCTTACAGAATTCTGATTCAACTAGAAATAAAATGACCTGGATGAACACTTGACCCAAGACCAAGTGTCAAGAGATGAAGAGTAATGTCTGCCTAATATTATGCTTCACGCTGTTCACACACAAACACACATATATGCCTTTTGGTTTCCTTATGTTGTGATTCCATATTATTTCGTTAATCCTCCCTTATTTAATGATACACGTGTTTGTCTGCAGCTCTATCTCTGTTCATGTATCATGTATCATCTATCTATCGATATCCATGATACTTTGTCATTTCCTTGATCATTAGAACATTGGAAGAGTGCCTGGAGCATCACAGAAACTCTATAAAGAATATTGTACGTTTACCAAAGGGGTTTTATCTATACAGTTGAATGTTTTGAGATATGGCTGGTCTGGTTAAAAGATGTAGATGGATGGCAGGTAAAGTAACATGTTCTATGAGCAATAAAACTACTCAAAAAGTTCCATTTTCAGATTGTGGACTGAATCCATACTTTTAGTTTTTCATTTGTGTTCTAGATCTTTAGAAATGTTTGATATGGTACTTAGTTTATGAATCATAACTGGGCAGAAAAATAAGAAAATTACTTCTTAATTTAATAGAAAATAGTATGAAGATTCCTACTAGGTATGTAGAAGACAAGATCAGATTGAAACTTTTGACAAATGTAATAAAAGTTGAAAACCAGTCTCTGTCTGTTTCAAATAGAGACAAACAGAAAATAACTGTAAAAAATATTTACAATCTGAAGTGTGATGTTAGATCTTGCATGAAGAACATGCTAAGAAATTATTAAATGTGTTCTGCCTTGCATGAAGAGCATGCTAAGAAATTATAAAATGTGTTCTGCCATCTGTTGCTTGTCACCGTCTTACAGTGAGAATTGATGTGGAAGAAGCCTCCAGAGGAGAATACCTTGGAAATACTGATCAGGGTCCCTATGAGAGAAGGAGGGGTTTTGGAAGGAAGAGCACAGTGCACACCAAAAGCTATCTCTAAAGCACTCAGAAAGATTGGATTGATGTGCTCTGGAACTTGAGATGTGCAGACAGGTGTTTAACTTCTACAATAGAATTTTCATGACGATTGACTGAGTTGGCAGAGAAAAGAGGAAGAATGTTAAGAGAAAGCTACTGTCTACAGATGACCGGTTTCCCTGGAAACCAGATGTGGGCTGATGAGGGAGTTTCTAGAGTTGTCCGCAAAGGGAAATTGCCCAAGAAGAACCATTTGAAAACTATAAACGATCCCAAACAAAAGGATAGGTTGTCAAAAGCCCAGGGGAAGGGAGAAATTTCAAGAGGCCAGCTAAAGGAGATTTCTGTCCCATAGTCCTAGGAACTGCAGCTCAAGGTCTCTAAAGAAGGTGCAAATGCTAGTTAGAAAAGGAAAGGTCATTTTGGGAACTGTATAACACCCAGAAGGTGGGACTTCCCACATGCTGCAACTAAGAGTCCGCCTGCCACAGCAAAGATCACACAAGCCACAACTTAGACCCAGAGCAGCCAAAATAAATAAATAAATAAATAAAAATATTAAAACAAAATTTATCTCCTTTAAAAAAAGAAGATTTCATTGCTAGAACCTGTATCTGTGGCATCCAAGACAATCTAGGTTAGAACATAACAGAAAATTTAATTGGTTTAGAGTTTGATAATGGTCATGTCATTATTAGTTCAGTTTAGGTTTTTTATTACCTGGACACAAAGAATTATTTTATTATGCAAAAATAACAAAAAAAAAATGCTGTAGAACTTCATTGAGATTTCATATGAGAGGCAGGACTGAGTTAGTCCACTGAGCGACCTGAAGGGGAAGTTAGTGGGAGAATTCACAAATTCACACACTTGGATTCTGATTGTGCCCTTTACCATCCAGTTTATGTCACTGATTGATCGTAGATTCATGGGAAAACAATGTTGTAAAAAGAGGATGCTTGCCTACAGGTGATAGAGTCTGAGAACAAAAAAGGAATTCAAGAGCAATTAACATGGATATGAGATGCAGTCCTGCAGCAGAGAAAACTCTGTGGGTAGTCTTTTGTGTGTATGTGTGCACAGGCACACATGTAGGCACACATGAATGTGCACGCACACATGCACACACACAAATGACCAGGAAGATCTGACAAGGCAGTGGATATAGGAGACTGTGTGGAACAAGGGACCATGGCCTGGGATGCTAATGATGTCTAGGAAGAACCCACACCCAGAGGACTAGCCACCCAGGCGTTCCCCCGAGAATACGCCTCCCTCCTCCATTCTTTGCTTTCACTGTAAACAAGCCAGAATATCATCCGTGACAGAACACTATATCTCAACCTCCAAGCAGTCATTCACAGCAGACTCAGGGGAGAGTCTAAGATGGACCCACTACTGATGAACACGAAATATTTGAGGAAACCCAACATCATTAAAATGGTGCACCACTAGACAGTATATTTATTATCAGATAGAAAAAAGTCAATAGAATTGTTACAACTGGTTATAAAATGAACATATTTATTTTTCTGAGAGACACCTGCATTCATTCAAAAATGTACATATTATAAAAATTAAATGTTATTTATATTTAATACAAAAGAAATAGCAGATGAAATAAATAGACTTGTTATAGATGAAGAGAAAATTTCTAAGGAAGAGTTGGGTAGAGAATTTCCAGAATAATAGCATACTTAAAATAATTAAATACATGAATGAAGAAAATATAAGGGATATATAGGGTTGATCCAGAATTTGGGATATATTTCTATTAGAGTCAATATTAGGCTAGAAAAAAATATTCTACAAATTTCAGTGACTTAGAACATTGAGATTTTACTTCTTAGCCTCACAAATCAGCTGCATGTCCAGGTTATTCTCCAGAGCAATGCTCCATCAAGTGCCAACTTAGTGGTATAAAGGAAGTCATCATCATAATGACCCCAGACACTACCTGATCAGTGCTTCCACTGCACAGTTCATTGACCATGGAATGGAAGCTCATTGTCTCCACTGCACAGTTCAAGCAAGGTGCATGGCCAAGTCTAGTTTCAAGGAGTGAAACAATGTAATCCTTGCTGTGTCTGAAAGGAGAAGAATCACTACAATGTCCAGATGGGCAAGAGAGGATGGACAAGAAGTAATATTCAAATAAATAATGAAGGAGAATTTCTCAGACATGCATTTGTGTTCACATGGAAAGGCTTCACTAAAGGGCATACTCTACACCTGCAATTATTTTTTTAGTGAAGTATAGTTGATGTTCAATATTATATAAGTTACAGCTGTACAATGTAGTGATTCGCAATTTTTAAAGGTTATACTCCATTTATAGTTATTACAAAACATTGGCCATATTCTCCGTGTTGTACAATATATCCTTGTAGCTTATTTTATACATTATAGTTTCTACCTCTGAATCCCCTAACCTTCTATTGCCCCATCTATCACTGTTTTGAATACTAGGTGTCAAAAGTGTTTCAACATCTTTGACATCTTGACATATACGTTCTTATAAAATAAAACAAATAAAATTGGCAAGTAGTTGAAAAGTTTGAAGAAAAAAAACCAGCCTAAATAGCAAATAATTTTAAAATAAAATACAGGTTTATAAAAAACAATTAAAAATTTATAGAGAATACTACACAAAATTGTTTACCAATTTTTGAAAATTATTACTGAAAATTATTGATGAAAAATATAAATTTCCAACCCACTTAAGGAAAAGTATAAAATCTGAATATACTCAAATCAAAACAGAAAGTGAAATACAGCCAGAAGGTAGAGATCTACATGACTTTTCTCAATGGTTTATCAAACAAAAGAACTTTCCCTATTTTTCTGTATTCTTAAACTGTTCACATATCATTAAATTATTTATGACAATTTTAAGAATTAACTTCAAAACCCTATGGATGAGAAGTTCATGGATGAGAAGTTCTTTTATTTCATACATAGCCTGTTCAGAGTTTTTACTGTATTCTTGAAATAGTAGTTTATTTTTTAAATTATTTTATTGAATGAAAGATTCTTTAAATTAGACAGTGCTTTACAATTTTCAAAAGTTTCACACAGATGATTTCATATAATCCCAATAACCCTTAGTTTATTTTTATATTCTCCAGGTAATTTTGCATTTAATTGAAATGTTTATATCAAGTTGTATATATAGTCTCTTAAATGAAAAAGATTTGTTTCTCATATAATCTGCTTCATGTCTAGTTTTTATATTTGTATTTATTCTCTTCTCTTGATTAGCTTTGTGAAGGGCTACATTGGCTATATTTTATTACAGTTTAAATTCTAACTTTCTCTTACTTGTGTCTATTTGTCAACAGTATTCTTCCTACTATTGTTTGTTTCCCCTTTCAGCACAATTATTTACTTTCTTTTGTGTTCTTAGCTTTATTTGTAGATAATTAATAATTTCTTGAATGAAATAATCATTTTCACTCTATTTTTAAAATAATTCAATTATTTAAAGCTTTCTGTTTCCAAATTAAACGTTTAAAGCTATTTTATATTCTAAGATTTACAGCATTCTTTTTTCCTTCTTAATATTTCAGTTTTGCTTTTAAATTTCACCCTGCAGTTATGATGGTAACATTTTTTTTTTTTAATTTTCTGGTTATCTAGTTACCAT
Organism: Phocoena phocoena; assembly: GCF_963924675.1. Taxonomy (NCBI): domain Eukaryota; kingdom Metazoa; phylum Chordata; class Mammalia; order Artiodactyla; family Phocoenidae; genus Phocoena; species Phocoena phocoena. The sequence continues at coordinate 21,954,879 of NC_089235.1, forward strand.
CTTTTAAAACGATGATCTTTTGATCATTTACATTCTTCCATTGTGATCAAATAATGAAAATTATGATAATTTGACATTTTTAACTGAAAAGAAGTTATTCTTAAGGCCTAGAATATAGCAACTTTGTAAAAGATGTATGGACAAATAAGTATTCTCAGACTATGAATGCTCGGTTTGAAGTATTATAGACATTATTTTAAACTATATATCTATCTTCTTTTTTTTCCTTTATTTTTTAGCATCTTCATTGGAGTATAATTGCTTTAAAATGGTGCGCTAGTTTCTGCTGTATAACAAAGTGAATCAGCTATACGTATACATATATCCCCATAACACCTCCCTCTTGCATCTCTCTCCCATCCTCTCTATCCAACCCCTCTAGGTGGTCACAAAGCACTGAGCTATCTCTCTGTGCTATACAGCTGCTTCCCACTAGCTATCTATTTTACATTTGGTAGTGTATATATGTCCATGCCTCTCTCTCAATTCGTTCCAGCCCTTCCCCCTCCCCATGTCCTCAAGTCCATTCTTTACGTCTGTGTCTTTATTCGTGTCCTGTCCCCAGGTTATTAAGAACCTTTTTTTTTTTTTTTACATTCCATATATATGTGTTAGCATATGGTATTTGTTTTTATCTTTCTGACTTACTCCACTCTATATGACAGTCTCTAGGTCCATCCACCTCACTGCAAAAAAACTCAATTTCAATTATTTTTATGGCTGAGTAATATTCCATTGTATATATGTGACACATCTTCTTTATCCATTAATCTGTTGATGGACACTTAGGTTGCTTCCACGTCCTGGCTATTTTAAATAGAGCTGCAATGAATATTGTGGTACATGACTCTTTTTGAATTATGGTTTTCTCAGGGTATATGCCCAATAGTGGGATTGCTGGGTAGTATGGTAGTTCTATTTTTAGTTTTCTAAGGAACCTCCAGACTGTTCTCCATAGTGGCTGTATCAATTAGTATTCCCACCAACAGTGCAAGAGTGTTTCCTTTTCTCCACACCCTCTCCATCATTTATTGTTTGTAGATTTTTTTGATAATGGCCATTCTGACTGATGTGAGGTGATACTTCATTGTAGTTTTCATTTGTATTTCTCTAATGATTAGTGATGTTGAGCATCCTTTCATGTGTTTGTTAGCAAACCGCTTGTCTTCTTTGGAGAAATGTCGATTTAGGTCTTCTGCCCAGTTTGGATTGGGTTGTATGTTTTTATGATACTGAGTTGCATGACCTGCTTGTAAATTTTGGAAATTAATCCTTTGTCAGTTGCTTCATCTGCAAATAATTTCTCTCAGCTTGTGGGTTGTCTTTTCGTCTTGTTTATGGTTTCCTTTGCTGTGCAAAAGCTTTGAAGTTTCATTAGGTCCCATTTGTTTATTTTTGTTTTTATTTCCATTTCTCTAGGAGGTGGGTCAAAAAGGATCTTCCTGTGATTTACGTCATCAATAGTTCTGCCTATGTTTTCTTATAAGAGTTGTATAGTGTCTGGCCTTACATTTAAGTCTTTAATCCATTTTGAGTTTATTTTTGTGAATGGTGCTAGGGAATGTTCTAATTTCATTCTTTACATGTAGCTGTCCAGTTTTCCCAACACCACGTATTGAAGAGGCTGTCTTTTCTCCATTGTATATTCTCACCTCCTTTATCAAAAATAAGGGGACCATATGTACGTGGGTTTATCTCTGGGCTTTCTATGCTGTTCCATTGATCTATATTTCTGTTTTTGTGCCAGTACCACACTGTCTTGATTACGGTAGCTTTGTAGTATCATCTGAAGTCTGGGAGCCTGACTCCTCTAGCTCCGTTTTTCTTTATCAAGATTGCTTTGGCTATTCGGGGTCTTTTGTGTTTCTATACAAATTGTGAATTTTTTAGTTCTACTTCAGTGAAAAATGCCATTAGTAGTTTCATAGGGATTGCATTGAATCTGTATACTGCTTTGGGCAGTATAGTCATTTTCACAATGTTCATTCTTTCAATCCAAGAACATGGTATATCTCTCCATATGTTTGTATCAGCTTTAATTTCTTTCACCAGTGTCTTATAGTTTTCTGCATACAGGTCTTTTATTTCCTTAGGTAGGTTTATTCCTAGGTATTTTATTCTTTTTGTTGCACTGGTAAATGGGAGTGTTACCTTATTTTCTCTTTCAGATTTTTCATCATTAGAGGCTAGGAATGCAAGAGATTTTTGTGCATTAATTTTGTATCCTGCTAATTTACCAAATTCATTGATGAGCTCTAGTAGTTTTCTGATAACATCTTTAGGATTCTCTATTTATAGTATCATGTCATCTGCAAACAGTGAGAGCTTTTCTTCTTATTTTTCTATTTGGATTCCTTTCATTTCTATTTCCTCTCTGATTGCTGTGGCTAAAACTTCCAAAAGTCTGTTGAATAATAGTGGTGACAGTGGACAATCTTGTCTTTTTCCTGAGCTTAGTGGAAATGGTTTCACTTTTTCACCATTGAGAATGATGTTGGCTGTGGGTTTGTCATATATGACCTTTATTATGTTGAGGTAAGCGTCCTCTATGTCTACTTTCTGGAGGGTTTTTATCATAAATGGGTTTTGAATTTTTTCAAAAGCTCTTTCTGCATCTATTAAGATGATCATATGGCTTTTCTTCTTCAATTTATTAACATGGTTTATCACTGATTGATTTGTATATATTGAAGAATCCTTGCATTCCTGGGATAAGCCCTACTTATCATACACTACTTATCATAGTGTATGATACTTTTGATGTGCTGTTGGATTCTGTTTGCTAGTATTTTGTTATGATTTTTGCATCTATGTTCATCAGTGATATTGGCCTGTAGTTTTCTTTCTTTGTGACATCTTTATCTGGTTTTCATATCAGTGTGATGGTGACATTCTAGAATGAGTTTGGGAGTGTTCCTCCCTGTGCTATATTTTGGAAGAATTTGAGGAGGATAGCTGTTAGCTCTTCTCTAAATGTTGATAGAATTTGCCTGTGAAGCCATCTGGCCCTGGGCTTTTGTTTGTTGGAAGATTTTTAATCACAGTCTCCAATTCAGTGCTTGTGATTGGCCTGTTTATATTTTCATTTTCTTTGTGGTTCAGTCTCCAAAGGTTGTGCTTTTCCAAGAATTTGTCCATTTCTTCCAGGTTGTCCAATTTATTGGCATATAGCTGCTTGCAGTAATCTCTCATGATCCTTTGTATTTCTGCAGTGTCAGTTGTTACTTCTCCTTTTTCATTTCTAATTCTATTGATTTGAGTGTTCTTGTTTTTCTTGTTGAGTCTGGCTAATAGTTTATCAATTTTGTTTATCTTCTCAAAGAAGCAGCTTTTAGTTTTATTGATCTTTGTTACTGTTTCCTTCATTTCTTTAACATTTATTTCTGATCTGATCTTTACGATTTCTTTCTTCCTGCTAACTTTGGGCTTTTTTGTTCCTCTTTCTCTATTTGCTTTAGGTGCAAGGTTAGGTTGTTTATTTGAGACGTTTCTTGTTCCTTGAGGTAGCACTGTATTGCTATAAACTTCCCTCTAAGAACTGTTCTTGCAGCATCCCATAGGTTTTGGGTCTTCGTGTTTTCATTGTCATTTGTTTCTAGGTAATTTTTAATTTACTCTTTGGTTTCTTCAGCGATCTCTTGGTTATTAAGTAGTGTATTGTTTAGCCTCCATGTTTTTGCATTTTTTACAGATTTTTTTTCCTGAAATTGATATCTATTCTCATAGTGTTGTGTCGGAAAAGATACTTGATACAATCTTAATTTTCCTAAATTTATCAAGCCTTGATTTATGACCCAAGATATGATCTGTCCTGGAGAATATTCCATGAGGCTTGGGAAGAATGTGTATTCTGTTGTTTTTGGATGGAATGTCCTATAAATATCAATTAAGTCCATCTTGTTTAATGTATCATTTAAAGCTTGTGTTTCCTTATTTATTTTCATTTTGGATGATCTTTCCATTGGTGAAATTGGGGTGTTAAAGTCACCTACTATGATTGTGTTACTGTTGATTTCCCCTCTTATGACTGTTAAAGTTTGCCTTATGTATTGAGGTGCTCCTATGTTGGGTGCAAAAATATTTACAATTGTTATATCTTCTTCGTGGATTGATCCCTTGATCATTATGTAATGTCCTTCTTTATCTCTTGTAATCATCTTTATTTTAAAGTATTTTTTGTCTGATATAAGAATTGCTACTCCTGCTTTCTTTTGATTTCTATTTGTATGGAATATCTTTTTCCATCCCCTCACTTTCAGTCTTTATGTGTCCCTAGGCCTGAGGTGGGTCTCTTGTAGACAGTATATATGGGTCTTGTTTTTGTATCCATTCAGCCAGTCCACGTCTTTTGGTTGGAGCATTTAATCCATTTACATTTAAGGTAATTACAGATATGTATATTCCTATTCCCATTTTCTAAATTGTTTTGGGTTTGTTATTGTATGTCTTTTCCTTCTCTTGTGTTTCCTGTGTAGAGAAGTTCCTTTAGCATTCATTGTAAAGCTGGTTTGGTGGTGCTGTGTTCTCTTAGCTTTAACTTGTCTGTAAAGATTTTAATTTCTCTGTTGAATCTGAATGAGATCCTTGCTGGATAGAGTAATCTTGGTTGTAGGTTTTTCCCTTTCATCACTTTAAGTATGTCCTGCCACTCCCTTCTGGCTTGCAGAGTTTCTGCTGAAAGATCAGCTGTTAACCTTATGGGGATTCCCTTGTATGTTATTTGTTGTTTTTCCCTTGCTGCTTTTAATATTTTTTCTTTGCATTTAATTTTTGAAAGTTTGATTAATATGTGTCTAGGCTTGTTTCTTTTTGGATTTATCCTGTATGAGACTCTGTGTACTTCCTGGATTTGATTGACTATTTCCTTTCCCATATTAGGGAAGTTTTCAACTATAATATCTTCAAATATTCTCTCAGTCACTTTCTTTTTCTCCTCTACTTCTGGTACCCCTATAATTTGAATGTTGGTGTGTTTAATATTGTTCCAGAGATCTCTGAGTCTGTCCTCAATTCTTTTCATTCTTTTTTCTTTATTCTGCTCTGCAGTAGTTATTTTCACTATTTTATCTCCCAGGTCACTTATCCATTCTTCTGCCTCATTTATTTCGCTATTGATTCCTTCTAGAGTATATTTAATTTCATTTATTGCATTGTTCATCATTGTTTGTTTCCTCTTTAGTTCTTCAAATCCTTGTTGAACATTTTTTGTATTTTCTCCGTTCTATTTCCAAGATTTTGGATCATCTTTACTGTCATTACTCTGAATTCTTTTTCAGGTAGACTGCCTATTTCCTCTTCATTTGTTTGGTCTGATGGATTTTTACCTTGCTCCTTCATCTGCTGTGTGTTTCTCTGTCTTCTCAGTTTGCTTAACTTATTGTGTTTGTGGTCTCCTTTTCACAGGCTGCAGGTTCGGAGTTCCCATTGTTTTTGGTGTCTGCCCCCAGTGACTAAGGTTGGTTTAGTGAGTTTTGTAGGCTTTCTGGTGGAGGGGACTGGTGCCTGTGTTCTTTGGGATGAGGCTGGATCTTGTCTTTCTGGTGGGTAGGACTGCATCCTGTGGTGTGTTTTGGGGTGTTTGTTAGCTTATAATTTTAGGCTGCCTTTCTCTAATGGGTGGGGTTGTGTTCCTGTATTGCTAGTTGTTTGTATAGGGTGTCCAGCACTGTAGCTTGCTGGTCATTGAATGGAGCTGGGTCATAATACTGAGATGGAGATCTCTGGGAGAGCTTTTGCCATTTGTTATTATGTGGAGCTGGGAGGTCTCTGGTGGCCCAATGTCCTGAGCTTGGCTCTCCTACCTCAGAGGCACAGGCCTGACATTCTGCCAGAGCACAATGACTCTGTCCGCCACACAACTCAGAAGAAAAGGGAGAAAGAAAGGAAGAAGGAAAGAAAGAAAGAAAGAAAGAAAGAAAGAAAGAAAGAAAGAAAGAAAAATTAAAAAATAAAATAAAGTTATTAAAAATAAAAAATTAAAAAGTAATAAAAAAAAAGAAGAGAGCAACCAAACCAAAAAACAAATCCACCAATGATAACAAGTGCTAAAACTTAAATTAAAATTAAAAAAAAAGAAAAAAAGAAATGGTCAGACAGAACCCTAGGACAAATCATAAAAGCAAAGCTATACAGACAAAATCACAGAAAGAAGTATACACATACACACTCACAGACACAATACACAAAGAAGCATACACATATACACTCAGAAAAAGAGATGTAGGAAATACATTATATATAATAAAGGCAGAGAGCAGCCAAATCAATAATCAAATCTACCTACGATAATAAATTCTAAATACTAAACTAAGATAAACATAAGACCAGAAACAAATTAGATGCAGAAAACAAATCCCAATTCTACAGTTGCTCCCAAAGTCCACCACCTCAATTTTGGAATGATTCGTTGTTTATTCATGTATTCCAAAGATGCAGGGTACATCAGGTTGATTGTGGAGATTTAATCTGCTGCTCCTGAGGCTGCTGGGAGAGATTTCCCTTTCTCTTCTTTGTTCACACAGCTCCTTGTGTTCAGCTTTATATTTGGCCCCGCCCCTGTGTTTAGGTCACCTGAGGGTGGCTTTCGGGAAGTCTGAGGTCTTCTGCTAGCATTCAGTAGGTGTTCTGTAGGAGCTGTTCCACATGTAGATGTATTTCTGATGTATTTGTAGGGAGGAAGGTGATCTCCACGTCTTACTCCTCTGCCACCTTGAAAGTCCTCTTCTATCTTATTTTTGTGTCTAGTTGAATGGTTGCAAGTAAAATAAGTATTAATTTCTGACAAATGGGTTATTTATATAAATCTGTCTTTTTTCTCATTGATTCTTTATGTAAAACATGGAGTCATTACTATTAGGTGTTCATTAGTACCTACAACTTTTTATTATGATGTTATTCACTTAATTTTATCTAATAAATTTTGCTTTGCATTTTTACATTTTAGACAACACTCTTGTCACTCATTCCTAATTTTGTAGTTGTTCCTTTTATTTATCTCAAGAAGAAAAATTCCTAAATTTCTCTCAAACAAAAGATGTATATTAGTCAGTGTTCTCCAGATAAACAGAACTAATATATGTCACTTCTCTCTATATTAACCTAAAGGTGGAAGATGGAGAAAAACCTTTACAGACACACCCAGAAATAGTATTTAATTAGCTATGTGTGCATCCCTTAGCCCAGACAAGTTGACACAAAATTAACTATCATAGACATATTGTGAGTATATATGTGCATTGAAATCCAAACTGGAAACCCTTTACAGCAGAGGTTCACAGAGGTTTTCTGTAAAACTACAAAACAAAACAAACCACTTTTTTTTCTGTTCAGTATTTAAGATTTTACAGAAAGAATTCAAAACTGAAGATGATATTTGTATAAGAGATAAAATAAATTTCCTCAAAATTTAATAAAAATTGAATAAAATTTTGTAATACAAGTTTACTAATGAGAAGAGTTATTTTCTGAGGTGATAACATTCCTTGAATTTGGACTCAGAGATAATGATCCCTATCATCAAAATTATTTGCAAACTGTAAAATTTAATGATGATCTTTTATAAGATTTTACATATTTCATCTTCAAATATATGTGTCCTGTCACACATCATGGCTAAAAACACTGAGTTTTAACTGTATCTCATCGATTTGCAGTGCACCGAGCATCAGTGCAAAGCGATGTAATCAACACACACACACACACACACACACACACACACACAAAGAGTCTCTGAGGCAAATATTCAACAAATCTGTATGCCTATGTTCTAATAGCTTCATTTATGGACACTGAAATTGGAATTTTATATATTTTAATAAATGAGTAAATATTATTCTTATTTTGATTTTTAAATTATTAAAACTGCAAAAAAATTACTTATTTGTGAGTAGTACAAAAAAAGGGGGGTGGCTGTATGTGGCCAGTGGTCTGTAGATTACTGACCCCTGCTTTAGAAATAGGGGAATTTCTAATGAATGCCTATTTTTTTTAATCTCTTGTGGGTCATTTACTATTTTTCTCATGATATCTCTGCTTCTCTCTGATTTTCATTTCCTGATTCTGTCTATTTATCCAGCTCCTCATCCCCTCCTCAAAATATCTTTTCCCTTTCCCTCCACTACCTTCTTAATATCCTGATTTCCGGTCCTTCATGTTACCTACGCAGTGTACGTTTCATTATGACATTGCCCCTACTCTTCTTCATAGAATCTTTTTAGCTTTGTTGCCCCATTAACTCGTTTTTTTTCTAGGTCAATATACCAAGAGAGGAACTGGATTGATCTCATTCATGATTTCATCATACTCGTGTCATTCATAAGCCACACATTTGCCTGAGAATTGATTGCCCTTGGATCTAGAATACATCCTCAGTTCAACCAGCCATGGGGAAATGGTGGAGGGGTCTTGCACCCCTAAATATGTCCATTTCTTTAACATGGGCATCTGCTGGACATGTCTGCTTAGAAGGAACCTCATAGTGAGACACACATTTTGTAGCTTGATCTGTCCTAAGAGCCATTTTGTTTGTTTATACTTGCATGTTAAATCTGAGTATGTACTTTTATTTTAAATGATCTACATCACTTTGATTTTAAGTGGGATTTTTCAAATATTTGATGGCTTAATTCAGTCTTAGTATCTTTGTCTTTTAATGGATTTCCTGACTTGAGTCTTAGGTCTATTATTTACTCTTGCTGATGAATTTTATAATCATCTTATTAACTCTCATGAAATATCATACTGTGATTTTAATTGTAATTGTTTTTAATGTTTTTAGAGTAATTTAGAGAGAAGTGAAATTTCTTATGAAATTTTATCTTCTCATCCAGAAACATAATAGAACTTTTTATTAAAGGCTTTTAAAATATATTTCACCAAAACTTTTTATTTCTTTATATTGGGTACAATTCTGTGGTTTATTTTGATTGTTATTTCTATTTTAAACATGAGGTTTTAACTATAATTTTCAAAATTACTTACAACTTATATATATGAATTGCCATATACATATATGTATGGATTTATATTTTTTCTAGTCTTAATTTAATAGTCTAAGACCTCCAGAGTAACACGTAATAATAGTAGTGTAACATGCCTCTTATCTTTTTTCACTTTAATAGGAATGCTTTTTATGTTCATTCTTTTTATTATTATTATTCAACAAAAACTTTTGATGTTTGCTATATACTAGAAAATGTCTGAGATTCTTGAGATATATCAGTGAACAATACAGACAAACAGCTTTGAGGCTTTTTTTTTTTTTTTTTGCGGTATGCGGGCCTCTCACTGTTGTGGCCTCTCCCATTGAGGAACATAGGCTCTGGACATGCAGGCTCAGCGGCCATGGCTCACGGGCCCAGCCGCTCCGCGGCATGCGGGATCCTCCTGGACAGGGTCACGAACCCACGTCTCCCACATCAGCAGGTGGACTCTCAACCACTGCGCCACCAGGGAAGCCCTAGCTTCGAGCTTTTGATACTACACTCTAGCGAGGGAGACAGTCAACAACAAGCATAATAAATAGGTAAGCAATATAGTATTGTAGACATTGATAAATACTGCTGAAGAAAATTAAAAGTAGGGCAAGGTCAAGGGGTTTGAGAAAGAGGAAATGAGTAGAGGGGCTACAGTTTTAAATAGTGGTCAGAGTAGATCTGGTGGAGAAGGAGAGATTTTAGTAGAGGCATAAAGTACAATTTCTAACACATTTTCTATAGTCACTGGTCTATTCTGGTTTCTCAATTTGACTTAATTTGATTTCAGCGTTTCTGTGTGTCTGAAAATTTTTTCATATAATATTATCTTTCAAATTTATTCATATCAGATTATAATTAGTAGCCACATGGTTTCTCAATCTCTTTTATGTCTCAAACCTACTAGCCTTTAAAAAAACCTGGTTTACATAGAATGTATCTTTGGTCACTTTAAAACACTGGATTTAGTTTTCTTATTTTGTTTTTATATTTGGTTAATTGTTATCTTTATTATTAATTACTGTAAACATTTTTCATGCTTGTCATTCTTTTTTCCAGCTACTTGAATGGTTTACATAGTTAATTTATTCTTTTGTAAAATATTTATTTAAATAGAGTAGAAGCTCTTAATAATCAATACGAGAACAAAACTAATATGATAGCATTGGATTTTACCCTTTAGAATAAAATATATATCCATGAGTCCATACTGATATAAATTATCAAGTAAGAAATTCACTCATATTTTCCAAGAAGTATCATTTGACCACATCTCTTAGGTTTACATATAAAAAGATCTTCTCTTATTGTTCTTTTGTTTTTTGTTTTTCTTTTTTTTGAAACTGAAACTCTGAAAATATTTCTAGATTTATTTGGCTAAAATGTTTTTCCATAGTTATTTTCATTTTAGTTTAACTGAAAGTTTGTCTTCTTAGAGTTCTCTTCCCTTATAACCAGGCTTTATTTTCAGTCTCTATAAGTCTTTGGGAAAAGTCCAGATCTTTTCTGACTCACTTTATGCAAGGCATATTCCCGAATTCATAATCATTTTTTTATGGTCCCAATCTCCTGCTGCAACCAGTGACATAAGTTTAAACTGATATTTCTCTCACATCACTGAAGAACAGAATTGGCTGTAAATGCTGACATATCCTGTATAGGAGAAAAAGAAGTAAGCAAGTAGAATCCCAGAAGTAAGAAATAATTAAAACCCATAGACCTACATAGTAAGTTACTTCAGTCACAACAACAATTTACTGTGTTTCTTTCCATTGTTTTGTTCACATGTTCACGTGTAAACAGAGTAAAAGGCCACCCATTTCTGCTGCACCACATTTACTCACAGCTTAACTGAAAACAAGGTTAATTCTGTAGCAACGTGGTGATCTCACCATTAACAGAAGGTACACAAATCCTTTAAGCACTATAACAAAAATATCAATAAATACTAGTGTCTGAGGCATGTAAGACTGAACAGATTTGTCAAAAAAACAGAAAAAAGTGATAAATAATTTTTCTCAATTTTTACAGACTATTTTCATCAACAACTATGGGCCAAAATGGCCAGAAAATTCACTAAACTAAACTGAAAATCAACTGGGAATCAAATGTGTTGTCGGAATACGTGTAAACAATAGAAAGATTAGTTAAATAACTCTGTGAGACATTTTGTAAACGTGTGAGACAGTTTGTAAATTTAGTCTTAATATTCACAGCGGTCTTCAATAAACATTTTTTTGTTGTTATTAAATTAGGGCAAATAACCAAGTCATCAAGAAAGTAGAGAAGGTATTACACTAAGTGAAATAAATCAGAGAAAGACAAACAGTGTATGGCCTCAATTAAATGGAATCTGAAAAAAAAGACTCATAAAAAGGCATCAAATTAGTGGTTGCCACATGTGGGAGCTGGGGTGTAGGGGAAATAATTGAAGGTGGTCAAAGGGCACAAACTTATAATTATAAAATAAAAACTCTTAGGGATGTAATGTACAGCATAATGATTAAAGTTAACAATACTGTTTTGTATATTTGAAAATTGCTAAGAAGGTAAATCTTGAAAGTTCTCATCACAAATAAAAAAAAAATGTTGCAACTATGTGAGGTGACAGATGTTAACTAAATTTAATGTGGTAATCATTTCACATTATATGCATGCATCAAATCATTATGTTGTACTCTTTAAACTTATACAGTGTTATAGTCAACTACAACTCAGTAAAATTGGGGAGGGAGGGAGTAGAGAAAATACAGAAGCTATCACACCATACCCCCCAAGAATCAGTGATACAATTAAAGAAAGATTGAGACATTCATTCCCTCTATTCTCTTCTTGGGTGGCTTTTTTTTTCTTTAAATTATATGCAGGAAATGTAAGAAGACATAAGATATCCACTTAACAGAGTTGTATATGAAACAGAAAAAAGATGATCCTTCTCCCATGAATGCATGTTAAACGTGCTTGAGACAAATACAGATTTTTAGATCCAAAAGATATCTTATGATTAATTTTCCTTAAGAAATAGTGATATCCAATTTGTCAGAGTTTTACATTGTTAGGGATAGTAATGATTCTGCATTTGTACCAGCTGGGGGTTAATTCATGCATTTTAATTGTTAGGACAAATAAAAATTTGTATTTATTACACTCATTTCAGAAAACAAATTAACAGTTGAAACAAAATGAAATATTTTAAACAAAGGATTTACTTCAACTAGAGAAACACAATTATATTTAAACAATAATAGAATTAATGTGAAAATAGTGCTAAAGAAGTATCCTTGCAGCTACTCTAGGTAGGTTTGAGTACTGTAATCACTGCAACAGCGTGTCCTTGTGTCTTTGGAGCCCTGCTGGAATGTAGACTTCCACCAGTGCGGGCTTGGCTTCATTCTGACTGGCCCACACGCTTGAGATCTTTCTGTATACACAGGACAGATTCAAAAGAAGTTGTACCAAGAGGAAAACACACTATGGAAAACCTCTACTTGCAATTGTTAATGTACTAAAGTGACAGAAGTACAAAGGAGCAACAGTTCATAGATTGACATGTAATTCAGTAGGAATGGAGAACATGATATGAAAAGAAGTAAGCATCGAATATATGCAAATGGAGCCCTTGAAATGTTTCAAGGAGAATGTAGAATACAATGGCACATTTTGAGATGAAAAACAATCTCCGCATATACCTCCCTCTTTTCAACCCCACTTCTTTGCTCTCTGCTTCATGATCCTCTGTTGGATGCCTTCTCCGCACCATCATGTCTCTTTCAGGGATTCATCTGCATTCCTGTGATTCTCCTAGGAGCACCCTGACAGCCCAGAGCTGGCAGGTGGCAGAGGACTGAAGCCAGAACTGTTCCACATGCAGCTAGCTGGAAAAGGGGTTAGCATTCACCTCCTTGTTAAGGGAAACAGAAAGCCAACAGCTAAATACGATCTGGGTTTGCCTAAGCCTGTGATCACCTGTGACAAGGAAACAGTCTGACAAGGCAAAAAACAGTGGGGTTCATCACTACTTGGCCTAACAACGTACATATTCATAATAAAATCAACTTAAAACTCAATGCTCCTTGATAAAGCTTCATGCATACTAAAAATTAACCAGTGCTGGATAGCACTTTACAGTTTTACAAACACATTCTCTTATTTTATGGGTCATCATTATTAACCTACTTAAAGATGTAACTGAAGTTCAGCCCCAGGCAGTAAACCACAATGTACTTGAGAAGCAGACATTCAGCATCCTTGTAACCTCACTTTTCGTGTGATTTGTTACCTGCTTACCATGTGATGGTCCTGTGCCACATGCAAGGAATTCAGGGACAGATAAAACACAGCCTTTTTTCCTTGAAGAGTTTACAGTGCCCCAGGGAAAAGAAGAGACGTTGACAGTACTTTAGAATACTGTGTAATATGAAGCTGGCCCAGACAGAGAGGAAGGAAGCTCAGGCACTATCAGAGGACAGATGTTACTCATAGCAGAGTGCATGTGTCTCCAGGGGCAATGCTTCCATGAGGAAGTGTTGCTTGACCTGAATCTTAAAAGGCGATTAATAATTAATAGCTATGGGCTTCCCTGGTGGCGCAGTGGTTGAGAGTCCGCCTGCCGATGCAGGGGACACAGGTTCGTGCCCCGGTCCGGGAAGATCCCACATGCTGTGGAGCGGCTGGGCCCGTGAGCCATGTCTGCTGAGCCTGCGCGTCCGGAGCCTGTGCTCCACAATGGGAGAAGCCACAACAGTGAGAGGCCAGCGTACCGAAAAAAAATAAAATAAAATAAAAATAATAAAGGAATTAATAGGTGAATGAGAAGGATTGACAGGACAGGGAGATGATGAACCTATAAACATATGCACTGATGTGTGCTGTAAGACACCCAATTTCTGGCCACAAGAGCACAAAAGCAATTGTAGGTTTGGGATGAAGTTGGAGGGAAGGAACAGGTAAGATCAAAGAGGGTCCTATCACAGCTTGCAAGGGTTTCAGGTTCAAATCAATATGAACAGGTTACTTATCATTTTAGAAAGACACCTTATATTTTATTTATTTTTTTTTTTAGTGCTCAGTACTTCATATTTTTAAAATATTTATTGAAGCTGATTTGCCATGTTGTTTTAGTTTCAGGTATACAGCAAAGTGATTCAGTAATAAATATTTATACATATATTCTTTTACATTATAAGTTATTACAAGATATTGTGGATGGTTCCCTGTGCTCTACAGTAGGTCCTTGTTGTTTATCTATTTTATATACAGTAATGTGTATCTGTTAATCCCAAACTCCTAATTTTTTCCAACTCTCCCATTTTGCTTTGGTAACCATAAATTGGCTTTATGTTTATGAGTCTATTTCTGTTTCGTAAATGAGTTCATTTGTAGCAGATTTTTGGATTCCACATATAAGTTATATCATATAATATTTCTCTTTGTCTGACTTGCTTCACTTAGTATGTTAATGTCTAGGTCCATCTGTGTTGCTGCAAATAACATTATTTCACTCTTTTTTTATGGCTGAGTAATATTCCACTGTATATATGTACCACATCTCCTTATAATTTAAAAGGAGGATGACTTTTAGTGAGATAAGACTCCTCATGGTCTTACAATGAAAGTTAGCATTAAAAGGACTACAGGGGTTAAAAGAAGACATATCCTTTGGTCCCAAGCAATTTATATTTGATTTAAAAATAATTTATGTATTTGTACATGCAAGCACACAATCTAGAACAAGAGCAAAAGTAGTATTAAATCTATTAAGTGTTATTAAACTTGTCTGAAATAATTTTAAAAAGCTTCAGAGAGGAGTTCAGCTATAAATATTGCTAGGATTGTCACTGAAGAGATGAGAGAAAGGATATTTGAGAGGGCAGTATAGAATATAAAAAGCATAGAGTGGAAAATAGAAATTAGATTATTGTAACAAAAGCCCAGGACCAGATGGCTTCACAGAATTCTATCAAATATTTAGAGAAGAGCTAACACCTATCCTTCTCAAACTCTTCTAAAATACAGCAGATGGAGGACCATTCTCAAACTCATTCTATGAGGTCACCATCACCCTGATACCAAAATCAGACAAAGATGTCACACACACACAAAAGAAAATACTACAGGGCAATATCACTGATAAATATAGATGCAAAACTCATCAACAAAATACTAGCAAACAGAATCCAAAAGCACATTAAAAGGATCATACACCATGATCAAGTAGGGTTTATCTCAGGAATGCAAGGATTCTTCAATATATGCAAACCAATCAATGTGATAAAGCATATTAACAAATTGAAGCAGAATAACCATATGATCATCTCAATAGATGCAGAAAAAACTTTTGACAAAATTCAACACTGATATATGATAAAAACCCTCCAGGAATCCAAATTGGAAAAGAAGATGTCACTCTTTGCAGATGACATGATACTATACATAGAGAATCCTAAAGATGCTACCAGAAAACTACTAGAGCTAATCAATGAATTTGATAAAGTAGCAGGACAGAAAATTATTGCACAGATATCTCTGGCATTCCTATACACTAATGATGAAAAATCTGAAAGTGAAATCAAGAAACCGGTCCCATTTACCACTGCAACAAAAATAATAAAATACCTAGGAATAAACCTACCTAAGGAGACAAAAGACCTGTATGCAGAAAATTATAAGACAGTGATGAAAGAAATTAAGATGATACAACTAGATGGAGAGATATACCATGTTCTTGGATTGGAAAAATGAATATTGTGAAAATGACTATACTGCTCAAAGCAATCTACAGATTCAATGCAATCCCTATCAAACTACCACTGGCATTTTTCACAGAATTAAAACAAAAAAAAATTCACAATTTGTATGGAAACAAAAAAGACCCCGAATAGTGAAAGCAATCTTGAGAAAGAAAAACAGAGCTGGAGGAATCAGGTTCCCTGACTTCAAACTATACTACAAAGCTACAGTAATCAAGACAGTATGGTACAGTATGGTACAGGATAGAAAGCCCAGAGATAAACCCACACATATATGGTCACCTTATCTTTGATAAAGGAGGCAGGAATGTACAGTGGAGAAAGGACAGTCTTTTCAATATATGGTGCTGGGAAAACTGGACAGGTACCTGTAAAAGTATGATATTAGAACACTCCCTAACACCATACACAAAAATAAGCTCAAAATGGATTAAAGACCTAAATGTAAGGTGAGAAACTATCAAACTCTTAGAGGAAAACATAGGCAGAACACTTTATGACATAAATCACAGCAAGATCCTTTTGACCCATCTCCTAGAGAAATGGAAATTAAAACAAAAATAAACAAATGGGACCTAGTGAAACTTCAAAGCTTTTGCACAGCAAAGGAAACGATAAACAAGATGAAAAGACAGCCCTCAGAATGGGAGAAAATATTTGCAAATGAAGCAACTGACAAAGGATTAATCTCCAAAATTTACAAGCAGCTCATGCAGCTCAATAACAAAAAAACAAACAACCCAATCCAAAAATGGGCAGAAGACCTAAATAGACATTTCTCCAAAGAAGATATACAGATTGCCAACAAACACATGAAAGAATGCTCAACATCATTAATCATTCGAGAAATGCAAATCAAAACTACAATGAGATATCATCTCACACTGGTCAGAATGACCATTATAAAAAAATCTAGAAACAATAAATACTGGAGAGAGTGTGGAGAAAAGGAACACTCTTGCACTGCTGGTGAGAATGTGAATTGGTACAGCCACTGTAGAGAACAGTATGGAGGTTCCTTAAAAAACTACAAATAGAACTACTGTATGACCCAGCAATCCTGCTACTGGGCATATACCCTGAGAAAACCATAATTCAAAAAGAGTCATGTATCAAAATGTTCATTGCAGCTCTATTTACAATAGCCAGGAGATGGAAACAACCTAAGTGTCTATCATCAGATGAATGGATAAAGATGTGGCACATATATACAATGGAATATTACTCAGCCATAAAAAGAAACAAAATTGAATTACTTGTAGTGAGGTGGATGGACATACAGTCTGTCATACAGAGTGAAGTAAGTCAGAAAGAGAAAGACAAATACCATGTGCTAACACATATATATGGAATCTAAGAAAAAAAAAATGTCATGAAGAACCTAGGGGTAAGAGAGGAATAAAGTCACAGACCCACTAGAGAATGGACTTGAGGATATGGGGAGGGGGAAGGGTAAGCTGTGACAAAGTGAGAGGGTGGCATGGATATATATACACTACCAAATGTAAAATAGATAGCTAGTGGGAAGCAGCCGCATAGCACATGTAGATCAGCTTGGTGCTTTGTTACCACCTGGATGGGTGGGATAGGAAGGTGGGAGGAAAGGAGACGCAAGAGGGAGGAGATATGGGAACTTATGTATATGTATAACTGATTCACTTTGTTATAAAGCAGAAATGAACACACCATTGTAAAGCAATTATACTCCAATAACGATGTAAAAAAACAAACAAAAAAAACCTCCAGGAAGTAGGCATAGAGGGAAATTACCTCAACCTAATAAAGGCCATATATGACAAACCCATAGACAACATCGTTCTCAATGGTGAAAAAGTGAAACCATTTCCACTAAGATCAGACACAAGACAAAGTTGCCCACTTTCACCACTATTATTCAACATACTTTGGAAGTTTTAGCTGCAGCAATTAGAGAAGAAAAAGAAATAAAAGAAAACCAAATCAGAAAAGAAGAAGTAAAACTGTCACTGTTTGCAGATGACATAATACTATACATAGAGAATCCTAAAGATGCTACCAGAAAACTACTAGAGCTAATCAATGAATTTGGTAAAGTAGCAGGATACAAAATTAACGCACAGAAATCTCTTGCATTCCTATACCTTAATGATGAAAAATCTGAAAGAGAAATTAAGGAAACACTCCCATTTACCATTGCAACAAAAAGAATAAAATACCTGGGAATAAACCTACCTAGGGAGACAAAAGACCTGTATGCAGAAAACTATAAGATACTGATGAAATAAATTAAAGATGATACATACAGATGGAGAGATATACCATGTTCTTGGATTGGAAGAATCAACACTGTGAAAATGACTATACTACCTAAAGCAATCTACAGATTCAATGAAATCCCCATCAGACTACCAATGGCATTTTTCACAGAATTAGAACAAAAAATTTCACAATCTGTATAGAAACACTAAAGACCCCTAATAGCCAAAGCAATTTTGAGAAAGGAAAACAAAGCTGGAGGAATCAGCCTGGCTGACTTCAGACTATACTACAAAGCTAGAGTAATCAAGACAGTATGGTACTGGCACAAAAACAGAAATATAGATCAATGGAACAGCATAGAAAGCTCAAAGATAAACCCACGTACATATGGTCACATTATCTTTGATAAAGGAGGTGAAAGTATACAATGGAGAAAAGACAGCCTCTTCAATAAGTGATGCTGGGAAAAC
This sequence comes from Phocoena phocoena, assembly GCF_963924675.1. Classification (NCBI taxonomy): domain Eukaryota; kingdom Metazoa; phylum Chordata; class Mammalia; order Artiodactyla; family Phocoenidae; genus Phocoena; species Phocoena phocoena. The sequence goes on from NC_089235.1 coordinate 21,973,308, forward strand.
TGGACAGCTACGTGTAAAAGAATGAAATTAGAAAAATACCTAACACCATACACCATAATAAACTCAAAATCAATTAAAGACTTAACTGTAAGGCCAGACACTATACAACTCTTAAAGGAAAACATAGGAGAACAATCGATGACATAAATCACAGCAAGATCCTTTTTGACCCACCTTCTAGAGAAATGGAAATCAAAACAAAAATAAACAAATGGGACCTAATGAAACTTTAAAACTTATTCACAGCAAAGGAAACCATAAACAAGATGAAAAGACAATGCTCAGGATGGGAGAAAATATTTGCAAATGAAGCAACTGACAAAGGATTAATCTCCAAAATTTACAAGCAGTTCATGCAGCTCAATATCAAAAAACAAAAAACCCACTCAAAAAATGGGCAGAAGACCTAAAGAGATATTTCTCCAAAGGAGATATACAGATTGCCAACAAATACATGAAAGGATACTCAACATCACTAATCATTAGAGAAATGCAAGTCAAAACTACAATGAGGTATCACTTCACACCAGTCAGAATGGCCATCATCAAAAAATCTACAAACAGTAAATGCTGGAGAGGGTGAGGAGAAAAGGAAACCCTCTTGCACTGCTGGTGGGAGTGTAAATTGATACAGCCACTATGGAGAACATTATGGAGGGTCCTTAAAAAACCTAAAAATAGTCCTACCATATGACCAAGCAATTCCACTACTGGGCATATACCCTGAGGAGACCATAATTCAAAAAGAATCATGTACTACAATGTTCATTGCAGCTCTATTTACAGTAGCCAGGTCATGAAAACAACCTAAGTGTCCATTGACAGATGAATGGATAAAGAAGATGTGGCACATATATACAGTGGAATATTACTGAGCCATAAAAAGAAATGAAATTGAGTTATTTGTAGTGAGGTGGATGGACCTAGAGACTGTCATACAGAGTGAAGCAAGTTCGAAAGAGAATTACAAATAGCGTGTGCTAACACATATATATGGAATCTAAAAAAAAAAATGGTTTTGACGAACTTAGGGGCAGGACAGGAATAAAGATGCAGATGTAGAGAATGGACTTGAGGACACAGGGAGGGGGAAGGGTAAGCTGGGATGAAGTGAGAGAGTGGCATGGACATATATACACTACCAAATATAAAATAGATGGCTAGTGGGAAGCAGCCACATAGCACAGAGAGATAGTTCAGTTCAGTGCTTTTTGTTCACCTACAGGGTGAGATAGGGAGTGTGGGAGGGAGATGCAAGAGGGAGGAGATATGCGCATATATGTATATGTATAGCTGCTTCACTTTTTTATAAAGCAGAAATTAACACACCATTGTAAAGCAATTATACTCCAATAAAGATGTTAAAAAAAAAAGAAGAAAATACATTGTTGTGTTCGCAACCATGAGAAAAACATTGCATCTGGAAAGATAAGCAACAGATAGTAGCAAACCCTGCTTGGTTGTCATAATAAGACCCCAAATTTCTCACCAACAGGAATTGCAATGTTAGCCTGTCTGTGAGAAAGACATGGATTTCTTCAATATTTCATGAAAATATTGTCGATATTTTTAGGCATGATCATTACAGTCAAAATTCAATTCAAAGAAAAAGAGAGAAAGATAAGGATAAAGATTAAAAAGTTATGAACGCTTTTTATTTTAGAGTGGACATGACATACAAAGTAGGTACGATAGCAGTTGACTGATACTTATAACTCTAAGACCGTTCAGGATATATGATATATGAGGAATGATGGGAAATAGGCATAGGCAAATGTTTGGCAAAGATGTTTCTTCAAATTCTCTGCCTCCAAACTGATGATTTCTCCTCTGTGAAGACATTGTTTACATGCAAAGCCAGAGGTCATAACAAAGGTCTACCGTGTGTCGTGCAGTTATTCAGATTTTATATTCTTTCTCGCTTAGTAGCAATACCACTGGCTGGATATAAGGATAGAAATGTGCCTGAGGTTTTGACTGACAGGTTTGGAGCTTGGTTTCCCTTGAGGAATTCTCTTCCTATAAGTCTTTGTTTTCCTGGCATTTTACACCGTACACCATAATGCTCATTAGAAAATTCATATCAGATCTAACTACTGGCACTTGACTATGAAGTTTTATATTTAAAAGATGCTGTTTGGCTGTTTACAATATATAAATGCAAGTTTATTTCTCTTGGAAGGGTCACAGAGAAAACCCAGTAATTTTCTTTCAGTGACATCAGGGGGAAACTGCTTCCTGCTAGATCAATGCATAAAAATTCAGTTTTAATGACTTGGTAGTACCTTATCATTGACATCTGTATATTTAGAAATGAGTGTGCAAAACCTTCAGCATTTTATAAATAAAAAAATGATTTAATTATGAGTAGTGTGTACAATATTATGATTATTATTGCTAGAGATAATAATACCAAGAGATGGTCCAAAGACAAATGAATACATATTTTTCCAATTTTTATGTTAATAAAGTCATTTAAGTAAATTCAAACCTAGTATTCTCTGCAGAGCAGTACATTATTCTCTATACACACAAATAATTATGAAAGGATTAGTCAGTTGTAGGAATTTATTATGTATAGTATTCTGCCTTGCATTTATCATTCAATGAAGTATTAAAAGGCAGCTTATGGAGAAAGGAATATTTCAAATTATGGACTTATAAATACTCTGCAAACCATTTATTTTGATGAACTGATTTCCTGATCAGAGCAATCTTGTATAAATTTTGATCATTTTATATTTTTTCCATCTGTACTTCTTTCAAGTTCAAGTCTGGATAGCTTGAGTTTGTTGCTTGTCCCCCATTAAATTGCCTGAACTCTATCTCAAAGCCCGAACCATGCTTATGTTACATAACACCCAAGGGGAAATGTGTTTCCTGTGGGGACTCAGTTAAAAAGATGCCTTTTCCACATAAAGATCTTTAATATTTCTGAAATCACATTTTCCCTGAATGTTAAAATCTGCTTTCCATTACACTCTAATGGTAAAAGTTTTTGCATGGGCATCTGTGGTCCAAAGGTTGCCTCAGCAGGGTCACATAACAGTCTCTCAAAGTAAACCTGAGGAGCCGCTCACAAGGCCGGCCCACCAAGCCCCCCTCCACAGAGGCAGTAGCAAGCTGGGCTGATCAACCACCAGCACAGATCAAACCACCAGCATAGGAGTTCTCACTGCGCTGCAGCACTTCTTAGCAAATGGTTTGTAATTAAGTCCACATTCCCAAAGACAACACATTGAAAAATGTATATGTTTAGGAGTGAAAGGTGAAGAAAAGAAAGCCAATACATGAGGTACCTAGAGCTGTCAAATTCATAGAGCAGAAGGAAGGAGAGTGGTTTGCAGAGGTTGGAATCGGAAGGGAAGAAGGGAGAAATATTGTTGACTGGGTACAAGACGGGATGCTGAAAAGAAATCTGGAGATGGATAGTGGTGACTTGCACAACCATGTGCAAACTTTATGTTATATACATCTTGCCACAATTTTTTTTAAAGACCTTGTTAAAAAAAAAAAAAAAGAAAACAAATAAGAGATAGTCATAATGATTGCACTTGATCAACTGCTTAATTTGTATCTTACCCAAATCTAAAATGTTATTCTTTTGTTTTTCATAATTGTTCAAGTTTGTTCCCTTTCTGAGGTGAGAAAAATAGTGAATTTGCTAATGCTTTCTCTCATAGCTATTGATATCTTCTGCATTTTTGAGAACCGTTTACAAGTCCCTAAGTTGCCTGCACAACCCTCAGACTCTGTGATGCTTCAGGCCCTAGAGAAGGATGCTAAATGTCTACCATGTTTGCGGTCTCAAGGTACCATTCCTTATAAACGCTCAGGAAATAGCTAGGTGGCTTACAGAACTAACCACCATGACGGTTCTCTCTGGTTGAGGGGTTGGCACTTTAATTTCCTATGGTGACAGTTTCCTTTGCTGAGAACTGCAAGGTGTCAGGACCTATGGTTTCTAAAACCTGTATGACTGGGCTATGGCATATGCAGTGGAAATGCTGCTCCACAATCCAGATAAGTAGACCCACTTCTTCCTGAGTGACGTTAGCTGTCTACACCACAAATGGAGCCACTGAAAAAGTTAGATATTGTCTGAACTCATTAATATTCTGCTATGAAGTTTGTTACTAGGCAATTATGATTAAAACAGACATCTTCAGTCTGCTGAAAACTATGTTTAATGACACTTGCAAGTAGAAATTTGTTTCTTCTACTTATGGTCATATATTAAAACCAGACCTTCTTGAAGGAGACAATAATCTCAGTTCAAAGAAAATCAGCCATAATGCAATCACACATATGTAAATATTAAACATGTACATAAACCAGAAAGACAATTCATGTTTGATGTTGCAGGAATGGATTATGATTCTTTTGTAATCTTTTCTTTGAAAAAATGGTTATCCAAAGACTAAATTTACAAGTTCTAATTTTAGTTCTTCATCATCAAGAGAAAAAATGATTAAATATTTAGCATTCAGAGTTCCCTATGGAGTAGTTATCATGCCCATTACAAAATGAGGAAAAAACACTCAGAAGGATTAAATAAAATTGCCTAAGCACAGCTAGACAGGAGCAGAAACAGGATTCACACTTGTGTCCGACTTAAAACATATTCTCTTTTACTTCCTTATGTTTCCTCTCAATGAATAATTATTAAGATTGTATCATATGAAGGATACTGTAAAGGGCCTTCATAGGCTAGAAATAAACATAAGCTTCTGTCTTTCTGTGGGTTAACTGATAGAGCAAATGTACTGATATAGTGATGCAGTCTTTATATATGTAGAAGAGGTCTGATCATTAAGACTAGAATGTTCCAGGGAAGTCTTCAAGTGAAACTAGGAAAGGAGCAGGTGACTAACTCCTGACTAGAGAGAGCATGTTCATAGCTGAGCAGGTCAGAGAGCTGCTGCCTTGCATCCCTCAGAATCATCACAAACACAAGAAGTGCAATCTTACACAGAGTGGTTAATAAGTAGATAGCTATTGAGTTAATGGACAAGAGGACTAATTAATAAAGTCATTTGGCTGGAGTGAAAGTTTTATGTAGAAAAATAAAAGCAAAGATAAAATTAGGCAGATAAAGAAAGGGAGCATGTAGAATGGTTTCACGGCAAGAATATGGGTTTTGAACTCTATTCTCTAAAAAATGGGAGAGGTCACATAAGTGGTATGATAAAAGACAGAGTGGATATGTTGTCTAGGAAGAATTGGAAGGGGAGAGATTGGTGAGAAATAGACAATAGCCCAGGTGTGAGATAATGAGAACCTGGGCTGGGGAGGGGGGGCAGTGTGGAATGGACAGGATTATCTTTACTTGTGAATAATGGAAACCTATTTCAAGAATAAATATGGCAAATATATTCCAATAAAATGGATAAATCACTGTTAACAAATTTCTCTTACAATTGAAGATAAAAGAAATACTGGTGTGAATAAATTTATTTAAATTTTAAGATGTATATTTTAAAGCAGTTTCATTATTTGATTGATATTTACTATTCAAATAATTAGTTGTCCATATCATTTTGCATATACAATAACTCATACCCAATCTGCTGACAAAACTTTATGGAGTCCACATGGCAAAACTGCATCAGCCTTTTCAATTAATTTAATAAAGCACTTGCTCTTCACATTTTAAAGAAAAAAATATAACAAAGCCCTAGCCCAAGAAAATAATCTTTTACTTGGGCATTTGTAAAATAAAAATTAAAAAAAAAAATGAACATCTTTTGTCTTTCTCCAACTCTTTTTTACTTTGAAAAAGAGCAATAAGAAAAGTCCAGAATTGTAAGTTCATCCATTATTTGGACTGAATATAATTTCATCCTTAAGTGAGTATTATGTTTTTAATCCTGGCCTCCTACTATAATCAAAATAAAGCATATTGGTTACCTGCCAGGAGTCAAGTCTGACGCTACAGTACAAGTGCACTGGATTGTTCTTTGGGGCACCCAGGGTAAACTAACACCCAAAAGTCATCCCGAGTTGCCCTTCAAAATCACTTGCAGCTATTCGTTATTTAATCTCCACAGCAATGCTTTTTGTGACAAAGGTCAGGATCTCTTTGTAGGCAACCAGGTGGCTGAGGCAAGTGACACAAATGTCAGAGTTTTAGGGCTTCATCCAGCAGCTCAATTTTCATCTCTCTGTTTATTAGACCAAAGTAATAAGGCTTAACCCAACTATGTATTCAAAATGCATCATCATAAAAGATAGATGTCTTGGCTGCAATAAATTTTTTTAAACCAAAAAATAAATAAAGCGATGTTTCATACAGCTGGGGAGTTTGAGTTTATAGAAAAGTATTTGTTGACACAATAGCGATCTTAGCATTAAGAGCTTATATTTCTTAAAAGCTCTTCAGAGCTTAGAACACTCACTAATACACTGGGACGGATGGCGTATAAACGAGCCTACTTCCTACTTTGTTCATCTTTTGTTTTAAATGTTAATCCACAAAAGAAGCTGAGTGAAGTGTTTTCTATGAGAAAAGTATAAAAGCTTAGTTTATGAGTATAAAAAATAAAGACTAGTATAACAACCAGCCCTGAAATAATGGGAAATGGACTGCTGTCAAAAGAACAAGAAAAAAATTAGGAGGAAAGACTGGATTTTTCTACTTTTGATGTGAAAAGGAAAGGGCTGCTTATTTTCATCTGTTTACCCCCGGACTCACCTCTCCCCAGATACGTCGATTCTGAGTTTGAATATTAAATGTCTATCAATGTAGTAGAAATAATGAGATCTATTTGTCTATCTATTTATCTGTCTGTACGTATACATTTACATTTACATTCAAAACATACTATCATTTGATACAATCATTTTTTGAAATGTCAGTGTTTCATTTTATATAAAAAGAGATACAAAAAATTGAGTAAATTAAAGAAGGGTCAGAAATAATGCGACACAATAATAGTGACACAAAGGACCCCTGGGAGCCATAAAGAACCTTTATCTGTTTCTAAGAAGCCTGCGGCTTGGTTATTTAAGATAAATACTTGTCTCTGCTCTCTTGATCTGCACATTCACAAAGCAATAGACTGGGAAGCAACACGCCAACTATCAAGTTCTTTCTTTGCTGCTTAGTAACAGTATACCTTTTGCACAGCCATTGAAATTTTCTGTACCTTACTTTAGTCATAGGGAAAATCATGCTATAAACTTTCATTTGTCTTCTATCTTTAAAAGTAAGGGAGAATAAACTAAATTAAAGAGATTTTTTCTTTTCTTAAGTTGAATTCAGGAATTTTTCTCATAGCTAATAAATATATTTTCAAGCACAAAGGCCAAACTCCAATGACAAACGCATTATCTAACCTTGCATGCATTGTCAAATATTTCCAAGGAGAAATGCAAGCCTGTGTGTCTAGTGTGTGTGTGTGTGTGTGTGTGTGTGTGTGTGTGTGTATGTGTGTGTGTGCGCATCTGTGGTATTTGCCCACACCGACATATACCTGTGAATACAAACTAATATTACAGCATATTGAATATTATAGGAGTAAAAAATCTATACCTCTGATATAAATATTGTGTCTTAATTCTATTAGATATTCAATTGGACTTATAAAATGTATAAGATGTAAATCACAGAATTTGTCAAAATGCAATAGTTCTAATTTGAAAGTGGTTTAAGTCAAAACTTTATAAATGGGCCTGGTCTTACTCTACAACAGATGGATTAAGCAAAGACATTTAAGCTCATAGCCTAAGTGTATAATCATCCCCATTGAGAATAATATCTTTTTAAAGTTGACTGTCCATGACTTGATCTATTTAGCATTGGGAGGAGAGATAAATTAGGAGTTTGTAATTAACACATACACACTACTATATGTAAAATAAAGTACCAACAAGGATCTACTGTATAGCACAGGGAACTCTACTCAATATTTTATAATAACCTATAAGGGAAAAGAATCTGAAAAAAAAATAGATATATATGTATGTATAACTGAATCACTTTGCTATACACCTGAAACTAACACAACATTGTAAATCAAATGTACTTCAATAAGAAAAAAAGATATAGAGGTGCCTATCCCATCACCTACTGTGAGTTTTACAGGGTTACAGAATCCTGGGTGGTGCCAGGGCCTAGCAGGCAGAGTCACAATAATTTCAGAATTACTTAGATTTGAAATTCCAGAAATTTTATTAAGTCAGAAGTGAGAAATGTGTGGGTCCTCTTGACCACAAAAGTATTCAATGAAATATATTACAGTATTTAAGAGAGAAGGTCCTAAGCCTACTTGCTTTAGTTTCAACGTCAACTCTGACACTTTCTAACCAAGTGCCTTGGACAAGTTATTTAATATCTCTGTACCTTGAAATCCTTGCTCACTATTGAAAAGATGATGGTAGTCTTTACCTCATAAAGTTAGAATCTTCTATGTGTTCAGGAAAAAAGAATCACTAGCACAGAGGAAGCGTGTGAAGAATGTCTGATGTCTGTTTTGCCACTGAATGTCCTTCAACAGCCTCTGGACAGTCCTGAGAACAAATAGCTAAAGCTCTTCTCTTTGATGTTGTGTTGTATGGACACTACTTTCTACCTCTTTAGTCTGTAGTTTTCTGTGACAAGTTGAGACTTGATAAGATTTCCAGGGTTTTATTTTTCTGCACTTGTGATGAGGGAATTAACTCATTTGATAAAAGTTTACTGAATAAATACTGTGTGCCTGAAACTATGGTAGGTACTGTGGATGTATGAATGCTGTATCAGGTGAAGTTACATGCTACAAAGAAAAATTGCAAGAGTTAGGGAGTGCCAGTCTTCCAATGAGTTAACATTTGAGAAGAGACCTACAGGAAGAGAGTGAATAATCCAGGGGTGTATATGAGCCCTGAGTGTTTGAAGGAAAAATAATAGTAAGTGCAAATACCCTGTAGCAAAGTCATGCTTGGTGTTTAGGGCATTGCAAAAGCCAGTATGTCTAGAGAAAATGAGGAAAGAAGAATGATTGTGAAGCTCCAAGACATGGGATCATGCAGGTTTTTGTAAGAAATGTGGCTTTTACTCTCAGCACATTGAGAACATTGAAGAACTGGAGTAGAGAAATATCATCAAACATGGTTTACAAAAAGTGTCTTTGATGTGTTGCAAATAGATTGAAAGAGGGCAAGAGCCAATGCAATTAGAAGGCTGTTGCAATAATCCAGACAAGAAGTGATAATATCTTGGATGAGGGTAACAATGATTAAGATGGTAAAAAAAATTTGTATTCTGAGTATACAGCCCTTAGGGACAGAAACAAGTGTGTTTTTTTCATAGACTGGATATGGGTTTGAGAGAAACAGGGAGGTTATGGACAATTGCAGTGTTTTCGGTATGAGTATAAGGGAGGATGGAGTTGACTTTAATGAGCTGGCAAAATTGTGGGATGGGTGGGGTTTGGGGAACCAGAGAGAATCAGAAATCTCACTGTGAATTTGTTTAAATGTGAGATGACTATTAGATACTTAGTGGGAGTATCAAGGAAGCAGTGAGGTACACTGTCAAGATTTGGTTACTCTGGGAATAAGATCCAAGGGTAGACTCCTCATTGTCATGATGTTTTGGATGTTCCCATGACTTTCATGCATTGACATCATACTGCTGGTCATTTGTCTCGTACAAGTTAGCATGATGATAAATAACAGAAATACCTTTATGTCCACCCCACCCAACAAGGCATCAATAGAGCTATAAGAGACCATCTCTGAAAGTATGACGGGCAGCTGCATGGTGTGAGGCAAAGGGACAGCCTTACCAATTCTTGGTACCACTGTCTACCACCCCTCCACATTTAGACATTGTTTGCCTTACATTGTATCTCTGAATCCACAGCTCGTTGAATTTCAAGCTCAAACACAATAAGATGTATGGAGTGATTACTGACTCCAAGCAGAAGGGAAAAAATGAAACAAAACAAATGACAAGTTTTGACTCTTCAGTTTAGTTAAAATAGTAATCCCCAAGATGAAGTATTTTAAACCACGTTCATTTTGTCCATCTAAATGTGTTTCTTCCGTTACCAGGGCTTACTTTTTTCCTCTGACCTACCTTTGCTTTTAATGTTTTTCTAGTCTGTTTTAAGTACATTTAACTGTATGGGAATGGAACTGTGTTTCCTCCTGAGAATTCTGATGACTCATTAGCTGGGTTGATTTCATACACTGCATTAATGTGCTTGTTATTACAAACTATAAGATAAAAACATGTTTTCATTTTTATTTAAAAGTTCTTTCTAAATATATACACACATTCATATGCAACACCTGCAAGCATTAGAATTGCTACACTTCGTATTTCATGCATTTTCCTTTTTTCTGGTGTACCTATTCTTTGTCTCATTTCATTCTATACCATTTATTTTTAATTAAGGATGCCTCTTTTTCCTCTAGATGGCTGACTCTAAATTCTTCAACTGTTCAAAACCCACTGAACATTTACTAGTACACTGGGATCCATTCTTTGGAATGTTTCTAAAACAATGAATGTTCTATGCACCAAATCAAAATACGCATGCCACTGTCCCTGTACCTCCAAACCTGTTTCTGATTACTGATCAAAATTCCCCTGTTCTTCATTAAAGGCTGAGACTCTTTTTAAATGCTTATTTATGGCTGCCTGGTCCACAGGGGCAGACTATGGATTTAATCGCCTACAGCACCAAATCTCTTTTAACATTTGGCCAACTAAGCATTAGGTACCTTGTTGGCTGGGGGGCAACACGTTCCTACTTAGTGTTTGGAGAAGGTAGCAGCAATCTAATATGCTTCATTTATTTCCAAGAACTATTAACATTAATGAGCATTACATCCACACATCAAGAAAAGATACAAAATAGAGTCACTGCTTCTCAGACTTTATTAAGCTGGGTATTGCTTTATCCAAGGGGCAAGTGTCTAATTTTAGAATGTTCTGTAAAGACAGATGAAAACAAATACACTGTAATTAATAAAAAGTATTGCTTACCTCTTTAGTTGGTAGCCCCTATTCAGATACAGCTGTGAGTTTAAAAAGATACTTCTTGGGGTTAAACGAAGAAATAATTAAGTGTACTACAACAGAAAGCAATTCATTAAATGACAATGAATGTTATTTTCTCCTGATACAAGTAAAACAGGCAGGTGTCCTCATTCATTTTGTATCTTCTTTTGTGACTGCAATATACCACAAAAGGTTTTCACTTAAATTTAATTTTTGTTACATGATTCATATTATATTGCTTGCTGTATGTGTTTAAATGCTTTAAGCTCTGCATCTACAATTTAAAATTTAAAAAAGTTTTTCCTCTTGGAAATGTCAGGGTTTTTTTTCCCCCCTAAATCCAGAGTATGTTTTCAAGGTCTCTTCTAAAATGATAACCTTCATATGAGTCACAGGAAGCTAAGAACATCTCTGGATTAGTCTGGCTTCAGTGAGGTTAAACGCAGCAACAGTATGCCTACAAAGAGATACGATAAGCAGTTATAATGGGTATCACTCAACACAGCACCAAATATAAATCAAATCTAACAAATGCCCTCCCCCACAAATGCTCTCAAGTTCAGTTCCTTGAATTTAATTATTATAGCAAATGGTAATATAACAAGAGTGTCTACTGTCAGGGAAAAAAAATGTTTAAAACAGATGTGAACCATACAAAGCATATGTAAAACACATGTGATCCACAGTGAGGTCACAGGACCCATTGACAGAACACATGTGGAGTACGTGAACCACATATGGACACATGTTGCAAAATCACATGTTTCTGTTCAATGCCAAGACTCGTATCGTATTCTAAAGAAATCAGGGGCTCTTAAATAAACTTTGTACTTCTTAAGGTAAATGGATACCTTTTTGTTTAAAATCCCTTAGTGTAGGCAGACAAGGGTCCTCAAATCTAATACTGGGCTTGAAAGTACTCAAATCCTTGTTTCACTCCTGTTTTCCTATCCCAGGGTGATTCAGTTGATTATTCTCAGGGAATAAAGATTTCTTCCTTGCCCACAGCTAATTCTTTGAGGATGCCATAGCTTATAATGAAACCTAAGCAAACAGAGCCTAAGTGTGTGAATTAGGAGCAACTGTGGTTTGAATGGGCTTTTTCTTTCCTAAAACACTCAAACTAACAAGGCATTGCTGCCTTATCTTATGTACCTGGAATAGAATAAAAATCTTCTATACTTACAAAAAATCATCAGCATAAAAATCCCAGAATAACATTTAGTTTATCTTATAATTTGGGGGAATAAAATATTAACCATATAATTTAAAGTGAATATGGAAAGTCTCATATATACATGGAAATAAGCACAAGTATATCATTTTCTAGTGTGAAAACAGTAACAGTGCCTTATGCACAGGCATTAATTTAATTAGACTCAATATATTATTTCATTTGGTCCTCCTCAGAGCCCTGAAGAAATATAGTGCAACTAGAATTCAGAAAGGCAACTACATGGTATTTAAAAAGAACCTAAGAGAGTGGCATGGACATATATACACCACCAAATGTAAAATAGATAGCTAGTGAGAAGCAGCCGCATAGCACAGGAAGATCAGCTCGGTGCTTTGTGACCACCTAGAGGGTGGGATAGAGAGGGTGGGAGGGAGATGAAAGATCCCCCATATATGGGGATATATGTATATGTATAGTTGATTCACTTTGTTATACAGCAGAAACTAACTCACCATTGTAAAACAATTACACTCCAATAAAGATGTTAAAAAAAAAAAAGAACCTAAGATATAAGAACAAATGAGAGAAGTAAAAGTTCTTCTCCCTGAGCTGTTAAACTGTGGCCTCCAACAAGTGAAACACTTTTTTTGAGGTTCAGTTTTTAATAAAGAAACATGGGGATTATACAATTGCTAACTTAATATGTTTGCTGTAAATTACCCAACTATTATATGCAAAATCATATTGTAAATGCAAAGATATTATATGTATAGGTGTTAGCTATTTCCATTGACAATTTACACATGAGAAACACTGAGATTCAGAAAGGTAAGCCGATTGTCACATGACTAATAATTAGTAGGCCTAAGATAAGAAAATAGATAGTTTTGCTTAAGAGTCCCCCATTCTCTTCCAAAAGGCAAAGCTAAGCAGAATATATTTCTCATTACAGGACATTCATTCTGCCTCTACCTCAATAGACAAGCATTGATATCACAGATAATCATTATTATAATAATGCCACATTCACATTTATAGCATTTTACATTTTCAATGTAAAGCATGATCCAGTGAGCATTTGTCTCTTCCATTTCAGCGAAATTACCTCCTTTCTAAAAATTACTAAATTAAGGTTCTAATAACACAGTAAATAGGTTGCTTGAATTCGTATGCTTGTTAAGAAACAAAACTAAGAATCTAATTCAAGAGATGAAATTTGAAGTCCAGTAATTATTTTCCATTAAACTAAAATTTTAAATATAAAATTGGTAGGCTCTCAATATTGTGTTTTTGTATAATTATATCCAAAACAATGTTTCCAATGATGCTGCTATTAAAAATGAGTGTATGATGGAAGAAAACCACGGCATTAGAAGGAGAAATTTTACCACTGAATGAAATGAAAGATTTTCCTTTGTTACTGATTTTGGCAAAATGCAGTCAGTAGACTATCCAGCATGGCCTGAAAAGACAGAGCTCCAAGCTGCTTACTGACTTCAGATGTATCCGTTACCTATTGTTTATTGTTGTTTTTGAAAGTGTCATTCTATTATACCTTAAAATTTTTAAAATATTTTTCTTAGAAACATTTTTTTAGCTGTAATTTCTTTGTTAGCATGACTTTCCCCTTTAAACCTGGCTCACTGACATCCACACTTCAAGACAGAACTCTGAAATCACTTCTGTGAACCCTTCCTGGAGGATCCTAGACAGAATTGTTTCCATCTTTCCATTGTACTTGTTGCATTGTGTTACAGTGGATTATTTGCATGTCTACATTTTATCTCTGCTAGTCTGAAAATTCCTCAAGAGTGGAGTCATTATTTTTATTAACTTTGTATCCACAGTGCTTTGTAAAGCTATTTAAAATGGCAATTCTGAGGAAGTAGAAAATAAGTGAATGAATGAATGAATGATATATTCCTGCTTTTCCTCTTTGGAATTAGTTGACTTAGAGGCTTACACACTCAGTTCAGGTGCAATGTCTTGGCCAGCCACATACCGTACTAAACTATTTCCACCCTAAAAGAAACTATTATAATTCAAATAGCCACTGGATTTTTGTTCATTCCTATTAAATTGTCTATTTATGAAACATCCCTTCAAATAATCAGCTAGCGAAGTAGTGTGCCTCTTCTTTTAGATGATTCTATATTACACGTATTATAATTTTTCATGAGACACTCCCCCTGACACTAGAAAGAATCTTTATGTCAGACTAACATAGAGAATTGTAGACAATATCACTACACTGGGTCTGGAATTATTTTTCTGGATTTTGACACTAGATTATACACACACTTTTATCATACACTGCATCTCCATTGGAAGTACAAAAAATAGGGGTAATCTTTTGTCATTCCAATTTGCCACCAGCCATTGACATTTCTCTATTAGAGATGTGGAGCTGAAAATGTGAGTCTCACCCCTTTTTGTCTTATCTTAATGAGCCACAAGGAATGAGAATCACTCAATATTTTGACTGTACACTCTCTACCATGTGCAAGGCAGATATGGTGTCAGCCAGCACTCCAAAGGGTATGCAGATCTTGCATGCTTTCACATTTGATCAATACAAATCTGACAGTCTGCTACTTAGTTTCTTCCGAGGCTGGGTCTCACACATGAAAACAGGAGTAAGGTTTTCAACTCAATCAAAACTGATTGTTCTATTCCTCTCTTCCCATCTAATCCTCGCCCCATCTACGCACATCCACCAGACACAAATATGACAACTATGTTTTAAAATCCTTTCTTGTATGTAAGGTGAGGTTCTAACTACTTTTGTACATAGACATGTTTTGTTCAATCTAGACTCTTACCTATCTCATCATGGTTACCTTTAACCACTTTTTTTCTGCCCCTTCTTATTCACCTTTATTCTCCAGCCACCTGAAGTTCTTACAGCTTTTGAAACATGATATCTATGTGATTTGCCTGACTTGTCCTATCTCTACCTCTGCTTGTAAAAATCCTTACTGATCCTTCAAAAATCAACTGAAATATCATAGAATATCTTCCTTTTCGTGTTTTCACAGGACCTTTTACTACTCCTCTGGAAGAACTTGTCACTTTGTAATAAAATTATTTGCTTATGCACCCTATTTTGCACAAGATGGGTGAATTTATGAAAGTAATATCATATGCGTATTTCCTATACCTCTACATTCACCCACTGGTTAAAATAGTATATGGTAAGAGCTTGACAGATTAAAAGAAGCAATGAAGGGGAGGGAGTAGCTGATCTTATTTCAAAAGGAGCCATTAATGCACACATCTCAAAATAGGCTTTGAAATCAAATATAGAATTTGTCCTTCTTAATCTTTAGAGATTCTTTTTTAGATGAGGATGCACCTGAAGACAAGGAATATACTGTGGATTCTGAATAAGTCTGTTTCCATCTTATAGAGCAGTTGTGTTTATTTGGGGGAGAGGGGTTTTAGGTACCCCGGTTACTGCAACAGTTAATGATTCTTAGCTTCTATTTTTATTATGACATGATCAGCTCCCAATAATAATACTTGTATTTATCATCTTTCTTTGTGTTCTTTATTATCAAAGCTGATTTATCACTGAATTTTGGTTTCCTTATGCAATCAGGAGGGTGACCCCCATGAATACAACTTGGGATGATATCAGCCAAATGTAGCATAACATACAGTCACATCACGTATCTAATAAAAAAAATAAATCAATACTAAGCACGTGAAATATACAAGTTGCCCTGGAAAAGAGTAACTCTTGGAACAACTGTGAGATCTTAATTAGTAAAAGGAAATCTTGAAGAACACTTATGAATAGTTAAAGCTTTATTTGTGTTATGGTTTTCTAATAATGTGGATGCAAAATATAGTGTGAATGTGAAACAGTTTTGATCTCTGAGGACCTCGCAAAGATAGGACTATCCTCCTAAAGAGAAAGAATAGTGTGTAGTCTCCATACTGCACGTTACATCTCAAGAGAACTTTCCACTGTGCCCAAAATAACACATGCATACATACACACACACACAGACACAGGCACACACACACACATATACACACTCACTTGGACATTCCCTTTATTTCTGAAAGTCACTTTGAGGTTTTAGTTTAAGCCAAATAAGCTAAGTGCATTTCTTAAAATCTCAAAAGCCCAGAGGAGAAGTGACCTTTAGTCCCTAGAAGGATGAATGAATTTATGTTTCAGAGACAATTTTGCTTAAGGAGCAGGGCTGAGAAAGGGCATAACAGGGATGGAGGAAGAACAGGTAAGTGGCAACTCCGTGTACCTCTATGTAGACCAGGTGGCACGTCACCTTTGTCACAGTTTTGTCGTTGGTAGAAGGAGCACTCTCCTCTATTTAGAATTATCAACCCTGAGAATAACAGGAGAATAGAAAATATCACCGTCAAAAAGTCGTTTCTCCAAATCTTCCCAACAAGAAGCTGGGGGATAATGATTTTCATACAAGTTCTATAGGTTTTACAGAATTAAATCTTCTTTCAATGTGTCATTCTTTCTCTTATGGTGACTAACTGCCCTCTTTCTTGACTAAAAACAAATATTATTTATGGCCCTTCCATTACTAACAGAAATATTTTTTAATTACAAATAAAGCCTCTACTAATGGTCTGTTGAAGGCCATACCACATGCCAGTATAATAAAATTTCCATTTTAAGTCAAATAAGACTTGTTAGAATGTGAGAAAGTTGTATTTCTCATGATGGCATAGAAAACAATTTATTATTAATCATCAGATGCTATAGAACAAAGATCATGGAAGAAAAATTATTTATTATGGGGTAATATATTTGGTTTTATTTTTTTCTTCTTGTTAGTTTTTCTGATGGCACCCATTACCAAGGGGCATCTAAAAATGTCTTTTCACTACTGAGAGTAGTACTATTCTTATTTACTTATTAACAATTTTACAAAGTTAAGTGAACATGGGAAAGTATTGTTTTAAAGCAATTTGTGACAGAAACATTTGTGTTTACACTATTCAATGAGCTTAAGCCATTTTGTTTATCTCTCTCAAAAGAAATTGCATATCTTTGGGTATTTGGAAACTGTGTCCAGAAATTTCCTTGTGTTTAATTTTTTTGTATTTTCTTTTAAAACTATCTATAAAACTTATCATGTGATTTAATTTCACTGGAATTTATTTGTGAAGAAATACCAGACTTCTTAAAACAAACCTGAACTCCCTTTTCTCCAACACACACACACACACACACACACACACACTCACACACACACACACACACACACACAGAAACACACACAATTGATAATATAAACTTTTTGATTTCAAAATCTACTGTGTTATAAATCAAAGTGCACTGAATAGTGCACAGAGTGAAGTAGGTCAGAAAGAGAAAAACAAATACCATATGCTAACACATATATGTGGAATCTAAAAAAAAAAAAAAAAAATGGTTCTGAAAAACCTAGGGGCAGGACAGGAAGAAGATGCAAATGTAGAGAATGGACTTGAGGACGTGGGGAGGGGGAA
Organism: Phocoena phocoena; assembly: GCF_963924675.1. Taxonomy (NCBI): domain Eukaryota; kingdom Metazoa; phylum Chordata; class Mammalia; order Artiodactyla; family Phocoenidae; genus Phocoena; species Phocoena phocoena. Next base: position 21,990,977 of record NC_089235.1, read on the forward strand.
GGGTAAGCTGGGGCGAAGTGAGAGAGTGGCATTGACATACATGCACTACCAAATGTAAAATAGATAGCTAGTGGGAAGCAGCCACATAGCACAGGGAGATCAGCTCGGTGCTTTGTGACCACCTGGAGGGGTAGGATAGGGAGGGTGGGAGGGAGAAGCAAGAAGGAGGGCATATAGTGATATAAATATACGCAAAGCTGATCCACTTTGTTATACAGCAGAAACTAATACAACAATGTAAAGCAATTATACTCCAATAAAGATGTTAAAAAAAAAACTACATGTGCATTTAATTGTGCCTCAAAAGTGAGACGTGCCCCCCCCCCCACCTAAGCCTGCTGCACTATATTGTGAGATACATAAACAAAAGATTTAAATCACTTAGATGATATCTGGCCTTGTATCTATATTGTTGCACAACACATTCCTAAAACCAGGAAACACTAGCTTGTGAAAACACCACTTGTTGTAGTATTGTTGCCTTTTAATAACCTCGGCAGTCTTCAAAGGATTTTCATTGGGTCAAAAATTAAAATTGAGTCACTTGCCTAAAGTCTGTTCTCTTGGAACACACTGGAGTGTTCCTGATGCCTGTGTGTATATCTAAACCTTTATAATGTAAGAGGATGAGCACGTAGCAACAGAAGTTTTATCTTGATATCATTTGATGCTACCATGGTTTGTTCAAAAGCATTCTCATAAAAGAAGTTGCAAGAATTATTTTCAGGACCGTGTATGGAAATGAGACACATAATTCTGACTACAATAGTGGGAGTGGTGAGTTTAATTCCACCCACACACCCTTATTAACTGAAAGCATTATTTCCAAGCTGCAAGACTTCAAAATCCTGGTTCCAGCAGCTATGCTGTCTGCCAGTATCCCATAAAACTTTATTTCCCTAAGGTTTCCACAATATGACATATTTGGATCATGTTCAGTTCTTACCTTCCCCTGTGTACATTTGTTTCGTGTATTTTTATTGTTCTCTTAATTATCTGCACATAGATATTAATTCCAGAATGTACAAATAGGCACCATTGTGATTTCCCCACCACACTTTATATGATAACATCACTTATGAATGCTATTTACAAGTTTCCAGGCAGACGTGCGGTTGATCTAAATTTGTGGGACAACAGCATTCAGATATCTGCTTTCAATTTGTGTGCATGTTTCCCCGTTATTTTCCCTTTTTTATGACTGTATTAATTGTTAGCAGAAGTCTCTATGAAATGACTGAGCAATCCAACAATGGAATGTAGCAGATTAGAAATTATTGTTTTGCTTCATCTGAGAAACGTGTCAATACAGCCTAATTCTTATGTCTTGGGACATTTGTGTAGTGATTCGCCACTTAATTCTCAGCATGTGGGCACTAGCTGACCACCGGGACATGAACTGTCCTAACATTGATGCTTTTATCGACCCATTTGACACGATACTTGCAGAAATGATGAATCAAAAACTAACCCATCACTAAGGGAAACGGGACATGTGGGAATTGGTATGTTGCACCTCACTAAGTCTTAAGGCATTAAGGCTAAGGATTAATCCGAAGAGGCTGTGGAGGGCATCAAAGCCATATCCTAGCCTCATGCCTCAGTGAGTTAGCAGCAGAATGGAGAGCAAAGGACCCTGCGGTCTAATCCGGAGCATTGACTTACTATTTGGTCTGGTTTATTTCCATAAATTTCTTCTGACACACAATGCGATACTTCTTTCATTGAAAAAGAGAACTTTAAAAAAGTATAAATAAAATTACTAACCACTTAAGAATATGGTTTCAAAGGATATGAATAAAAGCCATAATTTTTAAAGCCTGTAACTATGAGGAATCTAGGCTGAAAGACCCTGACAGAGTTACAGTGAGACCAACACTGAGGCTTTGAATGTAGTCAATTAAAGGAGATGGCATGGGTCTTTAGACTGAGATAAAGTGTAACGTGAACTAGTCGATCAAGAAATATCATGACAAGGAAATGCCTCTGAACCCTTCCTAGTGCAATATAATTGCTACTGTCACCTCTGCAAACAGTTCAGGTGAATATACAACTTTCCACTGATCTAGAAAATGGATGGAATATTCAGTTTCTCTCTCTCTCTGTGTCTTTCTCTCTCTCTCTCTCTCTCACATGTTACCAATTGTTTTCAATCCTGATTGCATTTTAGAAACATCTAAGAAACTTTTAAAAATACTAATGCCTAGATTCATCCAGAGAAATTGAGGCAGAATCTCTAGAGCTGTGGCTGAGGCATGGGTATTTTAAAAACTCCCCAAGTGACACAAATGAGTATCCAAACTTGAGAGCATTTTGGAGGTTCTAATCAATAGCTTACTCAGTATAAACAGCAGTGTGAGATACATGAGTATGTTATGTATCTATGAACAAATTCCCAGAGTAGATTACAAGCTCCCCCAAAATAATTTGTTCCATAGTAATATTAAACAGTCACTGCCAACTGCTTAGTAACTGTTTGGGGTTTTTATTTTGCCTTCTTTCCTTTTCCTTTTCCTCTCAACCAAAAAAGAGGGGAAATCCCTTATACTTTCTAAAAACAAGAAAAAAGCAGATTGATTGACAATGCTACACTTATGTGTACATTTATTTATAGGGAAATGTTTCTGCATTATGCTACTAAGTGACAAATGATTGTCCACATGGGTCAATCTTTTTTCCTTTATAGAATACAACTCTCAGCATCCATCTATAGAGTCAACTGCTATCTTCACTCACTGTTAACATAAAGAGTCTTTTTTTTTCTTCCCTCTGTCCATACAGGCTAATAGCTGGCTACATTTACTTAGTACAAAAGATGAAAATATAGTAATATAGCAAGAGCAATAAATGATGGCTGCTAATCTTTGGCCTCATGCACACTCCCACAAATGTTCACTCAGAAAGTGTTTAAGAAATGTTTCCTGAGTGCCATCAGGTGCATAAGAGAAGATCATGTTGGATTCCCTGGAGCTGCTCCATAAATTTATACTCTAAGTCATTTTACATTTGTGAAAAGCAGATGGTAAGAAGGGATCAGACTTGCAAGAGATCTATTAACGCCTAGGAGCATGAGAAAGTAAGGAGAACCTTCAAAACATGATGCAGATCTGATATCCATGGAAGGACAAAGGAAAGGAAGGTAGAATGAATAAGAAGAGTCTCAGACTACATTGCAGTTCCAAGAAAGGTTTGGCAAAGCCAATGGGGCATCCTAGAGCCAAACTCACCTGTTGGGGCAGTCTTGTATTCACAGGAATGGCCCGCTTTCTTGGCCACACCAGGCTCTGTCCTGTGCTGGTAACAGTAACTGGAACGATCAGTCAGTCATGATCCCTGTAATAGGAGATCTGAGTGTCATGTTTTTAAGGTTACCCCAGTCCATCACTGTGCTACCTATATCCATTTCTCCAAGATGCTTGAAGCCATAAGTCCATGGCTCCTATGGACTTATCTTCCCAAAGAGAACCTTAAAAGTGGGAGGTTAGTGAGATGAATAACAGTCCCTCTCTTTGCAAGTGGTCTCAGGACTACAACTGGTACTCATCCTTGCCCTTTCTCCAGTACCAATTCTAAATACCACTGACCTGACAAAATGGACCAGAGATTACCTGAATGTGCAGAAGTTGCACTACAGGAAAGGAACTTTGAAAGGATAAGACTTGGAGCTTATGTAGGGTGGCTGGCACTTCTGATGTTCCTCCTCTCTGAGAGGTGGAGCAATTGAGGAGAGAGAAAGAGATGAGAGACTTGGACTGTACAGCATAAACAAGTCCCCTTTATGCTGCTTCTAATTGTAATCAAATGGCTCTGCTCTGGGGGAGATAAGAAAGTAGAGTCCAGATTTATTACATTAGAATGCAAGCAAATGGCACTTAAGCAATGCATAATCTGTAATTTCCAATGCCTGTTTACCATGCAATTATCCTTCCAGTGGTCCCCAACCTTTTTGGCACCAGGGACCGGTTTCTTGGAAGACCATTTTTTCATGGATGGGGGGTGGGTTGTTCAGGCAGTAATGCGAGCGATGGGGAGATGGGGAGATCAGATGAAGTTTTGCTCCTGCTGTGAGGCCTGGTTCCTAACAGGCTGTGGACCAGTCCATGGCCCGGGGGTTGGAGACCCCTGCTTTACACAGATTTCTAGTAATCTTTGCTTGGAAAGCTGTGACATTGCAGAAAAATGGAACTATTCACGAAGCCTTGTTTCGCACCATCACTTCATCTTGACAAGGTGACTCAAACTTTCATTCCTGAGGTTCTGAGCTCTTGTCAATTATACAGGTCTTAGGTCAAGTCTTCAGAGTATGTTTGGACACTATTACCATGGGTTCAGGGAGTATCAAGGGGTGTTCAAGTATGTCACGTGTGTTCCATATGGTTTCCTCCTTGACTGTGTATTGTAAAAACAACCCTAATCCCTCTTACTGATCAAGATTGATTACTCCTACCATTATGGTGACTTTTCTGTACACCTACTGACCATCCCAATTTTCCTGGAACTACTGGGGACATGGTGCCGTATAAAGTATGCGCTCTGATTTAGTGCATACACTACATCTGGAAGGACAGCATTCTGTCCATTCAGAGTTTGCCTCCAAGGTGATGATTTACCCATGTCTTTAGAAAGCCATTCTAAAGCCAGAAATTGTGTTTCCAAGTCAATGGGTCATGATTTATCCAGTCTTAAACTCCAAACCCTTTGATCAACACCATTAAAATCCAATTCCACTTGTGTCTCCCTCCCTCCCACCCTCCCAATCCCACCCATCTAGGTGGATGCAAGAGGGAAGAGATATGGGAACATATGTATTTGTATAACTGATTCACTTTGTTATAAAGCAGAAACTAACACACCATTGTAAAGCAATTATACTCCAATAAAGATGTAAAAAAAAAATTATTAGAGCAAAAAAAAAAAAATCCAATTCCAGGGTTGCTTCCTTGACTCCTACTTGTACTCACTAGCTATTTTTGCAATTTCTCCAATATGTAATCTCTTTTCTCTTTTTTCAGACCTTGTATATCCTTAGCCAAGTTATGCTGAGATTTAAACTAGTCCTCAGCTTGTGGGTCAGCAAAAGTGCTATTGGAAGCTACTGAAAGGTCACAAGTCCCTTATGGTAGAAAATCTTTTGCAACATCTTCCAAAAGGAGAAGTGCTAGCTTTGGATGAAAAAATGTGGGACATCTCTTTAAACTCATAGGGTTCAGGAGTCTGCAGAGTCATATTCTCAGACATTCCTCCAGAAGTTCCATCCGCACTTTCAGGTTCAAATCTGTCTTGTCAGGGTATTCAAACGTCTCTTGATCTCCACTCTGACAGATATTCGGTATACTGCTCAGCCTTTACTGTTGGAGGTAAGGGCTTTTTTGTAAGTTACTAAAGAGGTCTCTAACTGCTTGCTAATTGCTCTTTGTTTCTCATTGTCCCTCCACAAAGAGTCAATACAGATTAGCAGTAAAAAAAAACTCTGCTCTATTTATAGTCATAGCTCCCACCATATCTTACAAATGCCAGAATCACCTACAACTTCAAGGATATTTCCCTCCACAAGTTTATTTCCCTGGATCTTAAACAGGGAAATATTTAGTTAGTGGGTAATCATCTTGTGCTCTGAACTCTCTATGCCCCAAAACTACTCAGAATGATGTACTTTTCACCAGCACAGGGGATAGTGAATCAATCTCAAATCCTCATTTTAACACCAGTTTTCTTGAACTATTCTATTTTCCATTTACATTAGTGTGGGTTCTCCAAGATGCTGAAGTCAAAATGGGATTAGAAATGAAAGTGAGATGGAGGGGCAGCAGAAGAAAGGGGAAAGAATCTTCAGCTTATGATATAAATATCAATCTTGTGTAAGAAAATGGTGATTGGAATTAAGGTTATTGTAGGACATGTCGCAGATTACAGTACAATTTGAAGAATGCTGGAGTTGGGTGGCTGAGTGCTCTCAAGACAAAGTTGTGCCTTGGAAGATCCCTGCTTTTCACTGAAATGGGTCCACCTTAGGGCTTCTTCTGTGCTCAGTCATTGGCTAGGAACAGGACATAGAATATATGACCTCAGTGTTACTGCAGTGGTGAATCCACAGGGGCAGCAACTAGTATCATTGGACAGTTATGTTCCACAGAGCATGAGATCTGACTGGTCTATTTACATAAACACCTCTACATGTAAGTCTAAGTAAATTGTATTCAGGTAGGTTCCTGTTACCAAAACCAAAGAAGGAAATTCAAAATGTGCCAAGTAGACCCTAATATTGATTTATACAGGAGAACTCCATGGGAAATCAACTTACCTCTTGCACTGAGAAGAATCAACACCATCTCTTGGTGAGACTTCTGGGATCACACTTAAAAAAAAGAGAGAAAGAGAAGAATTTCACTTGACACATATTGGGTTCAGGGTACTGGTGGGAATCTGAAAAATATTGAAAATGTCCAAAAGAGTTGGGAAAGTAGAATGCAAGCTGGATAGACAATTCAGGAAAAGTAATTCCAATTTTTATCCTCTAGGTGCTTTAGTGGAATGCATAGTAGATATAAAGACACAGAAGAATGATGTAAATATAGTGTGTGTGTGTGTGTGTGTGTGTGTGTGTGTGTGTGTGTTTAAGGCATGATTTAGTATCACTAATTTTATCTCATGAATGCCAATAAATTAAAAGTTGAGATGCAGAAAGTAGCTTGAGAATACAAAAATAACACTATAGTTTGATTATTTTTTAGTTCCATGAATTGTTTATATGTGGAATCCTAAAATAAACTGTTTTCAAGATGCCCTCAGGCTACATCCCTCAATGAACATATTTTCAAAGAGAACAGATACAGAAGTATCACTTTTAAATTCTGATCTTGATGAAACATTGTGAGTAAACATAGGTAAAACATACCCAGTATTTCTGTTTTAAGAGAGCAAATTCTCCTTGTAAGACATGGACACACATATATGCAGATATACATTTATCTAGATCTCTCTCTCTATATAGGAAATTATTAAATAAAATTATACATTTGAAATAAGAGCATTAATTCATGAAAATCATGCCAAATACATGAATGCAAAGCTTTTCAAAACTTTTTCAGTCTTAGAGCAAATGTAAAATTCAAAAGTTTCAGGTATGTAAATGAAAACAGTCTAGCTAAAAGGAAAAAAAAAAGAAGCCAGTTAAAAGTATCTTCTCAAATATTCTAGGGTGCCCCAGGATGAACCATTTAGAAAGCCAAGATCAGAGCAGATCGCTGAATGTAGATCAAGTTTTATCAAAGTCAACTACTTGGTCTGCAAGTGGAACAAAAGACATAGTTTAACAAATGCAGAAATAATGAGGGTTTCAGATTTCTAACCGAGGCTCCAAAAGATATACTCCAGTCTAAAATATCAAAGCATGGGAGTTCACAACTGAAACTGTACTATTACCACATAGAATTTCTGCATACCATAGGCAGAATTTATAAAAGCAAAAATTTCAGTCACTTCCTCTTTGTATTTCTCTAATGAGAAGAAAATATATGCTAGATCTAGCCTATAAGAAATTTGCAAATTTCAGTATTTATGTTGGTTGACCAAAGAAATCTGTTGATTCTATGGAAAATTAAACTCATTACTCTCCCGCAGATTCTCAAGATGCTAAATTTCAAAATACTGGCACCAGTCACCAAAAGACCATATTTCAAGGTTGCAAATTTGAAGTTGTGTCTTGGGTTATGGTAATATGTTACAATGAAATATAAAATGCATATAAATAATAAGGATAACTTAATTAATTATGCAAAACTGTTTTGAGATCTCAAAATAACTTCAATCACTTTCTTGTCCATCGGGTTCCGAGCATATGAAATAGAATCAGATCTATATCATCGTGAATTCATGTGCTTGATCTTCTATTTGTTACCTAGGTGACTTAATTCATATCAATCTCAATTTCCACATATTAACATTGAGAATACTATTATTACTCACCTTGTAGTTAAGATGAAATAATAAAACTAAACTACAGTGGCTTATTGGATACCTTAAAAATGTAGTCATTACTATAATGTTATTAATACCTTCACATTAAGTATGTAACAATTTGAATGTTCAAAAAATTATATAATAACTTCTTTATTAAATAAATATGCATTTTCATTTTCAATGTATATCCATTATGTTGTCTTTTGATTGCTGAAAAAAAAAATTTTTAACAATTAAAGCAATAGTTGCCCAGATTGGTTCCAGATGACGGAGTAGAAGGACATGCACTCACTCCGTCTTGCAAGAGCACAAAAATCACAACTAAATGCTGAATAGTCATCAACAGGATGACACTGGAACTCACCAAAAAAGATACCCCACATCCAAAGACAAAGGAGAAGCTGCAGTGAGACGGTAGGATGGGTGCTATGACAATAAAATCAAATCTCATAACTGCTGGGTGAGTGACGCACAAAGTGGAGAACAATTATACCACAGAAGTCAACCCACTGGAATGAAGGTTCTGAGCCCCATGTGAGGCTTCCCAAACTGGGGGTCTGGCAATGGGAGGAGGAGTTCCCAGAAAATCAGACTTTGAAGTCTAGAGGGATTTGATTGCAGACTTTGACAGGACTGAGAGAAACAGAGACTCCACTCTTGGAGGGCACAAACAAAGTAGTGTGCGCATCAGGATGCACAGGGAAGGAGCAGTGACCCTATAGGAGACTGAACCAGACCTACTTGCTAGTGTTGGAGGGTCTCCTGCAGAGGCAGGGTTTGGCTGTGGCTCACCACGGGGACAAGGACACTGGCAGCAGAAGTTCTGGGAAGTACTCCTTGGCATGAGCCCTCCCGGAGTCCACCATTAGCCCAACCAAAGAGCATGTAGCCTCCAATGCTTGGTCACCCGAGGCCAAAAACCCAACAGGGAAGGAACGCAGTCCCATCCAACAGCAGACAAGCAGGTTAAAGTTTTACTGAGTCCTGCCCACCAGAGGAACAACCAGCTATACCCACCACCAGTCTCACAACAGGAGGCTTCCACAAGCCTCTTAGCCTTATCCACCAGAGAGCAGACAGCAGAAGCAAGAAGAACTACAATCCTTCAGCTTGTGAGACAAAAACCACACTCACAGAAAGATAGACAAAATGAAAAGGCAGAGGACTAAGTACCAGATGAAAGAACAAAATGAAACCTGAGAAAAACAACTAAATGAAGTGGAGATAGGCAACTTCCAGAAAAAGATTTCAGAATAATGATAGTGAAGATGATCCAGGACCATGAAAAGAATGGAGACAAAGATCAAGAAGATGCAAGAAATGTTGAAAAAAGACCTAGAAGAATTAAAGAACAAACACCTAGAATAACTAAAGAACAAAAAAACAGAGATGGACTATACAATAACTGAAATAAAAAATACACTAGAAGGAATCAATAGCAGAATAACTGAATCAGAGGCACAGATAAGTGACCTGGAACACAGAATGGTGGAATTCATGGCAATGGAACAGAATAAAGAAAAAAGAATGAAAATAAATTAAAACAGCCTGAGACCACTGGGACAACATTAAACGTACCAACATTCTCATTATAACGGTCCCAGAAGGAGAAGAGAGAGAAAGGACCCGAGAAAATATTTGAAGAGATTATAGTTGAAAAATACCCTAACGTGGGAAAGGAAATAACTACCCAAATACAGGAAGTTAAGAGAGTCCCAGGCAGGATAAAACCAAGGAGAAACATGCCGAGGCACATAGTAATCAAACTGACAAAAATTAAAGACAAAGGAAAATTATTAAAAGTAACAAGAGAAAAACAACAAATAACATACAAGGGAACTTCCATAAGGTTAATAGCTGATTTCTCAGCAGAGACTCTAGAATCCAGAAGGGAATGGCATGATATATTTAAAGTGATGAAAGGGAAGAACGTACAACCAAGATTACTCTAACAGCAAGTATCTCATTCAGATTCGATGGAGAAATCAAAAGCTTTACAGACAAGCAAAAGCTAAGAAAATTCAGCACCACCAAACCAGCTCTACAACAAATGCTAAAGGAACTTTTCTAAGTGGGAAACACACAGAAAAAAAGGACCTACAAAAACAAACCAAAAACAATTAAGAAAATGGTAATAGGAACATATATATCAATAATTACCTTAAATGTGAATGGATTAAATGCTCCAACCAAGACACAGGCTTGCTGAATGGATACAAAAACAAGACCCATCTATATGCTCTCTACAAGAGACCCATTTAAGACCTAAGGACACATACAGACTGAAAGTGAGGGGATGGAGAAAGATATTTCATGCAAATGGAAATCAAAAGAAACCTGGAGTAGCCATACACATATCAGACAAAATAGACTTTAAAATAAAGAATGTTACAAGAGATAAGGAAGGACACTATGTAATGATCAAGGGATCAATCCAAGAAGAAGATATTACAATTATAAATAAATATGCACCTAACATAGAAGTAGGTCAATACATAAGGCAAATGTTAACAGCCATAAAAGAAAAAAAAGTGGGTGACTTTAACACTTCACTTACACAAATGGACAGATCATCCAGACAGAAAATTAATAAACACAAGCTTTAAATGACACAATAGATCAGAAAGATTTAATTGATATTTATAGAACATTCCATCCCAAAACAGCACATTACACTTTCTTCTCAAGTGTACATGGAACATTCTCTGGGATAGATTACATCTTGGGTCACAAATCAAGTCTTGGTAAATTTAAGAAAATTGCAATCATATCAAGCATCTTTTCTGATCAAAACACTATGAAATTAGAAATAAATAACAGGGGAAAAAAGTAAAAAACCACAAACACTTGGAGGCTAAAACATAATTTACTAAATAACCAAGAAATAACTGAAAAATCAAAGAGTAAATCAAAAAATACCTAGAGACAAATCACAACAAAAACATGATGATCTAAAACCTAGGCGATCCAGCAAAAACAGTTCTAAGAGACAAGTTTGTAGCAATACAATCTTACCTCAAGAAACAAGAAACATCTCAAATAAAAACCCTAAACTTACATCAAAAGGAACTAGAGAAAGAAAAACAAACAAAACCCAAATTTAGTAGAAGGGAAGAAATCATAAACATCAGAGCAGAAATAAATGAAATAGAAACAAAGAAAACAATAGCAAAGCTAATAAAACAAATAGCTAGTTCTTTGAGAAGACAAACAAAATTGTTAAACCTTTAGCTAGACTCATCAAGAAAAAGAGGGAGAGGACCCAAATCAATGAAATTAGAAATGAAAAAGGAGAAGTTACAATGGACACTGCAGAAATACGAAGCATCATAAGAGACTACTACAAGCAAATTTATGCCAAGGATAACCTGGGAGAAATGGACAAATTCTTAGAAAGTTATAACCTTCCAAGACTGAACCAGGAAGAAATAAAAAATATGAACAGACCAAGCACAAGTAATGAAATTGAAACTGTGATTAAAAATCTTCCAACAAACCAAAGTCCACGACCAGATGACTTCACAGGTGAATTCTATCAAACATTTAGAGAAGAGCTAACACCTATCTTTCTCAAACTCTTCCAAAAAATTGCAGAGGAAAAAGCACTCTCAAACTCATTCTATGAGGCCACTATCACCTGATACCAAAACCAGACAAACATACTACAGAAAAAGAAAATTAAAGACCAATATTACTGATGAACATAGATGCAAAAATCCTCAACAATATACTAGCAAACAGAATCCAACAACACATTAAAAGGATTGTACACCATGATCAAGTGGGAGTGGGATTTACCCAATGGATACAAGGATTATTCAATATATGCAAATCAATCAATGTGATACACCATATTAACAAATTGAAGAATAAAAACCATATGGTCATCTCAATAGATGCCGAAAAAGCTTTTGACAAAATTCAACACCCATTTCTGATGAAAAACTCTCTGGAAAGTAGGCATAGAGGGAACCTACCTCAACATAATAAAGCCCATACGTAACAAACCCACAGCAAACATCATTCTCAATGGTGAAAAACTGAAAACATTTCCTCTAAGATCAGAAACAAGACAAAGATGTCCACTCTTGCCACTATTATTCAACATAATTTTGGAAGTCCTAGCCACAGCCATCAGAGAAGAAAAAGAAATAAAAGGAATACACATTGGGCAAGAAGTAAAAGTGTCACTGTTTGCAGGTGACATGATACTATACATAGATAATTCTAAAGATGTCACCGTAAAACTAATAGAGCTAATCAATGAATATGGTAAAGTAGCAGGATACAAAATTAATGCACAGAAATCTCTTGTATTCCTACACACTAACAATGAAAGAACAAAAAGAGAAATTAAGGAGCAATTCCATTCACTATTGCAACAAAAAGAATAAAATAATTAGGAATACACCTACCTAAGAAGGTAAAAGACCTGTGCTCAGAAAACTATAAGACACTGATGAAAGAAATCAAGGAAGACACAAACAGATGGAGAGATATACCATGTTCTTGGATTGGAAGAATCAATATCGTGAAAATGACTATACTACCCAAAGCAATCTACAGATACAATGCAATCCCTATCAAATTACCAATGGCATTTTTCAAAGAACTAAAACAATAAATCTCAAAATTTGTATGGAGACACAAAAGACCCCAAATAGCCAAAGCAATCTTGAGGGAAAAAACGAAGCTGGAGGAATCAGGCTGGCTGACTTCAGACTATACTACAAAGCTAGAGTAATCAAGACAGTATGGTACTGGCACAAAAACATAAATATAGATCAGTGGAACATGATAGAAAGCCAAGAGATAAACCCACACACTTATGGTCAACTAATCTATGACAAAGGAGGCAAGGATATATAATGGAGAAAAGACAGTCTCTTCAATAAGTGGTTCTGGGATAACTGAGCAGAAGCTACATGTAAAAGAGTGAAATTAAAACACTCCCTAACACCATGCACGAAAATAAACTAAAAATGGTTTAAAGACCTAAATGTAAGACTGGACACTATAAAACTCTTAGAGGAAAACATAGGCAGAACACTCTTTGACATCAATCACAGCAAGATCTTTTTTGTCCTACCTCGTAGAGTAATGGAAATTAAAACAAAAATAAACAAATGGGACCTAATGAAACTTAAAAGCTTTTGCACAGCAAAGGAAACTGTAAAGAAGATGAAAAGACAACTCACAGAATGGGAGAAATAATTGCAAATGAATCGATGGACAAAGGATTATTCTCCAAAATATATAAACAACTCATGCAGCTCAATATTAAAAAAAAGAAACAACCCAATCCAAAAATGGGCAGAAGATCTAAATAGACATTTCTGCAAAGAAGACATACTGATGGCCAAGAGGCACATGAAAAGCTGCCCAGCATCACTAATTATTAGAGAAATGCAGATCAAGACTACAATGAGGAATCACCTCACACCAGTCAGAATGGCCATCATAAAAAAATCTACAAACAATAAATGCTGAAGAGGGTGTGGAGGAAAGGGAACTCTCTTGCACTGTTGGTGGGAATGTAAATTGATACAGCCACTATGGAAAACCATATGGAGGTTCCTTAAAAAACTAAAAATAGAGCTATCATATGACCCAGAAATCCCACTACTGGGTGTTTACCTAGAGTAAACCATAATTCAAAAAGACACATGCACCCCAATGTTCCTGGCAGCACGGTTTACAATAGTCAGGTCATGGAAGCAACGTAAATGCCCATCAACAGATGAATGGATAAAGAAGATGTGGTACAATGGAATATTACTAGTCACCAAAAGGAATGAAATTGGGTCATTTGTAGGGATGTGGATGGACCTAGAGACTGTCATACAGAGTGAAGAAAGCCAGAAAGAGAAAAAAACAAATATTGAATATTAACACATATATGTGGAATCTAGAAAATAGTACAGATGAACCAGTTTGCAAGGCAGAAATAGAGCCATATATGTAGAGAATAAATGTATGGACACCAAGGAAGGTGAGTGGGATGAATTGGGAGACTGGGACTGACATGTATACATTAATATGTATAAAATAGATAAATAATTAGAACCTCTTGTTTAAAAAAAATAAAATTCAAAAATTCAAATTAAAAGATGAAGAAATCCTTTAAAATAAATAAATCAATCAATAGTTGCCCAATACTAATGTGAATAAGAGCTTGTAAAAACATGGATTTTGCATCTGTGAACCTGCATTTTAATGAAGCACCACAGATAATTTTATATAGGTTCATTTTGGACAATACTGATATAATGATTTCTAGGAATAATTTACATGTAGTGCTATAAGTGGTGTTCAATTTCAAATGAAAAGCTTTTTGGATTTTGCAATAAAATAAATCTGTTAAGGAAAGAATGTTTGTATCCCCCTCGAATTCATATATTGATGCACTAACCTCCAACATGGTGGTATTAAATGGTAAGGTCTTTGGAAGGTAATTAGCTTTATATGAAGTCATAAGGATGGAGCCCACATGATAGGATTAATGATCTTCTAAAAATTGGACAGGCATCAGAGCTTCCACAGTGTGAGGACACACTGTGAGAATTTGGTTATCTGTAAGCCAGGTAGATGGTCATCACCAGAACCCAACCGTACTGGCACCGTGATCTCAGACTTTCAGGCTCAAGAAGTGTGAGAAATTAAATTCATGTTTTTTAAGTCTCCTAGGATGTAGTATTTTGTTATGATAACAAACTGAATATTACAAACCCAAATCATCCAAAGCATTTGTTTGACTTAAAACATGTCCTCACAATGAGATATTACTTCACACTTGTCCCAACAGCTAATCATCAAAAAGTCTACAAACAACAAATGTTGGTGAGGATGTGGAGAAAAGGGAACCCTCCTACACTGTTGGTGGGAATGTAAACTGGTGCAGCCACTATGGAAAACAGTATGGAGGTCCATAAAAAATAAAAATGGAAGTACCGTATGATCCAGCAATTCCACTGCTGGATATATATCTGAAGAAAACAAAAATACTAATTCAAAAAGATACATACACCCCAAAGTTCATGGCAGCATTATTTACAATAGCTAAGATATGAAAGCAAAATAAGTGTCCATCAACTGATGAATGGATAAAGAAGATGTGGTATGTGTATAAAATGGAATACTACACAGTCATGAAAAAAGAATTTAATTCTGCCATTTGCAACAATGTTAATGGACCTAGAGGGTATTATGCTTAGTAAAATAATTCAGACAGAGAAAGACAAATACTGTATGTTGACATTTATATGTGGACTCTAAAAAATAAAACAAATGAATATGTATAAAATAAAATAGAAACATATTCACAGATATAGATAAACTAGTAGATAACAGTGAGGAGAAGGAAGGAGGGAGGGGAAAGATAAAGATATGGATTTAAGAGCTACAAACTACTACATATAAAATAAATATACAACAAGGATATATTGTATAGCACAGGAAAATATAGCCATTATTTTGTAATAACTTTAAATGGAGTATAATCTATAAAATATTGAATCCCTATGTTGTATACCTGAAATTAATGTAATCATCTATACTTAAATAAAAAATAATAAAAAAGGATGTGACAATATATAAAACATGAAATACTTATGACAGAATAATATAAAATGTATACTCATTTCTGACATATTAATTTGGTTTATCTGTCTCCTTAATATCTTTACTGCATGTTTTTTGTTTTGTTTTGTTTTGTTTTTTGTGGGACGCTGGCCTCTCACTGTTGTGCCCTCTCCCGTTGCAGAGCTTAGGGTCTGGACGTGCAGGCCCAGCGGCCACGGCTCATGGGCCTAGCTGCTCCACGGCATGTGGGATCTTCCCAGACTGGGTCACCAACCCGTGTCCCCTGCATCAGCAGGTGAACTCTCAACCACCGCACCACCAGGGAAGCCCTACTGCATGTTTTTTAACCAATACTTTTAAGTAACTTTTTTTTTTTTTTTTTTTTTTTGTGGTACGTGGGCCTCTTACTGTTGTGACCTCTCCCATTGTAGAGCACAGGGTCTGGACGTGCAGACCCAGTGGCCATGGTTCATGGGCCCAGCCGCTCTGTGGCATGTGGGATTCTCCCTGACCGGGGCACAAACCCATGTCCCCTGCATCACAGGCAGACTCTCAACCCCTGTGCCACCAGGGAAGCCCAAGTAACATTTTTTTTGAAGAATTTATTCCCTTTTCTTTGAGCCTCCAAATGTCACACACATGACACAAGGTGCTTAACAATAAGTTGTTTACTAGAATTTACTGCTGTTACTCAAATTTATTTTAGCCAAAATAATGGAAACTGTGAACTAATACCAGCACAAACATATTAAGATTATGAAAAGAAAAAAGTTCTGTTAGAAATGTTTCTACATTCAAAAGGCAAAAACATATTTCACAATAAATTTAATGGTAAAGTAATAAATACCCCTTATTTTATTTCCTACTTCATTTATACAACAAAATTCAATATCCAATATATTCAATATCTATTTATGTTCTTGCTACTTTCTTTATCTAAGATTGCTTGTGATAGCTGTTTGGGAAGAAACTGATTAGAAAAAACTATATGTATGTATATATAATTTTCATCTTTCAGTCTTGTGTGTGTGTGTGTGTGTGTTCATATAACATCCAGGGTTTTTCATTGTATTTATTGGAAAGAACAGGAACAAGTGTTGATCTACTCCATCTCATCTTTGAGTGGGAGATTTTGAAAGAAGAAAATGTTCTGAATTGCCAATAAAAATATCCAATACAGATCTCAGCAAACATATATGAACATCTCCCCAGTGTTGTGTATGTCAACATTGAATAACCAGCTCTCTGGGATAAAAATTTTTGAGTCTGAGGAACAGAAAGAAAAAAGGTTGAAGACAAGTTAACAGAGTCTAAGGGGCCTCTGGGACACCATCAATGGACCAACATACAGATTGTGGGAGTCACAGAAGGAGAAGAAATAAAGAGGAGGAGACAGTATTTGAAAAAAATGGTTTAAAATTTCCCAAATTTGATGAAATATATAAATATAAACTTCTAAGAAACTCTATGTATTCCAAGTATGGTGAACTCAGAGATGTGCACCAAGACACATAATCAAACATTCAAAAGACAAAGAGAAAATCCTGAGAGCAGCCAGATGGAGGTGACTCATCACATATGAAGAATACTCAATAAAATTATTAACAGGTTTCTTATCACAATGTTTGGAGGCCAGAAGTCAGGAGGCCTATATATTTAAAGTGATAAAAGAGAAAAATTGTTAACCAAGAATCCTATACTCAGCAAAACTGTCCTTCAAAGGTGAGGCAGAAATTAAGACATTCTTAGACAACAAAAGCTGAAGAAGTTTGTTACCACTAGACCTGTCCTTGAGCAAGAAATGCTCAACGGAGTCCTGCAGGAGTGAAATGAAAGGACACAAGGCAGCAACACAAAATCACATGTAGAAATAAAAAACTCACCAAATGTAAACATGTAGACAATTATAAAAGCCAACATTATTGTAGCAATGGTTTGTAAGTCTATTTATATTTTTCTACAGGACTCAAGAGATGAAAACATTTTTAAAATTATTGCTCTAAAAGCTAGTACTATTATAACTGTGGTTTATAACTTAATGCTTTGTTTGAAACATAATTTAAGACTCTAATTCATTTAAAAGAATTATTAGTTAGTGTTTTAGTGTATGCCATGTATAAAGATGTAATTTTGTGACCTCAACAACCAAAAGGGGTGAGGACAGTGCAGTAAATGGGCAGAATTTTTGCATGCTATTGAATTTAAACTGGTAAAAATTCAAATCAAGACCATGTGTTGTTGCCATGCAGCTTTGGTGGGGACAAAGCTAGAGTGGCTCTAGTAGGCCATCTTGGTTGGGCAGCAGGAGCTTCTGCCTTTGGGATGGGGAATAGCACATCATCATCTTTGGGGAACTCAGCAACTGCTCCTGTGAACCAGACCCAAGAAATAATTTCTGATAACTGGGTGATGATTGCCTCAAAAACATCCTTTTCTTACAGTACAATGGCAAACATACTTTCCCATGACATGAATGTTAACTATAAAGTGGTGGAATTGGACATGCTTGAATATAGAAGTCAGTTGGAAGATATTCTTTACAAAATTCACCAGTAAAAGAAGTGTGCCAAGAATATTTGTCAATGGGACTTTTATTGGAGGTGCAACTGACACTCACAGGCTTCACAAAGTAGGTAAATTGCTTCCACTCTTACATCAGTGTATTTTTTACAAAGTATGAGGAAAGAATTTTAGTGATATGTGCTCATAACTTTGATACTAAAATGTCAGCTATATAAAGTGATAATGCCTGATAGTGTATTTTAAATATTTGAAAGTTTTAAATTGGAAAATTATCTCTATGAAAAAGTCATAATGAACAATAAATCACTGTGAAAAACTCAGAAATTCAAATTAGTGTTATAATTTTAAAATTATAAATGTAATCCTCATGGTAACCATAAAGAAATAGATAAATAACATACACAAAAAGAAAAGAGAAGAGAATTAAAATATTCCACTACAAATAATGAACAAAACTCAAAGGAAAAGACCAATGCAGGGAATGAGGAACAATAAAGCTGTAAAGCATGTAGAAAACAAATAACAAAATAGAAGTTCCTGCTTATCAGTAGTTACTTTAAATGTAAATGGAAGAAATATTCCAATCAAAAGACAGAGGTTGGCAGAATAGCTAAACACACATTATCCAAGTACATGCTGTCTACAAAAGATCCACGTCAGATCCAAAGAAAGACAAATAGACCAAAAGTGAGAAAATAGAAAAAGATATCCCATGCAAATAGTAACCTAAAGAGAATATGGTAGCTATACTAGTATTAGAAAAAGTAGACTTTAAATCAAAAGAGTTTACAAGAGATAAAGAATAACATTATATATTATTAAAAGATTTAATACAGCAGAAACAACAATTATAAATATTTATTTACAGACAATAAGAAACCGTCAAAATATAGGAAGTAAAAATTGACAGAATTGAAGAAGAAGTAGTTCTATAATATTAGTTGAAGACATTAATAACTCACTATCAATAATGGGTAGATAAACCAGATAGAAAAAAGTAAGAAAATAGAGGACTTTAACAACACATTAAATTAACCATATCTAACAGACACATATAGAACACTCTACCTAATAACAACAGCATACACATTCTTCTCAGGTGCACATGGGATATTTTCCAGGAAAAAGCATATATTAGGTCATAAAGTGAGTCTTAAGAGATTTTAAAAGTTAGCTTTCATACAAAATATATTCTCCAATCCAATGGGATAAAGTTAGGAATCAATAACAGAAGGAAAACTGGAAATTTAACAAAATATGAAAATTAAACAATACTTTCTTAACAAATAGATCAAAGAAAAAATCATCAGGGAAATTAGAAAATACTTAGAGATGAATGAAAATTAAAGCACAACTAACAAAACTTACAAGATGCAGTGAAAGTAGTGCTAAGGGGAAATACATGGCTATACAAGATAACATTAGAAGAAGCAAGAAAGATCTCAAATCAAAAAGCTAATTTTAAAACTTAAGGAATTAGAATAAAAAGAGCAAACTAAACCCAAAGCTAGTAGAAGGAAAGAAATAATAAAGATTAGAGCAGAGATAAATGAAATAAAAAATAGAATAAAATAGAACATAATCAATGAAACCAAAAGCTAGTTCTTCAAAAGATCAACAAAATTAACAAACCTTTAACAAGTTTAAATATGAAAAAAGAAAGAGAAGATTCAAATTACAAAAATCAGAAATAAAAGTGGAGCAAGTCCCGGAAGCCCACATTCCGACCCTGACAAATCTTCCTCCGATCACACAGGTCACAGTTCTGAGCCCTGCCCCCATCAAAGCCTCCTCTGGCCATGTGGGTCAGTGGACCCAAGCACCGCCCACCTCCAAAGCTTCTTCTGGGTGTGCTGGACTCTGCAGCCATGCCAGTGGAAGCCCACACCCCAGCTGGCCTGTGCAGGTACCTGTGTTCTGGGCCAACTTCAGAAGCAGACACTGGTGAGAGGAACATATGCAGGGGTGGGGCTGACAAAGTGGTTCAGAGACCTACCTAGAGGTTTTGGAGGGTATATTGGGGAGGTGGAGATTCGCTGTAGTTCACTATGGGGGCAAGGATACTGATAGTGGAAGCACCAGGGAATTTTTTAATTTAATTAATGAATTAAAATTTTTTTTCTTTTAATTTTTTTACATCGTTGTTCTGTTTTGTAGTTTCATCTTCCTCTTTATTTTTTCCAATTTATTTTTTATTTTACTAATTATATTTTATCTCATTTTTTATTCTTTTTTATTGTTCTGCTCTTTTATGCTTGTTGTCTTTTTCTGTTTGTCTTGTTTATTTGTTGGTTTGTTTTTTTCAATATTTTGTTTTGTTATCTTCTTTTTTATTTTATTTACTTTTTTTTCTTTTGTCATTTTTCAGTGTCTTCAGTTCATTTAGCTTTTCTTTTAGTTTAGTTGTTTTGTTTTCTGTTTAGGTTAGTTTTATTTTTATTTTTAGTTTCAGTTTTTGAGCTCTCTTGTTTGGGTGTCTTCTTGTTTCTGGCTTTCCTTGTGTTTTGTTGTTATTGTTGTTTGCTTGTCAGTTTGTTTTTTGTTTACTTGTATTTGTTATTTGTCTTGGGTTTTATTTGTTTTCTTTTCTTTGTGTGTGTGTGTTTGTTTTTGTTCAGTTTGGTTTTTATTATCTGCCTTGGGCTTCCTTTGTCTTTTTTTTTTTTTTTTTCCGAGCCACGTGGTTTGCAGGGTCTTGGTTTGCAGGCCAGGTGTGAGGCCTGAGTCCCTGTTGTGGGAGCACCAAATCCAAGCCACTGGACTACCAGAGAAATTCATGTCCCAGGAAATATTATTAATTGGTGTGAGTTCTCATGGAAGTCCTCATCACGGCAACAAGACCCAGCTCCAACCAACTGCCTGCAAGCTCCAGTGCTGGACTTCTCAGGCCAAAGAACCAGCAAGACAGGAATACATCTGTACCCATCAACAAAAATAAGAAGACAAAGAAATATGTTACAGATGAAGGAGCAAGGTAAAATCCTAAAAGACCAAATAAATGTAGAGGAAATTGGCAATCTACCTGAAAAAGAATTTAGAGTAATTATAGTACACATGATCCAAAATCTCAGAAATAGAATGGAGGCATGGATTAAGAAAATACAAGAAATTTTTATCAAGGACCTAGAAGAACTAAAGAACAAACAAACAGTGGTGAACAACACAATAAATGAAATGAAAAATACACTAGAAGGAATCAATAGCAAAATAACTGAGGCAGAAGAACGAATAAGTGAGCTGGAAGATAGAATGGTAGAAATAACTGCCAAGGAGCAGAATAAAGAGAAAAGAATGAAAAGAAATGAGGACAGTGTCAGAGACCTCTGGGACAACATTAAGTGTCTTAATGTTCTAATTATAGGGATCTCAGAAGAAGAGAAAGAGAAAGTGTCTGAAAAAATATTTGAAGAGATTATAGTCAAAAACTTCCCTAACACAGGAAAGTAAATAGCCACCCAAGTGCAGGAAGTGCAGAGACTCCCATACAGGATTAACCTAAGGAGAAACATGTGAAGACCCATATTAATCAAGCTAACAAAAATTAAATTCAAAGAAAAAATATTAAAAGCAGCAAAGGAAAAACAACAAATAATATACAAGGGAATCACCATAAGCTTATCAGCTGATTTTTCAGCAGAAACTGCACAGGCCAGAAGGGAGTGGCAGGATAGATTTAAAGTGATGAGAAGGAAAAACTTACAGCCAAGATTATTCTACCCAGCAAGGATATCATTCATATTCAATGGAGAAATCAAAAGCTTTACAGACAAGCAAAAGCTAAAAAAAATCAGCACCAACACACCAGCCCTACAACAAATGCTAAAAGAACTTCTCTAGGTGAAAAACACAACAGAAGAAAAAGATCTAAAAAATAAACCCAAAACAATTAAGAAAATGGTAATAGGAACATACATATATACAATTACCTTAAATGTAAATGGATTAAATGCTCCAACCAAAGGACACAGACTGGCTGAATGGATATTAAAAAAATCACACATATATATGGTGTCTACAAGAGACTGACTTCAGACCTAAGGACACAAACAGACTGAAAGTGAGGGGGTGGAAACATATTCCATGCAAATGGAAATCAAAAGAAACCCAGAGTTGCAATACTCATGTCAGAAAATATGGACTTCAAAATAAAGACTGTTACAGGAGACAAGGAAGGATGCTACATAATGATCAAGGGATGAATTCAAGAAGAAGATATAACAATTGTAAATATTTATGCACCCACCATAGGAGCACCTCAATACATAAGGCAAATGCTAACAGCTAAAAAAGGGGAAATCAACCATAACACAAAAATAGTGGGAGACTTTAGTACTTCACTTACACCAAAGGAAAGATCATCCAGACAGAAAATTAATAAATAAACACAAGATTTAAATGACACAATAGGCCAGATAGATTTAATTGATGTTTATAGGACATTTCATCCAAAAACAGCAGATTACACTTTCTTCTCAAGTTCGCATGGAATATTCTCCAAGATAGATCACATCTTCGGTCACAAATCAAGCTTCAGTAAATTTAAGAAAATTGCAATCATATCAAGCATCTTTTCCGACCACAGCACTCTGAGATTAGAAATTAATTACAGGGAAAAAACCGTAAAAAACACAAACACATGGAGGCTAAACAGTATGTTACTAAATAAACAAGAGGTCACTGAAAAAAATCAAAGAGGAAATCAAAAAATACCTAGAGACAAATCACAATGAAAACATGATGATCCAAAACCTATGAGATGCAGCAAAAGCAGTTCTAAGAGGGATGTTTGTAGCAATACAATCCTACCTCAAGAAACAAGAAAAATCTCAAATAAACAACCTAACCTTACATCAAAAGGAACTAGAGAAAGAAGAACAAACAAAACCCAAAGTTAGTAGAAAGAAATAAATCATAAAATCAGAGCAGAAATAAATGCAATAGAAACAAAGAAAACAGTAGCAAAGATCAATAAAACTAAAAGCTGGTTCTTTGAGAAGACAAACAAAATTGATAAAGCTCTAGCCAGACTCATCAAGAAAAAGAAGGAGAGAATTCAAATCAATAAAAACAGAAATGAAAAAGTAGTTACAATGGACACCACAGAAATACAACACATCATAAGAGACTACTACAAGCAACTCTATGCGACGGACACCTGGAAGAAATAGACAAATTCTTAGAAAGGTATAACCTTCCAAGACAGAATCAGGAAGAAAGAGAAAATACGAACAGACCGATCACAAGTGCTGAAATTGAAACTGTGATTAAAAATCTTCCAACAAACAAAAGTCCAGGACCAGATGGCTTCACAGATGAATTCTATTAAACATTAAGAGAAGAGCTAACACCCATCCTTCTCAAACTCTTCCAAAAAATTACAGGGGGAGGATGACTCCAAGCTTATACTATGAGCCTACTATCACTCTATATCAAAACCAGACAAAGATACTACAAAAAAAGAAAATTACAGACCAATATCAGTGATGAACATAGATGCAAAAATCCTCAACAAAATACTAGTAAACAGAATCCAAAAACACATTAAAAGGATCATACACCATGATCAAATGGAATTTATCCAGGGATACAAGGATTCTTCAATATACGAAAATCAATCAGTGTGCTATACCATATTAACAAATTGAAGGAGAAAAACCATATGATCATCTCAATAGATGCAGAAAAAGCTTTTTACAAAAATCAACACAAATTTATGTTTCAAACTCTCCAGACAGTGAGTATAGAGGGAATGTACCTCAACATAATAAAGGCCATATACAACAAACCCACAGCAAACATCATTCTCAATGGTGAAAAAATGAAACCATTCCTCTAGGATCAGGAACAAGACAAGGATGTCCACTTTTGTCACTATTATTCAATATAGATTTGTAAGTCCTAATCATGGCAATCAGAGAAGATAAAGAAATAAAAGGAAAAAATATCGGAAAAGAAGTAAAACTGTCACTGTTTGCAGATGACATGATACTATACATAGATAGTCCTAAAGATGCCACCAGAAAACTACTGGAGCTAATAAGTGAATTTGGTAAAGTTACAGGATACAAAATCAATACACAGAACTCTCTTGCATTCCTATACACTGAAAATGAAATATCAGACAGAGAATTTAAGGAAACCATTCCATTTACCATGGCAACAAAAAGAATAAAATACCTAGGAATAAGCCTACGTAAGGAGGCAAAAGACCTGTACTCAGAAAACTTAAGACACTGATGAAAGAAATCAAAGATGACACAAATAGTTGGAGAGATATACCATGTTCTTGGATTGGAAGAATTAATATTGTAAAAATGGCTATACTACCAAAAGCAATCTACAGATTCAATGCAATCTCTATCAAATTACCAATTGCATTTTTCAAAGAATTAGAGCAAAAAAAAAAATACAATTTGTATGAAAACACAAAAGACCTCGAATACCCAAAGCAATTTTGAGAAAGAAAAACTGAGCTGGAGGAATCAGGCTCCCTGACTTCAGACTATACTACAAAGCTACAGTAATTAAGACATTATGGTACCAGCACAAACACAGAAATATAGATCCATGAAACAGGATAGAAAGCCCAGAGATAAACACACCCACCTGTGGTCACCTAATCTATGACAAAGGAGGCAAGAATATACAATGGAGAAAGACAGTCTCTTCAATAAATTGTGTTGGGAAAACTGGACAGCTGTATGTAAAAGAATGAAATTAGAAAACTTCCTAACACCATGTACAAAAATCAAATCAAAGTGGATTAAAGATCTAAATGTAAGGCCAGACACTATAAAACTCTTAGAGGAAAACCTAAGCAGAAGACTCTCTGACATAAATTGCAGCAAGATCATTTTTACCCACCTCCCACCTCCTAGAGTAATGAAAACAAAAATAAACAAATGGGACTTAAAAGCTTTTGCACAGCAAAGGAAACTATACACAAGAAGAAGAGACAAACCTCATAATAGGAGAAAATATTTGCAAAAGAAGCAACCTACAAGGTATTAATCTTCATAATATACAAACAGCTCATGCAGTTCAATATCAAAAAATCAAACAATGCAATCAAAAAATGGACAAAAGAACTAAAGAGATATTTCTCCAAAGACATACAGAAGGTCAAGAGGCACATGAAAATATTCTCAACCTCAGAAATTATTAGAGAAATGTAAAGTAAAACTACAATGATGTATCACCTCACACCAGTCAGAATGGCCAGCATCAAAAAATCTACAAACAATTATTGATGGAGAGGGTGTGGAGAAAAGGGAACCATCTTACACTGTTGGTGGGAATGTAAATTGATACAGCCACTATGGAGAACAGTATGGAGGTTCCTTGAAAAACTAAAAATAGAACTATCACATGACCCAGCAACCCCACTACTGGACATATACCTGGAAAAACCATAATTCAAAAAGACACATGCATCTCAATGTTCACTGCAGCTCTATTTACCATAGCCAGGACATAGAAGCAATCTAAATGTCCATAAACTGAGGAATGGATAAAGAAGATGTGGTACATATACACAATGGAATGTTACTCAGCTATTAAAAGGAATAAAATTGTGTCATTTCCAGAGACGTGGATGGACCTAGAGACTGTCATACAGAGTGAAGTAAGTCAGAAAGAGAAAAAACTAATATTGTCTATTAATGCATATATGTGGAATCTAGAAAAGTGGTACAGATGAACCTATTTGCAAAGCAGAAATAGAGACACATATGTAGACAACAAATGTATGGACACCAAGGTGGGGAAGTGGGATGAATTGGGAGATTGGGATTGACATATTTTCACAACTATTTATAAAATACATGACTAATGTGAACCTACTGTATAGCACAGGGAACTCTACTCAGTGCTCTGTGGTGACCTAAATGGGAAGGAAATCCAAAAAGGCGGGGATATATGTATACGTACAGCTGATTCACTTTGCTGTACAGCAGAAACTAACACCATATTGTAAAGCAAGTACATTCCAATGGAAAAAAAAAAAAGAAATGAAAGTGGATACATTAATACCAATTCTACAGAAATAAAAAGTATTATAAGAGAGTACTATGAACCACTGCATGTTAACAAAATTGGATAAACTATATGAAGTGGACAGATTCATAGAAACAAAACCTTCCAATCCTAAATCATGAAGAAATAGGAAGTCTGAATAGACCTATAAATAGTAAGGGGACTGAATCAGTAATTGCATCTCACTCAACAAAGAAAAATCTCTGGGTCTGATGGCTTCCCTGGTGACTTCTGCCAAACATTTAAAGTGGGACTAATAGTAATCCTTCTCATTTTTTCCCCAAATATTCAAGAGGAGAGATCACTTCTTAACTCATCCTATGAGACCAGAATTACCCTGAAACCAAAGAAAAATTCAATACATAAATAAGACAATTACAGATCAATATCCCTTATAAACACTGACATAAAAATCCTCAATAAAATACTACCAGATTGAATTCAATATCATATTAAAATGATTATACACCATGACCAAGTGGGAAATTCCTGGAATGCAAGGATGGTTCAACATAAGAAAATTGATCAATGTAATATAGTACATTAACAGAATAAAGGGAAAACTCACATGATTATCTCCATTTGACAAAATTCAACACTCCTTCATGATAAAAATACTCAGTGAAATAGAAATAGAAGGAAGTTACTTCAACGTAATAAAAGCCACTAATGAGAACACACAGCAAACATTATACTCAACAGTGAAAGACTGAAAGTGTTTATTTTAAGATCAAAAAAAAGGAAGGATGCCCACTCTTAACACTTCTACTTAATGAATTCTGGAAGTTCTAGCCAGAGCAATTAGGCAAGAAAAAGAAGACATCAAAATTGGAAAAGAAGTAAAATTATTTTTGTTTCCAGATGATATGATCTTATACATAAAAAACACTAAAGATTATACACACAAAAATACTGTTAGAAATAATAAATGAATTCAGCAAAGTAGCAGGACACAAAGTCAGCATTCAAAATCAGTTGTATTTGTATACACTACAATAATTAACCTGAAAGAAAATTTTGCACATAATTTCATTAGCAATAACATTAAAAAGAATAAAATGTATAAGAATTCCCTTAACCTAAAAATGAAAGACTTGTAAAATAAAAACTACAGGGGCTTCCCTGGTGGCGCATTGGTTGAGGGTCCGCCTGCCGGTGCAGGGGACGCGGGTTCGTGCCCCGGTCTGGGAGGATCCCACGTGCCGCGGAGCGGCTGGGCCCGTGGGCCGTGGCCGCTGGGCCTGCGCGTCCGGAGCCTGTGCTCCGCAACGGGAGAGGCCACAGCAGTGAGAGGCCTGCGTACCGCAAAAAAAAAAAATAAAAAAATAAAAAAAAATAAAAAATAAAAACTACAAACATTGCTGAAAGAAATTTTAAAATGCATAAATAAATGGAAATATATTCCTTTGTTCATGGATGGGGAGATTTTATATTGTTAAGATATCAATACTACCTAAAGGAATCTACAGATTCAATTCGATTTCTATCAAATTCCCAAAGATATGTTCTGCAGAAATAGAAAAATACATTCTGAAATTCACATGGCATGTAATAACCATGACAATCTCAAAAAGGAAGAACAACACTGGAGGACTTTCTCCTAATTTCAAAACTTACTACAGTAATCAAAACAGTGTGGTATTGGCATAAAACAGACGTATAGGCCAGTGGAATAGAATTGACAGCCCAGAAATAAATTTCCACATATATGGGTAAATGATTTTTGACAAGGGTTCTAAGACTATTTAAAGGGGGAAGAATAGTCTTTTCAACAAATAGTGCAGGGAAAACTATATACCAGACCAATATTTTATTATTTTTAGTTATTCTAATCAGGTAATTACTCTCTAGGTGACAATTTATTTCTGTCCTAGGAACAATGAGGTAAATTAGCAATTTCCAAAGTTTTCCTCCAGTCAGTCCATTTTAATGTCTGCTCTGGTACTGTTTATCACATTTGTAACATGCCTCCCTGTGTCTGATGGCCAAGAGTTCCAGAAGGACAGCCACTAGGGAACTTTCCACGAATGCTGAGATCCCCTGATCAATGTATGAAGGGAGTGTACACTGGAACCTGGAGTGAGGGAGTAGGGAGTTATGAATGGCTCTTACGATATGAATCCATTCAAGCATTTCCTATATTCCTAAAACTTTGGATTCATTCCTCTACATTGTACCAGAAAATTCTTTATCCTCAGTTGCATTTAGTATAGGTTATATTTTGTCCAAGTGCCATTCGAACAACAGAGTAAAAGTTAAGCCCACTGCCCACTCTCTCAAATCAAGAATCTCTTATAACTGTATGCATATCAGTATATCCAACCTAATCAAATCATGTTATTTTCTTCCTGGTATAGAACTTAAGGAATCAATTCCTACATATATTTCTCAGATTTCTGTTGAATTATATGTTATGCATTTTTTCAATGGATAAGCTATATTGTATTTATATCTTTGGGGCATGCTAGATGTGCCTCTAATTGAGAGTCTGAAGTCCATGACTGGGTAGAGAAAGTGAGTCTTAGAAGGGACTTGGAATAATTAACACAGGGTAGGCAGGTTTCTTCAGACAAGATAAGAGAAGCTGATTTTCCTGACAAGAGATGTTTATTAGGATATCAAGGGAAGGGATCAAGATAATCAGATTTTTAAAATCCACCCAAAAGTTTTCATTACAAAACTGAAGATGTTGATCTTTCCCAATCCCTGTCCAAACTGCACTATAATTTAGAAACATACCTGAACAGACTTTGCGTCTATATTTTGAATATCTCAGCCCTTTGGGTAGAAAAGTTAAAAAAATATTTTGGGGCCAAATGGAGAAGTTCTCTACTTCTTTGACCATGCCTGAGAGATTATAAGTTTGAATTTGCCACTTTCTTTCTATAAACTCTTCAGAACAGCCAGAAGCAGCTACCCTACACCACAGCTCTTATTTCCACCCCAATGTTCTATTGCTTCTGCCACTTGGGCTACCAAACCATGCATATAACAGGCACTCCACTACACAACAACTGTAACAGATAATTTAAGTAACTGTATTTCCACTGAAACACACTATCAGTATCGTATTTTCCACTGGCAATAATGTCATCCCTGTTTTTAAATATAAACACATCAAATAATAAAACCCAGGATCCCATCTTTAAAATTGGTTTCATGGAACCACTTATGATAATAAAATTCTCATTTTGTGTTTGGTGAGGATGATGGTAACCATTCTAGAAAGTTCAAGTGGAAAAGATTTAATACAGTAAAATAGATATTTTTACAAAAGTGATGAAAAGGCTAGATGTTTCAAGATTCAGGAAAACTGCTGTGGTTCTCAGATTTGCCATTAATAGTTAGGGAGTCATGAGGTTGCATGAACCATAGGAAACTTTTGGTCACAAACACCCCTGGCTCCTGATATGAGGCAGAAGGTTTCCGTGAAAACTTCTGGAAATTGTGGCAACAATTTCATGTTTGATAGCGCTCATATTTTTCTTGCTTCTACTGGAGGAATTATGATAAATTTTCCTTCTTCCAATTCTTACATTATTGTCTCTTATTTTCAGACTCTAAACCTGATCCTCTTGGTGGAGATTACAGGGAAAAACGTTTATGGGCTTCCAGCTGGGAGAGCATAGAAAGGGAGAAAGTAGTGCTGAGAAGGTATCGTGTCTCTAATTTCTGCTGTACTGTAGTTAATCATGGGGCAGATTAAGACTTGTTTATGACAGATTCTGTATGCCACCTTGAAAAACTAGGATCTTCTCCCAGCCTTAGGTTTCCAAGTAACACCTAATGTTTCTAAAATAAGGAAAAGAAAGATTAGATTTTTAAGGAAGATATCTTGAGTTACAGAATGAAAATAGACTAGAAAGATGAAATACTGGAAGCAAACAGATTGCTGAAGAGACTATTGCAGTATTCCAGGGAAATGAGACGATGAAGGCTAAAGTAAATGAAGTAACTACAGGGTTTAAAAGAAGGGATGGAGCTTCCCTGGTGGCGCAGTGGTTGAGAGTCCGCCTGCCAATGCAGGGGACACGGGTTCGTGCCCTGGTCCGGGAGGATCCCACATGCTGTGGATGAGGCAATTCCAGCCAGAAAAAATCTAGTGTGGAACACTCTCCTACTTTTGGGTTACAGAGATGGAATAAAGTGAATACCTGTAGTCTTGATCTTGACTATCTGATAAAGCCATTCTGCATTTTGAGAAAATGAAACAAAAATACAAGAAACAGTAGACAAGAAAGAAGAAATTTCTGTCCTTGGTTTGAGCCATACTTTTGTCTTATTTTTTATTTATTTATTTATTTTTTTTGCGGTACACAGGTCTCTCACTGTTGTGGTCTGTCCCGTTGTGGAGCACAGGCTCCAGGCACGCAGGCTCAGCAGCCATGGCTCACGGGTCCAGCCGCTCTGTGGCATATGGGATCTTCCCGAACCGGGGCATGAACCCGTGTCCCCTGCATCGGCAGGCGGACTCTCAACCACTGCACCACCAGGGAAGCCCATACTTTTGTCTTTGTAGTTTTCAAGGTTTGAATGAGAGCAAAGAGTCTTGTTTTTATGACTTTGAATGAAAATTCTGTATCACACTATGGAAGAAAGAGAGAGAGAAAGAGTGAGAAAGGGAGAGAGAGAAAGGGAGAGAAGAGAAAAAAAAAACACTGATTAATACTATGCGAAAATGGCTTAGTGATTTGGATGTTTCATGTTTCCTGACTTTATGTATTTTGCCCCATTTCTGGACTGTTCTTTCTGTTCCTTATCTGGATTCCCTCTATATTTCTTTCAATAATGTCCTCAAGACCTTCCACTAATCCTTCTTGGACCTTTCTTTCCAGGCACGCTTCTGTGTGTATTTCTGTCACAATCCTTACCATATTATAATTTATCCACGTTTATATATGAAACTTCCATGTGACTGGGAGTCCTTTGAATGGAAGGGCCATCTCCTACTTATTTATTTTGTACTTTCTAGGAGACTATTTCACACAAAGTTTTGCTCAATACAAGCTTGTTGAATAAATAAAGTGGGGTAATCCAGGTCCATGGGAAAATATTATTTTTCTCCTTACTGTGTCCAAGGCAAAATTTTATTATTTTCATTTATAGTGGATATCTATAAATTCTTGTTGTTATTTATCTACACAGTAAATATGGAATAAAAATATAAATGAATTATCATGAATATCCACATCAGTGTATTAACCCAGGTATCTGACCCACACTTTTTTTCAATTTTGCCTCAACTGTTTATTTGCATATTGATATTTATAGAAAAAAGCCCTATAAGAGACTGAAAACATGATATATTTACCAATGTGAGGTCATAACAAAATGAAAGACCAAAAGCTAACTCATAGTTCCAATTAATATTATTTAATTCAATTTCATTCAGTTCAGTTAAATGTTGTTTGGTTCACATCACCTTAATAGCATGCATTGGACATCTGCTACAAGAAATGAAGTTTGTTAGGCACTATAGGAGACACAAATATAAGACATTATCTACAAAAAAATGTTAATTTTAGTGAAACATAGAGGAGAAGAGTGTATACTTTGGGACCTACATCTCAAAGTTCAGTTTTGAAACACCTTAATCTCCTAGATTAACGTGATGTTACAACAGATTATTAATAAACTCAACCAATAGCTGGTCAGGTCTTTATGAGCTTTGAAATCATGCCTTCGATACTGCAATGCAGCATATAAACAATTAAGAAGTTTATACATATAAACAGAGTGCTGCAGTTAATCTACAAACAAATTCATTTTATATCAGATTTGTGACTTTTACACCAATGTATACTCATTTTGTGGCTGCCTCCCACTGTTTTGGCAAGGCTTTCAAATGTTTTCTTCCTCCCTCATCTTCCAGCAGGAAAGCCAACAGCTGTGGCCAAGGCAGCAATTTTGGCAGTGGTAATGCCCAGATGACAACCTCTGGAGTATCTCTCTCCAGCAGTAGCAGTGACATCTGGACTACTTTCCACACTTGAGAGCATCTTGGCTCATCTCCACACATACAGCTGCAGAACCATCACAAGAGCTATCTTCAAGTAGGGACACGGCATTGTGAGAGACAACGTTCTCTGATTAAGAGACAATTCACATTGTGTATATGTAAATGCATAATTACTGTATGTGTGTGTATTTTGTGAATAGGTTTAAGACTATAGTTTGTTTAAAAAAAGAGAGAATTAAATACACACTCCATGTCTTCAATTCACTGTAGTTATGTCTATATATTCAGGTTTACATATATGCATGTACATATACAGACACATCATCATCAGAGTCAACCATTCAGACAATTTAGCATTTGAGAGCTTTTGATTGTTATGGGATGAGACAACTTCCTTTATGAGTTCCTTTGGTACATAGATACTGTATATTTACTGCCAAACCATACATGGTTTGAGGAAGTAATATGTAAAGATGTAAATTACTTAAACATAGCATTACTACTGTTGAGGCAATTATAATCCTGCCACTGGGGATCCTGGTAAGTATTGTTATTAACTCTAGTGTTCATTTTTTCTTTCTCTAGTTCCATCAAAATGTGAGTATTCTACTTCACAAGCTCCAATAGTCATATGTGAAGTTGTTTCTCTCTCTACTTTTGTCAAGTCATTTTTAAAATTTATTCTCAGTTTCTGTAGTTATTTCTTATAGAAATAAGTTATTATTTGTTAAATTTAGTCACTTAGAAACTTGAGGGGAAAATTACTGACAAAGATTATTGGATAGTTTTGACAACCTCACCAATAGAAAATATTCTTTGAAAAGTTACTTATTTTAAATAAAATTATTAGATGACCTAGATTTTTAAGTTGATATAGGATGATGTAGTTAAGCCAATATCCAAGTCAAAAGGGAGAGTAGTACATGAAATTAATAAAGATTAGATGATTAGACAGAAAACCTATCTCATTGTTTTATTCAAAGTTCAGGCAATTTATAAGCATGTGCCCTTTTATTTATTTATTTATTTTAACTGTGTTTTCAATCTCACATTCAACTAAGTACAATTAACTCAGTACAATTAGTACTTATTGTGCATGCAGACTTGTGTATGCTACAACCTTCTAGCTCAGGGTTTTATCAAGGCTTGCTTTGCCTGTCTTGGTCCTCAGATCTCCCTGTTAAATTTCTGGCTGGTCTGCTGGTCTATTGCTCACCCCAACTAGTGACAAAATCACAAGCTAGCTGGGCTATTGGCCTTCCCTAATTTTCTGCCACTGAGATCTCTAAGTGTTTGACATCTCTGCAGGTCCCAGCATTTCCAGAATTCTTCTCCAAATGAAATCAGCCCCCTCCCATGATCTTTGTATCATTTTTGTGCCATGGAGCTGAAGTGAGAGGGTAGGAGCCACCTCTGACTAAAAAGTCACAGGCTCTCTTGTTTCTACTGAGATTCAATAGATTTTCTTGAATATACACTTCACATTTTGCTATATGACTTCCGTTGATTTTAGACTCTTTAAATGGATATTTTAAAAATAATTTCATCTGATTTATCATTGCATTTTGGAAAGAGGATTTGGAGAAAGGATTAACCTTATTCAGCCATTCTGAAAGTTCCATCCTCTCTGTTTCCTCTGTTTTCCATTAGCTCATTCCTTCCTGCCTTCTTTTGGGCTCTTTGAACCTCTTCAGTGTACTTAATGTTTTCTTGAATATATCTTTGTGCATTTTTTCCAACATCCGTTCTTGGGATTGCAATGCAATATTTAACTTTTCAGTCTATTTGAAATCAACTTTTTAGTACCTCAAGTGAAACATATAAGATTTACCACCATATAGACCTCTTTATTCTGCCCTTATATTTTACTTATATTATTTGGGACATATATAAGCATTGCATTCCATCAGACAATTTTATGGTTTTTGTTCTTAAACATAACACATATAATAAAGAACTATAAAAGGAAAGAATAGTTTGTTATATTTTCGGTACATTTATTATTTCAGTTGCTATTTTTTCATTTCTGATATTCCAAGGTGACTTTGGTAGCATTTCCTTTCTGTCTGAAAGAATTACTTAAGCAATTATTTGAAAGCACATCTGCTGACCAAAAACTTCTCTAAGATTTTCTTCATTTGAGAATATCTTTATGTTGTTTTGCTCCTGAAAGATATTTTACTGGATATGGAACGCTGGGCTTTCAAAAACTTTTCTTGTCTTCAGTTTTCAGCATTTTGACTATGATATAACTGGGAATGGATGTCTTTTTCTTTTTTTAGGTTCACTGAGTTCCTTGAATCTGTAGATTTACACTTTTCACCAAATTTTGGAAATTTTCAGCCTCTTCTTTATTTTTATTATTTTTTTTTTCTGCACCTTTCTTTTTTTCTGAGATTGTGATGACATGAATGTCAAAATTTTTGGTATTATCCCAAAGGTCTCTGAAGCCCTTCTCATTTTTTTCAATCTGTTTTTCTATTTTATTCAAATTAGATAATTTCTATTAATACATCTTCAAGTTCACTGACTCTTTCCTTGGTCATTTCCATTAGGTTATTGAGCCCAACCAGTAACTTTATTCCAGTTACTACATATTAAATTTAAATATTTCCATTGGCTTCCTATACCTTGAATTTCTTCAATGATATTTCTGCCTTTCCATTCATTCCAAGAGATTCACTTTATTTATTGGAATATTTTTGTAATATCTGCTTTTTAATGTCTATGTCATTAAATTCCAACATATGTGTCATCTCAGCTTTGAAATCTGTTGAATGTCTTTTCCCAAGTGAATTGAGATTTTCCATATATATATATATATATATATATATATAGACATACACACACATATTTGTTGATTAAATTCAATTTTATCCCAAGGCATTTTGAAAGCATGTTATGAGACACTAGGTCTTATTTAAATCCTATAGAGAGTATTGGTCATTTTGTTTTAGCAGGCAATCAACCCAGTTGGGTTCGGACCACCATTTTAATTCCTTTTTGAGGGGTGAAATATCAGTGTCCACAATGCTTTTCAGATCAGTCATATATATGCATTACCCAGTGTGCAGTCTCTGACCTAGGCAGCGTCTTTCTTTAAATTTAGTTCTCAACATCTATGATATGCTGCTTAGGGTAGGATTCATGAATACATAAAATAAGAGTAAGTACAGAAGTTCATTAATAAAACAAGGGGGTCACTTTCCAAAACTACTCTCTCTCCACACTTTCTCTGGCATTTTCTGGGACCCTGGGCTCCTCTTTTTGGTTCTCTGGTCAGAAAGCAATTTTTTTTTCTTTTTTTAACACCATTCTGCTGTGTACTTCCCACAACTGTGGGACAAACATTGAGAAGCCAGAGAGAGAAAGAAAAACAACATGGATATGTACTGATACTCTTGGGACCACAGTTTCTTAAATTAGAAGGAAGTTTTCTCTCTTTCACAGTAGTAGGCTCTTAAATATCCCCAGGACAAAAACGCCATGGGAATCCTTGGTGGCTGAGACAAAAATGAATTTAAAAAAAGAAAAAGAAAAACAATGAGGCATTTCCAGCACTCTCTCCAAAAAATTAAGAGAACCCATTCTAACTACCCACAGAAGAACTACAGGAGATTTGTTGGAGCGTTCTCTTGCAGTGTCATTGCCCATTTCTGGCTTTCCAGCCATGTTGAATCCAGTCCTGAGAGTACTAGAAAGAAAAAATAGTAAACCCACTGCCAGTTTGATGTAACTCTGAACTCTATTCTTCTCCAATCTGCTGGCTACTATTTGCTTTTCAGAGTCCTCAAAC
The DNA here is from genome assembly GCF_963924675.1 of Phocoena phocoena. Lineage (NCBI taxonomy): Eukaryota > Metazoa > Chordata > Mammalia > Artiodactyla > Phocoenidae > Phocoena > Phocoena phocoena. The sequence goes on from NC_089235.1 coordinate 22,026,829, forward strand.
AGTTTCTGTAAACATTCTGTCCAGGTTTTATAGCTTCATTGAGTGAGAGAGGCAGAATATTCTTACTTTATTTCACCCAATATATTTTGCTACTGTACCCATGTCTTCACCCATAACTCTAGTTGAGAATCATATATGACGTTTTCACTATTGGTGTTCAAACTCTAGTCACACACACATACACACACACACACACACACACACACACACACACACAAACACACCATCCCCAGAAATACATCTATATTGTTTAACAAGGCTTTGCACAGATCTCTCTTACTCTTTTTTGCTAGAGTTTAATCTGAGGACAGTTCTGTTAATCCATAAGGAAAATAATTTGAATATAAGTAAACCCCTTGAGTATATGAGTCTGGCAGAAGGAGTGATTTTTTCGCTCTTTTTTTTCACCATGCATGCCAATTTTTTCTTTTATTTGGTACCAATTTACTCATGAAAGAATAATTGTATGAATCCTTCCTGCCCATTCCCTGTAGTGGAATGCATTGCCTCTAAGTTACAACATTCCTGTCAGAAAATGTACTTTTCTGAACTATGATTGTTTGTAAAATATGTGATTGTAACCTGCAACTTAAAGACCTCCATGTCACTTCCTTCTGTCTAGGTATTTGTAAAATTAATTTTTGTGGGTATTTTGAATGAGTAGCAGGAATGCTGAGTCTTCTGTGGGTCAGAGGCAATTCAGAAGACCTGGGACTTTTTTCAGCAATAAAGATCCTTTAAATAAATGACCTCATTATTTAAAGAACTTTACAGGGCAGTGACATTATCACCAAGTAAATATTTTTAAAAATGATCTCTTAAGAAACTAGAAAAAATAACAAATGAAGCCCAAAGTTAGTGGAAGGAAGAAAATAATAAACATCAGATGAATATATGAAATAGATACTAAAAAGATAATAGAAGAGCTCAGTGAAACTAAAAGCTGGTTCCCTGAGCAAAACTGACAAAACTTTAGGTAGACTCACCAAAAAAAAATGTATATGAGACAAGGCTCAAATAAGTAAAATCAGAAATGAAAGAGGAGATGTTACAACTGATATCTCAGAAATGCAAAATATCATAAGAGACTACTATGAACAATTATACATCATCAAATTGGACAACCTAGAAGAAATGGATAAATTCCTAGAAACATACAGTCATCCAAGGCTGTATCTTTTCAAGAAGATACAGAAAATCTGAATAGACCAATTTAAGGAGATTGAATCAGTAATCAAAAACCTCCTAACAGGGCTTCCCTGGTGGCACAGTGGTTGAGAGTCCACCTGCTGATGCAGGGGACACGGGTTTGTGCCCTGGTCCGGGAAGATCTCACATGCTGCGGAGCAGCTGGGCCCGTGAGCCATGGCCGCTGAGCCTGCGCATCCAAAGCCTGTGCTCCGCAACGGGAGAGGTCACAACAGTGAGAGGTCCATGTACCGCAAAAACAAACAAACAAACAAAAACCTCCTAACAAACAAAAATCCAGGACCAAATAATTATAAACTGGAAAAAAATATTTGGTTTCCTTTGAATCCAAAATATTTATTTTTAGCCATTTACTTTTAAAGAACATGACACATACAAAATTTCTTTCTTATTGGTGTCTTCAAATTTCATCACCAAGTTACAGTACTTGCAGGACATTTGGAGATGTTTATAAACAGAATTCTTTGTATCTCTAAGTGAACACAAAAGTAATAGCCAAAACAAAAACATACTTGTTGGCAAAAAAAAAAAAAAAAAAAAGTCATGCTTCATGTAGCTTTTCCTTCCTTTATTGGAAGAGAAAAATATAGAAATTTCAGGGTGGTTTGCCTCCATCTTCTAAAAAGGTGTTGAATGAATGAGTGGGAAATCAAGTTTATCTATAGCTCTCATGATATTTAGCCTTTCTTGCATATATACACATGTTCATGATCATGGACTACTTACAGTTTGCCAATAGTAAGGGATGTTGATTTTATTTACTTATCCTAAGAACCAGAGAAAGTACAATCTTTGGAGAGACTCAGACTATGAAATGTTTTACGATAACAAATAATAAATATTTTGGATTTATAGTTTAATTTGTGGCTTTTCATTTAAACTTAAATTTTACCTATAATCCATTTTTTACTTCTTGAGATATTTATATATTTTAAGGCCTATGCTGAATCTTATCAGAGAAATTGAGACCCGAGGCTGAGATTGCTAGTTTCTTACCTAATAATCACTCTTATGTTGTTCCTTTTATAATGGATTCCTGAAATTTTAATTTAATTTAATTTAGTTTTTTGGCCATGCCACGTGGCTGGCAGGATCTTAATCCCTCGACCAGGAATCGAAACTGGGCCAGGCAGTGAAAGTGTGGGGTTCTAACTTCTGTACTACCAGGGAATTCCCTCCTGAAATTTTTAGAAGATGTCAATGGGTTTAGCAAAAAATTGCTGGCATTGAGTATGGCTTCTGTGAATGCTTCTAAATGTGTCTCTAATGGCAAATCCTGTCTTTTACTCTTGCTAATGGCTCCCTTCATCATTTATAAATTGTATACATGACTATTAGAGCTCCAGCAATCATCTTGTGAGAACAAAGAGAGCTCGTAGATGGAAACCACAGGATAAGGACACAGAAGAGAAAGATGTGAGGAGCCTAGGTCAGTGAGGTCACTGTGAAATGACAATATGATGCTAGGGTGTTATGAAGGAGAGGGGAAAAGTCCTATTTTATTGAAGCTATTGTTATTTTGTGTCTTTGTTATTAACAGCCAAAGAAATTTCCTAGCAGATACAAGATATATAGTGCATACCAGTGGTTGTCCTTCTATAATACTTTTCTTTTCGTGAAAATGTTTTCTTCCCCTATTTCAACTGTATAATTTTAATGAGACTTGTCATCCTTCTATAAATGTCTAGCTTTTTTCCCCATTATTGATTGGTTCAGAGTTGGCACCTGAACTAAGCTGTGCAAAACATCTAATTCCTACCTCAACTGTTGATTGGTCTTGAAATAAACATGTGTCCTAAGTTGCACCTGTTGAAGTGTTAAAGGATCTTTGAATTTAGCACTGGAGAAAGACAAAATAAAACAACAACAACAAAAATAGCTTCTAACACCTCCCTGGTGGTGATATAATCAAAGGTAAAGCCTGGGCTCTATTTGCAGCCCTATTTCCTACCCAACAGAGGAGCTGGTCAGAGAAAATGGAGACAACCTTCAAAGGGATCAGTTTTAAAAGACTGGAAAAGAGAGGAGAGTTCTGGTCATTTTCAAGTCCTTGGTTTCAAGTTGTCCTTGGAGCTGGGCTACCCTTTTCTTTATCCCTGAGATATATGTTACAGTTCATTCTACCTTTTACCTAAACTTCTTAAAATGGAAGTGCTTATACTCTTCAATCAAAAAGTAATGATCAAGCAGATTAATTTGGGTCATTCTATTGTGTACATGGGATACAAACACATACTTATCTGTTTCTCTGCATAACTTGAATTATGTCAATAAATCAGGCTGAGCAAAAAGTGATGCATTCAAATTAGCTGTTGCCAGAGAGCCTTATTCTTTAAGAAGTTTAAGGTGTTATTTATTCCCACTCACATTCTGAAGTCAATATTTCAGCCCAAGTCTTATAGTATGACTTGAATTTTTCTTTCTTTTGGAAGCCCTAAGTTTTGTTGCTTACCTTTTTTTCTCCTTCACTTTTGTTTGCTGCCTGGTAACATATCTGCTTGATTCAGCTGAAAGGAGGGAAATGGCTAGTCATCATTCTATATCTGTTTATCTAATTAACTAGTTTTAGGCATCAACAAAGGAAACCACACTAGGCAAGGGATAACAAATGTGATCAGGATATAGTAACAAAGTAGCTCCTTTCAATGAACTTAAAGACTAATAATTATATAAAGATAAATGCAAAGAAATCATGATGATAGGAATATTTACAGTGAACAGTGGGTAGTCACTACACTACAGACAAGAGTGTAGTCAAATTTACTTTAGAACTGGGAATTTTCGGTAAAGGCTTCAAAGAGTCAAAATAGAATGAAGTCTTGAAAGATGAGCATAGCTAAGAAGTTGAAGAAAATTATTGTCTTTCTAAATAGTTTTTGCTGTTGTTGTTTGTTTGTTTTTTGTCTGTAGGTTAGGAAAATATTTGACAAGTTAAGAACTAGCATTGGGTAACTAGGCAGAAGCAAGATCATGGAAGAAGTGGTATGATTTGCCAACAGTTTGGTATTTCTCCATTAGTAATGAAGAATAACTGTTGAATGGTTTCAGCAAGGTCACTCTGATTACAGTGTAGCTTCATTACGTGTATATTATGAAAACCTGAGTAAGGATAAATCAGTGGACATAAATGAAGCAAATATATTTGAGAGACCATAAAGATATAGAATTTCTAATACTAAATAGGCAGACATGTATAGGTGATTAAAATGACCACAAACTCTACTTGGAGTTTCCTCTTCTTGAACCTAGGATGGTTTGCATGAGTAGTTTGACTGATAAAAGGTAGCAGAAATGACACTGTACCTTTTTCATACACAGGCCTCAAGAGATGGGTATCTACCACTACTCCACCCCTGGAACACCCTCTTGGAAACACTAGGCCCTAAGCCATCATTTTTTTTTTTTTTTTTTCGGTACGCGGGCCTCTCACTGTTGTGGCCTCTCCCGTTGCGGAGCACAGGCTCCGGACGCGCAAGCTCAGCGGCCATGGCTCATGGGCCCAGCCGCTCCGCAGCATGTGGGATCTTCCCGGACCGGGGCACGAACCCGCGTCCCCTGCATCGGCAGGCGGACTCTCAACCACTGCGCCACCAGGGAAGCCCGAGAGAGTGTTTTTAAAGAAGTTAATGACAGGAATGGGAGATTAGGTGAGGTGGTGGTAGAAGGTTTTCCTTGAAGTAGGAAGAATTGCTAAAGTTAAGTCAATTGAGATGTAGACTACAAAGAATTTATTACATTTGACAGTGTTTTACATGATCAAAGCCATTGCATGTTTTGTCTGTTTCCTCTCCCTACATCCACTCAGTCTATGTTTCACTCCTTTGTACCGCTCAATCCTACTTGAATTCAATTTTTATTTTATGTATCCATGGCCCCCTCTACCAATTGTGAAAGAACTGGAATACCCCATGAAGGTCTTTCTTGAATCCCTGACAGCACAGAATTCAGCAACATTTCCTAGACTAAAGTGCAGAATCTCAGAGCAGCACCACTGAAATGCCAAAGTTGCATCACAGATACTCCTGATTTGGTTACAACCGTATTCATGACAAATGAAAGAAACACCATCTCTCTTCCCTCCAAGGGGTCCAGGTATACAGCTTCCTTGGGTATCATCTTTCCCAGAATGCCAGGCTTAGGTACCGTTTCTCCTCATATCACATCTTGCTAATTCTGCTTTCCTTTCTCCCTCTTCCCCTCTAGCCTGTGGGTGTTCTGGCCTCATGAATAAGATTTAGACTTTTGAAATATATGAGGCATAGCCACCTCCCACAATAGTATATGTATATATATATATATATATATATCTATTAGGTATGTATATGTATATATTGTATATTACATATTTATAATAATACTATTATTTTCATATATTTTTTTCAGAATTGTCTAAGAGTAAGTTGCTTATATAATGATACCTTACCTCTAAAAAACTTCAGTTTGTATTTCCGAGGATTAGCACTCTTTAAATAACTTATGTAACAACTTTTGTAAGTCTCCAAACCATGATACCACCAAATACAACACATTTTAATGAAGCAACAATACCACATACAAAAATAATATATCAAATATTTTTGTGAAAAAATAGTTTTTACTGACTGAAACAAACACTTATATCTCTATACCATACCATATAAACCAAAATAATTGCTCTGTTGTTTAAAATAGATTAATAAAAAAATATTTGATCTAAAAAAGCTTCCTCCTTCAATTTTAACATCGGCAGAACATTGAATAGTCACAATAAGAAGCTACAAATTCAAAACGAAATTGTGAGAAAGGTGTTTAATAGAATGAAACAATTTTGTACAGCATTGCAAGCAACATTTATTAATTAAACATATTAGAATATTTGCAATGCAATTTATAAATGTAGATGTGCAGCATGCTCTAGTCAAAAATGTGTAATAGCTGTGGCTTTGTGAAATGATTTGGTACCTTCCATAGTATAGAATATAGAAAAATACAGATGACTGATTTGAATCAACGTGGTTTCCCATGGCATGTCACTGTGGGAATCTTAATGATCTTCTACCTGGATTGTTTGTCTGACTCCCATTTTCTGTTCTGTGGTGTGTGGATGTAGACTATGCTGAAGATAATTTGAGACTAATTACTAGCCATGTCAATGGCAATTCACCTTCAATGATCAACTATATTTTTTCTTTTAAGAAACCTTTTCTTGGCTGACAATGAAAGTAAGATTTCAGACTGTTTTCTGGTTTCTGTGTTCCCAAGAGTGTTTTTCTTCCCCTTGAAACACCAAGAATCATTTAATCATAAACAAAAGTTTAGATTTTATTTGTATTTAGAATAGATGCTAAGGATGAAAGCAGAAGGTTACTGTGGCAAAGGTGTACAAGGCAAGAACTCAGCCCTAACCATTATTTATTTTATTATATGAACTTAAAGCAGTACAGAGGCAAGTGTAGTGAGTGCTAGATAAATATTCACTATTGTGTTATCTTGCTTTTTCTTATATCGTATTTCAGCCATCTTGAAGAGCAACACGCATGATAACCTCATAGGTGCAAACTGTATAATATATTCTAACTTCAACCTTCAAGTTAACACTGAAGTCTTAGGCAACAAAAATGAATAAATTATGGTCTTATAAACATTTATTTAAAAGTTTTGAGGCCATATAAAATCAGGTGAGCACAAAATAAATGGAGAATTTACATTTGTATCGTTTATCTGTAAGAAAACTCTATTGTGTTAATTTGGGCACACAATCAAAAGTAGACATTACCTTTTACTAAAAATATCATTTCTTATTTTGATGATCTGAATTTAAGGATGGTATTATTAGTTTTCACAAAATTCCCGAGGGAATTGAGGAATGCTTGAATTGTGATTTATTTTTTACTTTGCTTTTTATCATTTTATAATTTGTCTTCTATATGAGGTAATTAGACTGAAGAATAATGTAAGGGAAAGAGTCTTGATTTTAGAATTAAGCATAATTACATTGTAACCCCTGACAACTAAACTGCTTCCTAGCTGTGTGTTCTCTGGAAATTTATATATCATTTGTTTTCTCCTCAGGGAATATTATGTATTTAATACCAGGCAAAATAAAAATGGCTCCCATTCAAAACAAAAAAAAAAAATTGAAACTTTAAACTTTGTAACTTATGTAAGAGAGATTTCTGAAGTCGCTACAGTGGAAATACAGAGAAAAAAAAATGGAATTGATTAATTTACAGCAGATGCAAGATTTTGACATGATTTTGATAATTCTCATTATGAGATAATTGATATCTATACTGTATACACACTTTGTAGGTTTAACAATGTTCTCATTTAAAATAATCTCCTTAAATGTTAATGTTCATTTGATTATTGATTCCCAAGACACGGTGTAGTACTAAACAAGTATAATGATTAAAATGGGACTAAACTTCCTTCAGGAGAGCAACTTTCTTTCAATATATTTTGAATATCTGATTACATTACCTGGAGACAAAATGTGGTTCAGATAGATATATTTATTTTAATAAAATAGGGACCCTATGTATACCACAAAATATGGTATGTTAGAATATTTTATGAAATAGCATTAGGCTCATGGAAAGCCACTGATACCTAAAAAATTGGGTTTAATAACTAGAAAAATCAACCTCTTTTATGATGGATGTTCACTCAACTTTTTGTGGTAATCATCTCATGTTGTATGTAAGTCAGATCATTATGCTGTACACCTTAAACTTATACAGAGCTGTATTTCAATTATATCTCAATAAAAATGGAAGGAAAAATTATATGTAAAGTAAAAGTAAAACAAATATTTTAAAAGAAAAAAAAAAGCAACTTATTCTATAGTCATTGACTGTTGCCATGAGTTTAGTGAAGAAAAAATACAGATAGAATAATTGAAGTATATGTACAATGAAACTTGACCTTTATGGAATACATATATTTGATATATAGCTCATCAGTAAAACATGAGAATATTCTTGGATAGAAAAATTATAGGCTGGAACCCAAAGGCCAGAGTCCCATGTAAACTGATAAATTAAAGATGCTACATAATTTTTTGTTTCTTATCAAATACAATACTTAAATATGCTTTCCCTGTGGCATGCTAAAGTGTAAGAATAAAACCTAACAATTATTCTATACACCTATTTTTTCAAAGGTGCAGTTTTCTATTATTTTTGCAACAAAGCATGGAATCTATCTAAAATGACCATGGTCTTGTCAAAAATATTTAAGAAGCAAATTTGAATGGGCTGTCAATGTACAAAGTTGGGATATTTAAAAAAAAAATAAATGCAGTGTATTGAAACATATCAAATACTTTTAAATCCATGAGCTTATTATTGATATTAAAAAACAACAGCAACAAAAACCTGATTGATCACCTTTGGAAGAAAATAGGTAACAAACTCATTACTTTGAAAATTACTACCGAAAAAAAAAAAAAAAAAAAAGGAGGAGAAAGAGGAAAGTGGGGCATGGGCAGAGGAGAACAGACATTTTCTAGATTATTGTACAAGAACTGTTCTTTAAATTAGCTTAACAAATTGATAATAAAAGTGATGAATATACCACCTATGAATTAGTTTTTCTACCAACCAAATGGATAAAATCTGATCAGGCCTCTAGACCTAACTATTAATTTACAAGAAATAAAGAAGCAGAAAAATGTGTTAAATGACACTATGTGGATACAACTGGCAAAATCTAGAGTATGGGAGACAGGGCAAATATTCTGTTGTGTGTTTTTTTTTTTTAAGCACAATAATAACAGCTTTTAAAAGCAAAGGGCAAAGAGAGATGAGTAAGATTTAAAGGGAGATAACAAACTAATAAGCAAATCACAAAATATAAAAGTTATTTGTGGGCTTCCCTGGTGGAGCAGTAGTTGAGAGTCCGCCTGCTGATGCAGGGGACACGGGTTCGTGCCCCAGTCCGGGAAGATCCCTCATGCCGCTAAAAGTTATTTGTGTCCTGAATAAAACCCTGTTTAAGAATTATAAGTACTGAGCCTGTGCGTCTGGAGCTTGTGCTCCGCAACAAGAGAGGCCGCGACAGTAACAGGCCCGCGCACCGCGATGAAGAGTGGCCCCCGCTCGCCGCAACTAGAGAAAGACCCAACACAGCCAAAAGAATTATAAGACAATTGGTACAATGTGAATACTACATAGATATTTGAGGATATTAAAGAATCACTACAAATTTTTAGGGGTAAAATGATATTTGAATATGTTTTCAAAAAACTTTAAAGTTGTTATCCTTTAGTTATATAATGAAATGTTTACAGATAAAATGATAGGTTATCTGTAATTTAATTCAACATTATTTTGTAGAAGTCAGTGGGGTGATAGATCAAAATGAAGTTGGTTGGGAAATTGATCATTGTTGTACCTTGATGATGGGTACATGCAGATTCATCATATTATAATAATTTTTCTCATTATTCTTGTATAGCTTGGAAATTGTCTATAATAAAATTCTAAGAAATAAGAACACTTGGATCCTTAGATAGAGAGGAGTCTGAGGAAATGTGATCTGTGGAGAATTAAACTACTTCTGCCCTGTGACCGTTTGTAGACTCAGGATGCTGAACCTCAGATCGGGCCAGGAGACCAGGCCTCAGGTTACATGAGTGAAGAACTGGAAATGAGAACCCCACATAAACTGTAACCCCCAATAACAAGATGAACTGGAAAAAGTATACATCTACTAGAAAAAACATGGCAACAAGGAAATTAAATTCCTCTGTTTTGCTCTAAGTGGGGATAGATGGACAATCTAAAGACACCAAAAGTGAAGCTAACAGACAAACCCAGATGGCATCATATTCTACAGGATAACTTTCACTAGTCAGTGGATTAAAAAAATATCTACTGGGATAACTATTACATATTAAACTTTAAAGGGGAAGAAAAATCATTAGGTTTGTCAGAATTGTTAGGTTGGGTTTGTACAAATCAAACATAAAAATAAATTATTAAAATAATTGGGGAAATATGATTATAGGTTGTGAATTAGAGGACACTAAGGAATTATTTTTAATTTTTAAGTACGCTAATAGCACTTGTCTTTGTAAGAAAATGTTCGTACTTTTAAAGATGCATATTGAAGTAGGTAGTTCTGAAACATTACAACATTTGAAGTATGCTTTACAGATGTGTTACTTAAAGTGTGGTCCCTAGACCAGCAGCATTAGACTCACCTGAGACTTATGAGACATGTAGAATCTCAGTCACCACCACAGACCTATTGAATCAGAATTCACATTCTAAGAAGATCCCCAAGCGATTTTTATAGACATTAAAATTTTATAAACTTTGATCGTAAAAACTGCAACAAAGAAAAAAAAATGAAGATAGATGAAGACAAGGTGGCAGAATTTTCGTTGTGTTAAATTTGTCAAGGACACAAGATTAATCGTACCATTATTCTTACTCTTGTATGCTTTGGATATTTTTATTATTAAATCTAAAAATATAAAAAGAGATAGCACAAAATTCAAAGTCCAACAGACTAATTTGCATAATTTCATCTATACCTATTCCTGCTCTGTCTCTAAAACTGTATAATTTTAAAACTCAGTTCTACTATGTTGATGTTAAATAGAGATGTTGCTACTACTTAAACTACAGGGTGTACTGGAATGTAGAAAATTCTGATAAATAAGGTTAATTTTCCCTGAAACTCATGATAAACTAGAAAATTCTGTCATGAAATTACTAAAATGTTCAGCATTAAATTATGAACACAAGTTCTGGTTTATGATAATGTAATTATATTAAAGCATAACTATAAAAATGGACTATTTTTATTATACATCTTGGCAAGAATCAATATTAAATTATACTGTATTTGGTGATTATAGGATCAAAGTTGTAGTAATCAGAAAACAGGAAGAGCTAACATTAAATTATATGATTCTTAAAATGGTCAGAAAGTAATAATCAAATTGTATTTTTGTGTATAGAGATAACTATGAGGGAAATTATTTTCCGTATTATACCAGACTAGAAAAAAATCATTGCACATGTAAGTTTGAAAAGCTGTAGAGATGTAACACAAAGTTAAATTGAAAGCCAAGAAAATGACAATTTCCATGCATATAGCATATAAAAATTACATTTTGAAGCAACAGGGCTATAATAAAACTACAGCATCTTCAGCCAATTCATGTGCGAACTAGTATGACCAACACCATTCTTATGTCTATTCAAATCCACAACAAAATTAGAGAAAAAAACAGAAGGCAAAATCATTTTGCATTGTACATCTGTAAATGCACTTTCTGGGTAATATTCTAAACTTATTTTTATCTTTCTTTGTGTGTGGAAGTATTGTTTTTTTCAGTAACATATATTTTTTTTAATTATAAAGGTAAAGTCAATATTTCCCCAGGAAGATTTCCACCTTTCTTTCCAAGGAACATAATGGACATATTTACAGAAAGCTATCACTAAACTCTATATTCATGGAATTAATAGATCAAATCAGACCCAAGAGTATTAATCAAATTTAGATGAGTGTTTGTTTTTATTTTTTACTGTAAGGACACCTCACACTTTATTAAAACTCAAGGAGCTTTAGTTTGTGTGGGTTATATTTATCAGTAATTTGTATATTGTAAGTTAAAAGAGTAATTTTTAAAAATTGATTTTAAGATAACAATAAGAAGCCCATTACATATGAGTCATATTTTTAAGAATAATAGCTGTATTTTCAAGAAGAAAAATATCAAGGAGAAAAGTGGCATTATTTTACATTTCTATAAATATCTTTAATATCTGGCTCAGTAGAAGATAGCTGGATTCTCATATCTATTTCTATATCCAATCCATGTGATATTACAAGACATTCTCCATAGTGGTTATGCAGGTTGTTCTGCATCTTGAACACTGCATAATTTCCATATTTTTCTGGTTACTGGTTCTAGGTGATTTGCAGTGATAATTCATTATAATTTAAATTGTCATTTCTATAATGAGTAATGGATTGAGCACCCATTTTGTATGTGTAAATAAGCATTTGTGTTTCCACTTTGGGAAATGTCTGTTGAAGCCTTTGCCGATTTTTCTGTTAGGTTGTCTATCTTTTCCTTACAAGTTTGCAAGAATATTTTGCATATTTCTTTATCAGATATATGTTGCTGGAATAACTTCTACCACTTTGTTCATCCTCTCTTAATGGACATTAGATGAATAACAATTGTTAATTCTAATGTAGATCAGTTTATTGATTTTTTAAATATTTAGCACATATGTCTATTTTTAGAAATTTTTGCTTTCTTGAAAGTCATGAAGATGTCTCTGGTCGTCTACTAAGAGCCTCATCGCTTAAATTCTTATTTAAATATGCGATCTATATGGAATTTGCTTTTATGCGTGGAGTGAGAAAGGGATTTGATACATTTGTTTTCCATGTGGAAAACCACTGACACAGCCCCATTTACTGAAATAACCATTCTTTTCCCACCATATTTTAAAGTTACTTTTTTTCATAAAATATGTTCATATATGTGTTACGTCCATTTCTGGACTCTATTTTCTCTTCTGTTGGTTGTTGTATCTCTTTGCACCAGTATCAGACTCCACTAATTACTGTAGCTATATAATGAAACTTGATATCAGGTAGTGTAAGTCTCCAACTATTTGCTTCTTTTTCCAGATTGTCTTAGCTATTCTTGCCCATTTGCATTTCTGTATTTTTTTTAACATTTATTGTGGTAAAATACACATAACAAAATTTATCATCTTAACCATTTTTAAGTTTACAGCTTAGTGGTATTATCATATTGATCCAAACATCACTGCCAACCATCTCCAAACTCCTTTCGTCTAACAAAACTGAAACTCTATACCCAGAAACAATAACTCTTTATTCTCTCCTCCTCCAAGACCTTGGCAAAAACTATTCCACTTTCTGTGTTATGATTTTGACTACTCAAAGTAATTCATATAAGTGGAATCCTACAGTATTTTTCTTTTTGTGACAGGCTTATTTCACTTAGCATAAAGTTCTCAAGGTTCATCCATGTTTTACCACATGTCTGAATGTCCTTCCTTTTTAAGGTTGATTAATATTCCATTGTATGTACATGCCACATTTTGCTCACCATTTATCCGTCAGTGGACACGGGTTGCGTCAACATTTTAGCTATTGCGAATAACATTGCTATGAACATGGCTGTACAGATATCTCTTTGAGAACCTGCTTTCAATTCTTTGACTTATACACCCAGGAGTATAATTGCTGGATTATACGATACTTCTGGATTTGATTTTTTTTTGAGGAATCACCATACTGTTTTGCACGAAGCTGTATATTTTACATTCCCACCAACAGTACGCAAGGATTTCAATTTCTCCATATCCTCACTAACCCTTGTTATTTTCTGTTTAGTTGTTGTTGCTGTTGTTAATAGTAGTCATCCTAATGAGTTGGTGCTGGGTACATTTGCTTTGCATTCCCAAACGATTAGAGATGTTGAGCATCTTTTCATGTGCTCTTGACCCTCCATATATCGTCTTTGGAGAAATGTCTATTTAAGACAAGTCATCCTCCTTTTTTTTAATTGGGTCATTTATTTTGTTGTTGACTCCCACAAACTGTATTCAAGTTGCTCCTGGAATACATACACAGATGCTTGCCACAGGACTCAGAGATGGGCGTCAAGTACTCATTGCTGAGGAAAGAGCTTAAATTGACCAAAATTAACTGTAATTTACCATCCAAGGTAAATTCTTTCGCCTGGAATTTGCCAGCCTTCAGTCTATTCTAGAGTTCCAAAATAGTTACATTAGATGGATTCTGCCACTGAATCTGCTACCTATGTGGGGGAGACAGATTCCTGGTGCCTCCCCAAGTGTAAGTTTGTTTGTTTGCAAATACTGTTTCTATCTTTTGTAGATGATCAATGCTATTCTTTCTTTAAAGGTTTTATATTATTGATGAGTCTGTAATTTCCCTTTCTTTTATTCTTGTCAGGCTTTAGAATCAATAATTTTCTTGCCTCTTATAAAGACTTTGGAACTGTTCCTAATTTCTCCATTCCTTGGAACTCTTTGTAAAATATTTGTAAATATTTAGAATAATTCACAATTAAAGCCACCCAGGCTTGAGATATTGATTGTGAGAACAGTTTTACTAATGAGTTCAATGACTTTAGTAAATTTCTGCTTATCCGATTTTCTATTTCGTCTTGAGTCAGCTTTCTTAAGTTGTGTCTTTTTTTGACAATTTTGTCCATTTCATTCAAGATGTCAAAATTAATGCCTCAAAAACTGTTCATAATAACTTCTTGTTATGTTTTGATATTCATAGCATCTGTATTGATGTTCTCTTTTTTATTCCCGATATCAGTAACTTAAATTTATGTTCTCTCCCTTCCCTTCCCTTCCCTTCCCTTCCCTTCCTTTCCCTTCCTTTCCCTTCCCTTCCCTTCCCTTCCCTTCTCTTTTTCTCCCACTCCTCTAGCTATTCCAGACTGAAACTAACTTACATTCAATCTTCAGCACCTCTTGCTTTTGTCTTAACCACTTCAGCTGCAACTGGCAGGATCCTCTTCCCCCCATGCTTTCTCAAAAGTAAACCAGCCCTATGTCTCATTTTTCCTTGCAGATTCTTGTCCCTCCTTGATATGTATACTACTTGGTTGCCGTGAAGTTTCAACTCTCTGAAGGGTTAAAGAAGAGTTGTTATTTTGTATTTTATCTGACTTTTTCTCATTGTCATTCTGAGACAACATTTTTGAAACTTTCTATTGCCTAACTAAGCAGAAGGACAACTCTAATAGTGTATATTATTAATTTTTATTTTTTGAAAATTATTTTGAGAAAAATTGAAGACCTCTTTGGGAAAGATTAAATGGAATTTGAGACTCATCAGTCTAGGAAAATACAGCTGTAAAAATTTTATGTATTCATATAAATTTTCTCCCTTCTAAATATTTTCAATCCAAAAGGCATACTAAAAATATGTTTTTCTATACTTATTTCATTGCCTTTCTACATATTTCTAGTTAAATAATATATGTCACAAATAATATATGTGACAAAGAGTCAGATGATTTACAAACCAATAGATCAATCATGTTTCAACAGTACATTAATTTATTCAAGAACAAATAATTTATGCCTGAGTTTTTTTATGTGTGGCAATGTTCTAGACCCTAGAGACAGACAAGGTGCCTAATTTTACAGAATATCTATTCTTCCTTTGGGAGTCAGAAAGCAAAAAAAATATACAAATGGAAGAGCAAGATAATTTTAAGCAAAAGTAAGCACTATCCAGAAAAACAAACAAACAAACAAAAAACTACTCAGTGACATAATGAAGATGAATGGAGTAAGGACGTTCTAATTTGGATGTAGTAAGTGGTAACAGAGTATCTTATTAAAAGTTTCTTTTTTAGCAGAACCTGAATGATCTGAAGGAATCATCTGAAATATTAAAATAAAAAATCTGTGGAAGAGCTGAGAAACACAGAAAGGCAGTCAGGTTGGCTGGAAAGTGATGATTGTGATACTATCTTTGGTCCTTATTAGAAACTGCTATTCAAGCAGGCTATTATAGCAGATTACTTTCCTATTGTAAAACTTTACCAAGTGGCAGCCTTATATGGGTGAAAAAAAAGGATTATATAGGAAGGGGAAACCTTGTGCTCAGTAACATTACAGTTGAGAGCATTCACATCAGTTGGAATATCTGGATCTCAGCACTGTTTTTTAGGATGGAATTTCTTTGCAGTAAGACAGTGGTGACAATGTAATCAAAGGATGAACAATGTCTGGACTCATGCATACCTGTCCAATGTCCCCAGTTGTCTTAATTTTTAAAAGCTTAATTTGATATTGGTTTCCAGGTGATCACAGTGTTAGACAGAACATGCACAACTTACACCCTCTTCAAGAGTTTAATGAAAACCAGTACAATTCTTGCCTGAATCTTCTTTAAAAGACCAAAAGACTTATCACTTCAACAGCCCAGTTAGAGAACTATACCAGATGGAATACACCTTCATATTTTCTTTGCAAGAATATAGGAAGTGATGGTGGAAATGCCATTTTCTTCCTTTGGGGGAAAAATAGCAATAATACTTACTTAAAATTTTATATTTCAATGACATTTTGAAATGAATATGCAATTAATCATAAACTATTTCTATAACTTTTTTTATAAAACCCTAAATAATAACTTATTTTAATAATGTACATATTTGTCTGATTGTTCACTAGTGATATACTGCTCAGTGTAAGGTGAGAACCACAGATATTATCCTCTGGAAAAAAAACCCTTTAAGCCCTAACAGATTCAGTTTATAAATTTCCTCTCTAATAAATGAGGAATAAAATAATTTACAATAATTAATTATTTCCTCTTCTGAAGGTACTAATACCACAAATTCAGTCAGAAGATGGATCAAGTTTTTCGTACATTTCTCTCATTTCACATTTTTTAAATAAATGAGACTATATTTTGTCTAATGACTACCAGAACAACTATCTGGAAACTGTGACTTCATTATATGTAAGACCGTATTTTAGGAGATATAGATGTATATTTAGACGGAGATATAAATACATAGCATATAACGCAATATTTAATAAGACACAGGAAAAGTGCGATAGCTCCAGAGTGGTACACCCTATGTTCTGAGCTGCTCCGAAATGCAGTTCCTTTTTTTTTTTTTTAACATCTTTATTGGAGTATAATTGCTTTACAATGGTGTGTTAGTTTCTGCTTTATAACAAAGTGAATCAGTTATACATATACACATGTTCCCATCACTTCCTTCTTGCATCTCCCTCCCTCCCACCCTCCCTATCCCACCCCTCTAGGTGGTCACAAAGCACCGAGCTGATCTCCCTGTGCTATGCGGCTGCTTCCCACTAGCTATCTGTTCTAATGGGAGTTCTCTCGGCACAAAGGGCATTATTTTCTGTAATGAGATTAGAAGAAAGGATTTGCTAATAATTGCTTCTATAGCAACTAAAAATCTTGGAATCCCACCTTTCAGCATTTTGAAAATCTTAAAGGGTATGTTGTCAGTAACAAAAAAATTGAAGACTGATAATGTATTTAAATTAATCATTCTTTAAATTCATCTGCCCATTCGCCTTTTAAATTGATTCATGCTTCTCAGAAAATAAAATATGCTAATCCATATATCATTTTTCCACTGTGTAGAGCAACTATATCTAAAAACAAAAATACTATAATTTTACTTTCCTTTACTATATCCCTCCACAACTTGTGTTGTACTTTCATATTTTCTTTTCATTCTGCTAGTGAGATATACATATATATGTATATATACACATAATATTTAGATTTTAGATATTTGCATTATGCAGGACAATCCATAAAATGGATAGATGCTTAATTTTAATACCATTGAATACAATTTTCATAATTTTATACTTTAATTATTTTGGAAGCACAAACCAGAAAGGTTAAAGCAAGTTTGAAATGATAAAAGATGACCAAGCTGGCATTTTTCATTTCAGACTTTATATTTGGACTGCTCAATGGGACAGATTATATTATAATAACAAAATTTTGCTTTTTCAGGGAGGTTAATCTTTGCTTCTGCATTGCCTCATCTCTTAATCCCATCCAGTTTATTTTTCATCTCAGAAACTATATTTTTCATCTCTAGGAACTCAATTTGGGTTATTTTTACATCCTCTATATGTCTATTTAAGATGTTGATGCTTTCTTTTAACCTTTTTGAACCTATGAAAATTAGTTATAATAACAGTTTGAATGTCTTTGTTTACTGATTGTACCATTTTTCAGTCTGTTTTCATTAATTAATTTTTCTCCTTGTTATGGGTTATATTTTCCTTCATCTTTGCATCCCTGGTAATTCTAGATTGCATGTCAGATATTGTGAATTTTACTTTAGTGGTTGCAGGGCGCTTTTGTATTTTTTTAAATATTTGTAACTTTGCTCAAAGAGGTAGTTAAGAAATAGTTTGATCATTTTGAGGCTTCCTTGTAAGCCTTATTAGGCTGCAACTGAAACAATTTAGTCTAGGGCTAATTTGATCCCACTACTAAGGCTATACCCATTGAATACTCTGTGTATTGAATACTGTAGTTGATGCTGCATGTATTAAATTATATCAAAACATATTTGTATAATCTTAAAGCAAAAAATGCATCACATAAAAATATAAAATAATTTTAAAATTAACTTTTATTAAATAAAACAAAAATGTTTTCTTCTAGTAATTGTAGTATTTTAACATATTTAAATACTGCATCCCTATGAAATTCATTTTGTTAATAAATATGAAAAGAGAATCCACTTTTATTTTTTACAGGTGACCAAGGACTTGTTCAAACACCAATATTTAACTGTATTCCCCAAAACATTATGCCACTGGTTTTTATGGGCTATCATTATAATTAACAGCTTTATACAACTGTTGTCTTGTGCTGTTGTTCAATGTCTAAAATTATTGTTTAATATATATATATATATATTTTTTTTTACTTTTAGCAGTTTAAGCCAGGAGAGTAAATCCAGTTCCTATTACTCCATCCTGTCCAGAAGCACAGGTCTTAAGTGAAATTTAATACCAAAGAAACAGTTCCAAATTTTACAATGGATCTATCACTGGTTGTTAGCATATCTTCCCACACCCAAGACACCAACATAACTTCTACTCACTGCTAAAGCTTTATGAAGAGCAAAAGTTCCACCACTGTGCTTCCTTAGCATGTGAGTATATTTTTAATTTACTGGTTATATATATTCTCTAATTATCCATTATTTTGTCCTACTTTTTGAGTAGATATTGATATCCACATTTTTTTTCTAATAGCTCACAGAAATTTCTCTCATTAACAACACCAATAGAAATAACAATAAAAATAGCCTTGGGGAACCAAATTTATATCACATTACCAAATTTTTATTTTGCTCCCATAAAATATCTGCAAAATACAACCACTATCTATCATCAGTATCATTAGAACAAAAACAAGGCATTCTAATCTCAAAAGCAAAATATTTTATTTAACTTAATAAATTTCACATTATAAAAATTTTCTCATAACATCATCCTTAATTCCTCCGTATTCACTAATATTGGGGGATTTTTCTTTCAGTTATTTGAGACTAAGGATGATTTTATTCATCTCTACAGCCTGGTACATATATGTACAATGTTTGTCAAAAGGTGGATATTCAAAAAAGTTCTTGACTAAATTATGGTAATTCATGTGATCAGTTCTGCAGTTCTTAAAACTTTAAATTACTTGTCAATTCTAAGAGAAAGTCAGATAATTTTTAGAAGGATTTCCAAACCATGCTAAAGTGTCAGCTTTCACTTCCTTGTCTGAGGGAAACAGGATAGAAATAAATGGTCTTAAAGTTCTCCAAGCTCCTGTGTCCTTTATACATCCATAATTTTAATCCATATCATTTTCAAGATTTACTAAATTATTTGAGGTGATCCATTCTCTTATTAAAGTTACATATTTTATGTCACATACTGAGCATATTAACAAATAACTTACTGATAAATGACAATGCCCAAATCAGGTTAATCTGATTTCCATGAACTGAGCCATAACTTCAAGAATATTAATTCATCTAATAAGGGTAATGATTTACATAATATTGCCTAAAATATTTCTCTTGATTATTTAAGAGAGTTTTCCTAGGGGAAAATAGCTGGGAAGTCAATAGAAAAGAAAAAAAAAACCATACAACCATGATTAATTCAATTCCAGTCTAAAGGACCCATATATAATGTATTTGAGAAAACCAAGTCACTATCATAGATTCAGATAAATGGCTGTATATATGAGATATTTTTTATGTAACCCAAATTATAAGAAATAATTTTTTGGTACAGAAGCAACCACTCTTTTACCTAAAGGAAAATATAAAATCTGAGTTCATTGAAAATTTGCCTCATTGCCCTCTGTTAGTTTGTGCCTGCCCCATCCATAGGGGCCCAGTTAAGAACTGTTCTATCATCCATACATCAGAAGAGAATGTCTGTGTTCTATGTTGATAGTCAGTCTAAACAAATATTTATACAGTTGAGATCAGAGATATAAAATGTCAGTTCCAAATCCACCCATGATGGCACATATACCAGACAGATGACAAAGGTTATAAAGGCCTGTGAAATACTTGAATCATATTTTGCAACCCTTGAAAGAATTCAAGTTGGAGATTAGCAGAAACCAGGTTCAGTTCTGTCCGTAATCCGCTTTATCTGTCTTCTAGCCAACAAAATGAAAACCTGAAGCCAAGCTGACAAATAGAGTGTGAAGGGCCTTCTACTGCATTTAAGAAAAAAACTGAGACTCGCTATAGGTAGAAATTATCTTCTCTACTACTATTATTGTTGATGTTGTTGTTATTCATAGAAATAATGAAAAAAAACCCTAAATAACATTATTCTGCTGGATTCTTTACTATATGTAACACAATAAATTAACTCGCTTCATATTACACTGGGCATATAACATGAAAACATGTGCAGAGAATAGAAATCAGTATCTGTAAAGACAAATGGCCCTGTGATACAGAAATCTATTATTTTAAGTCCAGACAATTAGATCTATTAAGGTGTAAGAGTGTTTCAGTACAGTCCTGCTAAAAGTAAAGCTTAAAAGCAAATTGAAAAAAAAAGGAAAACTGATGCCAGTTAGATTCAAAATATAAGAGTATGCTATGTATATGGGACAGGATAGAACTCTGAATGAGGTCACATGTAGGAAAAGCAATATTAGTGACAAATCAAATAATGTCCTTATTGAGCATAGACATTCCAAGAAGGGTAAAGTGTACTGTATATTAGATGTAAGGCTCATAATATTCAAGTTAGTTGTAAAAGAAACAAGGTAAATGCTTTCAGTCAATAGGATAGGCTGAACTGATATTGAGAATCCTTTCTTCCAATCTTCCAGTTTGTTATACTTGTGTTTTCTTTTATATGTTGCTTTTACATGTAGCAACACATAAAAAGCAAATGAACAAGCAATAAATGAACAAGCTTACAAAAACGAGAGGAGATCCCCAGTCTCAGAATTTAAGGGGAAAAAACAAATTCAACATTACAGCAGTAAGGAGGAGTTGAAACCAAGAAATTCAAGGGGGCCCTGGAAATAATAAGCCTTGTTTTTGAGGGCTGGCTTTAAATATCTGTTGTCTTATCAGAAAACAGATAGATGCTGGAAAACAATAGAATAATATCTTCAAAGTACTGAGGACATATACCTATCCAAATTAAAATTCTATACTTCATTTTAAAAAAACTACTCAAGAACAAGAAGTAAAGAAATTTTCATTCATAGACAAAGAGGAATTACCACACACAAACTAACAACAACAACAAAAAATGACTAAAGCAGTAGCAGCAGCTATTGGAATTGTCTGAAGGCATTAAAAAATATTCTGATGGCTGAAGCCAATACTTGGAGCTTTTTTTTTTTTTTAACCAAAGTGATCTAGACAGTGTTTCAATAATGGGAGCTTTAAAAACTTCTCACATAATTCTCATGTGTTTTAGGCAAGATTGGAGACCATTGTACAAAGAATGTTCTTCAGTAAGAAAGAAAATAAGCATAAAAAGAAGTAGGAGGGTGCACTGAACAGTGATCAGCAAAGAAATCTGCAATGTTGGAATGAATTTGAATAACGGTTGAGTGTACAAAATAATAGCCAATGGGGGTATGTACAAAGTAAAACTAAAACACTAGATAATATACTGAAATACTGGAGATCAGATTTAAAATTTGAGGGGTGTATGAACCAGTTACGAGGAAGATGAGATAATTAGTTTTAGACTTTTTAAAGTTAGAAATATATGTCGAATTTTTCAGAAACCACTAAAAATGAATACTTCATATATGATTCATAAAAAGGTAGACCATAAAAAGAGAATGAAAAATATGTTTAATGAGGTTAGTACAGGAAGGGATAAAACATGGAAAAATAAAGGAGAAATAGATCAATAATCAAAATGCATTTGATCACAGAGAAAACAAAAATAAATTTTAAAATTCCAGTTTATGCTGCTTACAAAAGACATATATAAACTATTTTTAAGATGCAGTGCCATACTTCACTCAAAATAATTAATTATATACGTGATAAATGATTTTCAAGATTACATATTTGGCATGATGACATGTATACAAATTCTTAAAACTCAAAACAATCATGTATTTTTCATGGATTCATCTGAATATAGTAAAAAATTCAAGCATGGATTCAAAGTATTTATATTAAATTCATGATACCAGTTATCTAAGAAAAGGAAAAATGGTACTGAAATGAGAATAGAGGAGAAAAAAGAAGTGTGTGTGTATCTGCGTGTTTGTGTGTTTGTGTGTGTGTGTGTGAACACATGTACAACAGTCAAATATGTGCTTATATTACAGCATGATTCACTGTATTCCATCACAATATTAATAAGATTTCATACAATATGGGCATCTCTGAAGAAATTAAAATTGTCACATGCTTATGTGTATTGGGCAATGAGCTCACCTTACTATTTCCATCCATTCTTCAATTAAAATCTAGAAATGTGAATGGGCTGTTAGAATTTATTTAATGAGCCAATTATCTTTACAGAACATGCTAGTTATGCACAGCTTTTCCTTGGCTTAATTATGTTTTAAAATAGCAGGCATTCATTTTACATCTTTAATTGATGGCTATCACACACAATTAATTTGAAAATTCTTATCAATATGCTTGAAATATATTTGGTTGAATCATTGGAGTAATCTTTTTTGAACTTACCCAAAAGTATGTGTTTAGCCTTCCTAAACACAGTGGCACATTTCCAAATACAAAGTAGTTGCATTAGAATTATTCCTAATATGAAGACATTCAATATTTGTGGAAACAAATTTTCTCTTGAAAACTTAGCTTCCAGATGGAAGAAAAATAAGGGTAGAAATGTATTTAAAGGCAAATTTGAAGATGAGAAATCAAAATTCAAATTCCATAGTGAAAGAAAAAGGGTTAGTAACTACAGAGAGAAAGGCAAATTCAATGCAAATATTATTGGAACATATTTTGCTCAATTACAAACAAACTTATATGGTAAGTTGTAGCTTCCATTATTGCACCAATTTTTAGCATATTTTAATATTTTCATTTTGAAATGAAAATTTTAAAAAGTCATCTATTGTTTTTTTTAGAAAGTATCTAGAGTGGTTTAAGTGAAATAACTTTCAGAAAATGTGTTAAAATGGGGCTACAAAAGACTTAGGAGGACATAAGCTTGGTTCTTATTATTGACAGTTTGCAAGTCAGCCATGGGAATACACATTATTTCCAATTTAAAATTAATGATGATTCTATATACATATATATGCATCTTATCATATTGATTATAAACCAAGTAAAATCTCATGAAATCTAAGTATGGTTGAAAAACTTAAACATATTTTTATGTTTTTCCAAACACTAGAAAATGAAAGCAATTTCTCTTGTTTATCATTTTCTTTTGGACTCTCTTGGCTTCCTGAAAATGATTATGTCAAGATATTGGAGAAATATTCATAGGAAGCAACAGAGGCCATGAGAATAGAGACCTACACTGCTGCCTCATTAGAAAAAATAAACTAAAAATTCCTGTCTATCCATTTCAAATTACACTCAGGGATGCTTATAATATAGAATTTGAAAATTGAATACATACTAGTCATCAAGTAGTCAGCCCCTTTGATTACTCATGCATTCCATCCTAAGTATGTTGTTCTTAGAATTCAGAGGGGTCCTTTAATCACACCCCCCATCTTAACCACTCACATCTCCAGATTTTCCTACTTCATGGCATATGGGTGTTTAACTTATTAAACAAATATTTGTTGAACAATTACTATGCATGCTAAGCAATGGGGATCAAAGATGAATGAATATTCATTTGTCTTTAAGGAGACACAGTCTATTGGAAAGAGGCAGAACTGTGAACAGATGACTACATAAAGAGGCAAAGTCAAGTCTTATTTATTCAGAGGAAGAAGTCCCCACGATCAAGCAACAAGTAAAATCATTTCATTGTGCAAGACATGGATTTGTGATTGAAAATGCACAAGCATATTTATCTTATTATCCATCATAGATGATCACCTGTTATAATCAGAGAGATTTCTTAATGGCACAGCATCTAGAGAAGGATGTCATGCATGAACCTGTCATATTCAGAAAGTAAGGAAGTGGCACAGTGGGAACAATTCAGGAAAGTAAATAAACATGACAGTAGATTTAAAATCTACTTTAATTGTTCTTACTATTATTAATCTACTTGGGCAAGTAGTAGTTTTCATTGATGTTAGCATTTTTTCATCCATGACTTGAAATCAGACATTAAATATTAATATTATAAAAATATTTCTAATTGAATTCATTCACAAATTTATAAAAATAGATCAGCACCAGAGACCTATTTATTGTAAACAAAGTAGGTAGAACAATTAAACTCATTTATAGTTCCTTCTCAACCAAAGTGGACAGAAGTTTTATATGTAGAGGTCAATCCTGGGCCAGAGGCTATTTAATATTTTCATCAAGACTAGGATGATAGAAAAGCATGTGGATTTAGTAATTTACAGTTCTCTTTAGTTGATAAGACTGATTAATACTTTGTCAAGATCAAAATTCAACATGACCATAATATGACCTTGACAAATTGGAGAAGTGGTTTAAAACAATGCAATTTAATAAGTCTAAGGGTCAGATATGGGCTTTAAAGGGATTGGGAAGGAAATGGAAATTATAATAATGTAGGTGATACCATGCTAGTGAGAATGCATTTGTCTATGTAATATAATATGTAACAAATAATATTGAGTATGACTTGAGTCAAGAATATAGCAATAGCTTTTATTTTTTTCTCTCTCTCACCATGGCATAGTGCTTACTCACAAATATTTCTAATACATTTCATCAAAATTTAGTCATTAAATACTGTATCCCTGCTGATAAAATTAGAAGTAATTCTAAGATATATAAATGAAGAGAAGGGTATAAAGGTACAAATAAGTGGGTGAATATTAATGAAATTACTTTGTTTTGTGCTTTACAAATACGATTTATGCATTTATCTTGTTAGTAACACATTAATTCATTCATTCGTTCATCAATCATTACATATTTATAAAACTTCTACTATGTCCCAGGTACTACATTAGGTGCTGGTTATACAAGGTGGGGAAAAGCAAGCATTGTTCATATTTCTTAGAGCCTGCAGTTTAAAGAATAATTACTAATTGTAGTAAATATAGACAGGGTACTATGAGCCATGGAACAGGGAGCCTTTCTCATCTGGAAGGATGAGGAAAGGCATCCCTTGTGAAATGTCTTCTTAAATGATGTATGAGGTAGGTAGCCTAAGGGGACAAGGTAGTAAAGGAGTAAGTATTTCTTGCAAAGGGGAAAGCAAATATTAAGAATTTGAGCTTCAAAAAAGGAATGCTTCACATTGATATTACAGTCTCAACAAATACAATTAAATTTCTGGTTGTTAATACATTGCATAAAAGTGGAGGAGTCGATTTCTGCCAAAATTAGGGCATATAGTTAGGATTAGAAATGTGCTCTGTGATATCAGTGACTTTAACATTGCAGTGAGACTGGGAGAAAAAACATACAAAGAGGTTATCCTCTGGACCCAATGGCAATGATGTACATCAAGGCTTTTGCTGAAGTAGAAAACCTGCTATTGATATTGAGATGCTCTTGAATGAAACAATGACTTCAAATAAGAGTTCCAAACTGAAACTCAGAAAGACCACCAATCTGACATGACTTAAATTTGAACTGCTTCTCAGATAGGCAATTTATACTTTGGGGTAAATGAAAACTGGGCTTGGTGTCACTAATGATATCAATGACATTTTGCTATTAAATTTGGTTTAATATTTTCATTTTACAAATCCCTAAATTCAAAAACTCTCTAAGGGAAAGTAAGGGGAAAAGGATAGGACTAACTTGTTTAGTTACATTCCCTTGAATTTTACATTTAAATTGAGCTGTGCTATCTCCACCAATGCTTGACTAGAAGCCTGCACAGTGAGTAGTTGTAATGGAGGAGATTGGCTCATTTTAATGGTCACATCTGATGGATCTCAAAGAAATTCAGGTAAAACAACTCTTTGCATAGTTCATAGTCAATTATTTATACTTACAGAAAAATGCCAAAGCCTAGAAAACTTTAAATGGTGGATAATCAGCAACATTCACATTTTCCTTGTGTAAATCTGAGAGTGAGCAACTAAGAGAGAAGCAAAAAGACAAAGTTATGTATGAGATGTGGGATCTAAACCACTGGAGAATAACAATGATTTTAGAAAAAGAAAAAGAAAATAGTATAAAATACAGTGATGAACTTATGAATAGGAGCATGTCGACCAGAACAAGGGAGGTGGCAATCTACACAGGATTAGACAGCACCTAGAATGATGTCTTTGCTGTCGGGCTTGATACGTTGCAAAGATGTGTGCAAACTCTGCTTCCCTTCTCTTAGGGATCACAGTCTTTAGATGCTTGTTGTTAATTTCTACAAACATATGATGAATATATTTTTCAGTTTTCTAGTTGCTAAAGAAGGGCAGAAGTCTCTTATCCTTAATGGACAGGATCAGATTGTGGCATCCAAGGTTGGGAGTTTCTTTCTGGTACTTTAAAAATGCCATTTTATATTATTTTGGCTTACAAATCTTCTGACAAGTCTGCATAACTCACACCTGTATTTTCACATACGTAACGTGTCATTTTATTCTCCTAAGATATCCTCCTTATGGCTGTTTTCAACAATTTAATTATGATGGTAGTGGTGTTTCATGAGATTCATTGGCATTTATCTATTGTTAAATAGTTTTCATCAAATTTTACCTTTTTTCTCACCATAGAAGATCTACAGATGACAAGTTAGCATATGAAAAGATATTCAACATTATATGTCATTAAGGACATATTAATTAAAATAACAATTTTATTTTAAAATAAAATAACATATAAAATAATATTTATTTTAAAATAATTTTATTTTAAAAATAAAATAAAATATTTTATTTTATTTTATTTTAAAAATAAAATAAAATAATTTTATTTTAAAATAAAACAATTTTATTTTAAAATAACAATGAGATACCACTACACATCTATCAGAATGACCAGAATCTAGAACACTTACAACACCAGATGCTGATGAGAATGTGAAGCAACAGGAACTCTTTCATTTTACTGAAGTATAATTGATGTACAATATAGTGATTCATAATTTTTAAAGGTTATACTCCATTTATAGTTATAAAATATTTTCTCTATTCCCTGTGCAGTACAATATATCACTGTAGCTTATTTTATACATAATACTTTGTATCTCTTAATCCCCTACTATACTGCCTCAACTTTTGCCTCTCCTCACTGACAATCACTAGTTTGTTCTCTGTATCTGAGTCTGCTTCTTTTTTGTTATATTCTCTAGTGTGTTGTATTTTTTAGATTCCACATATAAGGGAATTCTTATTCCTTGCTAGTGGCAATACAGAATGGTACAGCCACTTTGTAAGACAGTTTGACAGTTTCTTACAAAACTAAACGTGCTATTTCCAAATGATCCAGCAATCATGTCTTTGGTGTTTACCCAAATGAATTGAGAACATATGTCCACACAAAAACCTGCACACTGTTTACAACAACTTTATCGATAATTAGCAAAACTTGGAAACAATCAAGATGCCCTTTGGTAGGTGAGTGGATAAATAAACTGTGGTACATCCAGACTGTGGAATATTATTCAATGTTAATAAGAAATTTACATAGTTTTTTGTGCTTGTTTGTTTGTTTTTTGCGGTACGCGGGCCTCTCACTGTTGTGGCCTCTCCCGCTGGGGAGCACAGGCTCCGGACGCGCAGGCTCAGCGGCCATGGCTCACGGGCCCAGCCGCTCCGTGGCACGTGGGATTTTCCCGGTCCGGGGGACGAACCCGTGTCCCCTGCATTGGCAGGTGGACTCTCAACCACTGCACCACCAGGGAAGTCCCCTTTCTTTTTTTTTTAACTTAACCTTTTTCTACCTCTCATTGAAATCTTGCTAACCACTGTTTATTAATATTCTTTCCAGGTGCTTATATTTTCACTATGATCATCCCTGAGCTCTTCTGGGAAAATAGAATTTGGATGGCCCACACATTTTTTCAGAAAAAGCAACTTTTAGATTGTTTGCAAGCTGTAAATGGAAATATGAATACCACTCTTCTTATATGAGAACTTTAATATTTAAATAATTGTGTGCAATATTTGTGGAGACTGTAACAGTGTAAGGTTATTCTTCCTCCAAATGCTGCCTAATAGATTCTTGAAAAAGCATTGCTGTTAATAAATAACTTATCTTGATATAACTTCAACATTTCTGTTCCCAAATGTGGGAATAATATATAGATATACTTAACTTACATCAAGATAAAATGCCAGATATATATATATATATATATATATATATATATATGCCTGATATTATCATTGTACTATTATATGTATCAATATATCAATATTACATTTACCTTATATTATCATTGCATTATTATATGTATCAATATATATCAATATATGTATTATTATATTATCATATATATACCTTATATGATCATATACATACCTTACAATGATAATTCAGTATTATTTAAATAAATTCTTGCCTGTTGAAAGATTTAATCCCATATCCTGTATGTGTGTGTGTTTGTGTGTGGGTGTGTATTGACCAAAAAGACCTCAATATTCCCCTCAGCTTGATTAAATTTAGACAAGTTTCTTCCTGACTGTATACCCCCTAACCTCCCTTTTCTTAGAACATTTCCTTTAGAAAATTTGCAATTGTTAATTCTTTGTCCCTTTCACATGTAAATTGCTTTACAATGGTGTGTTCCTTTCTGCTTTATAACAAAGTGAATCGGTTATACATATACATATGTTCCCATATCTCTTCCCTCTAGTATCTCCCTCCCTCCCACCCTCCCTATCCCACCCCTCTAGGTGGTCACAAACCACAGAGCTGATCTCCCTTTGCTATACGGCTGCTTCCCACTAGCTATCTGCTTTACGTTTGGTAGTGTATATATGTCCATGCCACTCTCTCACTGTAACAGCTTACCCTTCCCCTTCCCCATATCCTCAAGTCCATGCTCTAGTAGGTCTGTGTCTTTATTCCCGTCTTACCCCTAGGTTCTTCATGACATTTTATTTTTTCTTAGATTCCATATATATGTGTTAACATATGGTATTTGTTTTTCTCCTTCTGACTTACTTCACTCTGTATGACAGACTCTAGGTCTACCACCTCACTACAAATAACTCAATTTAATTTCTTCTTATGGCTGAGTAATATTCCATTGTATATATGTGTCACATCTTCTTTATCCATTCATCTGATGATGGACACTTAGGTTGCTTCCATGTCCTGGCTATTGTAAATAGAGCTGCAATGAACATTTTGGTACATGACTCTTTTTGAATTACAGTTTTCTCAGGGTATATGCCCAGTAATGGGATTGCTGGGTCGTAATGGAAATAAAAACAAAAACAAAAACAAACAAATAGGACCTAATGAAACTTAAAAGCTTTTGCACAGCAAAGGAAACAAGACCAAAAGACAACCCTCAGAATGGGAGAAAATATTTGCAAATGAAGCAACTGACAAAGGATTCATCTCCAAAATTTACAAGCAACTCATGCAGCTCAATAACAAAAAAACAAACAACCCAATCCAAAAATGGGCAGAAGACCTAAATAGACATTTCTCCAAAGAAGATATACAGATTGCCAACAAACACATGAAAGAAGGCTCAACATCATTAATCATTAGAGAAATGCAAATCAAAACTACAAAGAGATATCATTTCACACAGGTCAGAATGGCCATCATCAAAAAATCTAGAAACAATAAATGCTGGAGAGGGTGTGGAGAAAAGGGAACCCTCTTGCCCTGTTGGTGGGAATGTAAATTGATACAGCCACTATGGAGAACAGTGTGGAGGTTCCTAAAAAAACTCTGGTCGGTTTTATTCCAGGACTATATTTCTCAAGGACCTGGGCAACAGGGACTCATCAGGAAAGAGAGAGCCCCTGTCTCCTACTTTCGGTGGGAGGGTAGAAACCTAACTTAGATGGGAGACATGAGCAAACCCTAATCACATTGAGCAATCTCTCCTCTAAGGGTCTCTGCTACTTTTCCAGTAGCTCATTAACTCATCTCAGTGTTTAAAAATTCTCCCAACTTATGGTTCAGAGGAGTTGAGTTTTCTCTTTCTCTTGTATTGCAATCATCTTGACGTCTATTACAAAAGTTTTAAATAAAGTCTTCCTCATCTACTTAACTCCATCAGTGCAATTTTTCTTTGACAGCATGTGTGCATGTGTGTGCATGTATGTGTTCACACACTTATACATATATGTATATGCACACGCACACATTTATATATATCTACCATACATACCAGAGTCACTGTGGTACAATTTTGATTTATTTGTATCCTTTGGTTTTCTATAAACTGTTGTACTTATTTTTTCAAAAGAATATTAAAAGTGTTGCAGGAGGAATTTTTCAGTAACAAAATCAGGAAGAAAACTTTTTTTTCACTAATGGTTTAAAAACACAGTTATCAAAGATCTAAGCAAGTATATGACATCTAAGATTGCCAGTCTCTAACCTTTGATTACATTTGGCCAGACAGAAAGTAGAGTCTTCATTTAGTACCCCAATCTCTGAAGCAACAGAGAAAAAATGAAAAAGCTACTTACACTTAAAATGTATGCTGATATATTTCTGTGACCTTCAAATGTTTTTACAGTGAAATATATTTTACATAATGATCTAATACACACACACATCCACATATAAACTGACATATGTATATACAATTGAAAAAAAGTTTCACAATAGGGAGCTTAATTTTACTTTGAGCAATGAATGCTAATATTTTTCAATTTGATGCTTACTGTGACCAACTTACAATGCTTACCTATATTATATACAATGCACACTGATATTGTTTTCTCAATGGTCACCACTACCAACTATTAATAAACTGATATCCTAACCCATTAAATAGTGGCCTACCTATAATTCTGAAAATCGCAGACTTAGTGGAATTTAGAACTCATTTTTGGTATGGTTATAAAATACTGATAACTCTCTCTCTCTCTCTCTCTCTCTCTCTATATATATATATATATATATACATATATATATATATATATGTATGTATGTATATATATATTTATATATGCATAGAGCAAGCATTAAAAGATTGCTTTTCCCAGAGGACTGGTTTCATAGTGATTTCCTGGGACTTTTGCCAGTGAGGGTGGTTCTTTAAAAATCCTGTGTATCAGGTGCAGAGTGTACCCTTAAATTAAATGATAAGAATAACATGACTTTTAATTTGCTAAAACACTTAAAGTAGATTCTTGCAGGCAAAAGGTTCATTTACAAAATGGCAGCTGATGAACTCAGAAGGAAACTATGTTGGCTTAAAAACAAAAACCACATATGCCTGAGGAATTACTGTTTTCACTAAGTTCTCTCTTCATGTGTTAATTGGAGGGTAGGAAGTGATTCATATATCTTTTATACTTTTTCTTGCCAAATTCCCTTAAGGTGGTTACAGAAATAGGAGAAATGTTTATAGGGGAAGATATGGAAAGTGAAAGCAAAACAGGCTTTGTATAATATAATGCTAAATGCAAAAAAAAAAGGTTAAAATATCTTTGTAAACTTAAAGTCATAGGATAATGATAAACAGTGATATCAATGAGACTGATAAGAGGACCTTGATAATGCTTTTTTTTTTTTTTTCCCTATAGTGATAACCAAAGAAAAAGGAGAAATCACACTGGGATACAAATGGACAATTTGACATAACCACATTCGTATTTCAGGAAATAAAGTTATGTTAATATTGATAACTGATTTATATTTGTATGCATTATAGATAAGGAAAATAATATCAAAAGGCAAAAATATCCATTGTGTGGGCAAGAAAATCTTCCATAAAGAATTTTTACATTGAACCGGTTTGCAGGGCAGAAATAGAGACACAGATGTAGAGAACAAATGAATGGACACCAAGGGGGGAAAGCCGGGGTGGGGGTGGGGGTGGGATAAATTGGGAGATTGGGATTGACGTACATACACTAATATGTATAAAATAGATAACTAATAAGAGCCTGCTGTATAAAAAGTAAATAAATAAAATTCAAAAAGAAAAGAATTATAAGCAAAAGGTCTCTATTAGAGAAATATTTGAAAGTTCGAAAGGGTTGCTAACACCAATAATGAATGTATTGCCTTTCTTGTGACTCTGTTATTTACCATATTTTTAAGGGAAAAAATAGTTCCACCACTTCCATTATAGACACATCATGATAAAAATAAAAGAGTGTTATCATTATTATGGAAGATCATTTTTAGAGAAGGTCACTCTCTTTTCTTAGCAGCATATTAATGAACTCTTTAGGAAATTGTTAGTAGAGAAGAACTGTGCAATTATTTTGTTAAACCACCCCCCCCTCCACTTTAATCCAGATTTTTTTCTCTCTCTCTTTAGGGAATTGAGGTGCAAGGAGAGGCATATTCTCCCCAGTGACTCTCTGGTTATGAATAATATTTGCAAATAAAATTAAATTGAGAAAAAAAGGAGAGTCTACTTAGTTTCTCAAGTAGATTGAGTTTCTGCTTACAGCACAGAGGAACGTAGCAGAAAAAGCAGGAGTTGCAGTAACAGAAAGACCTGACCTCAAATTATACTGTTGCCCGTTACTAGCTGCTTGATTGTAATCAGAGTAACTTGTTTCCGAGCCTGTTTAATCAAATGCAAGACAAAGATGAATAATACCTTCCTTAGTGGCTTCAGGTGAGGATTAAGGGAGATTACATGCAAATACTTGGGATAGATATTATTCAGAATAAGTGTAATTCCTTTCTCTGTAAAAGAACTAATTCATTATTACTTAATTATCTTACTTTCACACATCTACAATGTGAAGGTCACCAGGACAGTGGGCATGCTCAGACTTTTATTTATAACTGTTATTATTACTTAAAGTTAACACAGGGATTTAGAGGGGTTGCAAAACAAACAGTGGTAAAGGTCTAAAGCAATGCCATTGCTGAACAAATTACAAGTTATGTTCACTGTGTGGGAAGAGACAGAGAGAGAAGATAAATCAAATTATAGGTTTGAAAGAGAGAGACCAGGAACCGTATCTGTCCACCAGCTGCCACTGTCTGAGGTCAACTGTCTGCATCTTCACCCCGACTCCTTGTACAAAATTGCCCCTTAGCCAAAGCTCATCAGATCGGGATGTGTACTGGGTACTCGATTTGTATACAACCAATTTCTAGACTGATAAGCCTGGCCAACGAAGCAGATCTGGGCAATCTTACTTTCTTGGGTTTCTAGAATTGGGCCTTGGAGACCTGAGAGATTATTTGTTACCTACAGATAACATTGGATCCTCCTACCACTAGTTGAGTGGCAGTCCCAGACAAAAGAAGAATGTTTAGGTTGGGAGGCTAGTGACAGAGGGAAGGCAGTGGCAGAATCAATCTACTCCTTTTATTGATTGGTTTAAGCTGGAACTTGAATGTGGATTTGTTAAAAAAAAAAAAAAAAAAAAAAAAGAAAGAAAAAGAAAAGAAAGTAAAGAAAAAGAAGAATGAAAAAAGAAAAAAACAATTGGTCCTCAGTAAATAAATAAATTAATAGTTCATGTGGGTAGAACACTATTTTTCTCAATGTGTGATTCATAAAGGAAAATATTCTGAATTATGCACACAGTAAAATGTGGTGAGGGTTTTAGAAAAGCCCATACTTTGTGTGGAAATTAAATATAGGCACTGGGAAAGCCCTGACTGTGTACACAAAGACTGCCTGCGTAAGGAACATATGGAACTTATTCCATCTTCTGTAAACTACACAGGACTTTCTTTCTGCTACATCCCTCATGTGGGCAGTCAGTGCAAGAGATGTATGACTGCCACCCTGACTTTCAGCATCTCTCCCAGTATTACGCTGAAAACTGACAAAGGCGCACAACATATCCATGGGCATGATGCAATTAAATGAACTCCAGGAAATCCAGAGAGAACAGTTTACTAGAAAAGGGCTGCTTAGGCAATGACCACTGATTGAACCCAGTTGAAGTTCTCCATCAGTTCCATCATCAAGAGCCTCCAACATGGGGAACATCACACAGCCTCCATTTCTCATTTGTAGCCTGGGGAGAAGGTTCTCCATGATAGTCACTTCAATAGAATGCTAGTAAAAATGTGTGAGGTTTCTGTATGAAATATTCTTGGCACCTTATATGCAAAAAGTGACTGCAAATAAAGTTACGTGATCTGGTTAAATAATTCTACTTAGAATTCTTAGTGAAAGAATAAACAAATATTCCTGAAAATATTACCCATTAAAAACAAAATTAAGATAAATTTTGAAAAGAATACTGTTGCCAGCAGAGTTAACTGCTTCACAAATATTACCTTTTATTTTCTTTTTAAAGAAAGGAACGTAAGTAACTTGGAAGGAATAATGATACAAGATGCAACTTTGATTCCTCAAATTAACATGAAACCAGTAATTACTAAAATGTGGTAGGCTCTCCACTGAGTTCAACCCCACTTCCCACCCACAAATCAGTTCCCTTTTTGATTGACTCAGTAGAAAGGCCAAGAATTGCATAGATAAAATCCCTTTGGGACAGTGTTAAGGTACATCATTTCAAAAGTACAGCATGTACTTGTGCAACCTAAATCCATTCTTATAATAACATTCTGACCACAAAAACATTTTAGTCCACAGACATGTCAATTCAGCATTCTTTACCAAATTCACACAAGCAGTAAAACAAGAAAGAAGGGTACCTAAGTCTGAGTTTATCAAAGACTTAGCCAAATGTTAATAATACTTAAGTAAGTGTAGAAGTAGGAACATAACATTGAGATCAAAAACTCTGCAGTCACAATGTGCTAAATTCAGTTTCTGGCCTTCAGATGGATGTGTGACTTTAAACATCTTAATTAACTTCTCTGGGTTTCCTTTCCCTTATCTGTCAATGGCATCAATAATCAGACCGTTGTGAGAATCGTACGAGATACGACATGCAGCAGTCACCTGTGCTAGAAATAGTGTTGGGCTACAGTGTAGACACCAGCAACACACAGCTATTGCTGGCTATAAAAGTAACTGAGACATTTGGTGATAAATACACAAGAGATTTTAAAGATGTAATACAAAAAACAGGATGTCAAATGTTTCATTATTGTTTTATAGTGATTACATGTTTAAATGATAAAATTTTGGATATATTGAATTAAAATGTTATTAAAATTACTTTTATGATTTTTTTAACATGGATACTACACACTGAAAAATTACATAGCTCTTCCTCATTAGAATTCTATTCGACAGTGCCAGCAGAGAACAGAGTAAGTGCTTAATAAGGAGTAAATAAATTAAAACATTATTATTATAAATTTTGATTCGTATTATGTTTTCAAAAGCAAGGCAAAATTAAGTTCTATGGAATAGGAAGGAAAGACTCATTTGTACTTTTTGTCTTAAATATTTAACACATAAACAGGCAAAGAAGTATGAAAATATTAGTTTAAAAGCTGTCTTCAGGTTGTACAAGTTCACATAAGAGAAAAGCCACAATCCATTTCGAGACAGAACTATTTTACCTTTTAGGCAAAAGTTGAAAGCAAAAACATTAATTGGCTCACATGGTTTTGAAAAGCAAATGTCTTCTGTGTAGAGTCTAGCTAAATAGGTTCTGACAAAAACGTTCGTTCACTTTGCAGAGCAGTTTAACAAGTACAGCGCTTCTTCCCCAGGAGGGTCAGGAGAAGAGGACTGGCAGAGGAGTCAGAGCTGAAGGAAAAGAATCTCTGTGGAGAGAAGGATGGGAGAAGACAGCAGCGGGCGCTAAAGAAGACGGGAACAGCAAAAAAATCCATCATGGTAAAGAAGGGTTAACGACTGTTCTTTTTTTTAAGAATAGTAATGATCGATATTCAATTTTAAAGTTTCTACCTAATGTGTGTTCTAAACTTCCACTCCAAATCATCATCAGAAATCTGTTTAACAGAAGAGCTTTGTGCTACTGTTGCTTATGAGATGAAGCAAGGTGAGGGGTCCTGGAGGGTAAAGATGTTTACACGATGCCTAGAGATATAGGAAACTAGCCAACGTCAAAGACTGTGAATTCCTCAGAAGCAGGAAATCAGAGTGAGACATGCCAAGAATAAATATAATCTCTTGGAGAATATGTGGTACTAAATGGCCCACATCATACTAAGAATTAACTCTCAATCTGTTTAATGAGATATTAAAAGAAAATTGACCTCGATTAGTGAAAGAGACAGGGCTTCCAGAGAACTAGCAATTAAATTAAATTTACTGATGCATTTAGACAGGAATTTCAGGAATAGAATTAGCTGACATTTGTATATTGAATGCAAATTACAAAACTCTTTCAAAAAGAGTGTCCGGGTTTATCCTTAGAATAGTTAGAGGTGGAAATTATTATTTTCCCCATTTTAAAGATAATGAAACAAACTTAAAGAGACTAAATTATAGAGCCAAGATCACTTATCCATTAAGTAGCAGAAATAGGCATCCTGATCTTCAGAAGGTAAATCTCATGTGCTTTCACCTCAGTATATAATATATGCATGATTCTCTTTTATTAGCCCTTGTAATTATGATCCACTCTTTTCTTCTTGCAGTGTTTTTTTACCCCTCAGTTTGAAACAGTAGTACTCACCTTATCAGATGGTGGTGGTGATGATGAAATTGTTGATAATGATCATCATTTTCATCAATGTCATCATAATCACCATCATTATCAAAAAAATTATCAAAAAGCCTGTTTTAAATAGCCAGCAATTTTGAGGTTCTAATACCCCTGTTAAAATAGGTATTGATATTCCCAGTAACAAATATTAAATGTAGGTAGACAATGAGAAACTAATGCAGATTCAAATATTATCATTACATTGTTGAGTTTAAAGACATTCATTCAAGCAACAGTTTTGTGCAAATTCTAAGCATTACGAATTCTCTGTGCTAGGAGAAGTGTTATGTGCCTAACAGAGAGGACAAATAGGAATCTGAAAAAGCCTCAAGATACAACCTAAGTGTCCATCATCGGATGAATGGATAAAGAAGATGTGGCACATATATACAATGGAATATTACTCAGCCATAAAAAGAAATGAAATTGAGTTATTTGTAGTGAGGTGGATGGACCTAGAGTCTGTCATACAGAGTGAAGTAAGTCAGAAAGAGAAAGACAAATACTGTATGTTAACACATATATATGGAATATAAGAAAAAAAAAAAAGGTCATGAAGAACCTAGGGGTAAGATAGGAATAAAGACACAGACCTGCTAGAGAATGGACTTGAGGATAGGGGGAGGGGGAAGGGTAAGCTGTGACAAAGTGAGAGAGTGGCATGGACATATATACACTACCAAACGTAAAATAGATAGCTAGTGGGAAGCAGCCGCATAGCACAGGGAGATCAGCTCCATGCTTTGTGACCACCTAGAGGGGTGGGATAGGGAGGGTGTGAGGGAGGGAGACGCAAGAGGGAAGAGATATGGGAACATATGTATACGTATAACTGATTCACTTTGTTATAAAGCAGAAACTAACACACCATTGTAAAGCAATTATACTCCAATAAAGATGTTAAAAAAAAAAGATACAATCTAGTTGGGGGAAGAGCTATGAAAAGTAATTAACATGCAATTGAGAAAACATACAGATACAAAAATGTTGCTAGGAAAGTATAGAGGATCACGGTCATTACTGTCAAGAGGATGAATAAAGGTTATTCTGGGTCATTAGCCCTTATCAATATTTATCTGTGGAATAATGTCTTCTTTCACAAGAGGGAAGATGTAGCCCTTTGATATATTTAAGTTAATAGGCAAATGTTGTCCAAGTGTGTAGGTGCTGGCATCTTCCTTCCTTCCCTCCTTTCTTGCTTCCTTCCTTCCTTTCTTTCTTTCTTTGTTTTTCTTCCTCTCTTTGAAAGAGACAATCATCAACTAATCAACCATCAAGCTGGTCAATTCTGTGTTTACATTTGACATTTTGGGTGGTGATGGCATAACTAATTTTATTTTATTTTTTGCAGGCTCCATTTATTATTTTATATTTTGGAATTATCTAAGTGAAAAAATTCATTAAGCTACTTGTAAAGATAAGGAGCAACACGGAGTTCCCAAATGGAAAACATAAATATATTGGAGTAATTGCTGTTAGGGAGATTATAGAGCAAAGTAAGCAGAGGATTTGGACTCAGAGCTAAATTAAAATTCTGACCCTGCTACTAGGCACACAAATTTTGTCAAATTACTAAACTTCCAGTGGCTCAGTTTCCTTCTCAGTAAAAGAGAAGAAAATAGTAATTTTTCAACATGCTATTTGAGACCTAAATAAGACCATGTTTATAAATACCACTTAACATGCACTACAGATCATCTAGTAGATGACATAAAATAACAATATAACATGAACATTATTCTTATTTATCACAGAACAGGTCATCCAGGCTGATATTCTCCCTGAAGCTACTAAGGATATCAAAACAACATTAAATGTACTTAAGCTCATTTAAAATATAGAAATATTTTAATACTTGGAATGAGCACTCTAGAAAAGTATTTCTTTGTTCCTTCTTAATTCCATCATTTTTCTTTATTTGACAGGGAGACATCATCCTATTTCATTGGGGTTTTTACTCAATCAAGTACTGTGTGTGTCTTTTCTCCATGTATGGATAAAAACAGCCCTTCTGCAACATGTGTAATTTGTAAGAATGCAATAAATGCCTCCAAAAAACACAATCTGGACCATCACCACAAAATAAAAGCATTGTAGCTAACTATGCACAGAACCCACTAAACTAAAAGCAGCCCTTGCAAAACAGACCATTCTTTTCTTAAGCAATCAGTGCAAATTGCAAAAGCAACAAACATTTTAGCCACAGATGAAGAAGCCACAGACAGTCCACAAAAGCCTCATGTGAAATTGCCACATATTATAGAAATAGAAAAAAACATTTGGTGGTGGTAAGTGGTGACTGCACCAGGATATTCAAAGAGATACTTAGAACTCTCAAATACATGAACACCTATCTGAGTTAACATTTTACTAACACAATAATGCATTCCCATATGGTGGGGTGTGGAAGCATCCTTATTTAATGTTGAAGTATAACACTGAGAAGTTGTGAATTTTAATAAAATAAGGGAAGGCATATTATAAAATAAATGTAAAAGATATTGCCAAGAAATTGACTACAATTATGCATTTAAAATATAGTTGAAAAATATCTGCTCCAGAATCTGATGTGACAATAAATCCAGGGGACTCTAAGCAATGATATCATCAATCTTTCACAATAATACTAGGTGTTACGGGAATCGAATCCAAATTTTCAGGGAATCATGTAAATATTTCAGACATCCATGCTGAAACAACATTTGAATAAATGTGGCTAAAGCCATGGAAAGCTGATAGTTGAATTTAAAGCAATTTTCTTTTAAAGGTAACAAAATATTATGACAGAAATCAATGAGAATGCTCAAATTAGTATAATTTGGTAAATAATACCATATTCATGTAGTGATAACTCTGAAAAATAGCACAAGGTTAAAATCTGAATTCTACCCTCAGTTTTTCAATCTTTATTATAAATGGAGTTTTACTGGAATATGAAACACATAGCCTGGTTTTCTTTGGTGCCCATACATTGTCTCCACAAAATTGAGAACTCCTCTTAGAGTCATGTAGTCTCTGTCAAACTCTCACCCTGGCTTCCTGAGGATGTTAGACATATCAAACCAAGTGTCCTTCTTTCCTTTTCAAAGATGAAAAGGGAGAAAGAGACTGAGAGACTTACCTAAGGATTACCTGAAATTTAGAGACAACAAATAAGGGGTTCAGAGAAAGATATAGACCAAAAATACTACTGACAAGCATATTGACAGTGAGATGAATAAAACCACCCATTCAGTATATTCTACTCTTACGCTGAAAACAGAACTTAACTGATCAAGTACTATATTCCAGGTTAAGAGGGTTAAGAGAGACATGGTGTGTGTGCGGATGCACACACACACACCTTTCTTATAGCACACTGATCTTAAGGTGTCAGGATGATTACTATTGTCATGCATTGTTCTTCCTCAGATGTGCCCTTTAAAAAGTATTCTCAACTATGTTTGCTGTGGTTTGTGGTGAAATGTTTTCCTTTCTAGGGTAATAAACTACAAACATCTCATAGTATCTTCATAGCATTAAAGGGCATGGCACTTTCTACGTGATGAATATGTTTTGTTAATATATATCTTATATTTTAGGTAATATTAAGTTGCTTAATAAAAGGATCTAGGCATCAGGATGATGATGACTCATACTTAGTCGAATTTTCAGAAAGGCTTGATGAATTCCTATTTGAGGATAACATTTACCTGGACATTAAGTAATGAGAGTTCCAAGAAGTGATTAATTTTTACCCAGCAGTAGTTTTACAAAGTCCCCATAGTATTTAGTACTAGTAAACTTGGAGACAAGTGGAGGTATTTCTTGTGCACTTGTGTATTCTGTGATAGATAAGGGATGAGTAAGTAAAGACAGAAAAGGGATTCCCAACTTTAAACTGGTAACCAGAAGAATCCCAGGCTAGCTTCCTGTATGCCCACATCTCAATCACCTAGTATGATGACTCTTTCTAACAACCGACTCCATCATAAATGTATTACTGCCCAGGAGAGAAGTATTTACTCGTATGAACACACACACGCCTTACTATCGAATTATAGAGAGGGCAATTGCCATGCATGAAGCCTCAACTTTCCCATTTTCTGAGCTTTTTAGAAGGACAAAGAAAAAGAAAAGGAAGATTTTGTTAGAGGGGCCAAAATTCCATAGCCCTCTTGTAAGATGCTTACTCTGTTTGGATAAGCAGTAAAATGACCAGAAAAGAGCTGGGATTAGCAGAATATTTTATTATACCTAAGAACACACACCCAACTTCATCCCAGTTTCTCTAAAAGTTTCCAAATGGACAAAATAACAAGGCGTGACAAGGAACAATAAACATGCTGACGTTTTACTACAACCATACCTTCATAACCTGTATATTACCCTGGCACAGCTGTCAGCATAGAAGTAGCTCAAGAATGAGGAGGTGGAGGAAAAGAGGAAAGCGTGGCAGCCGCAGTGAACGTACGGATGTCCCAAATCGCATGACCGAGGAAGACACAAGGATGCACCTTGTCACTGTAATTTTCAGAGCATACTGAACAAATTAAGGAACAAAGCGCCCTAATCACAAACACCCTTTTCAGGCAGAGCACATTCTTACCTGCAGAAGGCAATCTACTTGGGTTTGATGGAGTAATTTGAATTCAGTGAAAAATCCCTAATTTGAAAATGTCATTAGAAAATACTCATTGTTGGACCTGAGAGTTTTATGATAAATGTTTTCTTTTACATAATGCTTAGTGATTACTGACTTACTTTACTTTTAATAGATTTCCTTTGGCGTGTTGTATGTTTATAAGTGAGCAGGTTGATGTTATTCATTTGTCATTTGGGCTGTTCCTTGTAGAGACTTCAAAGCTATTCTTCATCTCCACAATGTGCAGCACACCATTCTAAAATAGTTGCATCAATTTAACAAGTTTTGGTCAATGTTCTATGAGTGATTTGGCTTTGAAGTCCATCATGTATTAATTAACTGTTTCGATATTTCTGATTCTCTTTTTCTTTCTTCCTTTTTCTCTTTCTCTCTCTCTCATGAGGCATGTAAGTGTGAGGGACACATTTCTGGAGTAATTCAACTATTAGATTCCAAAATATCAGTTTGAAAGGGATTGTCAATAACTTCCTTTATAAATGACAATATTCCACAAAAAGAATCCTAAACCAATTAAAAAGACAACAAGAACGTGAAAAAGAACTTGCAACACAAACCAAAAGTAAACTTTAAATAATCATGTAATAGAAAGCAATAAGAAAGGACCAAAAACACAGTAAATTGGACTCAAGAGATAGGTATTTAAAGAAAATGCATAAAAATGATAATAAATGTGTGAACCTGGTTCAGTTTTGCTAGGGATCAAAAAAAGAAAATCAGAAACTAAAGCCTAAAGATTACTTGATTTAGGTGAAATTAGAATGATGGTGATCTCACACATTATATTGATAGAGATATAAATATCATGCAGGAATACCTCCATGATGTAAAGAGAGGGATTTTTGAGATGTGTTACTGCTACAACATTGTTTGTAATAAAAATACATTGGATAATATAAATGCCTATTAGCAGAGGACTGAGTGGATAAATTATGGCACATCTACATAGTTCAGCATTAGAAAAAATGAGGTTTAAACATATTTTATTATCAGCACAAGCATAAAAATGTCTATTTTCACTTAAATGAAAACAAGATGCAAAATATTTTGTAGGGAACAGGCCAACATTTTTATTATAATACTGAAAGCACACATTAAAATATATGCATATACAATTAGAAAGTAATATCTTCATTAAAATATTTAAATGATTTAATTATTTAAATGATGCAAGCCAAGTTCTTAGTGGTGTCATCTCTGGAGAGAGTAATATATATATATATATATTCACAGTATATATACATATATGCTCATAAGTCATTAACTATTGCTTTTTTGATTCAGGGCAGTACAAAGAGATATTTAATTACAAACCTTGCATATACAGCGTTTTGTATTTTGATGCTCTGGAGAATATAAAAAGAATTTTAAAAAGATGAAAGAGCACCTTTTATCTAAGGTCCTCTTTTTAATGAATTTTTTCCTTTAAATAGGAACAGGAATAAAGAAAATAATTCAAGAAAAAATTAAAACAGAACAAAACAAAAACTCATTGAAAGAAGAAATTGTTTCAAGACTTCTAATTACTTGTGGCCAGATATGGATTCAAATAAGAAGAATTCAAATGAGAAAAGATGATAAAGTGGAAGATAACAAGAACATAAAATGATGTTACATAGAAAAAATATGACATGGAAGAACAGGAAAAAAGGTAAGTTTAGAAAAATGTTAAATGAAGACATTTAAATTTGACATGCTGTACATTTTGTTAAAATTACAGATACAGAGATTATAAACTCTGATGTGACATGTTGAAGAGATGGAGAATCTTTGAATAAAAAACCTGAACAAAAGAAAATGTGTTAACATGCAAATCAGAAATTAAATCAAGTAAAAGAAAGAGAAAAAATTTGGGAAAAGATGTGGAAACAGTGCAAAAGAAGCTTAATTATGGAAGGGAAGAAAACACTGGAAATTTCTAATTGGTAATGCAAAATGAACCCCATTAAAATTTCCCTTCTGGATTGTTTATAATATTGGCAAATATTTCACACATACACATAAGCACACACAAACACATATTGGAAATGGCTCCATCAGTAGATAAAAATTAGGTTCATTAAGCTTTTCAAAATAATTTGTCTCTGATTATCTGCCACCCTTTGCTTTCTTTGAAATGTTCCCTCAGGGGAATAGGGACAGGTCCTTCTGGATCACAGACACTGTAAAAGTAGGGGAGGAAGAAAGTGTGGGAAAAGAGACATATACTGCTTAACCTGTTGTTATAGGGCTGTTTAGATCTGAATCTATTGTCCTGTAAGCATATATATCATCCCTGTCAATTTTCAGATTAAAATATCTAAGTCAACTATAAAATTACATATTTTTCAAAACATCATTTTATGATTTGCATAACGTAGAATTGCAGCTTGTGAAAATTAAAAGGAACAGCGTGGTCACTCAGGAAAACCTAATTATCATGAAGTGGTTATTCAAGTATTTCAATCTGTTTATGTAACTGTATCATTTAAAAATAGACAGTGGTTAAGGTTTTGATCATTAAGTATGAAAGAATAATGAAAACGGGGGATATTTAATAGAATTAGTAACACTTGTAGCCTATCAGACTGCTCTCCTAAAGAAATGCAATTTAACAAAATGAGTGTGGTTGGAAACTCAGGCCAGAATAACAACTACTTTCTTCAGATCCACCCAAGACTTATACAGTGGCCATTCCGATTAGCATAATAGTTCAATGTTCCTGGAGAAGTGAGGTCTTTTGTTTGGGATATTTCCTAATTAAAGAAGCCTGTTTGAAGTGGGATCTAATTTTAACTTTGTAATGCCAAAATATGACTTGAAGAGTCTGTTTTTATTTCAAAATATATTGGCTTTGCATTTATAAGTTGAGATAGCTGTCATTAAATGTCCACAAAACTCATATTTAAGAGAAGAAAATGGAATGGCAGGGTATGAAGTAACTGGCTTAAAATGTCAGTTCTCTGTTCGGGCAAACATTATTGAGCTGATCATTTGTTCTATTTGCACTCTTCATGTTTATAAATGAAACACAGGTATTAATAGGAATCCC
The DNA here is from genome assembly GCF_963924675.1 of Phocoena phocoena. NCBI lineage: Eukaryota > Metazoa > Chordata > Mammalia > Artiodactyla > Phocoenidae > Phocoena > Phocoena phocoena. Next base: position 22,071,537 of record NC_089235.1, read on the forward strand.
CAAAGTCACCTTAAAATTACATGAAAGTCAAGTAAGGGGAATCAAGAACTTGCTGCCAGTAAATTTTTATTACAGAACTTAACATATATCTGGGAACTTCAAGTGAGAGAGTGGCTTTTGTTGTTTAAAAATTACTGGTATTAAGACCACTTAGATGATTCCAAAGCACTCTGTAAAGTGCTCTTTATAAAAATGTTACTCATAGTCTAACTATTTGTAATCTAAAATTGTTGCCCTGTTTTTTTGCGTGAGAAAGAGACAGCTATTTAGCAACTTTCCAAGTGAGAGTCAACAGTAAGTACATGAGGCATGTGGGATAAAAATAAACAAGTTCTCTCATTTCCAGTCCACATTATGAATCACAATGCTCTAGACAATCGTTAAAATACTACAATTTTGAGTAAATGTATACAAATGACAGAGGTTCAGGAAATTATTATAATAGACATCATAGAAAATATTTCTTTAAAATTTTTATCATTTATAAAGCAGCAGCATTGTATGTAACATGTTTCTATAGATGCAGCCTGGTAAACAAAGCGCGTCTCAATCACAACTGGTTTGTTAGGCAGCCTCTTAGATGACCCCTGTGAGCCTTGCCTCCTCGTATTCATGCCCTTCTGTTATCTCCTCACCTTGAGTGAAAGTTGGACTTTATGACTTGCTACTAGAGAACAGGAGGCGGCAGAGGTGATGGAATGTCATTTCTGCCATCTTGTTTGTTGCTCTATGGAGGCACCCTTGTGACAAGAGGGAGGCCTTCAGGCAACGTTCAGAAAGCCTCTGAGACCCTCAGTGTAAGAACCCTGGAGGAACTGAATCCAGACAGCTATGCTAGACAGTTTGGAAGCGGACTTCCCTCAGGAAAGCCTTTGGATGAAACTTCAGCTTTGACTGACAATCTGCTTACAACCTCCTAAGAGACCTTTAGCCAGAGGCGCCCAGCTAAGTAAGTCATGCCAGATACCTGACCTGGAGAAACTGTGAGATAAAGAATATTTGCTGTTTCAAGCTGCTAAATTTGTGGTAGTTTGTAGCACAGCAATTGGTAACTGACACATTAGGTCTCCTTTAGGTCCTTCTCCAGCCTCACTTGGCGAGTAAAAATTAAAGGCTGGAGGATGGAGAAATGAAACATCTTGGTTCGGGGTTATTGTAAAACACACTGAAGATGAAACATAATGTTTTCAGGGGAGTTCATAGCACGTGTAAATAAAGGCACAATGAAATCAGATGGACAAGGTCAGATGGTAAAAACCTAGCATGAACAAATGGGGACAGAAACACATTTTACTCCTTCTTCAGACACAAAGTCCTATATTATGCTGCTCTGGAAGGAAGGGTCCCATGACTATGTTATGACATCATTCTGTCCCTAAAAATATTTCATTCTATTTATAAACCAAAGTGCTTTAAATGAGAAAAAGTAATAAGCAGAAAGATGTTAAATAGAAAAGTGTTTGATTTTTAATACCAGTTACATAAATACTATGCTCTTTTCTTTGTAACAGTGAATCCAAAATTATGTTGTAATAATATTTTAATACAATAATAATTAGCATTCATTAATCACGTGATAAATACCTTTTAGTTATTAAGTGAGCCGTTAGTATGTCCAGTAATTCTGGGAGATAAGAATTCTTACCACGCTAAATTTTTTTTTTTTTTTTTTGCGGTACGCGGACCTCTCACTGTTGCGGCCTCTCCCGTTGCAGAGCACAGGCTCTGGACGCGCAGGCTCAGCGGCCATGGCTCACGGGCCCAGCCGCTCTGCGGCATGTGGGATTTTCCCAGACCGGGACATGAAGCCGTGTCCCCTGCATCGGCAGGCGGACTCTCACCCACTGTGCCACCAGGGAAGCCCCATGCTAAATTTAAAGAAGAGGATATTAAAGTTCAAGGATATTAAGTGATATGCCAAAGTCAACAGCTGGAATCTTGTGGTCCTGGGATTTGAACACAAATTTGTTGTTAAATGCCACTCCCTAACCACAACCCTACAGTTTCTCTCTATAGAGTAGAAACATAATTAATACCACTTAGACATCAGCCTTGGTTTTTTACAGATGAACTGTGTGTCACTGTTAAAACTGGCATAAGTTATAACTGCTGCTCTAGATACTCTAGTGAATGCAAGAGTAACATAAAAATGTCTTTAAAAGTCTTCAGTCAACTTTGGGTGGTACAGAATCAGTAAGGGAAATCAAGCCCATGTATTAGCAGTTGGTAAGTCATCATGATTTAATTGACTACCAGAATCTCAAAACTGAAGGCAATCATGAAGAAAATGATCTAGTAAGATGAGGTCTCTGGTATAACTGTGCAACTTAAGCTAGCATTTAATAATGGTTATGAGTCTGTTACAACTCAGAAAAGGAAATAAATATCAATATCATTTTCAGGTTCATAGCAGTAGTCATAAGAATATAACTTCTATCTCTCTAATGAAGTAAATCAGGCAGATTTTCCATAAGTGACCTAATCAGATATTGAGCTATAATTTATGGAAGATATTAGAAACTCCAAGATCAGTCTTGAGGTTGTTGTTATTCTGGAACAAACAGAAAACAAAATTTTTATGATAACACTTGAAGAAGAATTTTTTATTAGTTAGATCCCCCCTAGAAACTCTGAAAAGCTATCTGAAGAACAATGTTCTTTGGTAAAAATTACTCTCTGAGGGTTTCTAGCAAAGTCCTCTGAGTTTGAAGATTGCAGTCCAAATCTAGAAGAGACCCCTTGGAATGACTGAATATCTGAGGGCAGAAAATAAACCAAATTGATCCTGTATGTCAGGACCCTTGAGTTTGGAGGAATATACTTAATTGTTCATGATTTGAGAAACAGCTAAAGTCAAACACAGGCACCTTTGCCATCACTGAAGATACTAGCATGCCTATCTTAGATTGGGTTCTCGGAAACAGACTCACACAGAGAGGTGTATTCGGAAGGTTTTTTGGGAAGTGCTATTGGCAGCTACACTGTTAGGAAATGAGGAAGGGAGGCAGAAGTTGACCCTCAGTATGGTACAATGGAGGACCCTGCCAATCATATGGAGAACTGGATGGCTCTTCAGAATTATCCCAACTTAAGGCAATGGGGCTCTGTGTTCCATCATCAGCCACACAAAGGGCCTAGCCTTGGACAATGCAGTTCTCTGCTTCCGAGGGCAGTGCCCAGTGAAGAATGCAGCCATGACATCAGCAATCAACTTACCCAGCATCTGGTGAAATGCTGTCACTCTCTGAAGAGGGTATCTGGGCAAAGCCCTACGGGACCTTCTACACACTCTCTGAGGACTGATGGTAAATTCCAGTGAAGGAGATTTTAAAAGGTGGTAAAAGAAGGATCAAAATGGAGGAAAGCTAAGGTGAGAGAGAACTCTGTCTCAGTAGCCCAGCTCCTTAGTTCTGCAGGTTCCCACACAGCATTCTGCAGCCGGGGCTACAGAAACACTATCACCTACTGCACCATCTATTCTTTTGCCATCTTGTTCCCACCAGGAGTAGTAATAATAGAAATAATAGCTTCTCATTCTTTTTCTCCTTCTTCTCTTGCCCACTCTAAGAAGTAAGTCTTCATCGAAACTGCCTCTGATCTCAGGAGACATGAAAGCTCCTTTTCTTTTGTGCAGTGGGGATCCACCTTAGACAATGCATTAGAGCCCACTTTTACTCATCGCAACTCTGACCCTGGATTTATCTGTCCTAGTCCACTTTAAGTCAGGCAAAACCAGACTCTAGACTACAAGCGCAGGAGTTGCTAAGAGTTTTAAACTGTGGATCTGACCTGTTCCTATAATGTACTACGTTACCTTAAAGATGAAGGAAATAGAAAAAAGAAAATAAAGAAGAGCTGTACACATATCTGTCTCTGTACTTATCTAGGGCTATCATTTGTGGTTTGTTTTCACATTTCTCTTACACCAGTATGATTGAGTAGATAAGCACATGTGTCTTTGGTAAGTGGCAAGAAGAAGCCCATGAGTTCTGATGACAAAGATATACAAAATAATGAAAATAATTCAAGATAGGATTTTTTTTCTTTACAGGAAAACTCCAGATAAATTTTCTTAGATTGATTTTTCTAGTAACCGTGGTAACAGCAAAAGTAAACTGCATTCACTTTAAGGTATATTATGTAATTTGAGCTTCAAAACAATCCTGTGAAGCACTCCTAACTCCATTTTATCAAACTGAGGTTTAGGAAAATACATTACTTTTATAAGGTGATACAACTAGATAATGTAGACCATGGGTTTAATTCCACGTCTTCCCTTTCACAGAAACCATACTACCTTGCAAATTTCTTCCTTTGTTTATATTGAGAGTCACAGACACTTTATGAATGTTGTGAAAGAAACTTAAAAAGTAAATATTAGGAAGTACAATAAGTACTAGATACAAACAAAATTCACTTTACTTAATTTTTTAATAGTATTGCATTTATAAAAAACCATGGAATGTAAAAAAGGTCCACAGTGTAAATTTTACTCTCACTCCATCCTCCTTTTCTGTCCCCATCTCCTCCAAAATTATCATTTTTGTTAGACTTCTAGTGTGTCCTTCCAATGCAAATACATACAAATATTCTCTACATTTGACACCAAGTCCCACTTTTCTATGACTTCTCTTTTTTATATAATATTTTATGGAGAATTTTTCATATCAGTACATAAGAAGTGTTTCCATCCTTTAATTTTTTTCTATTGTAGCACAGTAGTCCATTGAATGAGTAAATTATAATCTACTCAACCACCTTCACTGATGGACTTTTTTTTTTTTCCAATCTTTTCCAATTACAAATCATGCTTATGTGTAAATCATGCTACCCTGCATACAAGAAAATAGGATCATAAATTAACAAACTGATTCATTAATGTGTAAATCACTAAAGATCAATACATATTAAATGAATATAAAAGTAAGGATGATCTATGAAAGAAATTTTTCAGTTTACCTTTGTTTTAGACTTTTTTGGTTGAATTATGAGGAGAATTCTGAGACTTTCCAGAATTATCCAACTGTAAGTGGATCAGAAGATAGTTTCTTATGTTCCAACCATACTTCCTTATATATCTATGCAACTAGAATAATTCATGAATGCCAATGAAAGTGTTGACAGTCAAAAAGAATACCTATGACTAACAATTGTGTCTATTTCCAAGCAGAAGTTCACTTTTCTGTTAAGAAAAAAACAAAAACAAAAACAAAAAAAAACAAACAATGAAAAAGTTTGTTACAGTTGTATTTAATATTGGTATTTGGTCAGGGCACAGAACCATACAGATTCTGCCCTGAAACTGGATCTCCATCCTTAGGACTAAATGCACAGGCAGTTGAAAAAGGTAAAATGACACTTCATTGCCATCTGACCCATTGCACATCAGATCCTAAAGCATTCTTTGGATAGATTAAATTAAACCTCACAGGAGATTATTTTTCTATACTAGTGAAAGTCAAAAGTCTAGAACAAAGGGGGACTTCCCTGGTGGCGCAGTGGTTAAGAATCCGCCTACCTGTGCAGGGGACACAGCTCAATCCCTGGTCCAGGAAGATCCCACATGTCGCAGAACAACAAAGCCCCTGTGCCACAACTACTGAAGCCCATGCACCTAGAGCCTGTGCTCCGCAACAAGAGAAGCCACCGCAATGAGAAGCCTGCACACCACAACAAAGAGTAGCCCCTGCTACTCAATAAATTTATTTTTTTCAAAAGTGCTACTCTGTATTTTATTTTGTAGTTATTTAGGTAACTAGACCAGGGCAGAGTAAAAACTTTGTCACTCAGGAATCTCTAAATCCATTCCTCTCTCAGACACATTGAGAGACAGAGTCAAGTTCAATATGACATTTTTCAGGAGATAAAATATTGCTTAACTTCCCTGAAATAAGCATTGAAATGTATACATTTAGAAAGTTATTGCCCAATCCATCCAATTAATAAGGAATTTCAGCAAGCCACGTGAAAATAGGTAATCAGAAAGTAACACTTCCAAATATTAAATAGATATTATTTACTTTATCCCTGCTATATTTTTCAAAGGAAAATATGACAGTTTAATATTTATGTTTACACGATTCATAAATGACAGAGTAGAATCAAGCATAAAACCAAGGTTTTCCCCTTTGGGACCATTGCTATGAGTGAATTGCCAACTTTCAGTGTGATGGAAGAGTGTTGATCGACCTAGGGACAAGATCCAATCAAAAGGAATTCTGCCTTATCTGGATTCAATTTTAGAAAACTTTTGGCGATTTCCCCACAGTAAGTCAGCCAGCCAAATAAACAGATCCACTGAAAAGAACTTGTAGAATATTTCTTGAAGTGGAGCGAATGATCTGCACGTCATCTATGTGGATAGAGCTGAGCAGAGTGTGTCTGTCTTCCAGAGCTGTGTGCATGTTAATGTATAAATCTCTACAGCATTTGGATCTAACCCTGAAGGCACCTTATTATGCAAGGGCCAATAATCTGTTTGATGAGTCCTGACTGAAGAAACCTGGAATTAAATGAGAAACAAAAGCAACAAACAATGCCAGATAGACCTTTGTAGGACTGAAATGCATTTTAATAAATTTCCTCTTGGAAGGCAAGAGCCACCCAGCCAAAAGGCCTAAGCGCAGCAGCTCTATAAAGAGCCTGAGAGTGTCAGCGAGACGGTCAGACCAGTTCTAACGTTAAGAAGTGCAATTTATGTGCTATGAAAGGACAAAAATCCTGACTGAAATTCATTCTAGATCTGATGACAGTTAAGATATTCCTAGAGCTGATCGGCAGCGACTTTCTTCCACTGCTCTTAGTTAAATTAAAAAAAAAAATAATAAGGTGATATAAGTTTGTCATATTGTCCTTTGTGAGGAGGATTTTTTTTTTTTTTAAGAAAAGAGTTACAATTGCAGATTTTAAACATGATGGCAATTTACCAGAAGTCAGAGATTAACTAGGAGGGTTAAACTGAACCAAGAAAACTGAGAACAGCCTTTCACCAGTGAGGAAGGCCAAGGATTAGGGACTGGAAGTGGTTGGCTAAAGCTTCAGGATAATATCATTTAAATCCTCAACAGAAAGCAAATTAAACTGAGACAAATCCTGATTGCCAGATTTATATGGACTAAAGGATACAAAGTAAATTCAAAACTACTAAGAATTCCTATGTGTTGAGAATCACAAAACGTCATCAGAGTAAATATTGAAATCTCTTAGAATAAGCAATTTCAGAGAATTTAGGGTGACAGATCCAAAACTAATTGAAAGAATTCCAGAAAAGAGGATCAGACGATCTTAAGAGCCAGGGAGACAAGCAAAATGCAAAGGATAGAACATTTAAAGGGACAACATCACATTTAGCTTAATAATATGCATTTTTTCCTTATAATTTATAGTAAACTTTGTATTCAGATGAAAATGATCTCAATCTGCTCTATCCTTTTGCAGCTGGAAGAAAATAGCTTAATCTACCATTCTATATTTTTCACCTTCATTTTTTAAGAGAAAACACAATAGCTTTGTTTACCTTTCATTTGTTCTTATTCTTCCCATAGAGGATCTCAGCATTACATATCCCTACCAACCAATCTTTTTTCATAGCTCAGTCCAAGCAGCCTATAAAATATTTTAAGTATTGCAAATAATGATCATTATTTTAAAGGCATGGAAATTACTAGTGACAGAAAACTGGATTTTTTTTTCAAATGATGTCTAGTATATAGGATCTAATCATCACCATCTGACATTTGTAGGTAGGATATACTTGGTGACCAAAATACTTGACAGATTTTCTTTTAAGTGTAAAATAAAAGCCTGGTGTTCAAAAGAGCCATGAGGACTAATGGAAATCTGACTGATTTTTTTTAGGCTGGAACAAAAGAGATCTGTGAGGCTGTCACCTTTACCAGCACTTCAAGGGACACAGAAAAAGCCAGAACACTCTTAGGACAAGCTTCAGGACAAGCTAAACATATCACCCCAGGTTATCTGAATTTCAGTCAATGCTAAAAGTCAGTCTTTTAAGTTAGAATGGACGACAGTATTGCCATCCTAAGCAGGATCCAGAGACCTTAGCGATCAGGGCAGTGTACACCTGGCTCTCATTAATTAGGCCACAGTCATCGAGATAGGCACATCCATTACGGATCAGTTAGAGAAAAGATGTGGAAATGGATATTCAAACAGGTTTGAAGTTACTGCTGCCTTGATCCCACTTTATTTCGTCAAAAGGAAGACATTTGAGGGGAACTGAAGAATGCATGGAAGAAAAGGGTATGCTGTTGTCCAGAGGAAGGCAAAATAACCACAATAAACTCTTCTAATCTGAGATCTTCTCTGAAACTATGCAATTTAACCCCGGGTGAACTGATATAGAACCATGAGTGCACATGTGAACCTGTTCGAGGTTCTTGGCTGAGAAAAAAATGTGTTTTTTTTTGTGGCACTTAAATTTCAAGCTGAAGCTGCTCACCAGAGGCTGACTTATTGTACAGAGTCTGCAAAAATCGCCAGATGGAACAAAATGTCAGAACATGGGCATGTGCGCGCGCGCGCACACACACACACACACACACACACTCTCATCATAATGCTCAGACGTGCATTTGAGATGGGCAAAAGAAAATTTTAAAAACCACCGCTTGCTTTCACCCCTGTGGAAGAAAACAAGAGGGAGAAGAGAGACTGTCCTGCAACGGGCATCCCCCATCCAATGCAACTCACAGCTCTGAAACAGTAGCAATGAGAACCATACACAACTCCTCCCGTGATATCCATTTCATCTGCAGTTTAAACCCAGATTACAGAGTGAGGCAAAGCCCAAGCAAGGGTTAAACAGCAATCCCAGCTACTTGCCAAAGGAGCACTGGGCCCAAGGAATCCAGGAGGGGACAGAAAGACGGGGGCCGCAGGTCCTAATAGCTTCTGCTCTAAAGCCACACTATACAGAACCTCATTAGACATTCCTGTCATAATGGCAAGGACAAATCAGATCAAATTAAAACCCAAATCATCTGGAGCTTTTGTTGTTTCAGACAGAATTTACCACTGATATGCTCTCCTTTTTCCTTTCATTGTGTCCTTTAGGGCTCTATCATCCCAATAATAGCTCTCCTTGCCCCTGGGGTATTTCTGTTGCTTGCAGTGACATCTACTGGTAGAAACAGAGACCTTCCCAAGCAGGCTTCTTTGGCAAGACTCAAACAGAACAAATTTGATGTGGACTTAAGGAAGGATTCCCCCTCATCCCAACCCATCCTGGACCCTGCCCCCCTCCCCCGCCTTTTTTGCTTTTTAGCTAATAGAATACAAAGGCTAACATTAGAGAGAATCATAAGATTTCTTTATAAAGATCCAAGAATTTGTTAATTTTGCACCATCTCTCCTTGTCATAATCTTTGCCACAAGAATGGCTACATTCTGAGAAATGTTCTGTCCTCAGCCCAGTCATTGTCATATGAATGAGCTATCATTCAGTCCTAATGCGTGAGATGTTTTATTCTTACTTCCATGACATTTGTATTGTAATGACAAAGGCTACAGCTAGAAAAGGAAATGATGCAAATTCCATTCAGGCTTTATCATTTTAAATTCTCATTTTGTGCTTCTTTCATGTCTAGCTACTAAAAACTAGTTTTCCTCTTAAAAATAAAGAAAGAGGGAAGGAGCTGGAAAAGAAAAGGAAAAATAACGAGTTTGTGAAACTAAACCTCTGGTGTGCCCTCTTTTAATGGTTTACCTTCACGTTTAACACACCAGGATAAGTTGCTACTGGAGACATCAAAGCCAAGAAAGTGAGTCAGTGTCATTTCCCCTCACAAATCTGTGGAAGGAACAATGCTTTGTTAAAGTTAGTGTAGTGTAGGACTTAAGTAGCACCCCAGTGCAGAATGTATTACTAAATATAGCATACCTTGTATCAAACCTGAGAGCCATGAGTGACTCCTATTTTAACCATCTTCGACCCACCCCATTTCTGCTTCCTCAGTATTCTTCAACATGTAAGACAATATTTCAAATCATTGAACATTCCAGATGTTCAATTATATTGCCTTTTTTTCCTCTCTTCTCAAAAGCATTTTTGGAGTTCTAGTAGGTTGGGGATGGAGAGAGGGTAAAATAGCAATGCTTTAAATTACAGCTTTTTAAAGATAAAACATGCTTTAAGAGAATACCTTTTAAATAAAGATAAAGCTAAGTGATAAAAAATTGTTTCATATGTATCACACCCATTTCCCAATATAGGTTTGTTATAAATAGGTGCTTTTTCTTAAAAATGAAATATTTCTATAAAAATTCATAAATGTTTCATGTTTAGGAATATATTCTCATTGGTACTTCCATTATCATCATGTGGCTATGTTTTGGAATACAATATTTTAGTTTCTGTAAATTTTTCTAATTTTTTCTTTGAATACAGAGAAACACTCATTGAATTCATATGTAATACAAATGAAATCTTTCTATTTAAAAATAGAAAATCTAACCATAGGGCTGTTATTTAAGAAATCAAATATCTAAGGTAAGAGATAGGTGATAATTAATTTACAAAGAAGAAATAGAGGCACAAAGGATTCATTTCCTAATCATTAAACCTCATACTCAGTATTTCTCTTACTAATAGGTATTCCATGTGCAGAAGAAGCCATATTTCCTAAAGTCATATTTAAGAATTAAAATTTTTATTGTACAACATTTCAGAAAAAGGATGCTCTACATTTTTAGTCACATGATTAACACTATTTATAGCTGAAAGATTTTCTAGCTTCAATAATAACATGACCAGTGAAAGAGTATTTAATTGTTCAAAGTTAGTTCGTTTTCACAAAACAATGATCTTAGAAATTGAACCATGATATTGAAGTGTGAAACTAGGTTGAATGCAATAACTTTAACTAAGATGCCAACAGACCAGGATAGAATATCTAAGTCAAAATTTTAAAAAACAAAATGAAATAGATATATCTTACTGTATCTTTAGTGTTAGCACACAGTGAGGGATTTGATCCTGCAATGAATTGTTGCCCGTACATCTCTATAACGTTGTATATCTCCATCTCAATTCAGTTTGAGCTTAACTTGCAGTTTCTTTTGGTTCTGGAAAACATAATAGTTAGTAGCAATTTTGTGGGTTTTTGCAGTACACACATGAAGGGGTAAATTATCATGGCATCCCAAATAAAACATTCCTATTTTCAATGTTATATTTTGATGACTTTTCATTGCTTTTTCTTCCAAAATTATGGTTATAAAATAATCGCTCTTCAATAAGCAATTACTCTACTCAATAACCGTCAAATGTTATTTAGCTAGCCAAATGTAAAGCAAGTGTTTAACAAATGATATTAAGAAATTTTGGTATATTTAGAGAGATGAAAAATTTTAAATAAATGTCTTACTCTTTGTTTTTACAACAAAGAAACTTCTTTCATTTTGTTTTTGTATCATCTGTGAAGAGAGTTGTATTATTACCTTTTTTTCTGTGTGAATGGACAAGCACTGTGTATAACTACAGATTTCACTTCTAAAACTAAAAGTTCTCATTTTTTTTATTTTCAGAAGTTATAAAGTTTTAACATCAACATGCAGTCTCTGAAAGTAATATTCATTTATCTAGTCTATTTGATTTGGTAGAACAAGGAGTAGTTTTTAATTTTTAAAACTCTATGTTATTCAGGATGTATGCTTTCCTTTAAGCATTACTCAATGTCCCTCAATCCATAGTCTGCTCTGTGTGTGAGTGTGTGTGTGTGTGTGTGTGTGTTTGTGTGTGTATTTCCTAATGTCAAAACATACTGCTCTCTGTTTCACAAAATATATAGACAGGTAAATAGATAGATATATTTATAGACGCAGATAGGTATAAGCTTTTATAAACATCTATATATTTTAAATTCTCACTAAAAATGTCCTAATAGTTGATTTCAATTTTTCACAATTAAAAACAAAAAATGTTTTATAGAAAATGAAACTAATATATATTTTTTATTTATCCTTTTTCACCTACACATTTTTCCATTTTTTGAGGCAAGAAGAGGAAAAACAAAAAAAAGTTCTACAGAAAATGAAACTAATATGAATTTTTTATTTACCCCTCTTCACCTACACATTTTTCCATTTTTTGAGGCAGGAAGAAATCCTTTCTATTTTTGTATGCCAGCATTTACCTATTTATCTATCTATCTATCTATCTATCTACTTATCTATCTATTCATTTATTTTCATAACTTATTTTAACATAAAAGCAAGGTAAAGCAAGACCAGTGATCATTACAGCAATATTCAAGGATAGTGCTTTGTGATGCAGCACAGCATAAGAAAATGGAAAATCTGCCTCTCTCAAGCACTAACAACCATCTGCAAGACTAGAAGTCAGTATTTCTATCACAAGACTGCAAAAGCAATATCCACACTTCCCAAACCATTGTATGGCATGTCAGCCATATAGTATTTTCAATCTTGGTGGGCACGAACACACGATAGTTCATCAGAGAAGCTGTATTAAACATACTGCTATGTATCTGGAACATTGTACAATATCAAATGCCTGACTTGTTAATGAAGGCAGGATTAATAGAGTGCTCTAATTTACAGGAGCAAAAAGACAATAATGTTGCTTCTTTTTCATAAGTAATAGTTTCCTAGGTAATATTTCTCTGACAGGTGTAAAGTAGCATTACATGCTGGAATAAGCTTAATAAATGTTCTATCATGACGGGGATAGTATCATCTTTCCCCTCACCAGGTCTGAGAAATTCAGAGCACCTACCAATAAGGCGTGAGTGGCTTGGTGCATGCACAAAACATGTGGTTTGGGTTAAGATTTCCCTGAATCACACAGACAAAAGAAAAAAAAAAAAAAGAAAGAAAAGAGAAGAAAAAACTATAAATCAATTCCATCAAAGAGCAGTCTGAATTCAGTTTCTGAACTTTGTCACTTATATCATTTCTGTCTTCTAAGTAAAGAGTTAAGTTTCTCAAGGTAGTTAGGGAAAGATGAACAGGATATACAACACATATTATAATTTTAAAACAATTGAATAAATTGTGCATTTTTAAAAAAGGCGAGAAAGAATACTTCAAATGCATCTATTGAAGTTCGTGAGATAAAAACAGTACAATGAAAAATGAATACTCTCATGCTATTCTCAGTGAAATGATACTTGAAATTATTTTATTATTGCATTGTTTCTCTGACTTACTAACTGGATGATAAGATATAAAGGAGAAAAATGAGAAAAAAAATTGAAGAATCAGAGTGGTAAATGTGGAACACATCAGTGGAATCAGAGAGGGAATTAAAAAGTTAAAATAGGGGAAAGCTGAGAAAGAACCAAAAAGGAAGTCAGGGAAAAAAATATATCCATAAGGGAAAACACACATAAGAAGAATCCATAGAAAAGGAGACAGAGAAGCAACAGAGGAATAAGAAGACACATAAAACTTTAAATTCAAGTAAGAAAGACCCGAGTGAAGAAAGATAAGAACTGAGAAGCAAATATTAAAAACAAAAGAAAATAGGCATATTTACAGACTGCTAGGGAAACAAAGAGACTTGGAAGAGTCCATAGTGGCACGGGCCCAGAGGATGCCCTGAGATAAAAAGAAAGAAGAAACTATAATAATAGGGAGAAAATATGGAGAGAGAAACAAAGAAAAGACAGAGGAAGACAGAGAGATGGTTAAGAATAAATAAGAGGCAGAAATAAAACAAAGGTTAAGAAGAAAACAAAATCCATCAACTCTATTTATATAATCTTGTTATAGGAAAGAACTCATTTGCCTGTTCATGCTATTTTTTTGTGACATAACAGCAAAAGTCTGATTTCTGTAAAACTCTTTGGAAGTCTGTTCTGAGTTCAGATTTGGAATATAAAAGTATAAACCTTCTAAGGTTTTACTACATTGGCTTTATATAGTTCAATTGAAAAGATTCATTCTTTTTGAAACAAAAAGCTTTGTATTGCCGTTTAAAATTGCCAAATGCCATGAAACAATTTTTGAAACATAACTTGGAGTGAATGTAGGTGATATTTGGGTTGTGGTTTTATTTGATACTATTGTCTATAAGGAATTGGTCCTTTCACAGGCTAAAATAAATTCAGAACTATGAATTTTAATGAAATATCAATGTGAGCAAGTCTCATAATTTGGTTTTGACAAGACTCTCCAAAGATTAAATAAACCAAAAGTATACTGTAGGAAATAATATTCCTTTTAAAGTTTAAGTAAAAGTTAAATCATTTCAATATTTATGGAAGATATATAATACATGTGTATATATAATGTATATGTATGTGTATGTATACACACATACAGACATATTGTAAACAATTTTTCAATTTATGTTTAAGGGTTACTTGTTGGTATAATCATTCAAACCTACTTTTTCCAATGGAAATTAAAGTTACCTTTTATGAAATTATAAAGAAATAAATACTTGAACTAGGAACAATTGTACAACTGTATTACCGCTTTATAAATAAAATGGAGAAATATGAGCAAAATGATAATTTGGGTGGATTTTTAGCTATATAAAAAAAAAAGATACCGACAAATAGTCAGCCTAGAATGATATTTCTGCTTCCAGCTGCGAGGTGTTAGAGGCGAGTAAATAATTGAAATATCTTCATCAGTTTCATATGTTTAACATGAAGAAAAGGTGTAATTAAATACAACCAATACCATATGTCAGGCTTTCATCATCTCTTATCCAAATTATAAAATGGTTTCTCAATCATTACTTTCCCCCCCAAACACACACTTCATTCTGTACTCCAAGCTGTATAAAACATCCTGAAAGCCTAAGTAATGTCTTCATAACCTAAAATTCTTTTTAGCTTACTATCTTCTACAGGTAAATATAAACTATTTCTTTACTTATTTATTTAGTCACTGAAGCCCTTTCTCCCTCTAGACTCATCTATCCTGCAACCTCATTCCCTTTAGATCAGGAGCTATGGACCCTAAGCCCCACTCCTTTTAAACTTCCCTTTCTACCTTTGTTCACACTCCATCCTCTGACTAGCTGCTCCTTCACTCACCATGCTTTTTGGCTGACCACCTTATACATTTTACTCTGGGCTCAGTCCAAACCTTCTCAAACACTCAAAGGCAGGTCAGGCTTTGTTGCAGCCTTTGAGACATAAAGTGAACATCTGACTTTAGCTCTTTACATGGATATGCATGTGAGTTCCACTGGGCATGACTCTGTCTTAATTTTCTTTGCAACTTCTATATCTAGAGAATTACCTGGAATATGTTAGCTGACCCATAGTAGATGTTCAATAAATATATACGTATTGAGTTGATTAATAAAGAACTGAAATAGAGTATGTGTAAAACAGTCTTTATTTTACTAACTAATTGTACATGTAAAGGGTGGGAAAGAACAGTCTTCAGAGAAACTTACATAAAAAAGAACTTAGGATCATTAGTTGACCATAAGTTCAAAAGGTGTCAACGACTTATTTAGCTTATTTAAAAAGTGACTATTCTAAGGTGACCCTCATAGACATCCAATGGTCAGAGTATGATAAGTGATAACTTTGTTTCACATTGTACAAGTCAGATCACTTCTAGAATATTTTATTCAAGTGATCGACACCACATTGACATGGACAAACTAAAGTCCCATCAGATGCATGTTATCTGTGACTGGTGAGGAAATGCTTGATTACAGAGTTTAAGGAATGTTGGAAGGATTTAGGGAAGTTTAGTTGGAAGAAAAGACTCTTAAAATGTGTGAATAATTTATATATGGATAAAATAATGTATTTTCTCTGTATGACTCTAGAATTAGGACAAATGACTAGTTGCTATAGCTAAAACCCTCCAAGTAAATTAGAGAGAGAAAAATAACTTTCAGTGATACACCAGGAATTTTCACCTACTTGATAAGATTATCTTAAAAGGGAATATTCATTTGGTTGTTTTATCTGTTAGAATTTCAAATTGAAAGGCATGGAAAACCTGTGATGGGAGAGTGAAATGCTTTTCTATAGCAAAGAGAAAAGGAAAAACATCTGCTCCTCGTAAAAAATTGTTAATGTAAGTAAGATTATTCAACAGCTATGGCTGTGTCATGTTTGATATTTATCAAATAAAAACTTTAAAATAGGCAACACAAATATCCAAAGAACTAAAACTAGAAATTCAAATGTTGCAAGCTAGAATTTAAGGAAGAGAGAGAGAAGGAGAGAGATGAGAGATAAACTCTAGGACGGTAGAGAGCTGATCTGTGTGTTCACTGCTGTGTACCCAGCCAGAACCTATGAGGTTTCTCACACATTTAGAAGTGTAATCAGATTTGTCAAATGGGTATTGAAAAAAAAAAAAAAAGACCAGATAATTACTTGTTAAAGGAATAATAAAGAAATATCAGTCATTATTTGGAGCATTGGTAAAACTGAAAATGTCACTTAAGGTCCTAAAATTCTTTAGATATCCAGCCCTTTCATTTGAAAAACAGAATTTATTAACTACGGTAAGTGATTAAACCTGCGGAACAAGTAGTTGCAAAATTAGAGTGTGTGTATATATATATACCCACACACACATTTATATATATGTATATGTGTGTGTGTGTGTGTGTGTGTATATATATATATATATATATATATATATATATATATTTCAAACTGGCTATAAGAGAATCTATTAAAACAAAGTTGAAGAAACAATAATGAAAAACATTTCCAAAGGACACCATTTTTTCTGAGACTATTTCAGAAACACACTGCAGTGGGGAGCAAAGGTGTCAATTGTGGATATTATATTATATGTGAATTTAAATGTTTGGTTCCTGAGCCAAGCCGTTGTAGCATGTATCAGTATTTTCTATTTTACTGTCAATAGCCCTCAAAACATAGAATAAAAGGAAGACAAAAGATAGTGTAAGCATTTTGAGATTTGTGAAGTTTGTTGAATAATTTGGCACTCTCAAAACATTCAAGAAAATGGCTTCAATGAAATATATATGGATATACACAAAATTACTTTTTGTAAACTCATACTTTTCCATCAAATGAATACCATTCCAAAGAAACAGTGATTGTAATCATAATCATAAAATCATGATCATTTTTGGTATCAAAACATTGATATTATAACTTCTTAATATATAAAAAAATAAGTTTGAAAGACTCTTTACAGAAACACTCAATTTTAAATAATGTCCATAATAAAATTCTAATTTACTGAATATGACACAGCATTGACCAGTACTCCCCTCTCCTTTCCCCCTGCTTAACTTCAGGTTATAGATCTTAAAGAAAGATAAAGGAGGAAAGAAAGAATCAGAAGAAACTCATAGCGCTGACAGTTTGTTGGTAACATTTTAGGTTATTTATAGAATAGCTTATATGCAGTATTTTAACTGTACAGGGTATAAAGTCTTTCCAATTAAAGCGTCATATATAGGAATGCAAATGGAGGTTATATAAGTTTACAGTGGAGAAAGTTACCATCAGTCATCAGCTTCTGATTCCTTGTATTGTGTAAAAATGTATTCTTTCTTGTTTCTGCAGTATAAGCAAATTAAAATTAACTTTCAAATGCATTCAAGTACAGAAAGTCTCCTGTTAGTGATGTATGGGTGGCACATACCTCCTGTAAACAAAGATAAAGAAACATTCCACAAGGATAACATAATTCAAGATTCATTTTGGAACTAAATATGTTTGCCACAGTTTGAATCACAGCCTGGGTAATTTCTACTGTCAGATTAGAAGAATTGAAACACACTGATCATTAACGTAATCACTGAGTTCTTACAAAAGAACAGATATGGTCCATTGGAGGGAACAATAGTTACTTGAACATTATAATTGGGCAGGAAACAGCTTTGATTTCCGAAACTATAGTCACTGTCTACTAAAACTTTCACTGCAGTTACATTTGAGCTAGCTAACTAACAAGAAAAATCTTGAACAGACATAAAACTTTAATCTGTAGACTTTCACATCAAGTTTATGAAAACTATCTGTATCTGTAATGAATAGAATACTAGAAAAACAGATTCCTGTTAATTTCTAACTGTGTTTGAGCTACTGTGGGTCTCCTGTGGGTAAGGAAAATTAATTTCATGTGAAATTATTTTGACCTAAATTTTTAAAGCAGAAACAGACTTGAAATGCTTTAAAGTAAGTGGAAAGGAATTCAAAATGGCACCTCGAAGATAAGTATTGAAATTTCATGTGTCCTCTAAAATAGTTAGCCCCTGCAGGCTATATCTGCATTACATTAAAATCTAATAAGCCTTTAGTCTTCATACTTCTTTGTCTGAATCAACTTATTTTTTTATTTATTAAAAAAGTGTGAGACTAGTTGGAAGCGAGCCCTTTTGCCCATTTACTAATAAGGTACACTTATTTTGAAGTATTCTAATTAATTATCTGTCCTATTCAAACACAAATGTGTCTGCTATAGGAGAAATCCAATATTATACAAGGCCAAGAAGTCAGAAAATTTTCAAATGTTCATGGAAGATAAAAACTATAGGACTCTCTTCAAAGGGCTCTGAAAAATAGGCCCCAACCTTAGTACAAATGGAAAATAAGGAATCATTTCTAAGACTAATTATAGAGTACCCCTATTGAGCAGTTATCCTTTTTCATGTTCTGTGACAAGTAAATCCACAGTGCAACTCTGCCCTCTGGTAACCAAAGTATTCCCATGCAGTTTTCATTGTGAAGCTCAGGTCCATAGATAAGGAACTGGAGTTTCCATGGAGTTGAATTATTAAACTTTCTATATATGAAAATATCCTGAACAGTTGTCCTGTTTAGGAAAGGCTCATTTTTATATCCTAAAAAAATAGCTTAGAATATTACACTGATTGAAATAATTAAATTCTAAGGTTAGAATGGATTTTTGACACCTTGGAATCCTGCATTTCCAGTTCAACTGCATAAAGGCCAACAAAGAAGGGATATTTTATATTTTAGTGACTATCAGTGGTGTCTGCCCCAAAGTAATTCAATGTGTGATTATTTATTATAATCCAAAGATTTCATAAGAATAACCTATGTTTAAAAGTAGTTTGAGATATGAGCAAAGATCCCTCTATTTTCATGATTCTAACATTAGGCGTATCAGAAACCAAAGAAATCATAAATGCAGCTCTCTCTTCTCTGACCAATTTTACCCAAGTCTCAGTGTTTTCCCCTGGCTAAAAAGTGAATTCTGTTAAGCCCTGTTAAACACAAAGATTTAGCTACCACTATTCATCATTAACTGTCCCCTAGTCAACATTCTTCTACTGGAAGCCATCCCAAATTCCCATATTTCAATATTCTCGCGTGGAGGAATTTATTGATCCTCCTATACTGCCACATGTCCAACTTCTTTACATGTAGCTTTTATTTATTCATTCAACATATGTTTATTGTTTGCTGCACAAGGTGCCAAAGATCTCAAAACTTATAAACCATAGTCCCAGCCCAGGAGATCTCAGTCTAGGGCTGTGCAACAGTAGCCACTAGCCTCATGGAGTTATTTCAATTTAAATTACTTAAAATTAAACAACATTAAAAATTCAGTTCCTTAATCATACTAGTCACATTTCAAGTGCTCAGTGGTCACAAGTGGCTTGTTGTTACCGTGCTAGTGCAGATTATAGGGCTTTTTCAGCATTGTAAAAAGTTTTATTGGACAGCTCTGATCTAAAGGAGGAAAGTAATTAATAAATGTGCACTCTGATAAACACTGTCTTAAAGATGTGTGCAAAGTGTTAGGAGAGATGATGCAGTTACCAAACATTTCACTGCACGGCCTCTGACTAAAATTGTCTGGACAGTGCTGAATGTGAGAATGCCTTTATCCTAATGTAATTTACCATCTTATCATTTTCAGTTTGGAGAATGGGTCTTAGCTATCTTATAGAACCTTTTAGTAATGCCAGACATTAAGAGAGGTGAGAATGATCTCCATAATGTTTAGCCTACTTCATCAAGATGTGTATAAGGTACATGGAAACAGGATGTTGAAACCTTGAAATCACGATTTGAAAATCCAATTCATTTGTCTACTCAAAACTTCTATATGATGTGGGAATATGGTGAATGAATGAGTGACTGGATGAGAATTTAGAAAAGGTGGTGCTGTGGTAGGTAGAGTTTGGGCATTGGAACTAGAAAGGACTGAATTTCAATGTAAGTTTGGCTATTTATTGCCTGTTATCTTTTATTTCTTGTATATTACAAGCCTAGAAAATCTATCTTTTTCCTCTTGAATTGATCCCATCGGTTCTAAGTTAGCTGTCATAACCCAAATACATACACAAGTCAAGAAGATGACAAAAGAATGAAGTGAAACCAGAAAGCAGAAGTGCAGATACGATGAAAATAAGCAGCAACTGACACTAGAGTATAATGTTGGGGGCACTGGGCCTGCGAGCTGTGACAACCTGCAGGGAGCATGCTCTTTGTAAAGAGCATCATCTTTTACTTCTAGCTGATTGTTGCTTTGTAGGGAAGTGGGTTCTGTGTTGTGAGATCATCTATTTAAAGAAGCTGAAAATCTGATTTTCTATGTAAATCTTCTAATTTTATATGTGGGCGACTATTTCAGTATTTTAAATAACCTGCCGGAGACAACAATGTGAAGACCAACAAAAATGTGCTTCTTGGCAAGACTGAGGCCTCAACCTTTCAATTTTCAAGCTTGTGTCTAGAGCTTGAGTTTATTCCTTATGAAGGCAGCCCCTTCCGCATTGGAACTGAAAATAAAACAACAAAAAAAGTAATTTAAATATTAAGATCCTCTTCTGGAACCTACCCAAATTTTAATTCTAGAGAAATGTTGAATTTCACTGAAAGTAGGGCCGGTGTTGTTAGTGGAAGTGTCCTGTGCAAAATCTGCCCGAGCTTTCTCTTGGAAAAGGAAGAAATGAGGAGCAAACCATGACAGAAGGCTGTTGGAGGGATTATCCAATATGGTAGTGCTTTCCCATGCAGACTATAGGGTGGCTACAGGGCCCTTCCTGGTACCTGGTTTCCTGTCCATCATTAGGGGCACATTATGCTTTCATGCTAACATTGTTTCTGCTGTAAGTAATGGTATATAATAAACTATATTATATACAAATATCCTTGATATAGACAGATTTAATTCTTTCTTCTTTAAAAGATATTTGATTTTTACATTAATTTAGGATGTTCAATAACTATATGAATTTACTAACTTGTCATTTAACAAATAAGTCCAACATTTTCAAGAAATGTAGAGGACCTCAGTTAAAACATTTGATGGAAAATATGTCACCAAATTATGCTTTAAATTTCAAAATTGCACTAAGTAAAATCGTGGTATTACCCATATTGCTTATTATCTGGAAGACTGTAGCATTTGAACTTATAAACAATTAGCATGATACTTTTTAAATGCTATTTAACATTTTAGCCATGATTTATTCCTGGCTATGATGTATGACCAATACAGCGTTTCATACTTAAAAATTTTATTTTTTGTCGCCATTACTTGTATCATTACTAACATTTATCATTTTTTATAGTTGTTATTTCCTTAATAAAAAGGACCATATTTAGTTGATGCCACAGCTATTTCCCCCGTCGAGAAACACAGAGCAGAGAGCTTAAAATGATTTAATTTTCTCAGAATCCCAAGAAAGGTAACCTTATATATTTCCATGTTGATAGTGGGAAGGTGTTACAGAGAAAAAGATAACGGAAATTTTTTGACTAGTAACTTTGTGTGCATCATAAGCACAAGACTTTATACACAAATTCTCACCCCTGGAATTCTAATGAGAAACCTCGGTCACGTCCTATAGACATGTTAGTGTAGAAGTGGGCCTGAAATGGGCGGGCCTAATGATATGTGGTAGAGTCACAGGTTAAATTGGTTCCCCAGTCTAACAAGGAAAGTGAGGGAAGAACAGCGTGTGTGAAGAGAGAGAAAGAAAAAAAAACAGGTTCCCTGAGCTAATTTTCTAGCCATCAGTCAGCCTATTGTTCCTACTAAAGGAGATTGAAAGAGAGAGATTGAGAGTTATTATAATAAATATAAAGTAGCTTTAGCTACAGGAAATTACACTTGGAAGGTCAAGGGGGAGAATCAGAGAGAGGAATGATGAAGGAGAGAGTGTGAGAAGAAAGATGCAGGGTCAGGATTTTGCAGGAAGAAGGAGCATCACCCATGTCAATAACTGCTATCAATGTGTTACATGGTACGTTAAAATAGGCAGGTTTCTAAAGAAAAATTTGATCTCTATTTTATTTTTGATTTCACATTCCAAGTACATACGTATTTTAAGTTTGTGTGTGTGCTTGTTTGTGTATATGCCCAGATTTAGTATCAATAGATTAACAGTAGCTATGTGCTTTATGAGGCAACTTTTCTTTTTTAAAAAACATTTTCTTTGAATGTGTACTAAATTGATGTGGAATAACAGAGAGTCAGTATTACTAGACTAATTTACTATGTATCTTTATCTGCCACAATTCCATGTCGTGTCTATCGGGCAAGTACGTACAAGTGGATTGTAATTTGCCAGAGTCATTGTTTTTTTACTCTATATTGATTGTCTATAGAGCATGTAAACATCTTTGAACAGAAGCACAAGGACTCTTCTGTTGATGTACTTATCTTGTTCATCAAATGTTTAAGGTCTCAGCAACAAGAATACCCTGGCAGAATCTGCCATTAAGTTAGCAAATCAAAAATCAAACAAAATGTTTGTTGGATAGGTTGGGGCTTAGCGATGTTGACTGGGGAAGATGGAATATTGTAGAAATTCAGAAAGAACACCTGTCTCTACACAAAGATAAAATGTGGGGGGAAAGGTCCCTACACAAAGAAAAAAAACTGAAAAATATAGACTTATTTAAAACCTAGGTCAACTTCCCTGACCATTTCTTTCTCCTTTGTCATCTTTTTAAATTTCTAGAGCTCTAAAACTGCCCCAAGCATGGGGAAGCATCAAGATTTAACCGAACTTTCGTATTTATTTAAAAAACAATCTTTTTATGAATTTTTCATTGTGCAATTGCAAAGGCAATCAAATCAATAACAGTAGCGTAATGCACCAGGTGGAATCATTAACCAACTTTAAAACAAGAGGAAAACAGTAAGAATTTCACATTTCTATAAATTATGTATCTTGGGTATGCCCACTCTCCTTTTGGATCAACTAGAACAGTTGACTCCCCTCTCCCTTGAATGGAGTATGGTCCTTACTATGAGTTCTTTTCCCATTTTATATTGGAAAAAAATAGATACGATTTTGTCATGCTAAAAAAATGAACAAATTTCAGAAATCCATACTGACTCTAACAGATTTATATTTTGTATTTGCCATATACCTACATGTGCATTTATAAATGTAATTGGCATTCTGGTCATACAGCAGTTTATGAGACTGATGCAGAAATCATACCGGCATGTTCAGATTTTGCCTTCTTCTTTCTATCTAAATGGCCAGATATAATATATCTATCCTCTTTTATACAGCTAGTATTTATATCCATCTGTGCGTTTAGTAGATGTTTAAATTAAATCTCTATTTTAGATTCCAGAAAAATTAGCAGTTCTTCTATTTTAAAATAAAATAAAATTCAAAAATTTGTGCACACAGGTATCAGTTCTGGATATCATACACATATTTCTGCAAATATGTTTTTAATGAAAATTTTACTCAGTTGAGAGATCATGGATCAAATTAGTAACACAAAACAATCAGTACCTGAGATATAGGGGGAAATATATATAATGGTCAGGAAATATTTATTTCCTGTTGCCATATTTGGAGTCATTTGACAATTTTAAGGTATGGGTAGGTCTGTGAGAAATCCAAATTAATTTCAATCACACAAGTGTTTAGTGAGCATAAATTATGTTCCAGGCACTGTAATAAGTACTAATGACAGAATGGTGATTAATAGCATTCTGTCTTACAAAAGGATGACCCTGGGGCTTCCCTGGTGGCGCAGTGGTTGAGAGTCCGCCTGACGATGCAGGGGACACGGGTTCGTGCCCCAGTCGGGAAGATCCCACATGCCACGGAGCGGCTGGGCCCGTGAGCCATGGCCGCTGATCCTGCGCGTCTGGAGCCTGTGCTCCGCAACGGGAGAGGCCACAGCAGTGAGAGGCCCGCGTACCGCAAAAAAAAAAAAAAAAAAAAAAAAAGGATGACCCTGTATAATCAGATATGGTCCTAAAATGTATTAGTAACAAATCATGATGACCCAGGAAGCATTCTATGCTTCTAAAATAACTATAGAACTAGTTGGCCTTACTCCCCATCTTGAAACTCAGGAATCCATTTTATACAGCAGTGAATATTTCTAAAAGCACCCCTTAAACTTTCCTTCCTAGGAATCTCCCATATAACATAATTACTGATTGGATAAATTTCAACTTTTCATCCTAGCATTTCATCAAAAACCTCAACAGACAAAACTTAACTATTTTTTAAAATGTCTCAGGTTAGAATCACCACTTCCTTAGGATCTGTGTCTCAGTTTAATGCTTCCCTTTTTCATTCTCTTTGACCCCACTCCAGAATCCTTTATGCTTTGTATCCAAACTTAAAGCCTTTTACTTTAATACCTTACTAGTACTTGGCAGATGGATTCTAGATACTTGCTGAATGAATGGTTTGTATCCTGAAATCATTGTTAATAAATTGTTGTCCAACAGTGATTGTCTTTTCTCTGAATGCCAACAGAACTTGAGCATGTACCATATGATATAATATCTAATTTCTTATTGCTTTCAGATCCTCTGTTTTGTCTTTCTCCCCAACTCCATAAAATATGTCTCAAGGTTAGCAAATTTGCTTTCTATCAACAGTTTTTGTAATCTCATTAGAGCTGGATATAAAGTTAGTGCTCTATAAATATATGTTTATTGGTTTATTAAGATCGTATTCCTGGAAACGTTTAAATGAAAATATTATTTTGCCAAAATGGTAAAATCAGACACAATAGATTTGAGTTCAAATTCTAATTTTATTTTTCATTAACTTGGAAAATGTCTTAACCACTGTATGCCTCACTTTTTATGTAACAGTGGGGATAATACCCGCTTCCTTCCATTGATGATATGAATCGTATGATATAATGAACATAAAATCCTCACCAGAGCAACTAACACATAGAAAGTGCTCAATAAATAGTAGTTACCTAGTAAATATGTGTATTTTTCCATTAAATATTTATTGATTGCCAACCATATTTCAGATACCATGCTGGTATTTTTCAAACATATTTTGTGGAACACCAGCACCTTCAAAGAGAGGCTACAGAAACTGGCATATCGAAAAGAAAAAAATTTAAAAGAAATATAAACAAATTTTAGATGCATGGAGAATATTAACTCCCATTTCTCTGAATCACAGTTGGAAAGGGAGCAGACCAACTATACAATGTAGACCATAGTTTGTCTATTGAAGAGATATGCTGACAGTGAAATGAAACTGCAAAGTTTCATTTTCCGGAAATTGTTAAGTACTGAACACAATCTATGTGTCTGCAACAGATAAAGGTGAAGCCTTATCTGAAGGTAGTAGCCTAGGGAAAGTAGCCTCTTAGACAGCATTTCAAACATGCAAATACCGAAAGGCCTTTATTCCAACAAATGAGAGGCGTGATTTTTCATAAACTTAATTCCTTCTATAAAATTTAGGCCATCTATGATTTAAAAAACATTCAATATATATTTGCATAATTCATGAGATTTGTTTTTTTCCTCTTTGGATCAAATGTTTATCAGATCTTCAATGTCACATTCATAATATAGTAAGAAATTAATTAGGTAAGCTAAAAGTTGTTAGTGAAATATTCAAAACCGGGCTATTTCCAAATGTGACACTTATATCAACCTAGCTGAAATAACCAGTTCCAGACTCAGGTCTTTTCGATGACCTATTCCCCCTAAAAGTTTTGTGGTGGTAGTAGCCAATAGCTCTGTTCTTCATTATGATTGTCTCAGCTTACTGCCCTGAAGAGATGAGGGATACAAGAGGTGCTAATCCATGAAGCAAAAATTCCCAGTGATTTATACCAGAACTAAAGGAATAGATTCTCCCTACCCCACTAGATTCTCCGTAAGTAGTTTCCTTGGTAAAGTATAGCCCGTATGTAGACAGGGAAATATGCTAGTAGATACAAGGGCAATCTTACAAATGTTCTCTTAGTATCATTTGGATAGTACCAACTAGGGTAAAGGAACTCTGCTTTCGTTTGTGTGTTTGTTTGTTCATTCATGTAAGAGATCAATATTTTGGATGGTGCCATGAGGGGCAATCGAGTAAGTGATACAGCCGTAATTACTCAGACATAATCATTAACCGCCACATTGTGACACCAATAGGAAAGCCTAGAGTTTACCTTCAGAATTTTACATTTAAACAATGCCTGGTTGCACAGAAAAAGTTATGAGAAATAGTTTTGCCACTTCCTAGAAGGGTCTACAACTACTGAATTATCTAATAGGTCTTTATGTCTCAATTTGAAAAGTGTTGACCAAAATTCATTCTCATCCACCCAAACCGCCACCTACATCTTTCCCTCACTACCAAAAATTAAAATGTGGTATCTTTTGTCTACCTTCAAGGAAACTCCACACAAAATCCAGGACAGTGGCCTTGGCTTTGAGGAAAAAGAAAACATGTTCAAATATTGGTTTTTCTGTCCTGATCTTCTCTCTTGCTGTAGTTAATGAAAACAATATAACAGTATTTACGAGTTTCCTCACAGCATGCTGCTCTTCTGCAGCAGGGCACACAAACATTTTGTTTTTCTGTGCAACAGTGCAACCTAGTGGATGAAGAAAAGAGCCCTGTCCTTCAGGACCAGCTAAGATGGGCACTGAGAGCTCTTCAACAGATTTTGTTATCTGAAAGTCCCTTCCAAACTCCCCTGATGCATTTCACTTTTTATAGTGGTAAAAAGATATAAATCCCATATTTGGGGGGTTAAGATGGAAATACAGCTGATCCCATGATCTATTTAGAAAAAAAAATCTATTAAGTTTAACTGAATGCTAAAGTGATGTTTTGGAGATGTGGTGTCTTTTCTAAGATCTTAATTTTAAAATACTGAATATACTATTCACAATAAAAAATAAGCACAATTGCTGTATCATTTACTTAACTACCTTTATATTAACCCCTGCCTTCTTGTTCTAGTCTAGTAGTAACTGTGTGAGTGTGTGTGGGTGTGGGCGTGTATGTGTGTGCAATATAATCTATGTACCAAAATACAGCATGAGACCATATATATACAGAGAGAGAGAGAGAGAGAGAAATAGACATTACATACATGTAGGCATATGTATTACACATACCCACAAACATAATAATATAATTTGTTCATTAAGTGGCAATTTAGAACAGAAAGCTTATTTTAGTGCCTACATAAATTAAAATCAATGTCCCTGAATAAAAAGATGAGGTCTTCATGTAGCTTACTTATTTTTTTAAACCACTCAGTATTCCATTTCAGGATATTTCCTAAAAGCTAAATACTTAATAGTTTTGCTTTTGTGTTGATTTGCTTGCGTTATTGCTTCTGTTAAACCATTAAACAAGGTCATTTTATCACTAAGTTTCTTTTTAATCCACTAACTTTTAAGTGGGTTTTCAAATACATATTTAAAATTAAAACATGTAAATGTGGAAGACACAGCTATACAGAGAAAGGGAAAATGACCTCTGAGAAGCCGTGCATAAAAATTTAACAATTTTCCTTTCGAAGAACGTGGTGGAGGATACATTATTCACTTTTTTGTTTGTTTATAGGATGTGCTACATTAAGAATTAAATGTAATTTAGTAAGACAATAAAATCTTCTCAACTACTGTGCTGTTGTGTTAGGGATGAATTTGGGGATGATTAAATGAGTAAATCACACAGATCTGAAACATTTTTTCTCCTTTCTTTCTTCCCTTTTTTTTTTTTTTAACACCTCCTTAGATGGCATCTTGATCGTGCTTGCACTGTGAACACAAAAGGCCTACAGGTCAGACCTGAAATTATAGCTAAACTTCAACTCCTGAGGTACACAGGCTGTTTATATCGATGAAAATTTATGATCTCTATACCCTAAATCCCTGGCCTCTCTTTTACATTGACTTCTTTACTATTTGCTGCTTTATTTTATGGTGATCCCTTGCCCTCTATAAATATATCACGGTTACTTAACCCCAGATCCCACCCCCAGCCTTCAGGACTTCAGAAAGGATCTATTTGTTACTTATTCTGCTACTGGGTGTTTCATAATCCTCTACATTAGCAGCTATTATTTTATAGCAGTTAACATTTTCCAAATTTTCATCATCTCTTGACTGTTAGCCCTCTAACTGCTTAATAACTCCAGTCTCAGAACTGCTGTTTAGAGATTATGCTGAAGTAGATTTTTTTTTTCCTTAAGCTCATACAATGATTGAAGTATTTTCTATTAAATATTTATCTGTGGAAAAATGAATAAATTCAACTGTAAAAATTACATTTAGGCAAGCTTAATTGCCTTGTGTTACTTTATGTAAAATTTATAAAAACCTGACCTAATCTTAAAAACATGCCACTGAGTAATTAAAGTTTTCTATGGGTTAGATTCTAATAATTATCTTGTTTTGACTGAACTTCTTATTAGAATCCAAAAAATAAAGCTGGAAAATAATAAGGGATTATAGATTTGTAAAAGCTATTGTCTGATGTTAAAATTGTTAAGAAAATATGAGTCAGTATTATGCAAATTCTGACCTAATCCCAGCAGCATTCTGGTAGGTAATTGTATTTTTTCTTTAAAGGAGGACAGACCCTACAATAATTATGCCTTGTTAGTGTCCACATTGCTACATTTTTGATTTATGTATTTTTCTGGGAGTTGACAGATAAGCAAGAAAAATTGACATATTATAAACTAATAAAAATAAATAATATCAGAATCTCCCTAGCAGCAGTCTACATTGGGAAGTTAAATCAATGCATTAATCACACAAATTTTTTGAGCAAAACACAGTTTGTACAAAAATTTTAATGACATAGATCAAATATAACTAAGTATTCAAATTGCTCTGTGTGTCTGTGCATGCATATGTGACCTAAGGTAAATCATAAACAGTATATCAAAGCCATTTTTGTTTTATTTCCTTCTCTGATAGCCTTAGGAAGTCAAGACAATAGTGATCTTTGCCTACAGATTCCTATATGTAATATTCCTGTGTGATTTAGTATTTCCAGGTTTTCTCCAAAGACTATTCCTTAATTGAAATTTGGTTAAGCCACCCTTTTTAGTGTTTCATTAAAATTATTATTACTTAGAAATCTGCTGTTTGAAAGCTTTATATTATTTTCTATTAGATACCAGAAAAAATAAAATTTTCAGTCTATGACAACAGCTAGTGCTAAGAGTCATACACTAAGATAGGCTGGATGAATTGACAAAAGAAATATGGCTTCCATGGAGCCTAAGTTTTGGTAGAAACTAGCAATCAACACTGTATATAGCATAGATGACAAAAGCTAATGAGTTGTAAATGCCATTCTTTCCTTCCAAGTTTGTGTACTTTACAAGCTCATGTTTTGTTGGTATATGCTTAGTTTCCTTTAAATATAACCTGCAACACTGTAAAGCAATTATACTCCAATAAAGATGTTGAACAAAATATATATATAACCTGCATTTGCAAACAAATGCTTCAGAAGCAATCTAATACCATTGATTGATTGATGGATGGATTATTACTATTTTTCTGTTATTCAAATAAAACTGAGCATTTATTTTATATTAGAATTTCAATACTTTTCTACTGCTGGGTTCAGTTAGATTTCATAATCAAGGTGGATAATCAGTTTTTAGAAATATAATGAAAGACAGATAATTTTTCCCACTATTTGGATATGACTAACATAATCCCAGAAAACATTACATCCTTCAGCAGGGGATGGAAAAAGTCTATGTGATATTCCCCAGTACGGTGCTTACCAACCTGGAAAATAAATCTTTTCAGACATGTATAAATCCTAAAATTTAACAAGCCCAACCTGTGGTTAACAGATTCTCTAAACAACAAAGCCTAGCTGTTGATGGCCTACAGATTATTTTCCTCTTAATAAACAATTCTACACAGTCATGCTCAAGGCAACAGCTCAGTAGCTAGGAAGTTACATTAGACCACAATAAAGGTATTCTAAAAATACCTCTAATTAGACAGGGTGCATCCATATAATCAAAGTCCTCAAAAAATTTCCTTCTTACACATTGCTCTCTTATAAATGTAACATCTTCTATAAAATCTTTTCTGAAATATGTAGCTAAGAGACAGTCTACAAATCAGCCAAGACAGGTAGACCATTAAAGCATTAATTTTTATAAAAATCATCATATACTAATTAGTACCAGGGTTATAGCCATCAGATCCAAATAATTTAACTGGAACCTCAGGAGAAGACTACCATTCATCTCCTATCTCAAGAAAACAGCTCCCAGTGACTATACTAAACCAGGTAAGGGATATAACCAAGAAATCTCCTAAGAACTTTTACAGCCTGAAACATGTGCCATTGTTGCAACACCCAGCTCCAGAAAATTCTGAATTGGACAGAGCTATGGAAAAATCGCAATGTTTATTATACACACATACATATATTAGGTTATATATGCATATAATATATATGGTAGATTTGTACACATATATGGTATGTTATGCATATATGTGTGTACGTGTGTGATAAGTCTAAATATAAATATATATTTAAGGACCTGTGATAGGTTTGAATATAGGAAAAATACTACAAAATATATATATTAAGTGTCTAGTAAGTTTCATTTTAAAAATTTTATTTAATTAAATACGATTATTTAAATAAATATTTAATTAAATATTTAATTCACATTAAATATATAATTCTTAATTTTTAGATCTACCATAGGGCCTTAAATACTGATTTTACTATCAAAGGTTAGCTCTGGCTGAATGATTTTTTGTGTGTGTGTTCATGTGCACATTTACCACTAGGTAATTTCTAAACACAAGCATATGTTTCTAGCATTGATAGAAGTTGTACGTTTTTCCTAAGCTTGGAACACTCTTCCTTCAGCAATGGAGAGAAAGAATTGTGTGTGTTTATAGGTTTGAGAGTATAGGTGTTTGTGTGTTCGTGTATTTAATGATGAATACACACAGAGAAACTTATCATTGGGTAATAATTTGTATATGTATACTTAGCTGTATTTCTGAGCACCTGCTCTGAATCAAGCACTTTATATCATTTTTTTCATTTGATATCTCCAAATAATATTCAAATAGGTGTTAATATCCCCATTTTACAGAAGATGAGGCTGATTACCAAGAAACTGAATAACTTCCCCAGGACTCAAAGCAAGAATTTCAACCCATTTCTGTTATACTTAAATAGCATATCAATTAGAGTTCTTTGGATTGAAAGCACTAGATATTGTCTCTGCCTAAATTAAGCAAATGGTAATTTTTAAAAGGAAATCGAGTTCTCACATAATTGACTAAAACTTGAAACATAGGGGTAAAAAGACTTAGAAGCAAGAACTTACACAGTGGTCTCATGGATAAAACGGAAATTATTGCTACTGCTTGGAAAGAGTCAAACTCCAAACATCTTCAGCCTCTCATTCTCTCTGATCAAATTTTAAGTTCCGAGAAGGGAGCCTCCAATTTACCTACCTTGTCTTTCATGTCTTCTCCTTGCTGATGTCCCTAATTACAGACTGACTACAAGATACTGAAATGAGAAAAGGTAGTTCTAGTAATAGGAAATTAGATTGACAAAGGAATGAAAATAAAGGATGGGCAGCCAAAAAGAAAAAGGCAAACACTAACCAAAGCAACACAAAGGCAAAGATAATAAATACCTATAGTCTATGAGATCAAACTTGTGTGCAGGAAGATAGCTCTACTTTGTGCAATCCAGCCATTGTGAGTGCTGGCTGTAAGTGACTTCCTAACTGCAGAAAGAATTTCATTCAAAATAAAACAAATATATTAGAATCTCCACCATTATTTTTGTTGTTTGTTTTAAATATTTATTGAATGAATCGTGCGGAGAAACAATAACAATAATAACCAAAAAGAGGTTATGAAAAAGATGGTGTAATAGAGCTGAAATATAGGAAGACATGCCTCTGGATTTCAATCAACAAATAATAAAACATACATCTAACACTTTAAAGATTTGACCTCCCCTACCTGAGGACAACTGAATTAGGAAGACTTGGTCATTTAAATATTTGGCAAATGTTATATATTTAAATAAATGTGGCTCAACTTGTTATCTGTGCAGGATATCTCCTATTTTCTCTGCCAGGTCTGCTCTGCGCCATCTCTAATGTTCTCCCTGGTTCCCAAATACATCTCATCAGAATTGTGTCTTATTTATATTCTTAAGACACTTGATTTAAATTTTACAACTTTTGTCTTCTATAGGGATTTATTTTCCCTAATGAATCAGTTGTATTTGTCATCTACATTCTGTACTAATCTCTTAGAAAACAGAAAATGTATTCTTCTCCTCTGAACATATTCTTGTGTCTGGTACAAGTCTAGTACAGGATAAACCTTCTAGAAAAGTTCAAACTTTTTGTTTCACTGGAATTTCATAGGAGAGTCTGCAATGTCACAAAGACTGCTTGGGGTTAGACACTCATGTTCACAATGAAATCCTCTTAATATACCTGCCCAAATCTCCCATGCTTAATGCTAGCCCATTTTCTTTTACTAGAGTGTCAATATGGAGTGAAAACAAATTTTCACCATATTTCATAAGCTTTTGAGTCTCTTCACTTAAAGAGATGAGCCTCATATACAAGAAATTTCAAACAACCACCAAAATATTGGAAACAACTAAATCAGTCAGAGCCTTAGTGAAAAAAGAAGTTTCACATTGTAATTTGAAAAAAATCACAAATATTAGAAAAAAAGACTGTGACAGTAAATAAGCTTGTATCTTTAATAAAACCCAGGGAAAGATTACAAAGTCAAAGGAGTAATTTCAATGATATGCTATTTGTGCTTTGAAATGGAACAAATCATAAGTCAATAAAGGCTATGAAATAGGGAGATATTTTCAGCTTTGTCTACCTTAGAAAGGTATTTTGTGAGTGCAACTTTAAAAAGTCCTTTATATTTTAGAAAAATTCTAGGAAAACCGTAGCTTAAGAACTATTTACTGGAAGTCCAAATCCCAAAATACCTAGCTTCTTTTACGAAATCTCTATAATAAATCTATGGAAAGGATTGTAATACAATGGGATTCAAGTTTCATTCCCATCACTTATTGGCTGTGTGAAGTCACTTACATTTTCTGCTCATCCACAAAAGGGATAGTGACCTTACAGGATGACTGTGAAAGTTAAAATACATAAAATGACTGAAAATACTGGGCCAGCACTGTTTGGTAGGGTAACCAACAACTAGCCACATGAGACTATTGAGCATTAGAAATGTATGTAGTCAGAATTGAGCTGTGCTGTAAGTGTGAAATATACATCAGATTTCAAAAACTTAGTATGAAAAACTGTAAACTATGTCACTAATAAATAAACTTTGAAATGATAATATGTTAGAAATATATTATTAAAATTAATTTTGCCTTTTTCATTTTCACTTTTTAAAATGGAACTAACAGAAAATTTTAAAGTATCTACATGGACTACCTTACAGTTCTAAAGGACAGCACCAATCGAAATGGATGCCTGGTATATATTAAGTGCTTAGAAATAGTTTAATTAATATCAGTAATTTTGGTGGTTGCACCAGATTTTCATTAATTCCATGTTTTCTTTAATTTCATGTCCTTATTCTAAGTTCTGGGAATTCTTCTGAAGACCAATGAAGATGTACTATGGAGAAATTTTGTTCTGTTGAAAAAGTTTAGAAATAAAGGAGCTTTGATTGGCAGAGCCATGTGCATCTCAGCAAAATAAGTCTATTTTGATACTTTTAGAGAATAAGGGGAGAAAATTAAAAAAGATAAAATTAAGACATAAGGGTATCTACTAAAAGTTAAAATCAATGACTTATTTGAAGATTTTGTGCCATATTTATCTTGTAGACTTATTACACTAATCAATTAGAAAGCCCTGATAATCACTTAAATATTTGAAGTAAGCAACACTTATGAATATATTCTTGCATGTTCTGAAATAAACAAAACCAAAAAACTTCTTGAACATTAAAAAAAAAGGTGTGTAATGTTAGATAAGAACATTCTAAATTGAAGGCATAATTATTTATGGAATACAAATCAAACCTAAAAGATGTTTATCTGTCTGTATTGTAGATATGCCACATTGTTCTTCTTATTTACTATTTTCTATAAGATTGCTGAAACAGTTTATCCATATGCCTTTTATATCCCTTACTGTTTTTAGCCTGGTGTTTTAGTAAGCTATATCATGTTATAGCTTCCCTCTTGACTCTAAGCTCTCAGGTAAGGATAGGTATTCATTGCATCTTGTAGCTGCTACTGAACTTAATACCGAACCATAGGAATTAGAAGTATTCAAAAAAAATGTATTATATGAATACATGAATTATTTTGTTCTAACCTAAAATAATCTCTATCTCATTAAATCTTCAAATTTATTAATAATCCTGAATGTGATAACTGGGCCTGAAATCTTACAAATACAATATAATTCTAAATCACTGATGATATATAAATATCAACCAAATATAAAATTCCCAAAAGCTCTAGTTCACTTGATACAAGAATCAAGAGCTGGAAATGTAATTACCATTCAGGGTTAAGCTATGATTTGTTACATTGTTTTCCTTTTCTACTCCCTCACTTCCCAAAGAAGTTGACCTATGCATTATTTAGGGTTGTAAGGTTTTTCCTATTTTAACTCAACTGGGTTTTTCCATTTCCAGGATATCCTTATATATTACCTAATCTTCAGAAGAGATTTCATTAGGTTATATTTTTGATGTGCATTATGCAAGTGCAGTATTTGTACTGTAGTATTCATTCTAAAATACATATTCACGTGACAGCCCATAATATCCTTGAAACAGCCATTGCAGTCTGTCAAATAAATAATGCGCATTTTAAAGATGGTCTTTATGTGGGATGACTCTCCTGCATTTTCATGAGGCAGATTTTTCTTTTATTCTTTAAGAAAGAAAAGCACACAAAGGAAAGTGAACATGCAGAAAAATATGTTAAGGTAAAAGTGACACAAAC
Organism: Phocoena phocoena; assembly: GCF_963924675.1. NCBI lineage: Eukaryota > Metazoa > Chordata > Mammalia > Artiodactyla > Phocoenidae > Phocoena > Phocoena phocoena. The sequence goes on from NC_089235.1 coordinate 22,106,710, forward strand.
CAGAAAATTCAAGCTTCCTTTAGTTTCTTGCTCTTTCTACTGCTCCACCATTTTCCCCATAACATTTTACGAGGAAAAAAATACTTCCGGAGCTTACAGCACTTTCTGTAATCTTCTATATGTGGATATTTGGAAATAAAAATAAGTCATTTTGTGTATTGTGTAATGTTAATCATAGTTTGCATTTAAAAGGTGATTTTTCCCTTCAAAATCGTAGTTTACTTGGCATATGTGCCTATTAAAAGAACTGACATCACAGCAGAGTTAGTAAGTTGTATTCTTGTTATTATAAAATGGCAGATTCTTTTCTCTCTTGTCTATGTCAAGTATACATCTGTGCACACTGATTTTCCGAGAAAGTTACCTCAACTCATAGGGGAAAAATGTTTAACACTCTTTCATGCCTTGATCTCTTATTGGTGGCTATAATGGCTTCTGGGAAAATAAGAAAAATGAAAAACAACATTTATTGCATGCTTGCTTTGTGCCATGCACCATGCTATATGTTTTGTGTATATTTTCAAATGTGACCCTCAAGACAGCTCTACAAGGTGGTTATAATTGTTATCAATATATGGGGAATTAAATAAATAACTTGTAAAAAGTGCTGATAGACAGTGTCTAACTTCATAGCTTAAGCTCAAATGAAAGAAAATAAGAATATAATGTTTACCTCAGCCCTGTTGATGCTGTATTATTACAATTTTTATATATGAGATGGAGCATTACTTTCATACACATATTTGATAGCATGGTTGAATGACATATTATTTTTCCCATAAAATGCCTTTATTGTATTACAATTATCCTTCGCTATTCAAAATTTTTCAGAGACTTGGATAATAGTTCTTATCAGAGAAAACCACTGATGAAACCAGGAAAGATTTACTTAGGCTACTATATGACAATTATAGTCCTTTTACATTTATAAACTAGATTTCTTCCTACAATCTAACATATTCTCCCAAATCAACACAAAAGAAATAGTAAGAATTATCCAATAAATGGCTGAGGTTTCACATTATTTTTTAAAAAGTAATTTATTGGATATCAAGTCTAACCTTTATGAGAAATATGCAACAGTGGAATGTTATATAGAACCCAAGTATACTGTGGACCTCAGCAGCATAAAAAGCTAAAAGATTTAGATGAAAATCAAGGTTGTTCATACCCAGAACATTCTGACAACTGAAAGCTTTTTTAACTGCTTAATCTGTTAAAAATCATTATCCATCACAATCAGTATGGCAATATCCAAAGTGGTAACCACTGGCCACTTACCACCATTTATATTTAAATTAAAATTAGTAAATATTAAATAAAATTTAAAAATCAGTTCCTCAGTCACATTAGCCACATTTCAAGTACTCAAGAGCTACCTAGAGCTAGTGGCTACCATACTGGACAGCACAGATTATTGAACATTTCCATCATCACAGAAAATTCTACTGGGTGATGTTGCTATAGTTAATTAACAAGGCCAGTGATAATTCCCTTAGACATCTATAAGTGAGTCCATTAGTTTTAAGAAACTATTGCGTTTTCTTCAAAAGCATATATTAAATTTATACTATGTGAAAGGGACTGAACTATACACTCAAAATTAGTGTACAAATACAAATTTTGGATGCATAAGTCAATTGCACCAATAGAAACACTCTAGTTTCTTTAACTGCTTTGATATTCGTGGTCAACAATGTTAAATAGAAATTTGTAAATGACTTTATCAACTCCAAATTAGCTTCATTCTTTGTCAATTGCCTACCTTCCCCATGTAACCATCTGAATTGTTGGTTACAATCTGAATTGAACCATATTCATATACAAAAGCTGAAGAGAAAAGAATTAAAGAATATCAACAAATAAAAATTCAATAAACTTCCTTTCCTGTCTACATTTTTTTTTCTTTTAAGTATGTATTGCTGTTTATAAGATGGAAAACTCTGATGTTCATTTAAAGCAGATAATGTTTTTGCCTTTATCTCAATTTCATTGGAACAATTGGAGCTAGTAATCATTATCAGGAGATTGAGATGGTAGCTTTAATAAATAAATGTGATAATCACAATATATTTAGATAATAGTAATTGACAGGCTCATTAGACAGTGAGTTACTTGAGGCAAGATACCATGTATTAATTCATTGATTGATGCATTCATCCATCCATTTACTTATTAAGTCAAATATGTTTTGAATATCAAAAATGTACCAGCCACAGATACTCTATACAAGTAGAGCAGTAAACAAGAAGCACATCTTTATCCCAAAGATCTCACATTCTAGTGGAAAAGAAGCATAATAAACAAATAAATTAAAATAATGCCAGATATTGAGAAGTGTCACAAAGATAGAGTGGGTGGGGAAGGAAACATTAGAGAAAATAATCAGACAATCCCTTACTGAGGAGGAGAAATCTGAACAAAAACCAGTTGATGAGGAAGAGTCAATGGAAAATAAGTGTCTCTGTAAAGGAAACAATAAGTAAAAAGAGATAGAAACTGGCTTGACAAATCAAGGGAAAAAATGAGACTAGTAAAGTGTGGGAAACAAGGACCAGGGTGGTAAGAGATGTTTTCTCATCTATTTTATTTGTAATGCCTAAGATAGTGCAAATCAAGGAACTGAACAACCAAGGACTGCACATATAATGTTATGCTAAAATACTAAAAAATATCTATGACTTCTTTTAAAATGTAAAACATTTTTTCCTAAAAATAAAATGTGTAATTTAAAAATTATATTAAAATGATAAAGATCTTAAAACCTTTTATAGTATAAAGAGACTATGACAAGCTAAAGAGGAGGAAATGAGCATTCCTAATATATTTCAAATAATTTTTGAAGTTTAAGAACTAAAACAGTAATATAACTAATATAAAGTACAGGAAAATCTCCCAGATTCTGAGTATCTATTGCTTCCTCCCAGTAACTCCCATTCTCTCTATATATCAGATTAAGAGGTGCTGATTAGGAGATATCGAAAGATATTAGTGTTGTAAACAAACAATAGGTTCGACAATGCCAAACACAGGGTAAAATAGCATTCTTGTCCTTTTCCTCCCTTCTAAACGGGATGTAAACAGCAGCAGCATGACACTGATGATGGAGGAAATGAATGTTCCCATAAAACCAAAGCATGAATCCTGTTTTATTATGTGCTTGAGTACATTATCTAGGATCATTATTTTAATGACAGAAGTAGAATAAAATTAATACATATTCCAAAAACACATTTTGCAAAGATTGAAATACTGTCATTAATGGGTTTTCTATATAAACATTTCTTGTCCTCATGACAAGGTAGAAATATTAGAATTGACTTGCTGGAGCATATAAAGATCCTAGCTAAGTCTACTTAAGACCCATTGTGGTCTTGTACAAGTTATTGGTTCATAATCCACTTCTAATATCAAAGTCATAAACAACATGCACAATCACCCCATCTCTATTCTGGTTCAGTGGTCAAATATCAAGTATCAATATTAGTGTTATGTGTAGATGGGCAGATATCATAAGCAATATTAAGATACACACATGTTTAGTTCTTATCCATTTTATATTTTATTTTTTAAGATTCTTATAAAGTTAATATAAATTCTGTGTGATAAAAGCTTAGGATTAGAAAGGATGTAAAGCTTGTTTACATTAATGTGAAAACTATGACTTTATAGTTGATCTAGATAGAAAGTTTTCAGGTGTTGGGGAAATCATATACACCAGTTTCTAGAAAATATGACCTAAAACTGTTTCCTTATACAATTTTGAAATATGCAAAACCAAAAGGCAGTCAAATTAATAAAATGTTTTGAGAAATTCTAAATAGTGCTTATTCTCTCTAGACATCTGACCATTTAAACAGCTATACAAAAATTATAATCCATAGCTTCAGCTTGAGAAGATATGGTGATATATCTACTCTAAGTGCTTTCACTTAAAAGTTGTTATAATGTAATTATATTAAATTATTTCAGAAAAGAAAGCATCATGACTTTAAGTATACATAACATTGAAATGCTGGGTATCTGCTTATGTCATGTAAATATATTTTGCAGTTCATTGTCTGGCTCCTGCTATGTTTACAGCAGCCCAAGAAGAGTTAACCAATACATTAATATAATGGAATTATGTCTAGTCAGAGGTTTGTTCTGCATGTGTGTGACTGGCATCATTTTTCTCAGAATAGATTTTAATTCTAAAAAGTGATGCATTGTTTTGGTCCTAAGACTTTATTTTCTAGACAGGAAAAAAGGACAGTGGTTCTTTATTCAACTACTATAATTGATTTTAAATTAATAGTGACTGTTTCTCAAGGATCTCCAAGAGATAAACATGGTAAGCTATCAAGTTATAATCAATTTGGTAATAAATAAAAAGTCTTTGGTATTAAATTAACCTATAACAGCATTTAAATGATATAATAAAACAAGCCCTTCAAATTAGTTTATCTATCATACATGACTAATATGTTTCCAATTCCGTAACTAATTATTTACATGTATAATGTATAACATGAGATTTTTAAGGACCAAATATCATATTGTATTAGGATGAATAGTATTTACTGATGAGTAGACAAACAGTATTATATTTTAGTGGGTTAAACATTTGCACTTCAATAAATATAATCACTGGATTTGTATTTGGGGAGATATTTAGTCGTAAAATATACCTTCAAGAAATATTTATCTTTGGAAAGAATATTGAACTAAGATCAGGACGCTTGGGTTTTAATTTTTTGGCTCTGTCGCTAGTGACTCTGTGAGCTTGAGGAATTAAGTTCAACTCAATTCATCATCACTTCATTAAATATTTATGGAGCTACCTCTTTTGCGTAAGGATGGGGAGACCAAAACATATCTGAAGGCAGAGAGGAGGAATCCAGTAGAGAAGAAAAGGTTAAAGATGCTAGTAAGGGGAATAACTGATGTAATAAGAATCTGAGACAGCAGGGACCATAAGATAAATAGCACGAATCTAGGGGTTAGTCTCAGTAAAGAAAAAGAGCAGAACTTCCTAAGAGATAAGAGCTCAAAAGGAAATGTAAAGTAAGGATAAAGTGAGATTTTGAGGTAGAGAGAAGCCTGAATGGGGACTCTCACATCGGATTGATTTTTGTCTCAGTACAGAAGGTGTTGAAGTCATCTGTTGAGGTCAAGTGCCACTTGGGATATCCAAGTAGTGAAGAAGTTTGAGATTGTTACAGTAGAGAATGCAGTAAAGAGGGAAATGAGGTGCACTAAGGGCTGGGCATCAAACATGATTTGGTGTTAGTTGCAATCAACAGAGTTTCACGGCCCACTCTATAAAAGCTAAAGTCAAAAGCAATGTATAAAGCATGGGACCGTCAGAAATTCCCAATTCTAGATATTGAAAATATGAAATGAGGGAAGGCCAAAAGAATGGATGGCAATTTGCAGTTAGTTTGTGAGTTGTAGATATTTAGTTTAGTAGTGGAATTATTGAAATGACAAATTACAGTGTCAAAGCTAAGGAGAAAAATAAAATTTGAACTAGGAAATTGGCCTGAGGATATTAAAAGTGTTTATGGAAATATGCTTCACGATAAAAAAGAAAAAATAGTGGATGAGGTTCAATTCATAAGAAAGTTAAATACCCAGGGTTTGGTCACAGTGAAATTTCAAAATTAGAAGAAGCTTTATGGGGCTTCCCTGGTGGCGCAGTGGTTGAGGGTCCACCTGCCAATACAGGGGACACGGGTTCGTCCTCCAGTCTGGGAAAATCCCACATGCCACCGAGCGGTTGGGCCTGTGAGCCATGGCCGCTGAGCCTGAGCCTCCGGAGCCTGTGCTCCGCAACGGGAGAGGCCACAAGAGTGAGAGACCTGCATACCGCAAAAAAAAAAAAAAAAAAAGAAGCTTTATGAACAGAAGTACTTGGTTTAGAGCAGTATTTCTCAACTTCACATCCAAAGCAGCTCTCCAGCTCCATAACAACATTGGTTCCCAGAGCCTGCCACAGACCTAGTGAGTCAGAATTACAGGGGTGGGAACAGAACGTTTTTATGGTTAAAAAGAAGACAAGAAATTCTGATGCATAATCAAGTAGGGTATTGCTGGTCTAACTTTCTTCTTTAAGCTTGCAATTAAAAAATAAAGGTAAGAATAAGAATCCCACTTACACAGTACATATTGTAGTCAATTGGAACAAAAACTGGTAAAACAAGCAAAAACAAACAAACAAACAAAACATTTTGAAGGACTCTCTCAAGTTGAACTATGCAGGATTGGAAAGTCAGGAAGTTTGCACTGATGGTACAGTTTCCCTTTTCCATATGGCTTCCCTTTAATCATGCCACCACCCTTTATTTATTTATTCAATTTATCTTCAGGGCTTTTTATTTGTTTTTACAAGTGACAAAAGCCACCTGTACTTACATTAAGCAAAGGGGAAGGTTGTGTTAATAGGGTTGCCTAACTGAAGTCTGAACAAAATGTAGTTTGACCTTTGGAAGTTGGTGGAATCAGTAGGCCAACAGTATACTCCAATTCTCAGGTGAGTTCTACCTCCTGTGTCTGCTCTGTTCTTTTGTCTCTTTTTGTAGAGCAACTTCATCTGCCACCCAACTGGTGTGAGGAAGCATGGTTGCTTAGAGCTCCTGGGTTAATATATAATACATTCAGCTATTTGGAGAGAAGAACCAATTTTTAAAAATTGACTTCATTTTTTAGAGCAGTTTTAGGTTCACAGCAAAATTGCAGGGAAGGTACAGAGATTTCCCACATACCCCCTGAATAACCAATTTTTATGCTTCCTAATTATAGATGTCTTCCCAAGTTTAGTCATTTGTGCTTTGTTGGGGTCATGGGAATGCTAACATAAAAAATGATGGCTAGATACCCCATTCTGAATGAGGGGAGCAGTTGTGGGAGACTAACATGCACCCAGTAGCAACCTGGAAAGGCCTCTGTCAAAAGCTAACACATACAGATCTAGAATATGATAAAAGAAGAATATAATTACAGTTCAGTTGAATAACTACTCTATGATGTTTATACTGTCTAGCATATTGTTTATTCCTGTGCAATTACATGATGTGCTGTTAGTTATAGCAAAGGAGTTAATATATGTATTTGAATTTATAGTTCTATTTTACTTAGTATTCACTATTTTTTGTTGTTTTTTTCTCTTTCTCTTTATTTTTCTCTCCCCTTTCCCCAACCAAATAATTTTGAGAAGCAAAGATTTACCGCTCGCTGTCTAGTGAATACAACAATTCAGAGGAAAAAACATATGAGGGCAAAATATTTATACACTACATTGTATATTAAAATAAAATGACCTCAAGACTTATTCACTTCTAATTTATTTCTCTTTTATACACGATTTTAATAGATCTTTCCAAACTCAGAGCAGAATTGGTGGTTAGGTTTGGTTATTGCTGCCACAGTCAGGACCATGGCAATAGTAAGACACAAGAGAGCCTGACGCAAAAGAGACAGAAGCAAATAGAACGTGGACAAAAATCTCCCAAATCTCAATAAGATCCCAGTGCATTACTGTGCTATAACACAACACAATTATTATTAATCATCATTTATTTTGTCTCTTAAGAATTCTAACACACTTTAAATGTATTATCCCATACAATCCTACTTTATATTGTAAGGCACTGTCATTAGTTCTACTTTACAGTAAATGAAAACACAGAGTTTAAGTAACCTAAAAAGGTCACACCAAGTAAGTGGGTACCTGCAAGATTTGAACCCAGAAAGACTGACTCTAAATACTTTTTTTAAAAAAAATTTATTGGGGTATAATTGCTTTACAATGGTGTGTTATTTTCTGCTTTATAACAAAGTGAATCAGCTATACTAAACACTATTTTTAAAAACTACACCAAGGGCATTCACTTTGATGATCTAAATTGGTCAAGAAAATATAATATTAAAGCCATAGACCTAAATGTAAAACAAAACCTATAAAACTTCTAGAAAATCTTGGGTTTGGCAATGACATTTTATATATAACACTAAAAGCACAATGTAAGAAAGAAAGAATTGATAAGGTTGACTTCATTAAAATTAAATCTTACTGCTCTGCAAAAGATGCTCTGCAAAGAATGGAAACACAAGCAACAAACTGGGAGAAAATCTTAGCAAAACTCATTTCTGATAAAGTATCATATATAAAATTGTTCAAATCTAACAATAAGAAAACAAAGAACCCAATTCAAAAGTGGTCAAAAGATCCAAAGACCTCAATATCTAAAACACTGACAACACTGGGGACTTCCCTGGCGGTCCAGTGGTTAAGACTCCGAGCTTCCACCACAGCAGCAACAGGTTTGATCCCTGGTTGAGGTATAAGATCCCACATGCCATGCAGCATGGCCTAAGTAAATAAATAAAACACTGACAACACCAAATGCTGACAAGGATGTGGAGCAACAGGAACTCTCATTCACTGCTGGTGAAAATGCAAAATGGCACAGCCACATTGGAAACAGTTTGGTAATTTTTTACAAAGCTAAACATACACTTTCCATGCAATCTAGCAATTGTACATCTTGGTATTTACTCACATGAGTATGACCACACAAAAACCTATATATGGATGTTGATAGTAGCTTTACTCATAATTGCCAAAACATGGAAGTAACCATGATATATTTCAGTAATAGGTGAATGGATAAACAAACTGTAGTGCATCAATACAATAGAATATCATACAGTACTAAAAGATATAAGCTAACAAGCCATGAAATGACATGAAGCACCTTTAATGCGTTTTAATGCATATTTCTAAGTGAAAGAAGACAATTGGAAATGCTACACACCGAGCTTCAAGATGGCAGAAGAGTAAGACGTGATCACCTTCCTCCCCACAAATACATCAGAAATACATCTACATGTGGAACAACTACAGAACACCTACTGAACACTGGCAGAAGACCTCAGACTTCCCAAAAGGCAAGAAACTCCCCACGCACCTGGCAGGGCAAAAGAAAAAGGAAAAAAACTGAGACTAAAGAATAGGGACAGGACCTGCACCAGTGGGAGGGAGCCGTGAAGGAGGAAAGGTTTCCACACACTAGAAGCCCCTTTGTGGCAGAGACTACAGGTGGCAGCAGGGAAGCTTCGGAGCTGCGGAGGAGAGCACAGCAACAGGGGTGCGGAGGGCAAAGCAGAGAGATTCCCGCACAGAGGATTGGTGCCAACCGGTACTCACCAGCCCAAGAGGCTTGTCTGCTCACTCACCGCGGTGGGCAGGGGCTGGGAGCTGAGGCTCGGGCTTCAGTAGGAGTGCAGGGAGAGGACTGGGGTTGGCAGTGTGAACACAGCCTGAAGGGGTTAGTGCACCACGGCTAGGCTAGCCAGGAGGGAGTCCAGGAAAAAGTCTGGACCTGCCGAAGAGGCAAGAGACTTTTTCTTGCCTCTTTGTTTCCTGGTGCGCAAGGAGAGGGGATTAAGAGTGCTGCTTAAAGGAGCTCCAGAGACTGGCGCTAGTGGCAGCTATCAGCGTGGACCCCAGAGACGGGCATGAGATGCTAAGGCTGCTGCTGCCACCACCAAGAAGCCTGTGCGCGAGCACAGGTCACTCTCCACACCTACCTTCCAGGGGACCTGTGCAGCCCGCCGCTGCCAGGGCCACGTGATCCAGGGACAACTTCCCTGGGAGAACGCACGGCGTGCCTCAGGCTGCTGCAACGTCATGCAACCCTCTGCCGTCGCAGGCTCGCCCCACATCCGTACCCCTCCCTCCCCTGGCCTGAGTGAGCCAGAGCCCCCGAATCAGCTGCTCCTTCAACCCCGTCCTGTCTGCGGGAAGAACAGATGCACTCAGACGACCTACAGGCAGAGGCGAGTCCAGATTCAAAGCTGAACCCAAGAAGCTGTGCAGAAAAAGAGAGGGAAATCTCTCCCAGCAGCCTCAGAAGCAGTGGATTAAATCTCCATAATCAATTTGATGTACGCTGCATCTGTGGAATACCTGAATAGACAACAAATCATCGCAAATTGAGGAGGTGGACTTTGGGAGCAACGAGATATATATATTTCCCTTTTTTCTCTTTTTGTGAGTGTGTATGTGTATGATTCTGTGTGTGAATTTGTCTGTATAGCTTTGCTTTTACCATTTGTCCTAGGGTTCTCTCTGTCCTTTTTTTTTTTTTAACTATAGTTTTTAGCACTTGTTATCATTGGTGGATTTGTTTTTTTGGTTTGCTTGTTCTCTTCTTTCTTTCTTACATTCTTTTTTTTTTTAATTACTTAGAAGAAATTTTAATACTTATTATTTATTTTAATCATTTATTTTATTTTACTTTTTTCTCTCACCTTTATTCTGAGCTGTGGGGATGACAGGCTCTTGGTGCTCCAGCCAGGCATCAGGGCTGTGCCTATGAGGTGGCAGAGTCAAGGTCAAGACACTGGTCCACAAGGGACCTCCCAGCTCCACATAATATCAAATGGTGAAAATCTCCCAGAGATTTCTATCTCAAAGCCAAGACCCAGCTCAACTAAATGACCAGCAAGCTACAGTGCTGGACACACTATGCCAAACAACTAGCAAGACAGGAACACAATACCATCCATTAGCAGAGGGGCTGCCTAAAATCATAAAAAGGACACACACACCCCAAAACACACCACCAGATGTGGAACTACCCACCAGAAAGACAAGATCCAGCCTCATCCACCAGAACAAAGGCACTAGTACTCTCCACCAGGAAGCCTACACAACCCACTGAACCAACCTTAGCCACTGGGGACAGACACCAAAAACAATGGGAAATACAAACCTGCAGCCCACGAAAAGACCCCAAACACAGTAAGTTAAGCAAAATGAGAAGACAGAAACACACAGCAGATGAAGGAACAAGGCAAAAACCCACCAGACCTAACAAATGAAGAGGAAATAGGCAGTCTACCTAAAAAAGAATTCAGAATAATGATAGTAAAGGTGATCCAAAATCTTGGAAAAAGAATGGAGAAAATACAAGAAACCTTTAACAAGGACCTAGAAGAACAAAAAAGCAAACAAACAGTGATGAACAACACAATAAATGAAATTAAAAATTCTCTAGAAGGGATCAATAGCAGAATAACTGAGGCAGAAGAACAGATAAGTGACCAGGAGGATAAAATAGTGGAAATAACTACTGCAGAGCAGAATAAAGAAAAAACAATGAAAATAATTGAGGACAGTCTCACAGACTTCTGGGACATTAAATGTAACCACATTCGAATTATATGGGTCCCAGAAGAAGAGAAAAAGAAAGGGACTGAGAAAATATTTGAAGACATTATAGTTGAAAACTTCCCTAATATGGGGAAGGAAATAGTTAAACAAGTCCAGGAAGCACAGAGAATCCCATACAGGATAAATCCAAGGAGAAACATGCCTAGACACATATTAATCAAACTACCAAAAATTAAATACAAAGAAAAAATGTTAAAAGCAGCAAGGGAAAAACAACAAATAACACACAAGGGAATCCCCATAAGGTTAACAGCTGATCTTTGAGCAGAAACTCTGCAAGCCAGAAGGGACTGGCAGGACATATTTAAAGTGATGAAGGAAAAAAACCTGCAACCAAGATTACTCTACCCAGCAAGGATCTCATTCAGATTTGACAGAGAAATAAAACCTTTAGAGACAAGCAAAAGCTAAGAGAATTCAGCACCACCAAACCAGCTTTACAACAAATGCTAAAGGAACTTTTCTGGCACAAACACAAAAGAAGGAAAAGACCTACAATAACAAAACCAAAACAATTAAGAAAATGGGACTACATATCTATAATTACCTTAAATGTAAATGGATTAAATACTCCAACCAAAAGACATAGACTGGCTGAATGGATACAAAAGCAAGACCTGTATATATGCTGTCTACAAGAGACCCACTTCAGACCTAGGGACACATACAGACTGAAAGTGAGGGGTTGGAAAAATGTATTCCATGCAAATGGAAATCAAAAGAAAGCTGGAGTAGCAATTCTTACATCAGACAAAATAGACTTTAAAACAAAGATTATTATAAGAGACAAAGAAGGACACTAGATGATGATCAAGGGATCGATCCAAGAAGAAGATATAACAATTGTAAATATTTATGCACCCAACATAGGAGCACCTCAATACATAAGGCAAATACTAACAGCCATAAAAAGGGAAATTGACAGTAACACATTCATGTAGGGGACTTTAACACCCCACTTTCACCAATGGACAGATCATCCAAAATGAAAATAAATAAGGAAACCCAAGCTTTAAAGGATACATTAAACAAGATGGACTTAATTGATATTTATAGGACATTCCATCCAAAAACAACACAATACACATTCTTCTCAAGTGCTCATGGAACATTCTCCAGGATAGATCATATCTTGGGTCACAAATCAAGCCTTGATAAATTTAAGAAAATTGAAATCGTATCAACTATCTTTTCCAACAACAACACTATGAGACTAGATATCAATTACAGGAAAAAAACTGTAAAAAATACAAACACATGGAAGCTAAACAATACAGTACTTAATAACCAAGAGATCACTGAAGAAACCAAAGAGGAAATTAAGAAATACCTAGAGGGGCTTCCCTGGTGGCGCAGTGGTTGAGAGTCCGCCTGCCGATGCAGGGGACACGGGTTCGTGCCCTGGTCTGGGAAGATCCCACATGCCGCGGAGCGGCTGGGCCCGTGAGCCATGGCCGCTGGGCCTGCGCGTCCAGAGCCTGTGCTCCGCAACAGGAGAGGCCACAACAGTGAGAGGCCCACGTACCGCCAAAAAAAAAAAAAAAAAAAAAAAAAAAAAAAAAAAAAAAGAAATACCTAGAAACAAATGACAATAAAAACACAACGACCCAAAACCTATGGGATTCAGCAAAAGCAGTTCTAAGAGGTAAGTTTATAGCAGTACAATCCTATATTAAGAAACAAGAAACATCTCAAATAAACTACCTAACCTTACACCTAAAGCAGTTAGAGAAAGAACAAAAAAACCCAAAGTTAGCAGAAGGAAAGAAATTATAAAGGTCAGATCAGAAATAAATGAAAATTAATTCAAGGAAACGATAGCAAAGATCAACAAAACTAAAAGCTGATTCTTTGAGAAGATAAACAAAATTGATAAACCATTAGCCAGACTCATCAAGAAAAAAAAGAAGACTCAAACCAATAAATTTAGAAATGAAAAAGGAAAAGTAACAGCTGACACTGCAGAAATACAAAGGATCATGAGAGATCACTACAAGCAACCTTATGCCAATAAAATGGACCACCTGGAAGAAATGGACAGATTCATAGAAATGCACAAGCTTCCGAGACTGAACCAAGAAGAAAGAGAAAATATGAACAGACCAATCACAAGCACTGAAATTGAAACTGTGATTTAAAATCTTCCAACAAACAAAATGCCAGGACCAGATGGCTTCACAGGTGAATTCTATCAAACATTTAGAGAAGAGCTAACACTTACCCTTCTCAAACTCTTCCAAAATATAGCAGAGGGAGGAAAATTCCCAAACTCATTGTACAGAATCCAACAGCACATTAAAAGGATCATACACCATGATCAAGAGGAATTTATTCAGCAATGCAAGGATTCTTCAATATATGCAAATCAATCAATATGATACACCATATAAACAAATGGATGGGGGCTTCTTTGGTGGCACACTGGTGGAGAGTCTGCCTGCTGATGCAGAAGACACGGGTTCATGCCCCGGTCCAGGAAGATCCCACGTGCTGCAGAGCAGCTAGGCCCATGAGTCACGGCTGCTGACACTGCACGTCCGGAGCCTGTGCTCCACAATGGGAGAGGCCACAACAGTGAGACGCCTGCATACCGCACAAAAAAAAAAAAAATTGGATAGAGAAAAACCATATGGTCATCTCAATAGACGCAGAGAAAGCTTTCAACAAAATTCAACACCCATTTAGATGCAGAAAAAGCTTTCGACAAAATTCAACACCCATTTATGATAAAAGCCTTCCAGAAAGTTGGCATAGAGGGAACTTTCCTCAACATAATAAAGGCCATATATGAGAAACCCACAGCCTCAATGATGAAAAACTGAAACCATTTCCACTAAGATCAGGCAGAAGACAAGGTTGCCCACTCCCACCACTATTATTCAACATAGCTCTGGAAGTTTTAGCCACAGCAGTCAAAGAAGAAAAAGAAATAAAAGGAATCCAAAATGGAAAAGAAGACGTAAAGATGTCATTGTTTGCAAATGACATGATACTATACATACAGAATCCTAAAGATGCTACCAGAAAACTACTAGAGCTAATCAATTAATTTGGTAAAGTTGCAGGATAAAAAATTAATGCACAGAAATCTCTGGCATTCCTATACACTAATGAAGAAAAATCTGAAAGTGAAATTAAAACACTCCCATTTACCATTGCAACAAAAAGAATAAAATATCTAGGAATAAACCTACCTAAGGAGACAAAAGACCTTTTTGCAGAAAATTATAAGACACTGATGAAAGAAATTAAAGATGATACAAATAGATAGAGAGATATACCATGTTCTGGGATTGGAAGAATCAACATTGTGAAAATGACTATACTACCCAAAGAAATCTACAGATCCAATGCAATCCCTGTCAAACTACCACTGTTATTTTTCACAGAACTAGAACAAAAAATTTCACAATTTGTATGGAAATACAAAAGACCCCAAATAACAAAACCAATCTTGAGAAAGAAAAATGGAGCTGGAGGAATCAGGTTCCCTGACTTCAGACTGTACTACAAAGCTACAGTCATCAAGATAGTACAGTACTGGCACAAAAACAGAAATATAGATCAATGGAACAGGATAGAAAGCCCAGAGATAAACCCATGCACATATGGTCACCTTCTCTTTGATAAAGGAGGCAAGAATATACAGTGCAGAAAAGACAGCCTCTTCAATAAGTGGTACTGGGAAAACTGGACAGCTACATGTAAAAGAATGAAATTAGAACACTCCCTAACACCATACACAAAAATAAACTCAAAATGGATTAAAGACCTAAATGTAAGGCCAGACGCTATCAAACTCTTTGAGGAAAACATAGGCAGAACACTCTATGACATAAATCACAGCAAGATCCTTTTTGACCCACCTAGAGAAATGGAAGTAAAAATAAGCAAATGGGACCTAATGAAACTTCAAATTTTTGCACAGCAAAGGAAACCATAAACAAGACAAAAAGACAACCCTCAGAATGGGAGAAAATATTTGCAAATGAAGCAACTGACAAAGGATTAATCTCCAAAATTTACAAGCAGCTCATGCAGCTCAATATCAAAGAAACAAACAACCCAATCCAAAAATGGGAAGAAGACCTAAACAGACATTTCTCCCAAGAAGATATACAGATTGCCAACAAGCACATGAAAGAATACTCAACATCATTAATCATTAGAGAAATGCAAATGAAAACTACAGTGAGATATCATCTCACACTGGTCAGAATGGCCATCATTAAAAAATCTACAAACAATAAATGCTGGAGAGGGCGTGGAGAAGAGGGAACTCTCTTGCACTTTTGGTGGGAATGTAGATTGATAAAGTCACTGTGGGGAGCCGTATATAGGTTCCTTAAAAAACTAAAAATAGAACTACCATATGACCCAGCAATCCCACTACTGGGCATATACCCTGAGAAAACCATAATTCAAAATGAGTCATGTACCAAAATATTTATTGCATCTCTATTTACAATAGCCAGGACATGGAAGCAACCTAAGTGTCCATCAACAGATGAATGGATAAAGAAGATGTGGCACATATATACAATGGAATATTACTCTGCCATAAAAAGAAACAAAATTGAGGGGTTTTTTTGCAGTGAGGTGGATGGACCTAGAGTCTCTTATACAGAGTGACCTATGTCAGAAAGAGAAAAACAAATACCTTATGCTGACACATGTATATGGAATCTAAAAAAAAAAAAGGTCATGAAGAACCTAGGGGCAAGATGGGAATAAAGTTACAGACCTACTAGAGAATGGACTTGAAGATACAGGGAGGGGGAAGGGTAAGGTGGGACAAAGTGACAGAGTGGCATGGGCATATATACACTACAAAATGTAAAATAGATAGCTAGTGGGAAGCAGCCACATAGCACAGGGAGACCAGCTCAGTGCTCTGTGACCACCTAGAAGGGTGGGATAGAGAGGGTGGGAGGGCGGGAGACACAAGAGGGAAAAGATATGGGGACATTTGTATATATGTATAACTGATTCACTTTGTTATAAAGCAGAAACTAACACACCATTGTAAAGCAATTATACTCCAATAGAGATGTTTTAAAAAAACAAAGATATAAAATTTAAAAAGAAGAAAAGAAATGCTACATACCATATGATTCCAACTATATGACATTCTGGAAAAGGCAACCTTGAAGACAATAAAAAGATCAGTGGTTGCCAGGGGTTTGGGGGAAGGAGCTGGGGGAGATGAATAAGTACAACACATGGGATTTTTAGGGAAATGAAACTATTCTGTTTGGCACTGGCATGTTAGGTACATGACATTTACATTTGGCAAATCCTGTACAATTGTGTGACACAAAGAATGAACCCTAATGTAAACTGTAGACTTTAGTTAATAATAACAGTATATCAATATTTGTTCATCAGTTATAACATACACACTAATGCAAGATGTTAATAATAGAGGAAACTTGGGAGAAGAGGGATAATATAGAAACTCCCTGTACTTTCTGTTCAATTTTCTTGTAAACCTAAAACTGCTCTAAAACCTAAAGTCTGCTATTAAAAAAAACACAAACAAACAAAAAACCTAATTTGGCACTCTCATTTGTTAAACTGCTAATTGTGCTGTGGGCTTGGAAATCAATATAGCATTGCATAAAGGCACTAAATTCTAAAAGCAAGTCTACAAAATCATAGGTTAACTTTATAGTAAGTTATATTTAAATGATTTGATATTCAAGTTTATATCTATGAAATCAAAATAACTCATACCTAATTCAATGGTTTTTGTGAGAATCAAATACACATCTATGAGAACCAACTTTGAAAACTAATTTATAATAAATGTATATAATTATTTTTAAAGTATAAATGTTTAAATGTTCATGTTTTTTTTTATTGTTTACATAATTTAGCTATTGTTAAAACTACAAAAGCGGCAGGATCACTGGCTTTAAACTCAACCTCAGTTATATGGTGGGAGTAGAGGAATGGATTTTTGTTAGAAATTTAGCAACATTCTTTAGTTTAAAAGCTTGTCCAGAAAAAAAGCAGTTCAAAAGCTGAGCATTTTTCAGCTAAAAATAGGCATTCACAGACAAAATTAGAAAACCAAAAAAAAAAACCACTTGCTTTTTCATGCCATATGGGCGGTGTACATTTTGAACAGCTGTCACTATCAGACTGGATAGTCTGGATGTCCTTGCTAAATCTGATGAACTTTGTATTACATATTCTTCTGCCATAGCAGGTAGGATTGTTAACAGGAATCTGTATTTAAGCTAACAAGATGGAGCAAAGGGCAGGGCAAGAAGTATAGCTACACTAATCATGGCCAAGTGCACAGTGTTGATCTTGAGGATCTTTGAAGAACAGAGTAGGAAGATAGAAATGACAGATAAGGTGGGTTTGGACAAACCACCACATTGGCATATTGATGTCCCTGAGGGGACTTTGTTGAACATTTTCATCATTAACTTTTAGCCTCAGACTAAATTCTTCCCAAGAACAGTCTCAGATTCCCTCTAGCAACTTCAGCTCCTGATAATAGCATGCACTTAAGAGGTTATGACTTAAAGGCAGCTCCTTTCTCTCTTTCTTTCCTTTTCTTTCTTTCCTTCTTTCTTTCTTTCTTTCTTTTTTTCTTTCTTTCTTTCTTTTTTTCTTTCTTTCTTTCTTTTTCTTTCTTTCTTTCTTTCTTTCTTTCTTTCTTTCTTTCTTTCTTTCTTTCTTTCTTTCTTTCTTTCTTTCTTTCTTTTTCTTTCTTTCTCCCTTTCCTTCCTTCCTTCCTTCTCTCTCTCTCTTTCTCTCTTTCTTATTCTTTCTCCCATTTTTCCTTTTCTTCTTTTGAAGTCATTTAATGAGTGTCTTATTTGTGACAGCCCTGATAAATGCTGAATTTTAAACAGTTAGAGACACAAAGAAATACTGATTGGCAAGTGATAAAACTCTACAGAGAGGCAGAGAGATTATGGGAGCACATGAGAGGAACCAAATCCAGGGAGTAACTGAGTCTTGAAGGACAGAATGAGTTATGGACTTTGAGGGGTGAGGAGAGGGGAGAAAAGGGGAAGAAAAAGACTTCAAGTAGGGAAATAAGTTGTGCAAAAAATTGAAATAAGATTTAGTACATGTCATGCATTTCCAGTACGGCTAGAGAATATGTATAAAGCAGTGGAAAGTCAGAGAAACAGGTCAGTATTAAACACTAAAGTGTCCTGTAACAAGAGAAAGAAGGATGTCAAATCCAATTATAATTATCATAGCAGGGTTTTAGGGAGAGCCAAAGCCCTGTGGGAGTTCAAAAGGGATGATAATAATGGTGATAAGTCAGTTCAGGACTTACTCTGTGCAAGACATTATTCCTCGAATAAAATACATAATATCTAATATAGTCTTCTTAATAACACCATAAATAATAATAACCTCATTATTATCCTTTTTAAAGAACATAAGAAGTTTAGAGATCAGATTTCTTAATTTTTCCACAGTTATAGTGTTAGAGGATTCAAACTCAGGTCTTCCTAACTTCTGAGCTATAGTCGCTAACCACTATATGAACAAGCTTGGAAAATTTATAGCTGTATTCATTTTCACCTGAATACAGATAAACATATTTGTATTCATTTCTAAGTGATTGATAAATGTGTAAATATCCAACAATTGAAAATTTAATAAAAGATTAGAGTTAAGACTAAAATATTTATAAAGCATAGGTACATTGAGATTACAAATCAGCACAACTGATTTAAAAGTGATTTAAACATTTATAAAGCATAGATATGAATTACTTAAAAGTAACAATTGTTAGTTTTCCACATTTTTGATCATAAGTATTTCTTGTGAGTTTTCACTGTTTTCTGGATACTTTGACTATATTATTGATCCTCTATCTGTATTTTCTGTAAATCATTTTATGTATTAGAAATAAATTTATCATTTTCTAAATCATCATAGGCAATATTTCTTTACATGTTTTACACCTCTGGACCCTACCTCTTTGCACCCTCATCCCCACTGAAATTTTTCTAAAGTCCACTGAAGCTGCTCCTTTTTCTGCTCTCATCATTAGTCAGGGATCCATGAGTCGATGAGGCAGCCAAAACCACACATATTATGAAAAAAGCATATTTTTTTTCTCCTTTGGGCCTTACTTGCTCTTGCTTTGATATCCACCTATAGAACAGCAGTTTTTGTGTTTGTTAATTCTCAAAACACATGTTATTTTTAAAATTATAAAATTAACGTTATATCACACAAAAATGCCATGTATTATCCTAAAGTATTGATATATAGACTATACTCCAATAGTCACTCCTAACCCTCTTTACAA